>NC_060126.1:240618985-241243985 GCF_021461395.2 Schistocerca americana
CAAATGATATTTTAGCTAACAAGACATAGTATTCCCTCTTACCAAACGTTTACAACGTTAACCAGTCGTTCATACCAACATTCTGAGTTACACTCATACGCTTGAGCCAAGATTTCTACTTCAGTCAACATCCTTCTACAAGTCTGTATTTCTCGGTATCCCTTTTTGTTTTAAGATTAACCAGCGAGGTGCCCTCTTACTACTTTTTAGTCAAGGGATTGTTCAACCCGCTCAAGGCAGCACCAGAAGGTCGGACTATCATTTTACAAAGAGAGAAAAATTCCTGACCTCAATGTAGCTCTGTCGCTTTTCTGTGAACACAGAGATCTCTGTCTGTTACTGACTTCACCATGCACAGCGTTCTCATGAGACGACGCAGTGGCAAAAAAGAGAGGTCCTTCGAAATTTGTTTTGGCCACATGGCATTGCTTGTAAAAACCAAGATTCTGTACGAGCGCAGGTGTTCTTCACACGACTGTATATGACATGTGAATGCAGGTCTGGACCCCATATTGCACATGGAGCATTATGTGAAAAACTGCAAATATGTGACACCCAGAGGCCTGGTCCGAACAATGCTTGGCTTATGACGTATACCAGCCACTAGTGGACATTTCGTTCCATCCCACATTCTTCCTTCTCTGAAGGCCAAACCACAACTACCAGGGGCCACGACTTGACGCCGAATCGCTGCCCTGGGCCTCTCTCGCGACCCTGGCTCACCATGGGCGCAGCTAAACCTCAGAAGAGATAACATTCAGAACAGTCCCTAGGAGAGAGAAGTAACTGAAACGCCTGATTAAATCCGCTGGACAGAACAGGTAGTTGGAATTGTGGATCGGGGCCAAAAATGAGCGGCTGTCAGTTACACTCGAACACATATAACTTTATTTAGTTGCCCCAACATTACAGCGCAAATATCCGAGTGTAACTATCGACTGAATATGTCACTCAGTCTTATGGCTTAGGGGGACAACCTCTTTAATTTTTAAAACGGATGAAGGCCCATGATTTAAAACACAACTACAATAAATTTTCATAAGGCAGAAAACACAAGGTTTAATCCTTAAATAATATTTCAAATGAGGCTGAAGACCCATACAATCTAAGACTTGATAAGTAAGGAATTTTAATTTGAAACGGCTGAAGGCCCATGATTGAAAAGCACAACCACATTAAATTTTCAAAAGGCGGAAGGCCCAAAGCTTTATCCAAAAATATTTTAAATGAGGTTCGAGACCAAAACAATCTAAGACTTAACAATAAGGAATTTTACTTTTAAAACAGCTGAAGGTCCATGATGCAAATCACCACTACAATAAATTTTTACAAGACAGAAAGCCCGAGGCTTTATCATTAAATGTATATTTTTTAAATGAGGCTGAAGGCCCAAACAATCTAAGAGTTAGTAGAGTAAGGAATTTTAATTTTAAGACAGCTGAAGGCCCATGACTGAAAAACACAACTACAATAAATTTTCAAAAGGCAGGAGGCCCAAAGCTTTATCCAAAATATTTTAAATGAGGCTGAAGGCCTAAACAATCTAAGACTTAACAAGTAAGGAATTTTAATTTTACAACGGCTGAAAGCCAATTATTTAAAACCCAACCAAAAGCAAGCAAATTCTCACCATCGGCTACGAGCCATTAAAATACACAATCAAACACCAATAAGGTTCAAATGGTTCTGAGCGCTATGGGACTTAACTTCTGAGGTCATCAGTCCCCTAGAACTTAGAACTACTTAAACCTAGCTAACCTGAGGACATCACACACATCCATGCCTGAGGCAGGATTCGAACCTGCGACCGTAGTGGTCACGCGGTTTCAGACTGTAGTGCCTAGAACCGCTCGGCTACTTCGGCCGGCACACCAATAAGGAAAGACAGTACAGCCAGCGGCGCTCAGAAGTTTCCGGGGGTCGGACTGAACTTGAAATATTAACGTTCACTTAGGGGAGACAGGTAGTCGGCCCAACTATATCCGATCCGCCGGCAGCCCAACCAAGAGGCAGTCAACGGACCCACAGACAAGAAGACTTGCCTTCCACCCGAGCAGTACAAAGGAACTCCAAAGCCAAAACGTAAAAGACGTAGCTGCCCACAACCAAGTATGCATAAGCTGTCAAAACTACACACACGTGTTGGACGGCTACAAAACGGTGAGGAAAGGACATTGCCTGAATTTTACGACAGCGGCCAGGGCAGGTAACCAGAGCGCTAACGGCCACAAGGCAGAAAATATCGCTGGTGCAACTTGGACTTCAAATAACCAAAATATAATTAAACTCCACCGGATGGTTGCAAACTTTCGCCAACTAGAACACTCGCTGTTGCTCGCGGGAATATGGCCAACAGCCAACCATGGAAACTAACGGCACAATGTGAACAGACTGGCTTCGGTAATTAAATCACCACTCAGCTTTGATGTCCTGGATCGGTGAGCCACGAACGTTGTAGCAATTGGAGCAGCTCCCACACACTCTGACACCGCGTAGGAACCACTAGCGGGCCCGACCCACTGCGCCACGCGGAGATTTCCTGGCTGATCGCACCAACCGACCGACTGCCGCACACCGGCTAGCAGGAAACTACGAGGGCGGTTCAGAAAGTAACCTCCGATTGGTCACAGTGCGGGTTGTGGGGGGAGTAGCGACGCCATCTGTGCGTTCACGCACTGAACAGGTCAGTCGGCATCAAGGCGTGGTCGAGTGAACGTCGTACCTGCGCTAGTTTAGTTTTTGTGGCAGTTTGAAATGTGTGCTGCAATAGAAAACCCCACCAAATGTGAAGTGCGTGCTGTCATAAGGTTTTTTACAGCCAAAGGATATTCTGCAGCAGCTATTCATCGTGAGCTTTGTGCCGTGTACGGACCAAGAGTTATGAGTGAAGGAGTTGTCCGTGAATGGGTACGTTTATTTAAAAGTGCACGAGAAAACGTTCATGATGAAGAGAGGAGTGGTAGACCATCATTGGTGACTGACGAACTCGTTCAGACAGTTGATGCAAAAGTTCGTGAAAATCGACGTTTCTCAATGTCAGAGTTGTCTACTGGTTTTCCACAGATTTCTAAGACTCTCTTGTACGAGATAGTGATAGCAAGATTGGGTTACCGTAAGTTCTGTGCACAATGGGTGCCCAAAATTCTTACCGACCACCACAAAACTCAAAGAATGGCCTCTGCATTAGACTTTCTGTCACGTTATGAGGACGAAGGAGAACCATTGTTTAACAGAATCGTGACCGGTGACGAAACCTGGATTAAGTACGTGAACCCTGAGACAAAAGAACAATCAAAGATGTGGGCACATTCAAATTCGCCTACCAAACCAAGAAAAGCCTCGCAAGATTTTTCTGCCAGAAAACTGATGGCAATGGTGTTTTGGGATGCCAAAGGTGTGTTGTTGGTTGAATTCATGGAACGTGGTACGACCATTAATCAAGACGTGTACTGTGAAACAATAAAAAAGTTACGACGGGCTATACAGAACAAACGCCGTGGTATGCTGACTTCCGGTATCGTTTTTTTGCACGATAACGCTCATCCCTACTCTGCTCGCAGAACAACGGCCCTTCTTGAGTCCTTCAAGTGGGACGTTATCAACCATCCACCTTACAGCCCAGACCTGGCGCCAAGTGATTATCACCTCTTCATGCATTTGAAGAAATGGCTCGGGTCACAGCGGTTTGATGACGACGAAGAGCTCAAAGATGCGGTCACAGGCTGGCTCCAGGCACAAGCGGGTGATTTTTATGCAGAAGGAATTTCAAAGCTTGTGAAGAGATACGATAAGTGCCTCAATCGCTATGGAGAGTATGTAGAAAAATAGTGCAAAGATGTAGTTGTAAGATGTATATATTAAAATATTTTTATTTAACTTGGTGTATTTTTTTAAATCAACCGGAGGTTACTTTCTGAACGGCCCTCGTATAAGCACCAGACCAAAGATAGTACAAGGTGCGAATATCGATACACACCGTTGCTGCCACACGTAGAAAGAGGAAGAACCACGGCATAACCGCAATAACCGCGGGAAACCAAACGTAGAGTAACAGTGAAGGTTTAAACCAACGCATAAGCCGGGGCCAACACGGCTCAGTAATTAAGACTTAAAGTGTACGCCAGAGTCACTCTGAGCCTGGAGTTTTTCCTTGTTGCTCTGCATGCGCTACTGCGCACATGCAGGCCGCTACCACCAATGTAAATTTAGCATTGAATGAGATCTATTAGGCGACGGATTTTCGAAGTTGTGAGACAGTGGCGTTTAATTAATTTCACAGAAATATTTTTAAGGGTCACAGTGACCCTGAAGTACACACTGTATAACTGTTCTGTTGTTATGTGAAAATCGCACGCAGGATTCACTCTTTACTAACGGAAGGTGCTATGCGTGAAGCATTGTTAAAAGAACTCAACTGTGAATCTGAATTAAGTGACTTTCGTGATAGAAGTGACTCTGAAGCTGATGCTCCTGCAGCAGTTATGGACAATGGCGAAACTAATCAGTCTATCGAACGTCCAGACAGCGGTGAAGAAAATACTATCGTCCACGGTAAGACAGTAAGAGTGGTTATCATTGGAAAACAGCTGTCCCTGGTAGTCCAGGCCGGCCAGCTGCCTACAACATTGCAATCCATACTCCCAAGAGTGTGGAAATAATGAACGGAAGGATTTATGAGTAACTGAGAACACCTCAAGATATTGGTGTAATATGTGCAATTCATTATATGGATAGCAGCTTCGTTTAATTAAATTGCAGAGAAAGTCTTAAGACCCGGATGAGTTTAAGGTTTCTTTACGGAGAAGTTTCCATGACTGTTTTTTCTTAGTCTCACATGTTTGGTTTATTAATACTACCACTGATTGAAAAAGTACATGAGAGAGGTGAAGTAAAATGAATTTAGGATGTAAGAGCACAAATTTCGTTGAAATATATTTTCAGGCAGTTTCTCCAGTACATAATTGAGGGTCACTGAGAAAATTTTTGAGTTGTTTTGTGGGACCATCTCACATTTGAGGTAGCTTATAACTCAGGAACTCTGTAATCCTTGTAAGACTGTCGGCATAAGAAGGATTGTTTCATTTGGTTTACTTGTTTTTAGCACTTGAATATGGGATATTGTTGTCCCGAAACACGGTATGGAAATAATCGCACTAGTGATGACTGAGCTAAATATCTCTATTTTACTTGAATAACAGTTGGATAATGGCTTCACATCAATTATCAGAGGTATTCACTACTAAGGCTAACATAACAGTAGATGACTTACGAGGTGCATTCAAGTTCTAATGCCTCCGATTTTATTTTTCCGGACTGGAAAGAGATAGAAACATGCGCATTGTTTTAAAATGAGGCCGCGTTCATTGTCAATACGTCCCAGAGATGGCAGCACCGTACAGCAGATGGAATTTTACCGCCAGCAGCGAGAATGAGAACTGTTTTAAATACTTAAAATGGCGACGTTTTCCTTACTTGAACAGCGTGCAATAATTCGTTTTCTGAATTTGTGTGGTGTGAAACCAATTGAAATTCATCAGCAGTTGAAGGACACATGTGGTGATGGAGTTATGGATGTGTCGAAAGTGCGTTCGTGGGTGCGAAAGTTTAATGAAGGCAGAACATCGTGTGACAACAAACCGAAACAACCTCGGGCTCGCACAAGCCGGTCTGACGACATGATCGAGAAAGTGGAGAGAATTGTTTTGGGGGATTGCCGAATGACTGTTGAACAGATCGCCTCCAGAGCAGGCATTTCTGTGGGTTCTGTGCACACAATCCTGCATGACGACCTGAAAATGCGAAAAGTGTCATCCAGGTGGGTGCCACGAATGCTGACGGACGACCACATGGCTGCCCGTGTGGCATGTTGCCAAGCAATGTTGATGCGCAACGACAGCATGAATGGGACTTTCTTTTCGTCGGTTGTGACAATGGATGAGACGTGGATGCCATTTTTCAATCCAGAAACAAAGTGCTAGTCAGCTCAATGGAAGCACACAGATTCACTGCCACCAAAAAAATTTCGGGTAACCGCCAGTGCTGAAAAATGATGGTGTCCATGTTCTGGGACAGCGAGGGCGTAATCCTTACCCATTGCGTTCCAAAGGGCACTACGGTAACAGGTGAACCCTACGAAAATGTTATGAAGAACAAATTCCTTCCTTCACTGCAACAAAACCGTCCGGGAAGGGCTGCGTGTGTGCTGTCTCACCACGACAACGCACCCACACATCGAGCTAACGTTACGCAACAGTTTCTTCGTGATAACAACTTTGAAGTGATTCCTCATGCTCCCTACTCACATGACCTGGCTCCTAGTGACTTTTGGCTTTTTCCAACAATGGAAGACACTCTCCCTGGCCGCACATTCACCAGCCGTGCTGCTATTGCCTCAGCGATTTTCCAGTGGTCAAAACAGACTCCTAAAGAAGCCTTCGCCGCTGCCATGGAATCATGGCGTCAGCGTTGTGAAAAATGTGTACGTCTGCAGGGCGATTACGTCGAGAAGTAACGCCAGTTTCATCGATTTCGGGTGAGTAGTTAATTAGAAAAAAAATCGGAGGCCTTAGAACTTGAATGCACCTCGTAATTCTGGCACTCACTGACGTTACTAAACACAAACGTTAAACAGTAATAATGACTTTAAATCAATTATGAATGGCACATGTGGCTTACCAGTCCCAGCAATGGAATGGACTGATACATACCAACAACTCCCGCCAAATAAATTTAATATATTAGGCAGAACATAAAGTGTAGAATTAGTAATATTTACAAACTCGATACAAATCAGAATTTCATGTCTAAAATAACAAAAACAGTAGAAAATGACATAAACTACTTATGGCAGTCTCTAGTGTGCGTTTTTATCTGTGATTCTATCATCGGTCACTAGCTTGACAAAACGACAAAAAAAAGTCAAGTGTTCCTAGGAACACTAACCTCCAGGTACAACACTCTCCTCCACCTTCTCATATCTTCTGTGAGAAACTTAGGATTAGTTCTTTAGTTAGATGTTCTTGCGCTATCGTTAATAACTGGTATGTTCCATTTCGGAACTTTTTTTTGCTTCTTCATAGTTAAAGGCTCCTCTGCTGTTTGTCCAAGTACGCTTGTTAAATAATGGCAGCTCCTTGTAATTAACACAATATTTAAGGGTGAAAAGCAACCAAAATGAGTTTTCTTCTGCTCCTATCATCATTTTTTTCCCATCGATGGTCCAATAAGACTAAAACTGATTAGTAATAAGAAGATATTAGTAGAAGTAAATGCAGTTTGTTTCCAGTCCACCCTTAAATATTAAATTTGTCATCACGAAATGGCAAAAGAATTCATTAAGATGATTTACAAAAGATTAAGAAACGTACGAAAAATGTTTCTGTAACTGTCTTAAATAAAATCTGTTGTGAATGCGGTGAACTAAACAGCTACGGTATGTACACGTGTTTAGCGTTAATCTGACATTTTGGAAGACCCGCATTATAATATTCCACAGGGTACACTTTTTATTTGTACGTTTCTTTCTACGCCAGGAAACGTTACTATCGAAACTCTTTAAGCACATATGTTTTGTACTACAAGTGATTCTTGTGTCGAATGGAATGAAGTGCTGTTATACGACAGTTATTGAAAATACTGCTCATTTCTTAAATCTAATGAAACACAAAATTAGGACCGTACATCCTGACAACGTTTAAAAATATTTCTCTAGTTGGCTGCTGAGCAACACCTGTAATAATTTATTGGTGTGTAAGACATGAACCTTGAGAGATTATTTTGAAAACGATTTCGGCAGTGGACATTTCTCCACGCCGTAAGAGTCGTTATTTGATTCATGTCTCGCAGTCACGAAAATGTCTCCGTGCGTGCTCAAAAATTTATGCTTGTCTATAATGGCGTGAAGATTACTGAAAACTGAAAAATACCTCGTAATTCGGTTTCAATGATGCAGATATCCTTGCGGCTGACATATTTCATTATTATTCATTCCGACGAAAAATTAAGGAATGATTTGGTATATGGATCCGATGTATTAGAAACATTTGTTTGATTATTCCAAATACTTGGAAATGCTGCAGCCTCGTTAATGCAGTGCCAATTACTGAATGTGTATATCTGGGGCTGACGGTTATTGCAGCTAGAATCCTACAGATTCAACGAAGATCATTATTTACAGTGTTTCTTATCGCTCTCTTGATAGGTTGTCGTATGATTTTACAGTGTTTCTTATCGCTATCTTGATAGGCTGTCTTATGAATATCACAACTATTGCTTAACGTTGTCACAAATCAGCACTTTCAGATGCATGTGTTAAATATTTCTCTTTCATTTTTAGTGCTCAACTTCACTGGCCTTTGCGATATTTGCGCGGTTTGATCAATACACTGATCCTGTGCGATTTCGTAATTTTTGATCCTATATTTTTGTTGTAGATAGGCAGATCAAACCTGTACTATTGTTAAAATGTGAACACTAACATCGGAATAGCGTTCGTAGGTGACTGCTTCGTTTTCTGGGAATAGGTGTTTACAAGCTAGGAGCGACCCGTTCCGAAAGAAAAGGATAGGAAAACGATATATTTTTAATGATTAGGACCGCATACAAGTCAGTAGGAGTTAATGAGAAACGGACCTACTGAAATCAGTTGCAGATACTCGAAACTGACGGATATTTCATCTGTAATTCAGAATATATGAAATAAAGGACGTACCACATAACTTCCCAGGACAGAATTATCACATTCCGCACTGAAGAATTTAGGAGATGTTAATTCTGATATAAATCGAAATTCGTCCAGCACTTCAAGCTTGTAAATTTATGCCAATGACATACAGTGTAGTGGAAGGGAAATTTGATGAGGTTTTTGAGATAGACCAGTTTGGCTTCAAAAATGGTATGTAATGTAGAAGCAATTTTTAGGTTTGTGTTTAGTAATGGAAGGAAACAACATGAGAATACCCCAGCAATATTTGCAAACCTTTTGCAGAAGTTAAAAGTGCAAATATAGAATCGAAATACTAAGATCTTGGAACAGCAACACAGACAGAAAAAACAAATCTGATGTCTGAAGGAAATAGGAATGACAGAAATAAAAGTCAAATACCTACAAAGAGAAGCTACCTAGAATATTATTCACTTTATAACGACAGAAGAAGTGAAAGAATTGTACAATAAAGGACTGAGGGTTATGCACGGAGGTGAAGCGTGAAAATAGATCGGCCAAGAACTCTACTTGAAGAAAATGCTGATCAACAATCGCCAAAGAAGTTGTTGAAACTCTAAATGTGAAATACAGGATTCTAAGAAAGTGAAATGTGAACAGTGAGGAAACTAGAGACGAAGAAACTTGTTCTACAAAAGGATGCTAAAACTTAAAAGCACAAATAAGAAAAGAAACTACAAGCATTTTCGAAAGATCCAAAGATGAAATAAATGCCCAGAAATGAGAAGGAGGAGCAGATATGTGGACATAGGTTACGGGATTCAAGAGTAAACTTCGCAATAGAAAGATCACAATATGAGTAACATGTTTGAGCGACTGACAAATCTCGTACATTAGCAAAACAAATTAATGAGGCCGTTTCCTTTAGCAGATGGATAGTAATAGTTACTAATCTGAAGCAAAGAGTTGCGGAATATTTTCATTTGTGTTTGTAGAACGCAAATACAGGTTTAGGTTTCTTCTTCCTTCCCAGCGTAATGAGGTAAGTACTCACTTGGGTTGTGTGAATGACCACGTCGACTACTAGCTCACCTCTTGATCGTGATTCTGTTGTTATAATTTATATTGAAAATGAAAGGATGGCAGTCTACTCTTCTCGAATAGCTAGAGGACGACGCCAAACAAAATGGCGGTGGGTCACCATTGGCAGTGTCATGTGCTCTATCTATTGCATTACTGTGTTGAAATCTGTGATTACGAGCAGTAAGGTGAGGATATCTATGTTTCCAGGTCTCCCTCCAGTGTAGGTCAAATACTGGCGATTTTTTTTTCCAACGCCAAGAATTAACCCTGCTACCTCTTAATCGAACAGCGTAAGCGAGCGTAATACATGCACAAATATGAGCATTTTGTAGAAGAACAGATCAAATTCAGGTGTAATAATTTTGAGTGAAATAAAATTAGGGCGTGAAAGGAAACATCATATAGTGTGTCATGATACTTTTACACTTCAGACAAACCGTTTTTGATATTGCGAAAGCAGCTATCTGAAACACAAGGTATAACCTATCACCGCCAAACACTGAATTCATATATGGGGTACACCTCTAGGCATTGATCTACGATAAGGGCGTTACAAAACTGGAAACGCTGATGAAAATGTCGGCAAATTTAACAGTGTGGAAGTGTGTCATCGAAAGTTTAAGCTGCAGGCAATAACTGACGCCACAGACGTATTAGAAGAAAAGTTACGGTACATTCTGACGTGAAGCACTAGGCACGAGAACCTTTGTGCAAGGATTGTCTCTCTTTTCTTGAACGATGACTGTAAGACGATACGAGAACGAATTTTCCACGGTATTAGGACCAGGTGAAAAATAATCAAACGACATCATGAGCCAATTTGCTACTGTGGTTGAGACGTGGCTCAAGACTTCACAGCTGGCCGGTGTGACCGGGCGGTTCTAGGCACTACAGTTTGGAACCGCGCGACCGCTACGGTCACAGGTCCGAATCCTGCCTCGGGCATGGATGTGTGTGATGTCCTTAGGTTAGTTAGGTTTAAGTAGTTCTAAGTTCTAGGGGACTAATGACCTCAGCAGTTAAGTCCCATAGTGTTCAGAGCCATTTGAACAATTTTGAACCAAGACTTCAGAACAAAAACTAAACAGCAATTAAAGAATGATTGACACTCAATGCTGCAGAATGAAGAAAAGTGTAGTCGATTTCATGCGCCGAAAAGATTATGGGCAATGATTCCTGACATCAAAATCAGGCTCAGCAGCATTATAAGAGTGTTTTCTTGTTATGCTGCTACCTACAGGATTGGTAGCCTTTGAAAGATCGAACGGAAATGCGAAAAGACTTGGACAAAGCTTCCGCTTGGCGTAATGAATCGCAGCTACGTTACTGTCGATAAATTCTAGGTAATATCTACAGCAAACAATAAGGACTTATAGTATCCGATTTACAAGGTTAGTGATGAATACTTGCGAATGTTGCATAGTACAACTGCGTGTATTGTATTGTATTGTATGTTCACCGGGTGGGCCTAGAAACGACAGAGCGGCTCCATCCCTGCTGCAGCCGCAGTGGTCCACAACCCCACGACGGCTACCGCTGTCCACTTCACCCCTCTGCCATCCCACATCGTACCACTCTTTCAGGGGTACCGTTCGGCCCTGGTGGACCCCGTGCGCCCCCCCCCCCTCCCCCCCTCCCTCCAGCGAACGTCTCACACCAGACGAGTGTAAACTCTATGTTTGTGTAGTAGAGTAATGGTGGTGTACGCATACGGGGAGAACTTCTATGTGCAGCAATCGCCAACATAGTGTAGCTGAGGCGGAATAAGGGGAAGCAACCCTCATTCGC
This sequence comes from Schistocerca americana, assembly GCF_021461395.2. Classification (NCBI taxonomy): domain Eukaryota; kingdom Metazoa; phylum Arthropoda; class Insecta; order Orthoptera; family Acrididae; genus Schistocerca; species Schistocerca americana. The sequence goes on from NC_060126.1 coordinate 240,630,519, forward strand.
CGAGGCAAGTGGAAAACCGCCTAAAAACCATCCACAGACTAGCCGGCTCACCGGACCTCGACACAAGTCCACCATTCGGATTCGTGCATTTCCAATCCAGAAAGTCGTGCGTTAGATCGTACGGCTAACCGGACGGGCGTACAATTGCTTAGTGATAATACTAACAAGGGAACCTCCCCATCGCAGCCCCCGCAGATTTAGTTATAAGTGGGCACAATGGATAGGCCTTGAAAAACTGAACACAGATCAATCGAGAAAATAGGAAGAAGTTGTGTGGAACTATGAAAAAATAAGCAAAATATGAAAACTGAGTAGTCTATGGGCAACATAAGCAACATCAAGGACGCTGTGAGCTCAGGAGCGCCGTGGTCTTGTGGTTAGCGTGAGCAGCTGAGGAACGAGAGGTCCTTGGTTCAAGTATTCCCTCGAGTGAAAAGTTTAATTTCTATTTTCAGACAATTATCAGAGTTCAGGCACTCACAAATAATCAACTTCGCTCTCCAAAATTCCAGGACATGTTCAGATTTGCTTGGACATATGCAGGATTTGACAGTCTACACACGGAAAAATTTGAAAACGTTAAAAAGATATGTTTTGACAGAGCACAGAGAAAACTGTGTGACTGTGAAACTGTTGCATTCATTTGTTGCAGTTTATGTGACACACTCTTATGTTTTCATCACTTTTTTGAAAGTGATTATCACATCCACAAGAAAACCTAAATCGGGCAAGGTAGAAGAATCTTTTTACCCATTCGCCAAGTGTGCAAGTTAGGTGGGTCGACAACATATTCCTGTCATGTGACGCACATGCCGTCACCAGTGTCGTATAGAATATATCAGACTTGTTTTCCAGTGGAGGAATCGGTTGACCTATGACCTTGCGATCAAATGTTTTCGGTTCCCATTGGAGAGGCACGTCCTTTCGTCTACTAATCGCACGGTTTTGCGGTGTGGTCGCAACACACAGACACTAAACTTATTACAGTGAACAGAGACGTCAATGAACGAACGGACAGATCAAAACTTTGCAAAAATAAAGTAAGTAAACTTTTCGCTCGAGGGAAGACTTGAACCAATGACCTCTCGTTTCGCAGCTGCTCACGCTAACCATGGGACCACGCGGCGCCTGAGCTCACATCGTCCTTGATGTTGCCTATGTTGCCCATGGACTACTCAGTTTGTATATTTTGCTTATTTTTTCATAGTTCCACACAACTTTTCCTGTTTTCTCGATTGATCTGTGTTCAGTTTTTCAAGACCTATCCACTGTGCCAAATTATAACTAAATCTGAGGGGGATGCGATGGGGAGGTTCCCTTGTAAGTAGCGATATGAAATAGGACGATCACATAAGCTCAGTAGTACGGAAGCTAAATCGAAGACTTAAATCTGTTGGAGTAGATGTCGGAAAATACAAATCTGCAAATAAAATACTACAGCACTACAGCGCTGGTACTGCATTAGGAGCCCTTACCAAGTTCACACAACAACAGGCGTCGCTGCTAGGATCACGTCAGTACATCCCGTACGAAAGTAAGACAGAAATACTCAGCAGATCTTAAATGGGAATACCTGGAAAAAATAGGAGGAGGTCTCGCGAAACCCTGTTCTCTAAATTTAGAGAACCTTTAGTGTAAGAGGATTGCGCAACCATTCTGCTATTACCAAGAACATCTCGCTTAGGAAAACATAAGAGTGAATGAAGTAAGGGGGATCAGGGCACATGCAGAGACCGATAGACAATCAGTTTTCGATCTCTCGTTACTGGAATGGAATAGGAAACAAATAATACTGCACTGCTTGCGAAGTATTTATCTTGATCTCCTATAATCGATTACACTGCAGGACATTTAACAACAAAAGGCAATGCAGGCATCGTGGCTTTCGTCAAAGAAACGCTATGCCAATGGGGAAACCGAGCGATTTGGAATATTTTATTTATTAGAACGACCGCCCCGTCTCCCCCTTGTCTTCCACCTACCCCTACAGCAAAAGAAATTTGACTCTGGATGACATTTCTCCCCAACGAAGAGTTACCGCACAGCGATCAGAGTTGTAGGAACCACTCATATGGTTTTCTCGAGCGCCACGTGCTTGCCATGCTGCCTGTTTGAATGTGCATGAAGTACGGATGGCAGTTATCGCTGAAACAATCGGTTTTCGGTTATATCGGTTTGTTCCTGACTGTAAAGCAGCTCAAAGTAACCAGTTCCTGAAACAAACGATTTTCGGTTTTGTTATTCCCGCTACATCTGGTAATAAAAGTAGACGTCGAACAAAGACTGAAAAAAATTTTGAGTCTCTCAATTTCAAGATACACAGAATCAAGGTATTAAATTAAATAGGTAAATAATGGAAAACTTAGACCATCCGGAAATTATGAATAGTGAGTACTAGTGACTGAAAACTGACCTTGAAGATCTCTGTTTTTCGTGTTAATTTGTACATTTTAACGGTCTACAAGGAGATATTTCTACACTCCTGGAAATGGAAAAAAGAACACATTGACACCGGTGTGTCAGACCCACCATACTTGCTCCGGACACTGCGAGAGGGCTGTACAAGCAATGATCACACGCACGGCACAGCGGACACACCAGGAACCGCGATGTTGGCCGTCGAATGGCGCTAGCTGCGCAGCATTTGTGCACCGCCGCCGTCAGTGTCAGCCAGTTTGCCGTGGCATACGGAGCTCCATCGCAGTCTTTAACACTGGTAGCATGCCGCGACAGCGTGGACGTGAACCGTATGTGCAGTTGACGGACTTTGAGCGAGGGCGTATAGTGGGCATGCGGGAGGCCGGGTGGACGTACCGCCGAATTGCTCAACACGTGGGGCGTGAGGTCTCCACAGTACATCGATGTTGTCGCCAGTGGTCGGCGGAAGGTGCACGTGCCCGTCGACCTGGAACCGGACCGCAGCGACGCACGGATGCACGCCAAGACCGTAGGATCCTACGCAGTGCCGTAGGGGACCGCACCGCCACTTCCCAGCAAATTAGGGACGCTGTTGCTCCTGGGGTATCGGCGAGGACCATTCGCAACCGTCTCCATGAAGCTGGGCTACGGTCCCGCACACCGTTAGGCCGTCTTCCGCTCACGCCCCAACATCGTGCAGCCCGCCTCCAGTGGTGTCGCGACAGGCGTGAATGGAGGGACGAATGGAGACGTGTCGTCTTCAGCGATGAGAGTCGCTTCTGCCTTGGTGCCAATGATGGTCGTATGCGTGTTTGGCGCCGTGCAGGTGAGCGCCACAATCAGGACTGCATACGACCGAGGCACACAGGGCCAACACCTGGCATCATGGTGTGGGGAGCGATCTCCTACACTGGCCGTACACCACTGGTGATCGTCGAGGGGACACTGAATAGTGCACGGTACATCCAAACCGTCATAGAACCCATCGTTCTACCATTCCTAGACCGGCAAGGGAACTTGCTGTTCCAACAGGACAATGCACGTCCGCATGTATCCCGTGCCACCCAACGTGCTCTAGAAGGTGTAAGTCAACTACCCTGGCCAGCAAGATCTCCGGATCTGTCCCCCATTGAGCATGTTTGGGACTGGATGAAGCGTCGTCTCACGCGGTCTGCACGTCCAGCACGAACGCTGGTCCAACTGAGGCGCCAGGTGGAAATGGCATGGCAATCCGTTCCACAGGACTACATCCAGCATCTCTACGATCGTCTCCATGGGAGAATAGCAGCCTGCATTGCTGCGAAAGGTGGATATACACTGTACTAGTGCCGACATTGTGCAGGCTCTGTTGCCTGTGTCTATGTGCCTGTGGTTCTGTCAGTGTGATCATGTGATGTATCTGACCCCAGGAATGTGTCAATAAAGTTTCTCCTTCCTGGGACAATGAATTCACGGTGTTCTTATTTCAATTTCCAGGAGTGTATTTTTATTGTATACTATGAATGAATTATTGCCAAATTTTTAATTTAATATTCTTACCGTAATTTGTTTCCTCTTTTCTTTTTTCATAGAAATGGCAGACAAATCCTCACTCTTTTAAAGCAAGTGAAGCATTGTTCTTCAGTGCTGCGGTAATCCGTAAAAATATTTCTAGACTTGAGTTAATGGCAGTCTGCAATACAACGGATTTACAGCAAGAAACTACAGTATAGACGAGGTGGGGGCAAGTCTTGTACACCGCACGTAAACGCGTACCTTTAATTACGACACACGGCAACAGGGACTTTGACTCACCAAAGTTGTACCAATTCTTATGCCATGTGTTCGGTACTCGTTTCTGTTGGAATAGTTATTAAAATATTACTGATCGCTTTTCCCTTTTTTATAATAACGCAAATTTCAAACCAATGCCAAATTGTACGAATTAAAACTGCTCCTTTCTTAAAAAAGGTTTACCTATAAACAAAAATTTTACCACTGCTGTTATGACTAAGTGATATTTAAGTTTTTTAAGCTCGGTTATTAGTAAGAAATAAAGCACATTGTTACAACTGAGAACACACAAATACCAAAATATACCGGCTATTCAGATTTAAAATACCGATATCGGTCTTAAGCGGTCGGTTTTTCGCATCCCTAGCACGCAGAGCCTCGTCAAACGCGACCGTCAAACCGCCAGTAACACTGCTCTCCGCCACTGAAACCTTCAGTCAAAATTCGAGCAATACAAGAAAATTAAGGAGAGCTTTGGAGAAAGGAGAAGCAGCTGTACGAATATCAAGAAGTCAGATGAAAAACTAATATGAAACAAAGAAGGGAAAACTGATAGGTGGAGGGATTAGAACCAAATGAATCTGAAGGCAATATTATAGGAAGGAAACAGAAATCAGATGAGGATGAGATCGGACATACTATACAGCGTGAATAGTTTGACTATAATAACACTTTAGTCTTGACCACAACGTTACAGAACTTTGCGCGTTTCATCGTTCCGCCAGTTTCAAAGGAATAAATGTAAAACGTAGCATACATAGAAATAGAACACAGTCATAAATAAAATACAACGTTAACAAGAAAATGACGTACAGTGTGAATATGGCAGAACTGACAGTTACAGATACACAATATGTAGTCAATGTTATTATCGTAAAGCTTAACCCTCCGTTGCTCGCGCGGATGACACTCGTCATCCACATGACTTTCCCGCTCAATTTTGCCTGACAGGGCTGGATTGAGTTCGCGCCATTTTCAGTACCTTTCTGCTAACTCTCCGGCTGTTAGCTCCAATCATAGTTGTCTTTCAGTTACGAAAGATAAATTGTTTATAAAACATTATTATAGTCTGGAGGACAAAAAATGGTTGAAATGGCTCTGAGCACTACGAGACTTAACTTTTGAGGTCATCAGTCCCCTAGAACTTAGAACTACTTAGACCTAACTAACCTAAGGACATCACACACATCCATGCCCGAGACAGGATTCGAACCTTCGACCGTAGCGGTCGCGAATCTGGAGGACACTTCTCATCCGCGCGAGTTCTGCTGCCACAATCTGAAACTAAGTAAGTCTGCATTACTTTACTGCTTTCATAGATCCAATCGATCTTTCATGTGCGTAAATTTAGACGTATTGCAACTGATTGCAGTTTACCTTCCATGTTACCTAGCATTCTCTTTATTTTTACATTGTGGAAGAAATGTCGAAGGCAAAAAAACCTCGGACAGAATTAGTAGATATCCTAATGTATGGTTGGACTGGTTCAATTAGCTTAGTGATGAAGATGCTCACAGTGACAGCGCTGACTCAGAGACGAGGATTCTGTTCATGAAAGCGGTCATGATTCAGGAATAGAACAAGAAGTGTCAGAAAATGATGAATATGAATCACAGGAAGAAGTAACTCAAGAGGATGCATTTTTTAGGGAACGATGGAAAAACTAAACGGAGGAAAAATAAATATCCTACCAATGTTAGAAGCAGATCTTATAATTTTATTACGCATTTGCCTGGACCAAAACATCAAGCTCGTATAAAAAAGACAGAAATAGAAATTCTGAATTTGTTCTAAGATGAAAACATAGTAAGCATTATCGCAACGTGTACTAATATACACACCAATTAAGTTCGTGGTACCTTATCTAGGGAAAGGGACACTAAAGAAACAGATGCCATAGAGATGGTTTGTTATATCTATGTGGATATTTGAGATGTTCTAGGAACAGTATATCGAAATTGTGGGATAACTCAAAGGGAAACGGACTTGAATCATGTTATTTATGCATAAGTGAAAACCGATTTACGTTTCTGTTGAGATGTCCGAGGTTTGATAATATCCGTGATAGAGGAGTTCGCAGAGAGATTGACAAGTTGTCTGCTGTCAGAGCTATCAGAGAGGTACTTGAACTATTCACGAACAATTGCCCAAAATATTTTTAACTTATTGAATATCTTACTGTTGACGAACATCTTTTGGCCTTTAGCGGAAACTGCCCGTTCTGGCAGTATATTCCTAGCAAACCAGCAAAGTATGGGTTAAAAGTGTTTGCTTTGGTTTATGTAAAAACAGCTTACACTTTGAATTTAGAACCGTACGTCGGTAAGCAACATGAGGGACTATGTAATGCGAGTAATTCGGCTGAAGATATTGTTCTTCGAATGGTCAAACTGTTTCAAAAGTTAGAATATATTATACTGTGTACAAATATTAACTGAATTATATTTAGATTTAATAAAAAATCATAAAACCAGTCATAAACACCGTTCAAAGTGTACAAATAGACCGCTTGCTTTGTGGATGACACCAGTCATCAGCGCGAGTGACGATGTCACGAATTTTCGCGCGAGTAACGGAGGGTTAAGTACAAACCCATTGTAAAGCACTTTGATGACGTAGAGAAAGCAGTTACGCCAGATGGCGCTAGTATGCTTGGCTGTTCCATACAACGAATAAATGTCTTTGCATTTCAAAAGTACTTTAGCTATACTAATCCACGCACATTACTGTATAAGGAACGTTCCAAGCCTTAATTCTCAAGTTTTGTTTAAAGTGCAGAAGCCATTCCTTGAGACTAACACCTGCTATACAACTTCTGTGTGCATATTCCATCACGATGATGCCTGCGCTTGTACTGTATACTCAGAATTACCGTAAGTTAACAGAATACATTTATACAGCACTTTCGCAACATTTTTAGAACTAATTTAGTGGATAAAATCGTACATAATAAAAAATATTTACAGAACATAAAAAGTACGACATTTAGCTATACATAACGCTGGAATTAATCAATGTTTACTAACAGGAAGGAAATAAGGACATTTCAGTTCAAATAAATTGCAAGTCGGTATGTCAAACAAGACGCTAACAGCTCAGGCATTGCTAGCTGTGAATATGAGGACTATGAATGTAAACAACCGGTGCGAAGATCAAAAGCGTGAACACACTTATCAATTAAATTTGTATTACGCTTTAGGAAAACGGAGCTGGCTGCACACAGTTGGTTGTATTTCACAGAAAGAGGTAAAACAAACTCCTGGAACATAAGAGAACGGCAGATAAAATAAAAAACAAGAGTGAAGCAAATCATGCATAACATATAAAGGCACTTTAAAGAGCCTTTATTTTTGACATACAATGGATAAAAGACTAACAAATAAAACTTTACTGATTTGTAATAATCCGAGACAGCGGGCTAAATGGTAGCAGTAGCGACCAAAGATAAAAAAATGGCTCTGAGCACTATGGGACTCAACTGCTGAGGTCATTAGTCCCCTAGAACTTAGAACTAGTTAAACCTAACTAACCTAAGGACATCACAAACATCCATGCCCGAGGCAGGATTCGAACCTGCGACCGTAGCGGTCCTGCGGTTCCAGACTGCAGCGCCTTTAACCGCACGGCCACTTCGGCCGGCCCAAAGATAAAAGTAACCATCACTCATCCACAAGGTGGCTGTGTTTCTGCGATTGCGAACTTTTGATTTTTAGGTATGAGTAACAAGCAAAATACGAAACCCTAAACTTACGTAATTTTAAAATCACAACGCGCTTGTCGAAGAATACTCCTTGCTTTTATCTTTAGTCGCTACTGTCTTCATTCATCCCACTGCCTCTGACAGTACTTACTAGTCTTTTATCTGTAAGTTTATATTTTTAATTTTTTCCATTTCTACGGCAACAATAAAGGTTACGTACTTGTAGTATAGTCTCCATGAGTATCCCTCATATTAGATAATGGAACCGGAGATGGGGTGACGGTATTGTCGGGGGCCATTGGCGTGGCAGCACGTTCATATCGAATGGAAGACCTCTAGTGGGAAAAAGGTCCCTTTACCTTAATGGGAGGTATACGCGGTCTGCGACCGTGACTAAACACTCAAAGGCGTCGGTGCCGCATCGGCGAGCAGGACTGCACACGACCGTGCCGAGTTCTTGTTTCTGACAGCAGATGACAGTAGCCGGGCGCGCTAATCGATCGATTCGTGGAATCGACTGTTGAACACCGTCGGCTTATATGCACCATGAAAATACTAGTCACTGCTCTGACTTTTATGGAGCCGTGCAAGTCATCGTACAAATTTGGTTATATAGTCCGCTACAGTCCCTGTCTACTACAATTCATTTTCAAATCTCTACATTTTCCAAAGTATTGCATTTACAAATACGACCGGTGCGTGAACAGGCCTTTAAATTCATCAACTTTGCTTTTATCATTGTGCTATCGAAAAAATCTTCTTCGTGAGGTACGAGGCCTGTTCAGAAAGTAAGCTCCGATTGATTGCCAAATTGAAATCACAGTGAACATCAGAAATGTTTTACTTGTAACAATTAGCTACACCTTTCAGCTACTTCTCTACGTAGTCGCCGTTCTGACTTAGACTTTTGTCATAGCGTTGTACCAACTTTTCAATAGCCTCACCATAGAAGGCAGCCGCCAGTGCTTTCCGCCAATTCTCCACGCTGGCCTACACCTCGTTATCTGTGTCAAAATGTTGTCTTCAAAGACAGCGGTTCATGTGACCAGAGATGAAACTCAGGGGGAGACAATTGCGGACTGTATTGTGGGTAATCTCACATTTCCATTTGAAAACGATGCAGGAGCATCTTCATTGCCCCTGCAGAATGCGGCTGAGAATTGTCTTGAAGAAGAAACAGCACGACAGTTATGTAATGTTAGCTGCATAGCTTCAGGCGAAATTTCTCACCAGGCCCTCGTACTTGGCGGCAGACACTATTTTCTAGACATCTTTACGCACTCACTGCGAGCTCAGAAATGAGAAGAGCGACGTGATGCTAACTGGTGTTATACTAGAGACACTACCCAACACGTCTGTGCAAAGCTTTATCGGATTTTCATAGTCGTTTCCATTTCGCGACCGATCGGAGCTTACTTTCTGAACGCCCCTCGTATTAGTAAAGTATCACAAGAACAATGAAGCAACCGTCTTCCAGGCGATTCTGGCTTCCACTCATCTCTCCGCGTTAAATACAGCTTTCTCACTGTCGAAACACTGTCCCTGACATCTTCCAAGCTTCTTCTTGTCCCACAACAACACAAACTCTTCTTCTTTCCTTAAACTAACTAATTTTTTACATATTTATTCCCATTCGCGCCTGGCTATCGAGTCATACGAAACACGTTCAAGCAGTTCAGTGGCCATCACAGCAAGATTGATGGGTTCACTGAGCTGTCCCAGTGTTCTTGGCAGTGGTGGTACGTAAATATGATCGTTAATGTACACCCAAGCGAAAACGTCGCTGGGCAACCTGGGGGCCGTCAAGAGAACAGATCCACTTCATCTTCCCCACTACGTCCACTCCAACGACGCCTTAAGTTCGGCGTTTAAGTACCGACAAACATCGATGCTCGAATGAAGGGGGTGTGCTACCTTGTTGTAAGACGAAATTATTGCTATCAGCATTCAGTCGTGGGAACAGCAACAGTTGCAACATTGCAAGGCAATAACTACCCGTCACGTTCTACTCACAGAAGAAAAACTGCCCATAGAGCTGCATCTGTGACACTGCACTGAAAACATTAACCAATTTTGAGCACCCCATACTCTCGCAATGTTGCGATGAACCTTTCCAGGTAAATGGAAGGTCGCTGAATATCAGCTTGGAGAGGAAATTTTCATTCTCTTGCTTTGTCGCCATTTTGGCATGGTTCTTCTCTCGTAATGTCGAAAGATGAGCACAAAGCAAAATCGTTGAGTTTACGATTCTATTCATGCTTGAGTCAAATTTGTACATGTGATATTTTAGAAAATGTAGATCTTTGTAAGTGAATGAGTCATTTATAGTAGCCCTGTACATTCGTAGCCAACTGCATCTTCAAAAGTATTCTCGAATTTAGGAAACATACGCGTACTACCAGATACTGATTACGTAAAATATTGTATTTTATACATTTGTTGACAATTTTCAAAATGTTAACTGCTCTTTTGTATAACGCTATTAGGTAATGGTAAATGATCGTCTTACGATTATTTCTGCTTGAGTATCAGCTGTGTTCTGGATACGTATTTCTTGTTTAGTACCTATGACTAACTTCCATATGGGAACGTTGGTAGAAAATTAGTCTTAGGAACTCTTTACCTTTTACGTTTCGTAGTTATATTTTTCTGATCCCTGCTGTTTGTTCCGAAAATATTACTAATTTTTTATGTATGTGTATCGTAATTATACGTTATACCACAACTATCGCATTTGTAGTATTTGACTTGTTTTGCACTGAGAGATGTGACACAGTGGTTAGCACACTGGACTCTTATTCTGGTGGACGACAGTTCAAACCCGCGTCCGGCCATCCTAATTTAGGTTTTCCGTGATTTCCCTAAGTCGTTTGAGGCAAATGCCGGGATGGTTCCTTTGAAAGGGCACGGCCGACTTCCTTCCCCATCCTCCCCTTATCTGATGGGACTGATGATCTCGCTGCTTGGTCCCCTTCCCAAAATCAACCAACCAACCAACCAACCTGTTTTGTTCGATCATTCTTTAACGATAATTTTAGTCAGAGTTTAAAATTCACGTATGTAAGCCTCGGTTTAAGTTTTATGCAAATATTTTGAGACTATACTCGTAATACGTTTTATTCAATTTATTAACTGCTATCGGCAGGACATTTTCTTCCCTCGAAATCAGCGCAGTGTAGTCAACATAAAAAGGTGTTTTTAATACTGACATATCGCTTAGATGAACCCTAGAGTTTATTTTAAAACTAATTTTGTGTGAATAGCTTTATCGATGTAGACATAAAATTAGGTAGGGGGTCCTTAACTCACTCCTACGTTTTACTTATTAAAAAAAGTCTCATTTTAGAGTAAGAGAGACTGTTATTCCACGATACAATTTTTAGATTTTTACCTCAAGCCAGCCATCTAACAGAAATGTAATAAAGCTTCTTATTCCATTTTGAAATGATGGCGTGCAATTTTTATATGCTGCAGTCTTTTTCTGGAATTCCACAAATTGCTCAGAAAAATTAAGGTTTTTCAAAATTTGAAAACATGTTCTAAGTTGCAACATGGTTATGTACTTAGGAAGAAATATTCGACTGAAATTTAAAGGCCTATTGTATTTATTAGTCTGTCTACACTAGTACTCTACTACACATCAGACAGCAGTATGCGAAACAAAATCAAGCAGAAATATTATCAAATACCAGTTATAAGTTAAATGTATTTCAAAACAGAAGCTATTGGAAACTAACACGAATTCCTGTTTTTCAACACGGGTAAAATTGTTAAAACGTTAAGGAAACTCAGTTCATTTGGAAGTTTCACATGTTCTATTGTAAGAGACCTTCTTCTTCTTTAAGGTACAAGATGGTGCATGGCCGATACAGCATGATTTTACTGCCCACATGTTGTATAAACAGAACAGCGATAGACTCCAAATAACCTCAATATGTCATAACTACTTAATGTGTAGAACACGACATATTTACAAATGCTGCGAAAACACAACCCCAATGTCTAAAAACAACAAACACAACACTGTAGAAAATCTCAGAAACTGCTAATGGTGGTCTCTAGTGCGCATTCCTTAATGTGATTGTAAAGTTAGTTACTAGACTGAAGTACCTACCAAAAAGCATCGTGTATCCCTAGATCCCTACATCCCTCTACGTACAACACTGCGATTGCCAAGCACTTGGATGCGTGACCATCCGGTCTGCCGAGCGCTGCTGGCAAGCGGGGTGCTCTCAGCCCTTGTGAGGCAAACTGAGGAGCTACTTGATTGAGAAGTAGCGTCTCCGGTCTCGTAAACTAACATACGGCAGCGAGAGCGGTGTGCTGACCAAATGTCCATCCAGTGAAGCCTGTGGGCTGAGGATGTCGATGCGGCCGGTCGGTACCGTTAGGCCTTCATGTCCTGTTAGGGAGTAGTTATGTTTACGCGGCAAGAATGTGGATTCTTGGCGCCTCAGGGGACTATACGTCTGTTGTATGGCATAGAAATACTCTTTTGCGGGCAAAGTTAATCCCAAAATGTTGTTTGCCAAATGACATGAGTTGCACGAAATGAAGTAGTCACAAAATCATTGTGTGGATACGTTTTTTAGATTTGAAATCCAAATCCTGATTGTCATCAAATTAGGTTCCCAGTGTCTTTATTCAAATATGGCATGGCTCCAGTGAAAGAGTGTAGTGATTCGCTGAATATTAATCAGTTTCTCCCCTGATATGTACGTAACTTCCCGTTTTCATCAATTATAGAAATAAGCGGCATTTAGAAGTACGTATAAACCAATGGATCACATGCAAGTCACCAACGAATTTCTAAAACAGAACGACAGTATTAATCTCCAGTTCATCTGGGGTTCATAGAAAGTCTTGACTTAGGGGAGACTGGTGTTAGTTAGCATAAGGGGCTAGCTGGCACATGACTTCTGTTTCTTCTCAGTGTGTACCTAGAGCGCTTTCATCATGATAGTGTGGAGAGACACGTCCAGGTAGACTGAGGTCGTGGTAGATGTTAAGGTGTCCCATCCACCGTAGCCTCAGTATGCTTGGATGTGTCTCAAATTGAGGACCTCCGTTTCGTAGTTTTTCTAGCTGGTGAGCAAATTTTTCCTCGGCTATGCTCTGTCCTTCTCGAAAGTGCTCGATACAGAGCAACAGTTCATTTAGCATTGCTGTGTGGCGCCATTCCAGGCATGCTCCTTGACTTAGGGAGTGTACTTTGCAGTATTATATACATGTAGAGTCTCCATATCCTTCGTTGAATTACTTCGAAAACTGTTGCAACTGACATTTAAATAATGCATGTGACTTCAGAATTTTTAATGTCTGTACCGCCAATTTATACATTTTCTCCAAGCTTCCGAATTTAGTTTAAAGTGCTTCTTGCAAAGTTGGTTGGTTAACTCAAGGGGTAAGCCTGGAACAATAAAAACGAAACTAAACTCCGTCCAAACAGGCCATGAAGGCCTAACGGTAACGACCGGCCGCCGTGTCATCTTTAGACCACAGGTGTCACTAGACACGGATATGGAGGGGCACATGGTCAGCACACCGCTCTCCCAGCCGTATGTCAGTTTACGAGACCGGAGCCGCTACTTCTCAATCAAGCAGCTCCTCAGTTTGCCTCACAAGTGATGAGTGCACCCCACTTGCCAACAGCGCTCGGCAGACCGGATGGTCACCCATCCAAGTGGTAACCCAGCCCGAAAGCGTTTAACTTCGGTGATCTGACGGGAACCAGTGTTATCACTGAGGCAAGGCCGTTGGCTGCTTGGAACAACGCCACACCACAATGGTTGGTTCGTTGATCTGGGGGGGGCGGGGGGGGGAGGGGTCCAAACAGCGAGGTCATCAGTCCCATATGATTAGGAAAGAGTGGGCACGAAGACAGCAGGGCCCTTTCAAAGGAACCACCGCAGCACTTGCCTGAAGCGATTTAGGAAATTCACGGAGGACTTAAATCAGGATGATCGGACGTCGGCTTGAACCGTCGTCCCCCCGAATACGCATCCAGTGCGCTAACCGCTGCACCACTCCACGCTCACACCACAGTGCTAAATGAAATTACCGGCTGCACAGATTACTTCCTTGAAGAACCGAGCACAGCCGAGAAAGATGAGAGTGATTAGATTTCTCATTATGAATTATGCTGTCGCGTAATCGACGCGCGCTGCAAATTTGAAGTAAAATGATATTACAATAACGTGCAGAAAGAAGTTAAAGATTTAGCTGAAAATGAAAGAGCACAAAATTAAGACGATCGCTAGAAGGGCTTCGTTGATCTGTACATTAAGAGGCATCTTGTGCTAAATTTGGAGGCATGTAGCACGTGAAGAAATTGGTAATAAGAATATTACAATTTCTGAAGTCCACGCATTATTCCCCTGTCAATTACAGCACTTTTCAATGGTACTGGACGAAGCATATGGAGACTTTGAGTATATCCAGGAACATCATCCAACGACCATACAGAGCGTCAAAGTTATAGGTGACTGTGAAGGATAAATGTATTAATTTGAGGTAAGGGTTCCTGTACCGGAAACGAACGAGTCGAAAGATATAGGCAAAACCGTTCCGATACCTCTGACAGTGGAATACGTGCACTGGTAGTTTTGTTACTAAGACCGTAGGGTAGGCAACTTTCAGAGGTGGTAGTATGGACCTAAATAAGGAGTAATATGCAGTAAACATGGGCTCTGAAATGCGTACCTGAGGAGCGACGGGCGCTTGTTTATCTTCGTTACTGAGAAACACGTCTCCACTATGCCCCTTGACTTAACCGACGTGCTTTGTAGTATTATATACAGGGTAAATCATCTAAAACTTGTACCGCAAATAGTGCGAGAATGGAAAGTGCTATTGATGTGCGATTCTCATGAATGGGTTGGTAGTTAAGGGCTTGTATTGTTAGCCAACCAAAAGATTGTAACAATTTTTAGAAAGTGTATTCTTTGTGCAATCATACTTTTTTTAAATAGAACAATGCCTATAAGCATTAACAAACTAAAAATAGAGTAAACTGGATGTCAGTGGTGTTTGTTGCAGGACTCTAATGCAAGTAATTTACGAGATAATAGTATTTTGAAAAGTTCCCACACCGGCACTTGTACAATACCTGTGGCTGCAAACACTACAGAGCAACACAAGTGCATGTACTAGTTGTGTGGATTCTGACCAGTAATGAGACCAACTGACCATCATAGTTTGTCACTGTCACGCTTCCAGCCTGGTATGGAACGACTGCTGCACACATGCTAGCATTTCAACGGATATATCCGAGCAGACTGCAGTAATACGTCGGGTGTAGTTTTTATGTCCTTGTACACAGCGTCTTTCGGATTTTCCCAAAGAGAAAAGTCTACATGCATCAAATCTGGAAAAAATGGACCGACTTAGGTATATGTCCTCTGCGTCCAATCCAAAGATTTCGAAACAGTACATAAAGACCTGTGGTACTTCATGCTTTGTGGATGGACAGCCATCATGTTGACACGATTGATTTCTGTTAATCTGCAGAGGAACGGCTGGCCGCGGTGGTCTCGCGGTTCTAGGCGCTCAGTCCGGAACCGGACGACTGCTACAGTCGCAGGTTCGAATCCTGCCTCGGGCATGGATGTGTGTGATATCCTTAGGTTAGTTAGGTTTAAGTAGTTCTAAGTTCTAAGGGACTGATGACCACAGATGTTAAGTCCCATAGTGCTCAGAGCCATTTGAACCAATTTTTTGCAGAGGAACGTCTTCTAGCTCCCGTGGTATATGGTATATTGGCGAGGAGGCTGCGATAATTCTGCGCATCCGTCTATGGAAAACGGGCCTATTAGCTGATGGTTCACTATCTCACGCCACACGTTTACACTCAATGGACGCTGACGTTCCAACTGACGAAACCAACGGGGATCATCAACACACAAATAATGCACGTTTCGGCGGTTTACCTGTTCATGATTATTAAACATTCCTTCATTACAGAACAAATTACATGGTACATCTGGTATATCCTGTCTTAAGGCCATTTTTCAAAGGTTAATAGGATTCTAATAATCGTTTGCATGCACCTCTTGATGGACACAGATGTCGGTTGAGTATGCATAGGACACTTGCCTGACCCATTCCACTTCCTCGTGCGATTGCTGCTGCTTCGACTGTCACACACTAACTGAATAGGTAGTCGCAATGCAAGTAACAAACAAGCACACTATAAGCAAAACATAACAACATCATACCTATAAACTAAGCAAGTTGAATGGCACAAACAAGTGTCTGTGTGGAAAGTTTCAAATATGCAATAGCTCGTAAACTACACGCATTAGAATTCTGCAAAGACACCGCTAACGCTATAATTTATCCTAGTTCTAGTTTTTCAATGCCAGTAAGCATTCTTTCATCGAAAATGTGTATTTTCACAATAAATACACTTCCTAAGTGCTATTAAACTCTGTTTATTAGTTAACAATAAGAGCCCCTCACTACCAATCCATTCTGTGGAAGCCGCGCATCAGTAGCACTTTCCAAAAATATGGCTTTGAGCACTATGAGACTTAACTTCTGAGGTCATCAGTCCCCTAGGACTTAGAACTACTTAAACCTAACTAACCTAAGGACATCACACACATCCATGCCCGAGGCAGCATTCGAACCTGCGACCGTAGCGGTCACGCGGTTCCAGACTGAAGCGCCTAGAACCGCTCGGCCACCCCGGCCGGCAGCACTTTCCATTTCTAAAATATTTGCGGAACAAGTTTTAGGTGTTGTACCCTGTATATAATATTACAAAGTACTTTTGTTAAGTCAAGGGACATTCCTGGAAACATTTTTCGATTTAAAATCTGCAACTTTTAAATGTATGAAGGAACAAAAATTAGAACCTCTGGAATGTGTCACAGACCTCTCATTTTAAGTGGATTTGTCTGCTCACTGTCGACAATAAGACGCTGCAGAGTGAGAAAGAAATAATTTTTGATTTGATGGGGTTGCATCTTAAAAATAAAATCGCTTTCTGAAATGGACAAATTCTGACAAAAACACTGACCATTTCCATGAGCTCATTGGCCTTATGGAAAGCGTGACATTTCAAGAATTCGTTGTTCCCTCGAAACAATTACAAGGATAGTTTGCTAAACGTTTTGAGTACGCTGCCAATCTCATACTTGTTTTCGAGCTGTTTTCGAGACCGCTTGCCGTTTCTGTTGAAAGTTCCCCTCTGCAGGTGCAGATGTAAGCGATTGATTTGCAGTGTAGTTCTCGTTTCCATTAAAATTATCCAGTTCGCATTATCCTCAGGTAGAGCTCCCACTTCATTGTAAGCTTACAAAAGTGTAACAATATTTCGATCAGAATAAGTAATGAGAGATCGTTTTTCGATTACGAAACTAAAGAAGCCAAGACTAAGTGACAACCTGAATGCGAAACTCTGTGAAATTTCCGTGTCTGTCCGTATGCCCAGAATTTGTACCAGATAAAAGTTATTTAATATCTTCAGTGTGACAAAAATAATTAAGTAGTCGAACACTGAAAAATTTGTTTTCTTTGTGATCTTTGTTCCGGGGAAACGTGAAATGTAAAACCAAGTCGTATACAGTGCGACTGCATTGCCACTTAAATGCGACGCTTTCCCAGTTTTCCAATTCTCGCATTCAGTCAGCGTGCTGTGGCAGTGGGGGAAGTGTGCAGATAGGATGAGCGCTATGGTACTCATGTCAAGACACGGCATGTGAGCCAAATTCTTGGCTGTCCCTGATTTAGAACACTCAACTAATTCTATTTGAATAACTACAGTTAATTATAATAATAAGCAAAAATTTTTTTGACGAATTCGTAGTTTATTCATACATTTAGGTTGAGACTATTGTTTTTCCATTCAAGCAGAATTTATTTTTGTTCAAAAGTTGTTTATTAATGCGGAATGTATTTTTTGAAGAATTTATTCTTTGAAAATTAAGTGACCCCAAGTTTTGATAAAACAGAATGTTTTTCCCCAAAAACTGCTGTGCTTTGCCTAAGTATTTCTATACACATCAGGTTATGCCAACTCACCCCTAGCGGTGTGTTAACTAACGATACGCCTGGGATTAGCTGGTGAAGTTGCAAGCTTTTAGGAAAACTGTTTTGGGGCCGCCTAATTATGCGTTTAATGAATGGGTTTTATGTGATTTTGGAGTCGAAAAGCTAATCTATCCGACACATTCTGCAGAATCTCTCCAAGTAATGTACGAACATATAAAAAATCAAAACTCAAAATCTGTGCAACTAGATACTCTCCAAAATCCAAAGTAACAGCCCTTAAGAGACAAATATGTCAGTATACAGAAGAACATGTACATCAATTCTGCAGCTTCCATTAGAATTCACCAGGATAGTGAGAAATTCAGTGTTGAAAGAGGAGTCAGGCAAGGAAATTTCATATCTCCAAAAGTATATTCCGCAGACGTAGCTTTCATGGCCTTATACTGGGAAATCGAAGAAGGAAAATCTGTTATTGGAACACTCCTGAATCATCTTCGCTTTGCGATTGCATTTAGTGCAGATAAATCTCAATAACGAACATAAAAGCGCAAAAACGAAAATAAGCCTTAAAATGTGGAATGAACAAATAAATTAGTAATACAGAAATTGATAATGAAAGTCCTTCTTATTTAGAGCAGGCTAACGACAGCGATTGGGTGGAAAAGAAGTAAAGAGAGCAACGAAAATGACCAGGAAGGAGTTTTGAAAACTGAGCAGACGTCCAACCTAAATTAACTTATGGAATTTTATATGTTCCATTAACGCGAATGATGGAGATATGGACTGCATGTTTGGAATTACTTGGAGTCAAATGAAAACAGGTTGATACGGAGGAAAGTGCTGCAGTGAAAGATGTAATTGCGAATGTGATGAAAATCGAAAACGAAATGATGATTGATGTGGCTTGTAGCCAGGCGAAATAGAAAAAATACAGCAACTTCAAGGACTGCGTACAGTGGCACGAGGGTATAATATGTGCATACTGAGAGGCTATAGTGTTAGTGACTCATTTCTCAGGGTAATCGGCGATAAAATGACACTCTGGAAGCCTAACTGTTCTCCGTTTGTTTTGACTCTGCAGGCGGTAACTGCGCTAAGTTTAGAGGTGAACAGTGTGTGCAACATTCGAGCTACGGTACAGCCATTCCCCACCGACAAAAACGAAGTGTTGATGAACAACTCCAGCCATTTCAAGGGGTCGCATTGTGGGCCTGCGAAAAGCCGGATGGACGTATCGACGAATTGCTGAGTATGTTAGGCGCAATGTATCAGTGGTTGTAACTCCTTTCAGCAGTGGACTGTGGTACATTCCCGCACTCGTAGGTCACGTTCTGGACATTCCTATAGTACAGACGAACCTTAGGATCCTCGCACTGTGCCAGCAGCTGTGGCCAGCCAAACGTCAAGCAGGGAAGAAATCCCGGCACATGTTGCCCCTAAAGTGTCACTAAGGATCATTGAGAACAGTCTCGCTGCAGCAGGATTAAGATTACACGTGCCACTGGCCAAGGCGCCACTAACACAACAGCATCGCCAAGCGCAGATACTCCGGTGCCATGAAAGAGTCCTCTGGAGAATGGAAAGCCGCTCTGTTGTCTTCAGTGATGAGATTATATTCTGTCTGTGTGTGAGTGATGGACGTATACGTGAATGGCGTAGATCTGGTGAGCATCCTATTCAGGACTTCGTTCGCCGACGATACACAAGTCCTACTCCAAGGCTTCACGGTGTGGGAGGCCATTAGTAGTAGTTTACCTTGTCGCTAAATTATTCCTGTGAGTTAGTATGGGCAGAGGTCATTCTTCGCAACCGGAATAAAACAATAATTCGATCCTTTTACCGACTTCCCAACCCAGATGATACAGTTGCTGAAAGGTTCAAAGTAAACTTGAGTTTGATTTCAAACACATACCCGGCTCATACAATTATAGATGTTGTTGACTTAAATTTACCCTCAATATGTTGGCGAAAATACATATTTAATGGGGGAGATAGGCATAAAACATCATCTGAAATTGTGCTAAACGCATTCTCTGAAAAGTATTTCGAGCGGTTAGTTCATGAGCCCTAGCGAATAGTTTCCGGATGTGAAAACTCACTTGACCTCTTAGCAACAAATAATCTTGAGCTAATAATGAACATCAAAACGGATGCAGGTATTAGTGATCAAACGGTTGTCGTAGCGAGATTGAATATTGTAACCTCCAAATCCTCCAGAAACATACCTATTCAAAAAAAAGGCAGACAAATATTCGCTTGACGCCTTCCTGTGTGACAATCTCCACTGCTTCCAAATTAACAATATAAGTGTATGCCAGAAGTGTCTTGAATTCAAAGAAATAGTATCGGCATCAATTGAGAGATTTATACCAAATAAATTAACAAATGACAGAGCTGGTCCTCCTTGTTACACAAAACTGGTAGAACAATGTAGTAGAAGCAATGAAAAAAACATGTCAATTTTAAACGGACACAAAATCTCCAAGAATGGCCATCTTTTACAGAGGTTCGGAATTTAGAGCGGACCAATGCGAAATGCTTACAATAGTTTCCACAACACTGTCGTTTATCTACTAGTAAAGTCATCAGAAGATCAAAACAAATTCCAAAACAATTTAGAAAAGATATCTGTACGGTGCGAAAATTGACAGTTTCAGTAAATAACGAAAAGTGTGAGTTCATCCACATGAGTGCTAAAAGGAATCCTTCAGACTTCGGCTACACGATAAATCTGTTAAATCTAAAGAGCGTTAATTCAACTAAATACCTAGGAATTACAATTGCGAACAACTTAAATTGGAAAGAGCACACAGAAGATGTTGTGGGGAAGGCTAGCCCAAGACTGCGTTTTATTGGTAGGACATTTAGAAAATGTAACAGATCTACTAAAGATACTGCTGCGTGATGAGGGGTCCTTGATTGACGGAGTACATCGAAAAAGTTCAAAGAAGTGCAGCACATTTTGTATTACCGCAGAATAGGGGAGAGAGTGTCACTAAAATTGTATAGGATTTGGGGTGGGCATCATTAAAAGAAGGGGGCTTTTCGTTACGGCGGAATCTTCTCACGAAATTTCAGTTACCAACTTTCTCCTCCGAATAGTACATTATTTTGTTGACGCCGATGTACATAGGGAGAAACGATCACTATAATAATGTAAGGAAAATCAGAGCTCGCACGGAGAGATATAGGAGTTCGTTTTTTCCGCGCGCTATACGAGATTGGAATAGTAGAGAATTGTGAAGGTGGTTCGATGAACCCTCTGCCAGGTACTTAAGCGTGATTTGCAGAGCATCCATGTAGTTGTAGATGTAGTCCAACAGCGCCAGAGCATCCCTGCTGCATAGGGGCTACCGACAGTGTGGGACAGGGCGGTGCTGTCGCTGCTGAAGTACTAGTTGTTCTTCGTGTTTTACTGCCCTGTTAACGAATATTGCACTACACTAATTTTGGTCCGCTTTATCGAATGGACAATTAAAATCCCCCTTGAAATATAATTTTGTTTGTAACATAAAACAAACCTGTGCTTTAGATCGACAATGGACGTCACATTAAAAACGTGTCGAGCAACATTTCTTTGGGTTGACCCAGCTACACATGGCAAAAACTAAATTGCAAATATCTGCCGAAACATCAGAGGAAAGGCCCCTGACGGCTCTTAGGACGGCACCGTAAATACGTATGCAGAACTACAGTGTTTAGAGAAAATAAAGACATACACTTTTATGTGACACAGGTTGAAACATTTACGTTTGGAATATGATTGAATGACAGTAATCTGAAACACAACTGTTGGAATGGAAATGGCATATGAACGGGTATTTTATCTCTTCGTTTATGCGCTTTGCCATGTACTGAATTTTTATGACTGCGAGAATGTAACAATAACTTAGTTGCTAGATCATAAACTGTCAATAACCTAAAATCAAACGAAATCTGTATGAATTTAAGTGAGACAAAAACTGAATCTGACAACACTATTGATTTGAAATTAGCCCTGGTAATAAAACAAAACTTGAACAACTTGAAAATAATAGTCCCTGTGCTTAATGAATGCTTTCTCTGAAATAATAAAAAAAATTACCTTTACATGCGCAATGGTAACGCTCTTCGCACTGTTCTTTGTTAGTACTTTAAATTGTATAGTTAGCAAACAGCTATTTTGCAAGTCCGTCGCTTAGCATACATTTTAATTAAAGCTAACATGACAGACAAAAACGTCTTGAGAAAAATAGTTAATCAAAAACGACAATGATCTGGAAACTCGTATTGACTTGGGATAAGTAACAATATGGCACTAAGTTTAAAAAGTGTATTTTGACTCTTTGAAAATAAATAATCCTCAGAATTAACACACTCAATAAACTGATTATACCTTACCAATTATCTTTACAAAACCATTGGTTGTGAGTGCTATTCTTTGTCTCAATCATCACTTATGAAAACTCGCATTGCATTAGTACAAAACAACTTTCTTTAGCTTCATTATTCCGACTCCTATTGAAATTTCTTTTATGGGTATCAAACATCATAGCATCTTGCAAATACAAAAAAATCATTACTGCACCTACCGAGTAATAAGCATATATCCAGCACACATCAGATACAACACGTCTTTACTCTTGAGAGTTCACCATACATCTCTCGATCGAAAGATGCTCTAACACATTACTCACAACACACTGAATAAGCGATCACTGTTGAGCAGCGATGCTACTACATAATCGATACTACATTTGACCATGTCTGGTTCAAAATAATATTTTCTTACAAAACTTGAATTAATTTACACTGTGTATATATATCTTTCAAGATGTCACAGACGCCCTGTTTTTCCGAAAGGTTCCATGAAGATTTCAACGCTAATCATATTAAGAGACGGTGCCGAGTGAGGAATATTGTTTTGGAGATGTTGTTAACGTCGTCCGCTTACATTAATGCATAATTGGCACTTGCGACCTAATTACTGTCTGACCCGCTCGAAACAATCAGCCGTTTCCCGAGTGATGGCTGCAGCGTCACTGAGGAGGGAAATCAGCTCTTCTGGAATGTCTCTCGCGGTCCTCCCCACCCCCACCCCCTCCCTGTCATTCCAATAAAGAGGAAT
Source organism: Schistocerca americana (assembly GCF_021461395.2). Taxonomy (NCBI): domain Eukaryota; kingdom Metazoa; phylum Arthropoda; class Insecta; order Orthoptera; family Acrididae; genus Schistocerca; species Schistocerca americana. The sequence goes on from NC_060126.1 coordinate 240,653,513, forward strand.
CCATAGAAGGTCATCAACATCTCTAATACAATGTCCATCTCCTCAAAATACTACGAAATTTTGTACAGACATTTTTTCACTCCCTGTATATGTCATTGTGATTAAATTTCTGTGTGGATACACAATAAAAGCAAAGGGCACATGTGAAATCGCGCCCGTGGTGTCCGATGGACGCGGACCTTTGCTTCACGTGGAAGTACCGCACTCCAAGACAGCGGAGGCCGACAATTCAATTATTCCTTTACGATTTTGTCTTCCCGCTTAGACTTTATTTACTGCCGCAATTAGTATAATGAATTACTACACACTGTATTCTCTCCTATTGTACTGGCCATTGCATTATTACTAGCGAATAACGAATATTTACAGACGAAAGCCGAGTAAAAATAAATGTTACTGAGAGCGAGGTATTTCTGTTTAGACTCACGTGGCCTTCCGCATGCGGCAGACGATTTGCACATTGCTGCGAGACGGCTCAATAAGACGCAAGCCCTTACGTCTCGGTGACTCCCAAGGCCGTTAACCTCTTAATTGCCGCGCGTGCATAATGCGCCTCCACGGCCGTGTGTCTCTGTGCTCGCCGCCATAACTTACCTCTCTCGAGACTACGCCTCCAGCCGAGCTGCTCCGTGTGGGCGTGGCCAGCGGTTTGGTTTCGCTGTGCTGACATTCCTGCGTATAGAACGTTACCTGTTCTCGAAGGACGGAAGGAATATTAGGGTTTAATACACCGTCGCTATCGATGTCATTAGGGCCGGAGTAAGAGTTCGGATTGTTTCAAGGAGGCGGAAGGAAGTCGGCCTTTCCCTTTGAAAGGAACCATCCCGGCATTTGCCTGGAGCTATTTAGGGAAATCACGGAAAACCTAAATCTGGATGGCCGGACGCGGATGTAAACCGTCGTCCGCCCGAATGCGAGTCCAGTGTGCTAATCTCTGCGCTACCTCACTCGATTTACCAGTTCTCAGTATTCGTTGGTGCGAAGAACGACATGAACTAGAAGTTGTAAGTCGCTTCGTAGTTATTAAAGCTTTAAATTAACCAGGACTAGCCTGGAAAAGAAATGTACTGGTCGTTTCAAAATGAATATCGGTGTTTTAAGGCTTTTTAGCATTTAATAAGGTTAACTTAGAATTATAAATAATATATCAAATGAAAAAGCAACTGAGACAGTTTCTCGAATGAGTGTTCAACGTATCATTCGTCACACGGCACAAATGGTTCAAATGGCTCTGAGCACTATGGGACTTAACTACTGTGGTCATCAGTCCCCTAGAACTTAGAACTACTTAAACCTAACTAACCTAAGGACATCACACACATCCATGCCCGAGGCAGGATTCGAACCTGCGACCGTAGCAGTCGCGCGGTCACACGGCACACATCGGGTCGATAAGCGAGGTCTTCCTAAACCTCCATCAGTGTGTCTGGAGTAATTGTTGCAATGACAGCTTCAGCCCTTACGTCGGGTAGATCAGCGGGTAGCGGAGGCATATATATGCATGATTCTTTAACAAACCCCAAAGATAAAAATCACACGGAATCAGGACGGCAGAACTTGGAGGCCATGAGAAACAAGCTCTGTCATTTGGTCTCCGGTGGCGAATCCAGCGGTCGTGTACAACGTCTTTTAATCAGTGTGTGCTGAATTATGAATGCGAGGCGGCGCACCAACTTGTTGCCAAATAAAGCTTTCTAATTCAGCTTCTTCCAGTGCAGAAAAGAGCCGTAGTTCTAGCGTAGATGAAATCCCAGCTACAGTTGCTCCACTGGAAAAGAAACGCCAATAAATTTTAGCCCGGAATATGGCACAAAAAACATTCAATGTAGGCCAGTATCGCTGCAACTGCGCTATCTTGTTAAGGATTTGCAGAGTCCCAAATGTGGACATTACGTATGTTCACATTTCCACATGGATGAAATTTCAATTTAGCACCAATGACGACACGAACCAGGAAATCTTCATCGTCATGGAACTACATTTTCTTTGCAAAGTTGGCTCATAAACCGTAGTCTATAGGCCTTAGAGCTTGTAACAACTACAAAAAATATGGACGAAGTTGTAAACGCCTCCTTAAATATCTCAGCACAGACGTCACTGGAGTTGCTACTAGCCTCCCGAAATGATTTCTTGGGCTACGCGAGAATTACTCTCTCACTTGTTAAACATGTTCTGCAGGCGGTATTGGTCGTCCCGAACTCCTCCTTTTGCAAGAGAGCCAGTGTTTTCAAACTGATGATACCAGCTACAGATGTTATTACCACTTGGAGGATTACAACTTACTACGGAAGGCATTACCAGCTACAGAAGTTATTGCCACTTAGCGGATTACAACTTAATACGGAAAGCATGTTGCACTGTGGCAACATATTCAGTTCTTCCAAACTGCAAGACACAAAAGGCTTTCTGCTAACAAGTCACCATTTTTCCTACTAGCATTTTCTAACGGAAGACGCAAGAAAGCAAATAGCACGGGGACTACCGATATCCCCACCATGTCGTCTGCGCTTTAATCAAGCAAAAAATTAAAACTCGGAACTGGAAAGTCATTCGAAAAGCACTGTGTTTCACCTTCCTGAAGGTTTATATTGCTAATTTAGTTTTTGGCGCATTGAAGAGTTATCACTAACACGTCGCTCTTGGAACGATTTATTAGTACTTAAATGTCAACTGAAAGGTTCTGGCATTTAAAGCCCTGAGGAGACTCTAACATGAACGATAATACCGGGTGGCCATAATCAACCTTTCCCTATTTAACACGTTATAACACCACAGGGTGCACAACGACGTGTTGACTTCGCTCTCCACTTCCTCGCAAGGACTGAAGTTGGCGAGGGTTGGCCTGGATCATCCTATGGACAGAAGAAGCGCATTTCCCACTAACGGGTAAGGTGAACGCAAGGAATTGCCGAGTATGGGAATCTTCACCTCCAGTCATTGTGCATGAAGTTCCTCTGTATGGTGAACGTGTCACCGTCTGGTGTGGCTTCACGCCTTTAATCATCATTGGCCCATTCTTTTTTGAACAGCTTGGCGCTCAAAGACCAAAGACTTGCAGTGTGGCTGGCCAGCATCACTGCGATATGCTTCGCCAGCATGTCATACCGGCCCTACGGGAGAGAGACGCACTGAACTCAATAATTATCATGCAAGATGGGATCCCACCCGTACATCGCAAGTGAAGTTCACCTGTTTCTCCGAGACGCATTTGGAAACGATCGAATTGTCAGCTGATCGTTTCCAAATGCTTGGCCGGCACGACCATCTGATCCAACTCCCTGTGATTTCTTTTGTGGGGCTACCTGAAGAACACTGCTTACCAGGGGAACATTCACACGTATGCTGATCTCAAGCGCAGAATACCAAGAGCGGTAGCCAGCATACCTACGGACACGCTTCGTTCTGCGCTTTCAGACTCTTATGGACACTATGGGCGCCATATTGAGCCCCTTTTGCAGCAGTAATTGTACCGGTATGTAATGGTTGATGTACCGTAGCAGCACATTAAAAGTGTTTCAATTGAACTAATTCTGCATTATTTCTCGTCCCCATGACCATGACATTAATGCTACTAACTTTGATACTCGTACAGTAATTAGTTTCCGTGTTATAACGTGTTAAATAAGGAAAGTTTAATTATAACAACCCGGTCTTAGTAGTAGTAACCCGTTGCATTAATGTGATCTAGCGGTAGGGGTTGTCTAGTTACAGAAGGGGATGGAAATGGTTTCGCTTCCTGATGTATACTTGTATTATTTCTACGATTCTCATTTGTAACAGGTTTTGGAACCATTAACAATATCTGTATTTTTCCTTGTGACAAACAATTGGTCGTTTTTTTTCCAAATATGTCGTCAATTACGTTGGTGTGTACCTTAATTAAAGGCGTACTTGGGCCGTAAAAATTGCACATTGCTGACAACATATACCAACAATGTTGTCCTGCAACACTGCGGCCTCACAACAACATCAACGGCCACAGTTGCCGGGCAGTATCTGGGGCAATACATTGGCTCTGAGCACTGTGGGACTTAACATCTGTGATCATCAGTCCCCTAGAACTTAGAACTACTTAAAGCTAACTAACCTAAGGACATCACACACATCCATGCCCGAGGCAGGATTCGAACCTGCGACCGTAGCAGTCGCACGGTTCCGGACTGCGCGCCTAGAACCGCGGCAATACATTGCTGAGCCAGAAGCGTTTGCACGGGCACGCATTATTTCCAAAAAGTAGACGAACCCGAGTTAGTGGAAGCCGACGCGGCTATGTAACTTTAACATGCACAAGGAATAAAATATAAAGAGCAATAGATATAGGGCTTTGTGGTTGCGTTCCTCTTTAACTAAGCGGAATGCTTCAGAAAATATAACTAGTGCACTGATGCTGGATACATACCTGTTCCAGAATTTTACCGCCGGCCGGTGTGGCGCAGCAGGTTCTAGGCGCTTCAGTCTGGAACCGCGCTGCTGCTACGGTTGCAGGTTCGAATCCTGCCTGGGGCATGGATGTGTGTGATGTCCTTAGGTTAGTTGGGTTTAAGTAGTTCTAAGTTCTACGGCACTGATGACCTCAGATATTAAATCCCATACTACTCAGAGCCATTTGAACCATTTTTTTTATTCGTACAGAAGCTACACGTAACTGTTTATGAAGTTCACTATTCATAAATAGCCTCGTATACCAGAAGTATGAAAGGCTCTGGTAGAACGACTGAAAGATTTCATGAAGGGAAGTCTGAAATAAGAGTACAATTTTTATTCTTTATTTTTTGTTTACTATTAGAAGCCACTGTTTACACTACCAATTCCTGTTTCAGGCATGTCTCTGAGATAGTATGAAACTCATGATATCAAATACAAACTATGTGTATCAACAGCCACCTACGCTTCCACTCTTCCTATGCAACTTTTTTTGTCTCGAAATTGGCATAGGCTCGAAAACTGCGGAATTTTTTGTATGCTTAATCAGTCGTGATTTCTAACTCATGGGTAACAGCTTGCCAAAGGTTTTTCCAGGCCGCGATATTCGTATACGTTAATTTCGGCGTCCAGTAGCTTTGACCGTAGATGAACTGAATTTATAGAATTCATAGTCTTCTCATTTGTCCACTTCTCCCTTCCCGTAGACAATCAGCAGCTGCAAAACAGGTGCCTATATTTGGGTGTAGCTATACTGTTTCCGCTCAGACACATGACTGCCACGCTGTTAGTGCATGAAGTAGTGAGAAGAGCCATTTACAAAAAAGAAGAGATGTACATACTTCCCAGCAGTATCATCCACCCTTGGTCGAAAACGTCGGCAATATGTCGACAAATATTTGCAACATCAGCAATATTGTCCAACCATACCGCAAGATTGCCGTCTACTACAGTTACGTTACAGCAAAGTTGATGGCAACGTCATTGCGGCCAATGGCCTATCTAAACGAAAGTACAACTAAAGTTTCTGCGAATAAACGAGCAGCAACGACGTTTATATTTCTCACTTGTCACAAATACTGGTCAGTTAACTTCCGAATTTGTTACAATTTCAGAGGGTGTAGTTAGATAGGAACCTCAGAGCACAGCTTGAACTGAATTTGCTGCGAGCTTCAAACAGGCAACAAAAAAACAAGGTATACAAGGCACGTGTAACACAGATTACAAATGTACCATAAACCTGCACGCCGGTAAAACACTGCGCTTTCCGAGTGGCCTTCCAGGCCTGACTTTCACGTTGACTCGCTTGGTTACAGCTCAGGCAGCGTGGTAGGGATACTACTAGACTCTCGTTATTCTTGCTACGCAAGACACAGGAATCAGTGCATGTGAACTCACACAGGTATAGAAGCAAAACTGTTTGAGTTATTCTCCAGTTGATATACTATTTATAATTTAAACTGAATGTAATAAATGCTATAACTTCTTAAAAGCCCGATGTTCGGTTTGAAATAGGCGGTACTAAAGGCTCAACCAAACAGCACTGAAGACCAAAATTACTAAAATACCGAACACAGGTACTGCACACTGCCTCCGTCATTCACTCTACAAAGTCTAGTTCAACTGGACGTCACATATCGCTCTCGCCACCCCTTCGCCACCTCACCTCCACCTAGCAGCCACTGCAGCAGATCAATGGTGCATGCAGTTTACACTTCTTGATGCTTTTGGTAGTTTTAGGCAAATAAAATAATAAAAAAGACTTTTGGCCTACATTACGCTTTATCATTCTCTCCTTCAGTTTGCTTCTCTCATATAAAGATGGAGAAGAAAACCTCCACATGACCCGTAATTTCTCTGATTTTCTTTTAGACGGTGTTTTGCAAGATCTGTGTGAGAGCAAGTAATATGTTGCCCAACTCTTCTTGGAACATTCGCTCTCGAAATTTCAACAGTAACCTCCTCGTATACACAACGCGCTCTTGTAACACCACACAGCTGGAGATTATTGAGTATCTTTCTATTTCTTATCACGCCCGACGACGTACAGATATGCTAGAGATGCGTATAACTGAGTTAGATTAAACAGAAACCAAATATGTAGTGACTAACAACTATCTACCACAAATACACTGAAGCGCCCAAGAAACTGGTATAGGCATGAGTATTCAAATACAGAGATATGTAAAAAGACAGAATACGACGCTGCGGTCGGCAACGCCTATATAACACAACAAATATCTGCCGCAATTGTTAGATCAGTTACTGCTGTTACAATGGCAGGTTATCAAGATTTAAGTGAGTCTGAACGTGGTGCTATAGTCCGCGCACGAGCGATGAGGCACTGCATCTACGATGTAGAGATGAAGTGGGGATTTTCCCGTACGACCATTTGACGAGTGTACCGTGAATATCAGGAATCCGGTAAAACATCAAATCTCCGACATCGCTGCGGCCAGAAAAAGATCCTGCAAGAATGGGACCAACGACGACTGAAGAGAATCGTTCAACGTGACAGAAGCGCCACTATTTCGCAAATTGCTGCATATGTCAATGTTGGGCCATCAACAAATGTAAGCGTGCGAACCATTCAACGAAACATCATCGATATGGGCTTTCAGAGCCGAAGGCCCGCTCGTGTACCCTTGGTGACAGCACGACACAAAGCTTTACGCCTCATCTGGGCCCGTCAACACCGACATTGGGCTGGTGATTGTTGCCTGGTCGGACGAGTTTCGTTTCAAATTGTATCGAGCGGGCTGACGTGTGCGGATATGGAGGCAACCTTCTGAATCCATGGACCCTGAATATCAACATAGGACTGTTGAAGCTAGTGGAAGCTCTGTAATGATTTAGGGCATGTAGTTGGAATGATATGGAACCCCTGATAGGTTTGGATACGACTCTGACGGGTGACACGTACACTCGACAGCAAAAAAAGTGGGTCACCCCTGAATTCCAACGTGTAGGCTGCACCTGAATGTATCCAACCAACATAGCATATCTGTGTTGCACATAGTCGCAACCCTCCACAGTACAGTCATTGTAAGATACACAATGGGTACCGCTAGAGACTATTAGAGAACACCAGTCTTTATGACAGTCCGTCAGGATGTAAAGTAACACCACGATAGTACAGAAGAGATCAGACAGTCCTTAACGTTTGTAAACTAAACTTAATTACAATAAGTGACATTTCAAATGTTATGGGACAACTAGTTTTGTCACATAAATCGTTCAGTAATCCTTAGGCACAATTAAATATTTGAGACAGTATAGGGATTTATAAAGTTGTATGGCAATTGAAAACAAGTTCTTTGCTGTCTAAAAGGTTTACCCAACACATGCTGAACGTCGTTCAACGTTCAACGGGGAGTGGTTTCGCATCAACTTTATGTAATACTAAGCAGTTAAAAGAAAACGTGATTAACGGCGGCAACCACTCTACGGAAATCCCAACATTAACAGCGAATCACAAGTAATATCGTTGTTCACATTACTCATCAACAGTTACTTGTACATGAAGTTGTACTTTAAATGACATGACCGTCTTCGTTCTGGATCCGGATGCAAACCCAGAACGTAAAGCCATTGTTAACCAAGCAAAGCTTTGTGCCTTTTCGAGACTCGGTCACTAGGCAGAAAGAGTCGTCCAATATTGATGTTTGCACCAGTATCAGTTATCAATTCCCAACTTGAACGTAAATGGCGATAATGTTTGTACGAAAGCAGGAATCCTAACATGACAATTACCTTCTTGGTAATTAACCGCGAAAGACGTTGTATAGTGTTGCATTGTCAAGGAATAAAGGATGCACACGTTTAAAATTGAAATGCCATCATGTAATGCTGGGGACAAGGATGAACCCAGCACCTAATCGGATTGTTGAATAAGTACGTAAAATCGGAATGTAGATATCACAGTTTGTCACCAGTAGTGGGGTTGGAACCTTAAATGACGACTGAAGTTGTATTGCCTGACCGGGATTCGAACCTGGCGCCTACCGCCGTCGTTGTCTAACCAGGAACAGACGAGAAATGTCCAATGTTGGTGCATCATCAGCGAGATGTGCACACGTTTAACTAGAAATAAGGTGACGAAAACGTCTATGCTGACTCAGAGTCGAACGCCGCACACATGGTTATGAAGACACGTTAATAATCAACTTCATATTCAGTAGTAGCTAGGAGTAGCATGTTTAATTCCAAACCTTAAGGCCTTACTCATCCCTAGTAACGTGTTGCCTAATATCTGCGATATCATGATGTTAATTTACATGTGGATTGACTGGCGTAAAGAGCAATGTTCTCTAGTAGTCGTGTATCATTGAGATGTAAATGAAGTGCCTCAGCAGAAAGTAATTTCCGTCGTGCAGCACGTATTGTTTCAGAGACACTAAGTACATGTTATAAGTGCACAAAACGTGTATTATATACTAAGTATATACTATTATTTGGAGAAGCTGCCGCCAAACCTGTTTACTTTTACATTCCGCTTAGTTGTCGTGGTTGAATACAGGTTTTCTTAAGGCTACATCTAATGCACAGCGCTTACAAGAAAGTATAGTTTCCTGCGTCATGCTATTGCTAGCTAGGTGAAATATTTTGTGGTAGCTATCTTTAAAATGAATTTATTTTTGAAAGTATTGTTCGTCAAATATTCGAATAAATCGTCAACTGTAAGTGTACCTGCACATGTTATAGCATAATAGCTGTAGCTGCGTTAGTTTGTACTACAGACTTGGGTAGGTTAGGTGTAACTTTTGATCCTTCTAGGGGTGATCGTGGCCATGCGGCCCGGGTCTGTACTAGCCGCGGCTCGCAACTACGGGCCAACCAGGCTGGCCGAGGCGAGACGCAAGTGAGCGAGCTGGCGATGGCGTTGGTGGGCCAACAGCCCGGGACGAGCCAGCACGGCTGCGCCGCATGCCTCTGCCTCTGCCGCTCTGTTTGACGTAAATATGTTTACCTCCTCTCCTGGAATCAGTATAAGAGCGGCAAGAAGAAATACACATCAGGCTGTCTGCCGTAATGGCTCACTGGGAGAGATCTATTCGAGGTAGAGGCAAAAAATGGTTCAAATGGCTCTGAGCACTATGGGACTTAACATCTGAGGTCATCCGTCCCCTAGAACTTAGAACTACTTAAAGCTAACTAACCTAAGGACATCACACACATCCATGCCCGAGGCAGGATTCGAACCTGCGACCTTAGCGGTCGCGCGGTTCCAGACTGAAGCGCCTAGAACCGCTCGGCCACTCCGACCGGCCGAGATAGAGTCGTCGCAAGAAAATACTTTCAGCTCAAAGTGCAATGGTGAAAAACTTACAATGCTGCACAACAGGTAACGCCTCTTTCCGCTGCTGACAAGCAAATTTTGGGTTTCTAGGAATACGTAACTTTATTTATGAAATGCCACGTTTGCATACCTGTTGAGTATGACGCAGCATACCATTTAAACACAGACCCAATCGAAATCAATGTGAGTAGTGTTTTACTAATTCGTGCAGATAGAGGCACGCTTGTGTACAGATACTCAGTTTTGTTAAAACAGAATTTCGTCGTACGGTTATCGTGGGTAGTTTTATTTCATTTCGCACAATACAGTGCACAGTTTTCGTAAGGTTTCTTTTAGTGTTGTTAAAACAGTACTAAACGTGAGAGAGAAATTAATCATCAACGATATATGCGAATTCTCTGATGTTATCTATAACAGTCTGACAATGCACATGCAGTTTATTGTTTACATGCATGTAGAAAACTTGTTCTGAGTTAAAGCTGTCAAACAAGGTTTAAAGAAGAATAAAATGCCACTACCAGACGACACCTAATGTAGAAAATACTTTTCTGACCATTTTGGCACGATGCGCTCTCCCCATACATAATACAAAAGCTTCGAGCGCATCTGCTGCCTGGCCGTCTATTAAAACTGAAAAGAACAAAATGACGCATAAGTTAGCCAATTTTCCACATGTGACTATTTTGGGTTGAATTATGTTCAAAGTTCCATTAAATTGATAACTTCAGCAGAAAGCAGAAGTGCGTTTTAAAAAAATGTAGGAGCGAATGTAATAGAACACGCAACATCCTATCAACAGTGCGCGAGGCTTACCGTTACGCTGCTAGCTGTGACGTAGCTACAGCACCTCTGGAAATGAACAAAAGTTCCTCCAGAACTTCGGCATCCCACAGTGCTGTGAGATAATGCATATGGCCGGATATAGACTTCTGAGAGACAGACAGTTACAGCATTTCTTTTCCACTGCACGATGGTTTCAACAAACAGATAGCGCAATAGAGTAGCTCAAATGGAAAGGAACACTTCCTATTTAAATTTCTGCATCCTATACTGTTGGCACTTCTGTGCAGGTGGCAGTTACGTTATTTTATTTCGGTGATTACAAAATAGAGTCGAATGTATGCACTGGGTAGCCAAGGCAGCTAGTTCATGGCGATTCGGTCAACCAAGTAAATGAATGTACTGAACATCCTGCAAACCACTACAGGGAGCCTGTGTGTCAGAATTCTCATCTTGTGTGCCGCAACGGTGTTATGAGAGAGAAATGAGTCGTAGAGAAGAGAGTTTGGTGGCCTGTTGGACTGATCATAGTTTCATGTGATGATGGTCTCGGTTCGATTCCTACTTCTGCCGATGTTTTTTGATAGGGAGAGGCAGATTCTATTCTCTTCTGGCTACGCCAAGTGACGAAGGTATAATGGCATTGTGGTTTGAAAATCACATTAAATATGATATTCCTTCTCTACCAAGTAGACGTTAGGTGGAACCACAATAAAGTAAGGAGTGGCGACATGTAGAAACTCTATCACCAGTAACCTTTCTTATACTAGTTATTTATTTCTAGTAACGAAACAAACCCTGTGTATGGTCACAGGACACTTATTCCATCTTTTATTTGAGCTTCTGTATGTCGATAAAATTGGTTCTGAACTGGGAATGCAACTCAGACCGCCCTTAACGCGGAATTTGATCCCTTCGTGACAATACAGCTCGACTACAACTTGTTGTTTGTTCAAAACTGCAGATTCCTCAACATCTCCACATATTGCGCATGAATGGGTTGGAATCCTGGCCCAGCACTAAACTTTTCACTATGTATTATCAAGCTCTAGCATGAGAACACCTACCTCCTGGTGGATAATAATTTTTATTTTTAATGCATTTTCATTCGTTGTCAACACTAACGATATCTGACGTTTTTGATTCCCATAGAGACACAGAACTATTTGCGAGATCACTGTAAGTTCAAGGATGTTATTCCGAGCTGCTGGTGGAGAAAAATTCGGTAACTGTCGTCTCTTTGTGTGTAGTTAACAACGATATGTTTGGGGTTCGATTCTCAGTCAGCACTGAACACTTCGTCATATTATTTCTATTTCAAACATGCTCACATGTCGCTGCTGGTGTAAGAAACTCATACTTAACGTTTAACGTTCCTTTTCTCTAGAATATAACAGCGATACGTGCCGGGTTGGAGTCCTGGGAAGGAAAAGTTAATGCTTCGTCTCGTCATTTCATTTAATACATCTAGCTACTGCCGAGAAAATGCGATATGTCAAAGTTGATTGTGCTTCGATAACAATCCGATTAGGTTCTGGGTTCGAATCCCTGTCCAACACAAAGCTTTACCTCACTAAATTTCAAGTAAGTTACTTGTGAAGTAGCAATATTTAGCATCTCTCGTAGCTCGTTAACAGGGACAATAGATGCTGGGCAGGAATTTACGTCCGTTAAAAATGTTACGTTATGTAATTTAAAGTTGATATTTGCTAACTGATACTGTCCAAAAATGATGTATATCACTCTCTTTATGCCTAGTCAGGAATGACTGCTAATTTCCGTCAGCCACGAAATCTTAGCCTGCATGATTGGTTCAAATGGCTCTGAGCACTATGGGACTCAACATCTGAGGCCATCAGTCTCCTAGAATCTAGAACTACTTAAACCTAACTAAACTAAGGACATCACACACAGCCATGCCCGAGGCAGGATTCGAACCTGCGACCGTAGCAGTCACGCGGTTCCGGGCTGAAGCGCCTAGAACTGCACGGCCACCGCGGCCTAGCCTGCATGACCTGGGTTTGAATCCATATGCAGAACGAGGCTGTTCGTCGTGTCATTTGAAGTTCATACATATTCTCAACTAGCTGCTCGTGAATAACGTAAATTTTTAATGACTTTTGTGTTAAATAACAAGTATGGTATGTTACTTTGAAGAGGAAATCATGAATACGACGAACTTACTACGTGCCTTACCTATCTGACGTAATAATGAGAGTGCTAACATTTCAGGTATGTCAGTTATTGCAATAAATGTGAACTTACAAGCCTTAAGGACAGTCTTATCTGTGATGAGGTGTTCCCTGATATTTTTAGTATCGTTGTATTACTTTACATCCTGAGTTATTGAGAAACAGAGCAGTGTTTTCTAGTGGTGACTTGTTGGAACCATTTTCAATAGTCAAACGACTGTATCAAGGAGCGATTAGAGGACCTGCTAGACAGCTGCGTTATGTGGGTTGCATGGCAATCAGGCGAAATGCAATCCAGGTCGTTCGGATACTTTTCAGCATGACTGTTCTTCGTTAACAATCGATTAGGTGCTAGGTTCGCATCCCTGTCACAAGCTTTTTATGATGGCATTTCAATTTTAAACATGAGCGTACCTTGTTCCTTGTGAATGACACTATATTAAACGTCGTTGGGGGTAGTTCCCAGGACGGTAACTGTTATGACAGGATTCCCAGTTCAGTACAAACACTTTCGTCATTTATTTTCAGGATCTGAATTGACAACTGATACTGGTGCAAATGTCTATACTTCACGTCTCTTTATGCCTAGTGATCCGGTCTCAATAAGGCACAAACAAAGCTTAGCTTAGTTAGCAATGGCTATAGGTGCTGGGTTTGAATCCAGGTCCAGAACGACGACGTTGGTCATGTCATTCAAAATTCAAATTTGTGTACACGTAGCTGTTGATGTGTTACGAGAACAAATATATTACTGGTGATTCGCTGTTAATGTTGAGATTTCCTTAGAGTGCTTGTTGCCGTTAATCGTGTTTTTCTACTGGTACATCCAATATCCGGTTTCCAGAGCCACTCGCCGTTGAGCGACCTTAAGCACGTGGATGGAAAACCTTTTAGAGAGCGAAAAACTTTTTTCCAATTGCCGTACGGCTTTGGAACTCCATATATTGTCTCAAATATTTAATTTTGACTAAGGATTACTGTACGATATATGTAAAATAATCCGTTTTCTCAGAACATTTGGAATGTCACTTGTTGTAATTAAGGTTAGTTTATGAGTCTTATGGGGTGTCTCATCGCTAAGAACGTGTTTTCTAATATGTTTTGTATGACGATATTAGTTGACGCTTAGACTGACTGCCATAAAGACCTTTGATCTCTTAGTAGTCTCTTGGGGTACCCATTGTGTGTAGTCAAACGACTGTGCCCCACGGGGTTTTGGTGTTTAGAGGACCTGCAACACAGCTACGTTATGTTGTCTGTATTCAGCAGTGACCCACTTTTTTTTGCTGTCAAGTGTACATAAGCATGCTGTCTGATCACCTGCAGCCATTCATGTCGATTGTGCGTTCCGGCGGACTTTGGCAATTCCAGAAGGACAATGCGACACCCCACACATCCAGAGTTGCTACAGAGTGGCTCCAGCCACACTCTTCTGAGCAATTTTGCAAAAACAGACATAATGTCTGATAGGATAACCGCAATCAGTACTTTTACAATGTTACTTATAATCCGTCTTGACTGCAAAATGTTTATTCATATGACCGGTTTCGTTTCCTCTAGAACCATCTTCAGATTTGATATTTCGGTTACAGGAGTAACTCGTCCAAACACAGCAACTTTCACATGATGTGGCGCATAAACATTTTGCAATCAAGACGGATTATAAGTAACACTCTTCTGAGTTTAAACACTTCCGCTGGCTACCAGACTCCCAACGCAGGAACATTATTGAGCTCATCTTGGATGCCTTGCAACGTGCTGTTCAGAAGAGACCTCCACCTCCTCATACTCTTAAGGATTCTGCGGGATTCATGGTGTCAGTTCCCTCCAGCACTACGCCAGACATTAGTCGAGTCCACGCCACGTTGCACTGCGGCATTCTGCGTGCTCACCGGGGGGCCCTACACTATGTTACGCAGATGTATAATTTCTTTGGCTTTTCAGCGTAAGTCTTGCACACAGTCATGGTCTCCACAATTAGCTGCTATGGCCAAATTATTAACAAAACCTGAAAATTTTACAGGTCTCTAAAAAGTATAGGGCGTAATGCTTCCATAACCATCTTCGTTCACCTAATTAAGCTAGTATCCCTTCTCCAATTGAAATGACACGACTAGAAATCTTGCAAACTTGATCAGCAAAATCCCGTAGTATCCCCACTTCTCAAAAAGCTACCTCACCTATGACGACTTATTCACAATCAACTCATCACCTCCACAAGTCCTCTGAACAAACTGTTAGTCATTCCGATAAAAGAGTTGGCCGGAGTGCTCTACTGAGTAGAGCAGTGGACTCCAGGCCTGAAAGATCCGGATCGAATCCTGGTCTAATCCTGCGGGTTAAAAGCGGCTTGCGGGATGGGCTCGTCACCCTCCCCTACTAGTGCGGCAGCAATGAAACACTGTACTCAAGGCTAGTGGTCCGGTCATGGGACGTGCGCTACCAAGACAGACGGACCTTAAACGAGCACGCCAGTAGGCTTGGAACTCTGTGGATGCAGTGGCGGCGGTCATGTCACCATTCAACGCTGACAGTGAAGGAGTGTGCATATATAGGATGTTTCATAATTCACGTTACACACTTCTAGAGGCTGCAGAGCGGTCTTAGTAGATTAAGTTTTACACAAAAACGCATGTCGAGAAATGTCAGCAAACAACGCTACATAGCGTCAATGTTATAGGCGCCGGGCACAGGGTAACAGCTCCTACGGTGGAGCAAACCAATTTCTCTGCGATATCCTTTCTTGCTGGAGGTAACAATGGTACTAGCGAAGTAAAGTTGTGAAGGGAGTAGCTACTTGTGCCGGGATATCTCAGTAGGTGAGAACACTGTTGGCAAAAGTTTCCGGGTTCGATTCTCCGTGCGCCACGAAATCTTAATCTGCCAGCAATTTTCGACAGTAAATTCTTCTGACCTCTAGGTTTTAATATTTTTACTAGCTGTTATTTCCAGTTTTACAATGTATTTACATTTTCCGGATTGTACTGTAACCGAAGATTCTTCATCAGAATAAATTTTGAATCCAGTTGTACCTATGCGTTCATAAATTTTCTTCAGTATTTCTCCTTCTAATTAATGTCTGAATTCCTTGTATCCACGTGACCTGTGGTCTCCCTTTTTCTTCCTTCATGGTGATTCCCTTTCCACGGTCTGTCGTAGTAATCTCTCCTCTGACTCTCCTTTTCATATGTTCATACCGTATGAGTCGGAGCTTGGAACATCCATTTTCTTCCTGATGATTTCATCTCTGACTCTTTTTCGCCGTGATGTCCTTGCAGACAGTTTCCAGAAGTTCGCCGGCCAGAGTGGCCGAGCGGTTCTAGGCGCCACAGTCTGGAACCGCGCGACCGGTACGGTCGCAGGTTCGAATCCTGCCTCGGGCATGGGTGTGTGTGATGTCCTTACGTTAGTTAGGTTTAAGTAGTTCTAAGTTATAGGGGACTGATGACCTCAGAAGTTAAGTCCCATAGTGCTCAGAGCCATTTGAACGATTTTCCAGAAGTTCATCTGTTTTGCCATCAGTCTTTCCATTTACTGGGTTTCAACTGACCGTACTTCTGATCCATATGCCATTCTGCTTTTATTAATTGTTATGAAGAATTTTTTCTATTGTATTTTTTCTGATCTCTTGATCCAATAAAATACTATTCAGTCTTGCAGTAGTGACGTTCCAGTACTTATTATTGAACTAATTTCCTTATTTCGTTCATCATCTTGTGTGATTTTTACTCGCAGATATTCGCACTCTTCAGGTATGTATAAACGTTACAATCCGTCTTTCGAGTGTCAAATCTTGATTAGGTCTTCCTATCACCATGTGGTTCGTTTTACTGATGTTGACCTGAAGGTCCATGTTTTGTTCTTCACTGTTAACTTCCTGGAAATGCGTTTAGTATCTTCTTCATCCTCTGACAAAATTAGCTTGTCATGAGTGAAACGTAGCGAATATATAGTACTATCATTTATTGTGATTCCCATCTGTTACATTTTAACTACTGACATTTTAACTAGTTACGCATTAGATGTCTCGGAACGAGAAGCGGAATGTTCCTAGTACTTGTCAAAAGCGGTACGAAAAGCAACTAAAAGACAAGAGATATACAGTAGAGTAGCTGGGATTACAGGTACATTATTTCAGTTCACACATACACAAACGTCCAAACCCCAAACCCCATGATGAGAAACATTAGTAGTTATCGCCTGCGGTGCCATCGTATTTTTCTTGAAAGAAGCAAAAACACAGAAATAGTTAAAAATATAGCATGGAGGGAAAACAACTTGATTTTAAATTCAGAGCTGGGTAGCGGATGTTAAATCAATCAAAACTTGCCAGATATTCTTAGGTCGCAATTGAGCTACACCCACAAAAAAGTAAACAGCTGATCAGTGACGGATGCATGTAAGTTTGTCCGGTAAGCAGACCAGTCTGGGTGCGTCTAGGTTACTGCAGTGGCGTTTCTGCGCTACAGTTTATTATCTTAAGAAACTGATGCCATTACGGCGCTTTTAGAGTAGTTCATATAGTAGTTAAGTTTTGCCCTGTAAAAATAATAGAAAATTCGCGGCCAATGTAATCATCCATTATGGGAGCGTCACGCCTACGCGCCACCAGAGGACGCAGAACTGACATGACCTCACTGCCTGCGACTCTGATTATCCAGTGTATCTTTTTAAGCAGCAACACTCTGAAGCCTATCTCCAGATTCAGTCCTTCTATAGAGTTATCAATATTAGTACGGAAGATGGCAGTTATGATAGAATATTGTTGGAAAACAGGGCCAGTGGGGTGCTACGCGAAATACAACAATGGTGCACCCAAAACAAAATATCCATAGCTGCACGAAAAGCAGCCTACATAATGCTCAAATGGTCACTACAAAGAGATGTGGCAATTAAAATCGACAACAAAAACATAAAACCCGAAGTTGTAACTCGATGCCGGCCGGAGTGGCCGAGCGGTTAAAGGCGCTGCAGTCTGGAACCGCACGACCGCTACGGTCGCAGGTTCGAATCCTGCCTCGGGCATGGATGTGTGTGATGTCCTTAGGTTTGTTAGGTTTAAGTAGTTCTAAGTTCTGGGAACACACACTGACGAACGACAGAGTTTCAACGAACACAAACGACTAATCAAGAACAAAGCCCAAAGTATACTTCACAAACTAGCAACATGAAACACGACACGATAGGGTCAACCACTAACACACATAATAATATATCACTATGCACGTTTTGAGCCAGTATTGACGTTTGTAGTCTATAAATGGGCGCTCAGGCTCTCTCTCGTCATGGACAGGATCACTGTTAGGCGGGGACAGAGGAGTGTGCTCCATGGAATTCTTGGAGCCATCGGCACCACATCAGTAGATTCGCTGTATATGCTGCTTGGAATATACCCGCTCGGTATAACCATCAGATACCTTGCTGCAGCGTACTGGTAGAAGATAGGTAGACCTGGGAGATCACCGGGCAACACACAGAAGAGAGCTGCCAACTAAACCGTTGTTGCGTGAATACTTGGCAATAAGAGTGGGGCTAGGTTGATAAAGGCCGTAGAGTCCATTCATTTTCCCCTAATATCCGCAAGTGGTTACGAATGCTCTATGTGAACCCAGCAGAGGCGTGGTTCATTCTTTGACTGGAAACGCCTCTTATCAATGGTTCAAATGGCTCTGAGCACTATGGGACTCAACTGCTGAGGTCATTAGTCCCCTAGAACTTAGAACTATTTAAACCTAACTAACCTAAGGACATCACAAACATCCATGCCCGAGGCAGGATTCGAACCTGCGACCGTAGCGACGCCTCTTATCCCACGCACTTCCAGCGCGTGTTGCTTTCAGAATGCAATCGGCGCACATGTGGGGAAATTTTTACACAATTGAACACAATCGCTAACAACGCCTCAATAAAAAAAGACACATTGAAGAGACAAAGAAACTGGCACACCTGCCTAATATCCTGTAGGGCCCCAGCCAGCGCGCAGAAGTGGCGCAACACTTCATGGCATGGACCAGACTAGTGTCTGCGTCGTAAATCCTGCATGGCTGTCCATAAATCCGTAAGAGTATGAGGGGGTGGAGACCTCTTCTAAATAGCACGTTGCAAAGCATCCACGGTATGCTCAATAATGGTCATGTCTGGGGAGGTTGGGAGGCCAGCGGAAGTGTTTAAACTCAGAAGACTGTTCCTAGAGCCACTCTATAGGAATTCTGGACGTGTGGGGTGTCCTGCTCGAATTGCCCAAGTCTGTAGGAATGCACAAGTGACATGGGTGGATGCAGGTGATCGGACAGGATGCTTACGTACGTGTCACCTGTCGGAGTCGTATAGAGATGAATCAGGGGTCCTATATAACTCCAGCTGCACACGCCCTACACCATTACAGAGCCTCCACCAACTTGAAGAGTCTCCTGCTGACATGCAGGGTCCAGGGTTTCTTGATGTTCACAACCATACACGTCCATCCGCTCGATACAATTTGAAACGGAACTCGTCCGACCAGGCAACACGATTCCGGTCAACAACAGTCCAGTTTCGGTGTTGACGGGCACAGGCGAAGCGTAAAGCTTTATGTTGTGCAGTGATCAAAGAGACACAAGTGCCTGCACGCATCATATCGGACTGTTTTTCTCCACTCTGGTGGAGCAGCGAGCAGCACTCTTGCTGCTGAGTAGCCACTTGAAAGAAAGTGAGGACTGGAGAAGCGAAACTCGCGACAGAGAAGAGTCAGCGTGATTTCTCTGACGGGTGACCAACATCCGGCGAGCCGACCGGCAGCGTGGTCCGTGTGTGGCGCGTTAGAGGGCGGCCACTTAGCAGAGCGACTAATTAAAAGCGTGCATGCTCAGCGGCCCCCTGGCCTCGCAGCAATTTGACCGCCGCCGCTGACTGCCGCCGCCTTGGCCCGGGACGCTGGCCGGCCACCCCCCTTCCGGATACCTGCGCCAACCAGCCGAGCAGGGTCGCTGCACGCAGCACAACAGACTGTTAGCACTCTGCCCTGGCTGTAACAAGCACTGTCGACGGAATGTCGTCACGTCGTCCAATCCAAGTTGGCGTACCGCGAGGGTCAGTATTGTTCGAGCGGTCTAAGGCGCTGCAGTCATGGACTGTGCGGCTGGTCCCGGCGGAGGTTCGGGAGTCCTCCCTCGGTCATGGGTGTGTGTGTTTGTCCTTAGGATAATTTAGCAGTTAGGTTTCATAAGATTTCACACACACTCAGTATTGTTCCAGTCCTGCCAACGAGGGGGGTTCAATGAGGAAAGCAACACATTTGTTTTTCTGAAAGCAGGTGGGTTATATTCACGATTCCAATATATCAAATTATTCCCCACTCTTTTGGCTATAAAGCCCTATTTTTCAACATAATCTCCATTCAATGCGACGGCCTTACGCCACCTTACTGGGAGGGTCTGTATGCCTGCACTGTACCACTGTACTGGTCGACACAGAGACAACTTCTCGCTGCATCCCCAGTCAGCCACATACTGTTTCACTCGGAGCGCATCCTTCATTGGGACAAACAGATGGATGTCGGAAGGTGCGGAATCGGGACTGTAGGTTGGATGGAAAAGAAAAGTCTAGTGAAGAGCTCCTCGTGGGTGCGCAGACTTGTGGTAGGCCTTGCGTTGTCACAGGGAAACAGAGGTTCCTTGCATTTTTGTGGCGAAGAACATATTCCGAGATCACATCGGATAAGAGTGTCCGCAGGTTCCAACATTGCAGGAGTCGCAGCTGCGTGCAGCCGGCCGGACAGATTTGCGCAGCCTTGCTGCGATGGTGACGGACACCCCTTCCGACAACTCATCGTTCTTTCGTTCACTGCCAGGTCTCTGTAGAAATTGTACAAGCGCCTATGACTATCTGCGTTGCTCTCGTTTCCCGCCAGAAGAAACTGAATGACAGCTCTCTGCTTGGACTGCACCTACATAACAGACGCCATGTTGAAGGTTACGTATAGCGGTGCCGTCTATCGGCACTTCATGATACTATAGGGGCCTAAGCGGGAATATTTCAATGTATCCTACAACAAATTGCGCTTTTTTCAACCGAAACTGCCCAAGAAAAAAAAACGATTGCTTTACTCAGTGGCCTCTCGTACCTTACTAAAATGCTACCCCACAACCCGGAACTTGGTACAATTTGCCAGTGTAGATGCAACAAAAATTCCATTTTCAATATTTCGTGAAATTATTGACGAAATTTAAATGTTCTAAATGTTGTCATAATATATTCCTTATGTGGTGAAATCTTATTTATAAAGTTTAACGCAGTAAGACAAGTGTTGCAGTTAGAAACTGATAGTGCGCGAATACCCAGAATCAATTCATCCAAAATGTGAGAAAAAGGCACTTAAAGAGTTACAAAAGAGTATACACATAATTTCAAACCTTCACGAAACTTTTTTTCGCTGACACCTCCCACAAAAAGATGAAAGGAAAAAAATTATTGCTTACTATATTTTCGCTCTTCACGCAGGCAAACTTCAGAAGCTCACACGAAATTTTCATTTAATACTTTCTTATTACTAAGTCAGTCCCTAAAAGAGTTTGCACAAGGTATCCACATACATCACTAAATATAACTGCAAAATTATATCGTTCTATGAGACATAGTTGAGAACATATCACGTCATAAACATTGAGATGCGTGAAAAACTTGTTTTTGCTTAAAACGGAGTGGCAGTTACCTAGTTGATATTCATCCAGTGTTTCATAATGAGAGTATTTAGCGACTTCCAGCAACCTTTAAACCTACTTTCAAACCTTTCCCATTTTTTTTCGCTTGTATGCTTAAGAGCAATTGTTTAACACATTAACTCATTCCTAAAGTAACGAGGGGTGCGAAGCGGTTTTATACACGGAAGTTCATCCTTTAAAGAATCGTGGCTTTACTTGCTTACGCTACCCGCTCGAAAGTATCCGAACACCTATTAACGGACATTAATGTGTGGTGTGTCCACCCTTTCGCCTTACGGTAGTTTGACCTCAGGTGGTGAAACTTTCAATTCGGTGTCTGGATGCCTATGGAGGAATGCGAGCCCATCCTCCTTCAGAAGGTAGCGATGTAGGACGCTGGAATTTGTAGCGAAGTGGACGTTCTGACTCATCTTAGACGTGTTCTGTAAGATTCAGGATGGGACTCTGGGGAGACTAGTCCATTTCATTAATGTTATTGTCGACAAATAATTATCTCACAGGTACTCCCTTATGACACGGGGCACTGTTATGCTTATACAGTCAGCTTCTCCAGAGCGTTCCTCCGCCGTATGCAGTACAAAATGCTGTAAAATGTGTTGATACCCTTCGGCGTTTTCTTAAACGCAGTAAGGGTGCACACCCTAACCCACGGAAGACATCCAAATACCATAACATCCATTTCTTTGTGCTTCACTGTTGGTACTACACGTGATGGCACGTAACGCTCCGCAGGCATCAGATTGTCACAGGACATAGAGCGGCTCATCATTCCGAACCACTCATTGGCAGTCATCCACCGATGAATGTTGTCACCTTCCACACCGCCTCAAACATGGGTTAGCCCTGACTATAGATATGTGTATCTCATGAGGAGCTGACCGACCATCCTGTACTTTTCAATTCCCGACGCAAACTCAACGTGCTGGCTGGCCTTCACATAGCACTCTGCAACTCAAGAGTGATTTCTTTCGCTTTTTTCAAGCAATGTTTTATGATCACCCTCCGCAATACTCGACGGCTACTTTCCGTCAGTACATGACAACTGCCTGACCTTGGGTTTAATTGCGCTTGTCCCTCTGCGTTTGCATCTCACAATAGCGTCACCAACCGTCGACCTGGGTAACTTCAGAAGGGCTGGAACGTGCCTCATCGATTTGTCACTCAGGTGATATAACAGCACATTAAAAAAATGCAGAGCTTCCCTAAGTATAAGATACTACGAGCATCAAGACATTATATTCTCTGTAATACAAGGGTCGTCCACAAAGTAAGTTCCATTTGGTTATATAAAACAAACGTGTACAGATACAGCAAAAAATATTTATTGTACAAAAATCTACAGCTGTTAAAACTACTTTTCTACATAGCTTCCTAAATTTTGTAGTCACTTGTTACAGCGTAGCACAGGTTTTTGTATGCCGTCTTCATAGAAGGTTGCTGCCTGTGTATTCAACCATGTGGTAACATGTTCTTTCAGGTAGTCATCATCGTTGATGTGTTGACCACCAAAGACAGATTTCAGGTGTAAGAAGAGATGAAAGTCGCTAGGAGCGATGTCCGGGCTGTACGGAGGATGATCAAACGCGTCCCAGCGAAATTCCCATAGAAGTTGTTTGGTCACATTCGCCGTGTGAGTTCGGGCATTATCGTGGAAATTTCAGTTTTTCAGTAACAATTTCATGAATCAGTGATCGTGAGATTTGCTGAACTTCCATAGCAAGGGCACTAAGTGCAAACTTGTGGTTGTGATTAATCTTCTCTTCAATTGTGTGAACCAGTTCACCAGTAACCACAGACGGGCGTCCGCTTCCTTCTTCATCGTGCACTTCATCACGTCCTTCATTGAACAGTCTGACCCGTCTTGTAACCACTGAATCGTTCATAGCATTTTGTACGTAAACCTCGCAGATTTGCCGATGAATTTCCCTTGGTTTAACTTTCTTTGCATTTAGAAAACGAATCACAGATCTGATTTCACACGCGGCGGCATTTTCAATTACGGATGACATTACAAAGAAGCACTACAAAGCACACGTCGGCAGCAGCGATCTGAAAACGGCTTACATGTCTTCTCATTCACAGTAACTGCCGCTCATGCTCGAACTGCGATCGTAGCGCTGCCGCGAACAGAAATAGAAATGGAACTTATTTTGTGGACGACCATCGTATTTGCGCTATGTTTTTGTCTGAAAACTTCACTTGTCTGAAAACTTCACTTGTCTGAAAACTTCTCTTGTCTCTTAGCGCCTAATCTGTCTGCATGGGTAACAGTGGGTTGCAAAGGACGACGTTGGCGTAACTAATACAGAGATGCTATTTATCGGCGGCCATTACTGTGGCCTTAAATGCATACTGCATGATTAATAAAACAACCCGTGTCTTTTCAGAATTTGGTTTTCGAAGTCCGATCCATCTGAATAAGTGTTGCTCTTCTACGCTAATACCAGCGTTGCAATACCTGCATTGTTTTCCATGGTCATGCATCACTTTATTAGTAGCGGACCAACAGCTGCAGATTGTGCTGATGATGAGAAAATTCGTTTTCGTCATTAACATAACTTCTTCTTGTCTCCTTTCTTGCTGCTCATATGTAACACACAACGATTATTCGTTTACTAAAGAGGCAGGAAGAATATCAGTGACATCCAGTCAGCAGTCAACGTCTGAAGTCACTGAGCTCTCCTGAAACGACTTGTTCAGCTGTCATTGCTTCTCTACTGACAACACAATAATTCCCGTCCAAAAAAATGGTTCAAATGGCTCTGAGCACTATGGGACTTACCATCTGAGGTCATCAGTCCCCTAGAACGTAGAACTACTTAAACCTAACTAACCTAAGGACATCACACACATCCATGCCCGAGGCAGGGTTCGAACCTGTGACGGTAGCAGTCACGCGGTTCCGGACTGAAGCGCCTAGAGCCGCTCGGGCACCGTGGCCGCCTGATTCCCGTCCCTTTTTACACTGGCGTGGCCGCCTTGTCTGACATCTAGTGGTCAGTTATGCATTACACTGGAATACTTTTTATCACATAATGTACGTTTTCTGCGACAGACATCCCCTTAACACCATCCGTGAAGCTGCCCTCGTACGCTGATGACATGGTCTTGTGTACGAACAGTGTCATGGCGCAGATAATGGAACGTCTTCAAATGGTGATAATTCAGCGGCCGCTTTCAACTCAAACAGTACACAGGCGATCATCATTATGAAGAGAATGGTATCAGCAATTGTACCATAGGTCAATGCCAGGCGATCAGTCGTAATCTGGACACTATGTGTTCGATATCTTGGCATCACGGTGGACATGCACCTAATGTTCTGTCAACACTTAGAAGTAATAGGGACCCTTGGCCGACTCAGGGGCCTGAATCTTGCTCTCAATCCACACTCTGCACTGCAGACCCACGCCGGCCTTTTTATCTACAAGTGCCTAATACGATCTCTCCCCGAGCATGCGACTGCTGCTTGAAGCAACGCTGCCGACAACCACAGCCGACGATCCCAAATATTCCAGGACAGGACTCTGCGACCGGCTCCATAATATTCGTGGGAATATCCAACGCGAGAACAACGCCTGTTGGTTGATATGCTGCTATTCAAAGTGCAATGTTGTTGTTGTTGTGGTCTTCAGTCCTGAGACTGGTTTGATGCAGCTCTCCATGCTACTCTATCCTGTGCAAGCTTCTTCATCTCCCAGTACCTACTGCAACCTACATCCTTCTGAATCTGCTTAGTGTATTCATCTCTTGGTCTCCCTCTACGATTTTTACCCTCCACGCTGCCCTCCAATGCTAAATTTGTGATCCCTTGATGTCTCAAAACATGTCCTACCAACCGATCCCTTCTTCTAGTCAAGTTGTGCCACAAACTTCTCTTCTCCCCAATCCTATTCAATACCTCCTCATTAGTTACGTGATCTACCCACCTTATCTTCAGTATTCTTCTGTAGCACCACATTTCGAAAGCTTCTAATCTCTTCTTGTCCAAACTGGTTATCGTCCATGTTTCACTTCCATACATGGCTACACTCCATACAAATACTTTCAGAAACGACTTCCTGACACTTAAATCTATACTCGATGTTAACAAATTTCTCTTCTTCAGAAACGATTTCCTTGCCATTGCCAGTCTACATTTTATATCCTCTCTACTTCGACCATCATCAGTTATTTTACTCCCCAAATAGCAAAACTCCTTTACTACTTTAAGTGTCTCATTTTCTAATCTAATCCCCTCAGCATCACCCGATTTAATTTGACTACATTCCATTATCCTCGTTTTGCTTTTGTTGATGTTCATCTTATATCCTCCTTTCAAGACACTGTCCATTCCGTTCAACTGCTCTTCCAAGTCCTTTGCTGTCTCTGACAGAATTACAATGTCATCGGCGAACCTCAAAGTTTTTACTTCTTCTCCGTGAACTTTAATACCTACTCCGAATTTTTCTTTTGTTTCCTTTACTGCTTGCTCAATATACAGATTGAATAACATCGGGGAGAGGCTACAACCCTGTCTCACTCCTTTCCCAACCACTGCTTCCCTTTCATGCCCCTCGACTCTTATAACTGCCATCTGGTTTCTGTACAAATTGTAAATAGCCTTTCGCTCCCTGTATTTCACCCCTGCCACCTTCAGAATTTGAAAGAGAGTATTCCAGTTAACGTTGTCAAAAGCTTTCTCTAAGTCTACAAATGCTAGAAACGTAGGTTTGCCTTTTCTTAATCTTTCTTCTAAGATAAGTCGTAAGGTTAGTATTGCCTCACGTGTTCCAACATATCTGCGGAATCCAAACTGATCTTCCCCGAGGTCCGCGTCTACCAGTTTTTCCATTCGTCTGTAAAGAATTCGCGTTAGTATTTTACAGCTGTGACTTATTAAACTGATAGTTCGGTAATTTTCACATCTGTCAACACCTGCTTTCTTTGGGATTGGAATTATTATATTCTTCTTGAAGTCTGTGGGTATTTCGCCTGTCTCATACATCTTGCTCACCAGATGGTAGAGTTTTGTCATGACTGGCTCTCCCAAGGCCATCAGTAGTTCTAATGGAATGTTGTCTACTCCCGGGGCCTTGTTTCGACTCAGGTCTTTCAGTGCTCTGTCAAACTCTTCACGCAGTATCTTATCTCCCATTTCACCTTCATCTACATCCTCTTCCATTTCCATAATATTGTACTCAAGTACATCGCCCTTGTATAGACCCTCTATATACTCCTTCCACCTTTCTGCCTTCCCTTCTTTGCTTAGAACTGGGTTGCCATCTGAGCTCTTGATATTCATACAAGTGGTTCTCTTCTCTCCAAAGGTCTCTTTAATTTTCCTGTAGGCAGTATCTATCTTACCCCTAGTGAGACAAGCCTCTACAACCTTACATTTGTCCTCTAGCCATCCCTGCTTAGCCATTTTGCACTTCCTGTCGATCTCATTTTTGAGACGTTTGTATTCCTTTTTGCCTGCTTCATTTACTGCATTTTTATATTTTCTCCTTTCATCAATTAAATTCAGTATTTCTTCTGTTACCCAAGGATTTCTACTAGCCCTTGTCTTTTTGCCTACTTGATCCTCTGCTGCCTTCACTACTTCATCCCTCAGGGCTACCCATTCTTCTTCTACTGTATTTATTTCCCCCATTCCTGTCAATTGTTCCCTTATGCTCTCCCTGAAACTCTGTACAACCTCTGGTTCTTTCAGTTTATCCAGGTCCCATCTCCTTAAATTCCCACCTTTTTGCAGTTTCTTCAGTTTCAGTCTGCAGTTCATAACCAATAGATTGTGGTCAGAATCCACATCTGCCCCTGGAAATGTCTTACAATTTAAAACCTGGTTCCTAAATCTCTGTCTTACCATTATATAATCTATCTGATACCTTTTAGTATCTCCAGGATTCTTCCAGGTATACAACCTTCTTTCATGATTCTTGAACCAAGTGTTAGCTATGATTAAGTTATGCTCTGTGCAAAATTCTGCAAGGCGGCTTCCTCTTTCATTTCTTCCCCCCAATCCATATTCACCTACTATGTTTCCTTCTCTCCCTTTTCCTATTGACGAATTCCAGTCACCCATGACTATTAAATTTTCGTCTCCCTTCACTACCTGAATAATTTCTTGTATCTCGTCATACATTTCATCAATTTCTTCATCATCTGCAGAGCTAGTTGGCATATAAACTTGTACTACTGTAGTAGGCATGGGCTTTGTGTCTATCTTGGCCATAATAATACGTTCACTATGCTGTTTGTAGTAGCTAACCCGCACTCCTATTTTTTTATTCATTATTAAACCTACTCCTACGTTACCCCTATTTGATTTTGTATTTATAACCCTGTAATCACCTGACCAAAAGTTTTGTTCCTCCTGCCACCGAACTTCACTAATTCCCACTATATCTAACTTTAACCTATCCATTTCCCTTTTTAAATTTTCTAACCTACCTGCTCGATTAAGGGATCTGACATTCCACGCTCCGATCCGTAGAATGCCAGTTTTCTTTCTCCTGATAACGACGTCCTCTTGAGTAGTCCCCGCCCGGAGATCCGAATGGGGGACTATTTTACCTCCGGAATATTTTACCCAAGAGGACGCCATCATCATTTAATCATACAGTAAAGCTGCATGTCCTCGGGAAAAATTACGGCTGTAGTTTCCCCTTGCTTTCAGCCGTTCGCAGTACCATCACAGCAAGGCCGTTTTGGTTAATGTTACAAGGCCAGATCAGTCAATCATCCAGACTGTTGCCCCTGCAACTACTGAAAAGGCTGCTGCCCCTCTTCAGGAACCACATGTTTGTCTGGCCTCTCAACAGATACCCCTCCGTTGTGGTTGCACCTACGGTACGGCCATCTGTATCACTGAGGCACGCAAGCCTCCCCACCAACGGCAATGTCCATGGTTCATGGGGGGCAAAGTGCAATATCGAGAAATTTATAGAAAATTCTACCAATAGGCTGTTAACTCTCAAAAACACCTAGGCAACAAGTGCGACTACTGGCTCGGACTATGATGGGCACCACACCTCGGGACTAATGTGATGAGGTTATAACCATAAAGAAAATCCGCCAATTAGATAGCA
This sequence comes from Schistocerca americana, assembly GCF_021461395.2. NCBI lineage: Eukaryota > Metazoa > Arthropoda > Insecta > Orthoptera > Acrididae > Schistocerca > Schistocerca americana. The sequence continues at coordinate 240,681,978 of NC_060126.1, forward strand.
GCAGTAGGTTTCACCAGTTTTGCAAACCATGACAGTCATATATAAGGAATAAACGTAAAACCACGCAAGAACGAGTACATTGAAAGTTAAGATTTTCCTGTGCTACAGCTCACTACAGCTCACTGCAGCACACATACTGCAACACGCACGGCCAGGTCCGACATGGGGAATGGAGACTTGGAGTACGATTCCTTAGGCCCGAATTGTATTAGTCACTTCAGTTTAATCCCACCTTGTGCTCCGTCTCTAATGACACCTATGTCGGCGGGACATTAAAACCCTAATCTTTCTTTCTCCCTTCTTGTAAAAGTCCACCTCCACGAAAAGCTGCAGGACTTCGATGCGCCAAACAACACAGAAAGTGTATAGTAGTTGGCTGAAGGCGTGTAGTCTGGTTTGACGAGTTGCGATTTTGTGTCTTCTCAAACGATTCATGGGTCGGTAGAACCGAGTACCTAGAAACGTATTTTAACACGCGTTGTGTGGATGATATAATTCAGACCGAGGGTGGTTATGTGTGATTTTGGGGGGCGTTTTTCGTATCATGACTTCTATCGACTCTTTCGAGTTATTGTGAACGTGGACTTGGATTTTTATCCGTACGCTGTAGATGACCAAGTGTTGCTCTTTCTTCTAAACGTTCGTTAAGAATATGACCATTCAAGACTTCTAAAACGCTAACAGCCGTTTTCACAGGGCTGCGCGAATACTTCTCTGCCTGGCAAAAACTCAAACATTCAGTCGCACTTCGACCTGCCCACAAAATTACTTAGTTGTAACTCTCGCAATACGAAGGTGGGGGGAATTACTTTATGCTCCATTTTTGAAAATTTTGTAATCGACAAGTTAGTTTATACTTTAAAAGTTTCAAAAAAGTATTTATTGTTTTTAATGAATTCTTCTACCAGATGCCATAAATGTTTAAATTTTCCGTTTGAACTTAACCCAAAAACTTAAGTTCTAATAGTATATGTCATTTTGAACAACAGATGTAATATTCAGTATTTTCAGATTTAGGACTCTACTTTCACAACAATGTCTCTTTAAAATACACTTCCGATATCTATACTACTATGAACATTGAATAAATTATCATCTTCCAAGAAAGCTGAAATCATTTATTGGTATAGATGACCGGGTTCGGCAATTCTCTGTTGCTTTGTTCGAATGTGCAAAAGATGGGACCAAAAATGCTAGGATACATCTACTGACATAACAGCACACGTAATTATATCCAAAATTAACAGTGTATGGAATAGCAACATACCTATGTTTACATAATTACATAAACTCCTCAGTCAGTATAGTAACTGGTGCTATACAATGTTGCCCATGTTGGTATAGTGAGCTACTCTAGAAGTCGGCATGTCAGGTATGAACACACATACTACTGCGCCGATTACAAGTGCTCACACTTATCACCACTTTACAACTGACAGATCTCAGCGTAAACATTCTTAATGATGTATATCAGATGATACAGCGGTAGTACAAATCGATACTACCGTATCAGATTAAAACATGGGTATACTATTCCATATAATTACGTTGCCTAAAGTATTATCAGAACATGTATCAAAGTCAGTATTCTACATTCTTAAAAAACTAGCTCTAAGACAATGAGCAGCATTCATGAAATGTAATTTATACGTAAACCTTTTTGTATTATTTTAGGAAATTTCTAAAAGGATTTTATATGCATTCTCAATAATTACGACAACTTATAATCGCTTGAAAACTCAGTTAAGTGAAGCTAGTGGTATCACATGTAAGTTGGTTTTAGTACATCCAGGAATAGTTCGATTTCTTCAGTCACAAATATGATATTTCACCAAGAATACATTCAAAGTATGTGTACCAGCAATGGAGCTATTTCATGTTTGTGCGTTTGTCGTTCTCAGTTGCGATGTTTACGTGAGCTCATCCAAGACAACACATTACTCGAGGTTTAAATGGAATCTCGACACCTGATGCTTATGTACAGTCTGATCACCTGACATCTAGGTGAAAACTCTTCGGTAGTTTAATATAACCAATGTACAATTATTACAACATGTGGGATTGCAATAGCTCGTAAAATGAGCCCATGATCTAGTGTTACCAGCTCACTTTTACATATGCCAGTGCTAGAACAAAAAGCATATTTGTATCCTAGCATTTTCAGTCTCATCTTTTACAGATTCGAAGATGGCAGCAGAGAATTGGCGAAACCGGTCACCATATGAATAAATGATTTTAGCGATCTTTGCAGTTGAGAATTTGTTCAAAAATGGTTCAAATAGCTCTGAGCACTATGGGACGTAACATCTGAGCTCGTCAGTCCCCTAGACTTAGAACTACTTAAACCTAACTGACCTAAGGACATTACACACATCCATGACCGAGGCAGGATTCGAACCTGCTTCCGTAGCAGCAGCGCGGTTCCGGATTGAAGCGCCTAGAATCGCTCGGCCACCTCGGTTGTGAGTAAAAGTAATAAAAATTAAAGATACGGTTAGGTATGTAGTGTTCCGTGCCTCAGTCTGTAAAAACAGAACCCTAATAGGCTCGCTTTCTTTTCGTCTGTCGATCTGTCTTTCTGTTAAGAATCTTTTTTCTCAGGAATGTGTAGACGTATACAGTTCAAGTCATACATTATGGTCCACAGTCACTTGGAAGAGTAAAAATTGTAAGCTTTTAAGTGACTGGAATCAAAAGATATGATCATACATCTTAAATATTCTGATACTTGCAAACTCGCTCATCGAAACTTATTGGGTGCTTCCCGTTGACTTAGAATCATGAAGTACGGCAAGGAGCAAGGTTTCACGGTACAAATAAAGGAAATCCTAAAATTGCCAATTTGTAATTATATCAATGACAAAATGTTTTTGTCACCCTTTTTATCCATCTGTCTGTCTGTTTGTCTCATGATATAATTTTTCTATACAATAACGTGGCGTATCAAGTTCAAATTTATGTTACATACTGAGGTCTTCGGTCTCTCGGCGACTTGTACGTCAATGCAATCAACTCCAAACCTATAGTGTACTTTCCACTGACCTAGAATCATGAAATTTAACAAGAAACAAGGTTTCACAGTTCTAGTATACTAAAAGAATCTGAACCTTGTTAAACTGTAACTATGGCACATAAAAATATCTTTTAGCATTTGAACATACACAGCATTCATCATCCTTCAAAAGCATAATAGACGAGCATTACTGTACGCAAACATATTATGTAAGTTGAAGTCATGTATTACTAAGTTAACAAAAAGTATTTCATTTTATCTTCTCTCTTTACCCATATAAGCTGAACTAACCTGATCGCTTCTTTTTCAATGTCCGGGATAGTCTGAGGAACTGCTGTAAAAATTTTGATACAGTCCCGGAATTCCCTGGACCAATACCTTTCCCTTATTGACAACGATAACAGGCAAAACTCGTAGAGATTCTCCATTCTCATAAAAATAAGGTCGCACAGACTATATATATAAAGTCCTACTTGAGCTTGGCCATTTATTTTTCTTTTTTTGTCATGGTCATAGACTGACAATACACGTTATTGGAAATGGGTTGGTATTGCTACGGTTAAGCCGTAGGAAATATCAGGACAGGGAGTGAATCGTAACAATCAACAGCCCAACGATGTGGTAGCTCTGTGGGATATAACAATCAATGAATGGCCTATTCTGGTTATAACACACCAGGAAAAACTTGAGCACTCGCTTTCGATCGGAATTGAGGTCTTTGAAGTTCTGTCTGCAGCAAATACATCCGCTCCTGTTAAGTGCGTGATGGTGGTCCATATACTGTACTATAGAGGCGCCTTGTACATTTACTGTAACACCAGCTATCGTTCTAAGCACCGTGTGATGAGTGTAAAGCGACTCATCAGTTCTTAGAAGGAGAAGAAGAAGAAACCGACCTAAATACAGGTTAATGCAGGCGTCATGTCTAAAAGAGGACGAGCCGGTGGCCTTGCAGCTCCGTATATGATCGCCGTGACACTGCGTAACCACTCTCAGTCACGTCACGCTTCAAGGCCGCACGTCTTCTTCTTCCACTCGTAGCGGTGTTTAGCACTGTCCGCCCGGCCGTCGAGCGTGCTGAATGAATCTTCCACTGCATGTATCCAGGCAACAGTCTCCTTGAACGCCATGCAGCTCAGATCGGATATACTGATCGTGATTGTTTCGAGTATTGTGTCTGCGGTAACACATGACGAGTATATTGTTTTGTGCCTGACTGATCTATCAGGCGCGCCATTCGCGGTGTTTCTCATACGGCCTCCTGCTTTAATTAGTATGGCAAGTTTCTTACATAGGAAACTATGATCCAGTTTCGGCTATAATTCTGTAATTTTTTCACACCTATTTGTTATCTGTTTCTTAAAGCACTTCTAAAGATCCTAACTACGGCTACAGTGCAGTCGGCCTGACATGATCGCCGGCAGATGCCACCGCTGTTTCCAGCTTCCAAAAAAAAAAAAAAAGATTGAAATGGCTCTGAGCACTATGGGACTTAAATGCTGAGGTCATCAGTCCCCTAGAACTTAGAACTACTTAAACCTAACTAACCTAAAGACATCACACACATCCATGCCGGAGGCAGGATTCGAACCTGCGACCGTAGCGGTCGCGCCGATCCAGATTGTAGCGCCTAGAACCGCTCGGCCACCTCGGCCGGCTTCCAGCTTCCAGCAGCGAAGAGGAAACGGCTGCTGCCTGCAACAGTATTAGTCTGCAGAGCTGCGACAGAACTGATGCGTTACCACGGAGACGAGTACAGAACTGCGTCACGCAACTGGTCGAAGTAGACGCGCGAAGCAGCTGCGTCAAGTCCATTGTATCTGTTACGGATCTTCTCTCGGCGATTGTGCAATACACTGAGGTAACAACAGTCATGAGACATCTTCTAAAATCCTGTCGGACTTCCTTTTCCCGGCGTAGTGCAGGAAGTACAAGGTGTATAACTTTGCTTCCGTCGTTTTTTCCCCAAAATTTGAGGCTTTAATAAAACAAATTGGTTACACATGTATCATTCAAAGTATTTTCCATAACTGGCTGCTACTTTCTCCCATCTTTCGGGCAGTGTACGAATCCCTCGACGAAACGAATCAATCCAATTTCTGACGTCATCATGAGATCGGAAGTGTTGGTCAGCGAGACCACGCGCCATTAATCTAAACAGGTGATAGTCAGACGGAGCAATGTCTGCAGAATACGGTGGGTGGGGTAGGACTTCCTATTTTAACGTTTCCAAGTACGTTTAAGACCTTTTCTGCAACGTGGGGTCGAGCGTTGTCGTGCTGCAAAATCACTTTATCGTGCCTCTCGCTGTATTGTGGCAGTTTGTCTTTTAATGCTCTGCTCAAACGCATTAATTGCGTTCGATAAGGAGCACCTGTGATTGTTTCACTTGGTTTTAACACCTCATAGTACACGACGCCGAGATGGTCCCACCAAATGCAGAGCATGATCTTGGAGCCGTGAATATTTCATTTGGCCGTCGACGTGGAAGCATGGCGGGGATATCTCCATGATTTTTTGCGCTTAGGATTATCGTAATGAACCCATTTTTCGTCCCCGGTCACAATGCGATGCAGAAATCCCTTCCGTTTTTGCCTCTGAAACGACTGTTCACAAACACACAAACGCTGTTCAACGTCTCTTGGTTCCAGCTCACGCAGGACCCAAGTTCCTTCTTTCTGAATCATGCCCGTAGCCTAGAGGCGTTTTGAAATGGCTTGCTGTGTCACTCCCACTAATCGTGCCAATTATTTTTGAGCTTGACACGCATCTTCACTCAGCAATGTCTCCAATTCTGCATCTTCGAAAACATTATCTCTTCCACCACTATGCCAGTCTACGACGTTAAAATCGCCGTTCTTGAAGCGTTGAAACCACTCACAACACGTTCTTTCAGTTATAGCGTCCTTATCATACGTACTTGAGAGCATTCGATGTGACTCAGCCGCTGTTTTCTTCATATTGAAACAAAACAGTAACACCTCCCGCAAATGACGAGAATTAGGCTCGTAAACTGACATTTTTAATCAAGAACAACCTTATGATGCAGACACAAATCGACGAATGTTTGAATGAGGTTATGTTGACCGAGGTCCGAGCTAACTGCCTGACATCTGCGATCTGTTTCTTTCGACCGCTACTTACCGCTGTCGCCACCTATCGGCAGATGGCGGAAGCAAAGTTGTACACCTTTTAGATGTGGCATGGACTTGACAAGTCGTTGGAGCTCATGAAGAAACATTGGGCCGTGCTGCCTTTGTTGTCGTCCATAACTCCGAAAGTGTTGCCGGTATAGGATTTTTTCCACTAACTGACGTCTCGATTATGTCCCATATATGTTCGTTGGAATTCATGTCCAACGATGTGGGATGGCGAATCACTCGCTCGAATTCTCCCAAAATCAATCGCCGACGATTGTGCCCCGGTGACAAGGCGCAATTTCATCCATAAAAATTCCATCATTGTTTGGGAAAATTAAGTCCATGACTGGCTGCTAATGGTCTCAGCTGTTTCAGTTGGCCAGTCCAGTCCATGTATACAGAGCGGTCACCATTATGGAACCACCAACAGCTTGCACAGTGCCTTGTTGACAACTTGTGTCCATGGCATTTTGGGATCTACGCCACACTCGAACCCTTCCATCAGATCTTATCAACTGAAATCGGGACTCATCTGACCAGGTCGTGATTTTTGCAGTCGTCTAGGGTCCAACTGATATTATGACAAGCCCAGAAGAGGCGCTGCCGGCTATGGCATGCTGCTAGCAAAAGCACTCGCATCGGTCGTCTGCTAGCATAGTCCATTAACACCAAATTTCAACGCACTGTCCTAAGGGATACGTCCGTCGTATGCCCCGCATGGTTTTGTATACTTTTAAGGCACCAAAGATGCCGTCATCAACATCTCACTGTGTTTCACCGAGGTGGTATATGAGAGGGGTTTGAGAGGCTCGTGCAAAAATAAAAACAACTTACGTGTTTGGGGTAAACCTTTTTTATTTTTCGACATAGTCTCCTTTTACACTCCTACACTTCGTCCAACGCTGTTATAATTTGTTGATCCCTTCCGAATAATAGGAATTGTCGAAGTCTGCAAAATAGCTATCAGCTGCTGCAATCACCTCTTCGTTTGAATAAAATCTTTGTCCCGCCAGCAATTTCATCAAATTGGGTAACAAATAGTAGTCCGAGGGGGCCAAGTCGGGAGAATAGGGGGAAGTGAAACGAGTTGGAATCCTATTTCCATTAATTTTGCGACCACAACTGCTGAGGTGTGTGCTGGTGCATTGTCATGATGGAAAAGGACTTTTTGCGGTACAATCGCCGGTGTTATTCTTGCATCTCGGTTTTCAAACGGTCCAGTAACGATGAATAATATGCACCTGTAATGGCTGTACCCTTTTCCAGGTCCCCTGTGAATCCCAAAAGGCAGTCTCCATAACCCTTCCGGCCGAAGGAATGTCTTCGCCTTTTTTGGTGCAGATTCTCCGTTGGTAACCCATTGTTTACATTGTTCTTTGGTGTCAGGAGTATAGTAATGTATCCATGTTTCATCCACAGTGACAAAACGACGCTTAAAGTCTTGCGGATTCTTCATGAACAGCTGCAAACCATCCATGCAACACTTCACACGATTCCGTTTTTGGTCAAGCATGAGCAATCGTGAAACTCATCTTGCGGATAACTTTTTCATGTCCAAATGTTTATGGAAAATATTATGTACCCGTTCATTCGAGATGCCCACAGCGCTAGCAATCTCACGAACCGTAACTCTTCTGTCATCCATCACCAAATCATGGTTTTTATCAATGATTTCTGGAGTCGTAACCTCCACAAGGTCTCCAGAAGGTTCAGCATCACTTGTGCCCATATGGCCACTCCTAAAATTTTGAAACCACTTATAAACTGTTCTAGTCGAAGACGCAGAGTCACCGTAATGTTTATGAAGCTCCTCTTTAGTCTCCTGAGGCGTTTGCATTTCATAAAGTTATGATTAATCACCACACGAAAGTCTTTTTCGTCAATTTTTTGACAATCACTCGACTTCCTTGATTCACACGAATGCCAAACGCAAAGAAACAGACCAATACGGCTGACACTTGGTGTTCTTTCCAAAGATGCTTCTAACTAAACATGACCTCGATACGTGCAGGTGGTGCCATCTCTCGGACTTTGCACGAACTTTGCACGGACTTCTCAAACTCCCCTCGTAATAGTCCTACGAGAAGCTGGATATTCCTTTCGCGATATTGCAGAAAGACTTAGTAGGAATGGAGCCACTGTACATGATTGCTGGCAACTGGTCGGAAGAAGACCGGGCTCCGTATGGCCACGTGGCACTACCGAGAGGGAAAATCATCGTGTTCTGGGTATGGCTCTGGCGTACCGTACTCCATCTGCACCAGCAATTTGAGCAGCGGTTGGTAGCACAGCGACACAACTAACTGTTACAAATCAGTTACTTGATTCCACTGACCCTAAGTCACCGCCATTTGCGATTCCAATGGTGTCAAGCGAGAGCTCATTGGAGGGCAGGCTGGAAATCTCATGGAAGCTAGTTCTGCCTCGATGCCAATGGTGGCTGTGGTGGTTAGGGGGAACCCAGTTGAGGGCCTGCAACCAATCTGTCTGCGTGTGAATCACACTGGACCTATACATGGAGCTATGGTCTGGGTTGCGAAGTCATATGATAGCAGGAGCATTCTCTGGGTTATCTCACGCAAATTGACTGAAAATCTGTGTGTTAGTCTGGTGATACGACCTGTTGTGCTGCCATTCACGAACAGCATAACAGGGCATGTTTTCCAACAGGTAATACCTCGCCCACAAACGTTATTGTAACCCAAATATGTTCTGCAGGGAGTCCACACGTTGTTTTGGCGGGCTCGATCGCCAGTTCTGTCCGAAATCGACCACATATGGAGCGTTATCGGACGGCAACTCCAGTGTCATCCACAAACGGCATTAACAGTCCCCGTATCGACCAACCAAGTGCAATAGATATGGAACAACATCCCACTAACTGACATCCGGCACCTGTACAACACAATGCATCCACATCTGCATGCTTGTACTCAACGTTCTGGCAGTTATACTGGATATTAATGCACCAGCATTTCACACTTTTATCGCACTTACTGTTGCAATGTTGATCACTTAAATACGGTATCTAGACAATGTATTCCCCTGAATTTCACTACTCTACATTAATTACCTTTTTGTGTTGCGATTTTTTTCCATCTGTGTTGTAAGATGGCAAGAACTATGCCCCTTACATGAAATCATTAAAGATCAACTAACTCACATTGAGTGAACAGTATGACTGAACAAAAATGCACCTTGTAGAGGGTATAGTATGGACATATTGGAATAATTAATGTCGGGTGATGTAAAGTAATTCACATGACATGAAAACAATGTGGAAACGCATCGATTTACTGGAAGCTAGTTTATCCCAGGGAAGTATTCAGAGTTGAATGTGGCCGGCTGGGGAGCAGCAAAGGGAAGCGACAATAGGCAGCTTAGGTCAGCTCAAGCTCTGAGAAAGCAGTAATGGGGCGTGGCCTCCAGCTGTCTTAAGATGAATGACAGTGAGTGGGTGGTTGACCCCATGCTGGTGTACCGGGAAGCAGATGGAGAACTTGTATGCCTGTTGATAAATGTCCGTCATCCCGTTTTCAGTGAAACCTGTGAGAAAGCCGCGAAAAGCTTTGGTGGAGCGGTCAACAGAGGCCAAAATATGTGTGTTCATGACTATGGCAACTTCCCGCTGAATTCACGGTCCGCAGAGTCTGAGGTAAATCAGGTGAAAAGCGACAGAATGAAATACACTGGCCTCCGATGGGAACGTAGGACTAAGGAATTTGAAGTACTCTCCTGGGAGTCAGAATTCCAGAAAAATTTTGTGCAGACGCTAACCTAGATGGGTGACCTGGGAGGAGCTAAATAGCAGAAGTTCAGAGGAAGGGAAATTTTGTGGGAATTTGTTCACTTCCCAGAGCAGACATTGGTCAGCACTGGAAAGCGACGCATAATCAACGTGACTTGCACTGCAATTGCTGTAAGTGATTTTGCTGGAGGGGAAACCGAGGCAAGGAGCAGACTGGGAGAAGTCTCCGTAGAGGTCTTCTGTTCCCAGCTTGCCTAGAGCGCGGATGTGGCGTTCTTTACTCAGCTTGCCTGAGAAAGAGTGAGCATCTCTGCAGTTTAGGACTTAGCAAACGGAACGATTGAGCTTGGAGATAGAAAGTTTTGGTTCAGCTACGTACTGAGCAAGGTAGTTAGGAGTGAATAGATGAGCACAGCCTTGCAGCACCACGAGGCCGGCCGACGTCCTCACAATGACGATGCACCGCCATGCGAAATTTGGACGAATTATTTCGTGAGATATTTGGCCCGGTAATGATCAATGGACCACCCTGTATAAGACAACAAGGGTCTGACAAAGTTGTTACATCGGTCAAGCGAAAACAACTACAAAGAACGAAACTTGTCTAGCTTGAAGGGGGAAACCAGATGGCGCTATGGTTGGCCCGCTAGATAGCGCTGCGTTTTTAAAATTAGGAACCTCCATTTTTATTACATATTCGTGTAGTACGTAAAGAAATAGGAATGTTGTAGTTGGACCACTTTTTTCGCTTTGTGATAGATGGAGCTGTAATAGTCACAAACATATGGCTCACAATTTTAGTCGAACAGTTGGCAACAGGTACGTTTTTTAAATTAAAATACAGAACGTAGGTACATTTGAACATTTTATTTCCGTTGTTCCAATGCGATACATGTACCTTTGTGAACTTATTATTTCTGAGAATGCATGCTGTTACAGCATGATTACCTGTAAATACCACATTAATGGAATAAATGCTCAAAACGATGTCCGTCAACTTCAATGCATTTGGCAATACGTGTAACGACATTCCTCTCAACAGCGAGTAGTTCACATTCCGTAATGTTCGCACATGCACTGACAATGCGCTGACGCATGATGTCAGGCGTTGTCGGTGGATAACGATAGCAAATATCCTTCAACTTTCCCCACAGAAAGAAATTCGGTGACGTCAATCCACCTGTCATGAACTATGCTATTCAATACCGCTTCAACCACACGTGAGCTATGTGCCGGACATCCACAATGTTGGAAGTACATCGCCATTCTATCATGGAGTGAAACATCTTGTAGTAACATCGGTACAACATTACGGAGGAAATCAGCACACATTGCACCATTTAGATTGCCATCGAAAAAATGGAGGCCAAATATCCTTCATCCCATAATGCCGCACCATACATTAACCCGCCAAGGTCGCTGCTGTTTCACTTGTCGCAGCCATCGTGGATTTTCTGTTGCCCAATAGTGCATATTATGCCGGTTTACGTTTCGCTGTAGGTGAATGACCCTTGGTCGCTAAATAGAACGCGTGAAAAAAATCTGTCACCGTCCCGTAATTGCTCTTGTGCCCAGTGGCAGAACTGTGCACGACGTTCGAAGTCCTCGCCATGCAATTCCTGACGCATAGAAATATGGAACGGGTGCAATCGATGTTGATGTAGCATTCTCAACACGGACGTTTTTGAGATTCGCGATTCTCGCGCAGTTTGTCTGCTGCTGATGTGCGGATTAGCCGCGATAGCAGCTAAAACACTTACTTGAGCATCATCATATGTTGCAGTTCGTGGTTGACGTTTCACATGTAGCTGAACACTTCCTGTTTCCTTAAATAACGTAACTATCTGGCGAACGCTCCGGACACTTGGAAGTGTCGTCCAGGAAAGCGGGCAGCAGACATAGCACACACCCGTTGGGCGTTTTGATCACAGTAGCCATACATCAACACGATATCGACGTTTTCCGCAATTGGTAAACGGTTCATTTTAACACGAGTAATGTATCACGAAACAAATACCGTCCGCACTGGCGGAATGTTACGTGATACCACGTACTTATAGGTTTGTGACTAATACAGTGCCATCTATCACAAAGCGAAAAAAGTGGTCCAACTAAAACATTCATATTTCTCTACGTACTACACGAATATGTAATAAGAAATGGGGGTTCCTATTTTTAAAAAACGCAGTTAATATCCGTTTGACCTATGGCAGCGCCATCTAGCGGGTCAACCATAGCGCCATCTGGTTCCCCCCTTCAAGCTAGACGGGTTTCGTTCTTTGTAGTTTTTTCGTTTGATGATTATTTCGTGAGATATTTGGCCCGATCACTATCAATGGACCACCCTCTACAGGCGTTTCCGACTGCAGCGCCGTATTCTACCTGTTTACATATCCCTGTATTTGAATGCGCATGCCTATACGAGTTTCTTTGACACTTCAGTGTATGTAGAAAGGCGAATATCCGGACGCATAGAAGGAGTAATAACAATAAAACCAGTTCAGTGGCATATGATAAGAAAGACATTAGCTGTCATTCCCTAAATTTCAATGAAATGCTGAAACGGAAGTATAATGGTCTGATGGTCTGAAAAGAGCCCAGTTACGCCCCAAAGGCCAGGCATAAGGAATGGATAAAAACTCTTACATAAAGTTCAGTCTTCAACGACGGTAGCACTTTGCAGCCGATCAAAAATAAATAAATAAATAAAATTTTAATAAACAAAAAAAATTCTGAAAGGTCTGTAGTGTTCGATAGTTCTAAGTTGTTCCGATCAAGCCTCGCCCTCGTCCTCGTGAAATGTGTCAGCAGCAAATGAGTCACGTACTTGGTTGTCGTAGATAACAGTGTGAAGCATTGGGAGCATAAATTTTGGTGGTTATCCTGGTTTCAACGACTCTGCCGCAGGACATTGTTGGTTTATTTATTTATTTATTTCTTGAAGTTGACTGGAGCAACCAGACAAGAGTGGTGTTTTTCTAAAAGTCTGTGCTCTTCATTGCTTTCTTACACGTTTTATGGTCTCCTTCAATTTCTTAGTGCCAGCCGCTGTGGCCGAGCTGTTCTAGATGCTTCAGTCCGGAACTGCGCTGCTGCTACGGTCGCAGGTTCAAATCCTGCCTCTGGCATGGATGAGTATGATGTCCTTAGGACAGTTAGGTTTGCGTAGTTCTAAGTCTAGGGGACTGATGGCCTCAGATGTTAAGTCCCAAAGTGCTTAGAGCCATTCGAATATTTTAAGTATCTCAGTCACTGGACCGTTTTCGCATGTGAGGCACTTATTGTTATACATAACTGTAATAGAAGATCCGATACACTTAACATTTTTGTTGGACGTATGCATAACTCCAAATAATTCATCGTCTCCTGTGCTTCAGCCACACATTTGTAGAACAAAGCACCATCTAACCTGTGTCTGGCTTAAAATCGTGCACCGTCCAAGAGAATCAGGGGTTCTCCCCGTTCAGCACTCCCTCACCCTTCCTTATCCCTAGCTATTTCTTTTTCCTTCAATGTCGATTTCGTTTTCTTTAATTTCCTGTTTTCAGAAATTTTCATTATTTTCTGTCTTTCCAGAGTTACTTCCTCAAGTATGCTTTATTTTTACAGTAGTGTTCTGTTATGAGAAACGTTCTTATTGCAATTTAAATAATACTTATGATGTGTTATATTGGGTAATACGCCACTTTTTCTTACAAATGTAATAATTAGTAATAGCAGTAGTAGTTACAGCACACATAGCGTAGCGGAAGAGGTGGAGCGGAGAGGAGTCGGGAGGGTGGGGGGTATGGGCGTAAGTTAAAAAAAATAGTCTGAGGCACCTTCCCTCTCCGGTAATCTGGGTACCGAGCTCTTATCCATTTGTCGCAACAGTTATCAGCTTCTCAACTGAACTGCAGGTTTAACATTGCTAAGCCCGACGAGAAATTCACTGTCCATAATCAAAAATCGAGTTTCAAAACGCTGTACGAAGGGAACCACTGCTCAGAAGCCGGCCGCGGTGGTCTAGCGGTTCAGGCGCTCAGTCCGGAACCGCGGGACTGCTACGGTCGCAGGTTCGAATCCTGCCTCGGGCGTGGATGTGTGTGATGTCCTTAGGTTAGTTAGGTTTAAGTAGTTCTAAGTTCTAGGGGACTGATGACCACAGATGTTAAGTCCCATAGTGCTCAGAGCCACTGCTCAGAATAACATTAAATTTGAACATCGTATTACTGAAGCAGGGGGGAAAATTTATGAAAACTTCACCAAAAGATAACGCTGTAAGCGACACAATACCTACACCAACAGACCCGCGGCATACCGCTGTTTCTCAGTTTGCGTCCGAGACACTCAACATTACTGTCTCCATGAAAGGTCGCACGCTGCTGGCATAGCTCTTTTACAAGACCCGTGACTATACGCCCGTATCCCTGCAGAAGTTCCGGGCACTCAAGGGAATTAAGGGGACATGGAATCGTATTTCTGATGAAAATAGCGAATTTTTTTATTGTCTTAAAATATTCTACGGGACTTCCTCTTTAAAATGATGTGTTGCACGTTTTTGTATTCCAGTAAATAAAATGTCGTGTGACTAGGGCCTCCCGTCGGGTAGACCATTCGCCGGGTGCAAGTCTTTCGATTTGACGGCACTTCAGTGACTTGAATGTCGATGGGGATGAAATGATGATGATTAGGACAACAAAACACCCAGTCCCTGAGCGGATAAAATCTCCGATCCAGCCGGTAATAGAACCCTGGCCCTTAGGATTGACATTCTGTCACGCTGTCCACTCTTTTTTTTTTTCATTTTGGTCGATATAGTTCGCTGCGTTTGGTCTGGGCGGACATCCCAGGACATCCGTTCAAGTTTATAGTTGGAGCCCTGACTCAGTTTTTTTTATTAGAGAGAGCACACAGTCCTCTGACCGAACACGCTGAGCTACCGTGCCGGCTACTCAGCTACCGGGGGCGGACTGTACTCCAGTCAAAACCATATTAATTTACCAGTTTTCCGAAGTGGTGAGCTCAGTTTTTCTCCCTGTCATGGCCAACTGGAGATGTGTCAGTCTTTCATCGTGATTTGAAGACTGCTAGCTTCCAATGATTACTTTGTCTTACGTGACATATTTGCGGTTTCACTGTTTACCAACTTGGAAAAGATGCTCCCTTGTTTTCTGCTTGTGTCTTTGACTTCAGTGTTTATTTGCGTGTGATGAATACATGAAGAAAGTTCTAGCGTATTGTTTGTATCTTTGCATGGAGGTGGCAAGGATTAGTGGAAAAGTGTTCAAAAAACGTGTGAATTGGCAGAAGAAAGTGAAGAATAGGTTACACTCAATAGGAAACATTATTTGAATGTCTTCAGCAGTGGAAGAACCAAAATGTGCCTACGAAACTGATCCACAGAACAACAGAGAATGTTGTGCATCTTTCTCTGCAGCTAGTGAGCCCAGTATGAAGCTCAAAGATGCTCAGAATATGTATAAAATGCTTGAAAAGAGCAAAGAAGTTTTTTTGAGACTATCGACATCAGTGAATTGTCTGAAGCTCTTGAAGAATCTGAGTTGCAAAAAATATTATGAGGGAAACATTTCTCTATTTGTTGAACGCCATGTAGATCGGGCTGCTAAGCTTATACTAGTCTCCAGTGAATCTAATGACAGTTTCCCGGTTCTGATTCAATGAAAATCAATGACGTTGATGTTTATAAATTTGGATACTAAATTAGAATATGGGTTCTGAACTATCGGTAAAGGAGAGCAGCAGGAGCTTTGCTAAGTGGTGTAATGAATCTTCCTCCGCCACCTTCAACATTTAACATGTACAACTATGCATTAAGCTCTGCAGCTGAGGATGTAGCCAACAGAACTATGCGTGAAACTGTAGAAGAAGCAGTCAAAGAAAATGAATATTTCCGTGACCTCACAGTAGCTTTCAGTGGTACATGGCAGAAACGAGGTCATGCCTCTATCAATGGCGTTGTTACAGCAACACGTTTGACACTGGAAAGGCGACTGACGTGATGTGTCAAAATACTGTCTTTGTGCTAATAAACTGAATAACGAATATATTGATAAATGTATAATGAATTACTCAGGCAACAGAGAGGGTATGGAGGTTGCTGGAGTGAAGATAATATTTGATCACTCTTCTCGGTGCTATAATGCACGTTATTTATATTAGTTGGTGGATGGTGATTCAGAAGCCTTCAAACATGCTATGGAAAGCAAACCATACGGAAACAATGTTGAATTACAGAATCTCGAGTGTGTGGGACACATTCGGAAAAGAATGAACTATACTTAGACGTGACGACAATGAAAGGAAAAATGGTAAGTGACGAAAAAAGAACTTGATAGTAAAGGTAGGCTAACTGAAGCTGCAATGGACTATATTCAGAATTGTTATGGTCTAGCAATCAGACAAAATGCAAATGTTGTGCAAGCTATGAGGAAAGCTGTATGGACACTGTTTTTACACTTGCCTCTACAAATGAGCACCCTAGTCACTGGTTATGTCCTGATGATCAGAACAGCTGGTGTAAATATAGTAGGGGAAAAACAACAGGAGAAAATTACAGTTATCACCACAGTTTATCAGCAGCTGTAACGGAGAAATTAAACCAGTCTTCAGGGCTTTGTCTGATGTAAACCTTCCGAAGAAATGTTTTCACGGGACAACCGAATGAATGTGTGAACAGTGTAATATGGCATCGTCTCCCAAAGAAAGTGTTTGTAGGTATTAACACGCTTCATTTTGGTGACATCATTTAACCAAGGAATTGCTGTTGGCTCCTAGATGGTGAGCACCATGTTGGCCTTAGATCAGACTAGGATACGAGATGCAGACAACTCTCAAAAGCTTACAAAAGAAAGCACGGAAGATGAAAACAGGAGCTGTGAAAAGACTTCGGGATGCGTTAAAAGATGAATTAGCTATCCACCGGGGCTGTTTCAACTTCGAAGCCAATTTCTCGAAAGTTTCAGTTTTCCATTTTTAATGTTCCTTTTCTCAGCTTTTCCTGAAAACAGAACTATCGTATCTTTTGTGAGTGATTAGACAGCTAATGTGTATGCACTGAAGCAGTATTATGACCATTACTTACAAAACAAAACAAAAAAAAATTACTGGCAATATTATAACGTATTTCTTTGAAATATGTAGCTCATAGAGAAAAAATTAATATTCGAGTCTCCGAAAAAGATTTCACAATATCATTGTATCAACACTGACTGCATACACATGAGCATAAACTGTAAAAAAATTAACACTCTAGTTTATATAGATTCTGAGGAAAAGTACATTATATCGCATACAATTTTACATTGCGCAACTGTCGATTCCATAACCCCTGAAAAAAGAAATTGGGTCGACGTCTGCGAAGGGTCTGGAGGAAACGATTATCAAATTCGAAAATACGGTTTGTTTTGAAGTGCAATGTGACAGTGGGAGGAAAGCAGTTGATTTGACGCCCGTGGAAGGGGCAGGAGGGATCGAGTAAACATGCAGTGCATGCGGAATTGCCCGAATAAAATCCTATGAAACATCCTGAATTGCTATCCATACAAAATCACCCATGTTAAGAGTTGCTTCCTGCTGACTTGCCAACAAGACAAACTTTCGTTTTGGAGTTTCTTGCTCGGATGGAAGTGGACAATGTATGGCCATGGAACATTCGGGGGCCAGATGAAGCTCATTTCCATATCCAAGGACACGTCAATACGCATAATTGCAGATCATGGGCAAAGGAACATCTACACGCACATCAACCGATACCATTTCTTTCTGCAAAAGCGATTGTGTGGTGCGGCTTGACGGCATCGTTCATCGCAAGACCGTATTTTTTCGGTTCTTGTTATCTGTATCGTCACTGGTAAACGTCATGAGAATCTTTTCCGCACCAACATCATTCCAACCCTTCAACACCGTCGGTGTGTGGGAAGCATCACTTTTATGCAAGGTAGAGCCTCTCCGCATACTGCACACCCAATGAAGCGGCTGTTGCAGTCGCATTTCGGACAAGCCATAATTTCCCTACGTCCTGGCTGCTCACATCACGCGATATTAATCCGTGTGATTTCTGAGTTTGGGGTGATCTGAAAGATGTTGAGCTCAGGGCGCCAGTTATGAATGTACGTGAACTGAAGCCACGTGTTACGCAATGCATTCTCAACGTGATCCCCGAGACACTGCGGTCTGTTGTGGAACATTCAACTTTTAGCAGAAAAAAACGGACAGCATATTGAGCACGTGTTGTAATAGCCCCAAAACAGTTATAAACCGACGTCATTTTGATTTTTAAGCGATTTTTGGCTCCAAGTCAATGAAAAACCGATACCTTTTGGCTTTTTATGCGACTTTCCGCCACAGGACAACTAAAAATGGGTTTCTCTCCATCCTATGTGGTGCGACCTAAAAGTACCATAGCTGATAACGCCGAAATTGCCCTGTCATGCACACTGAAAGTACAGATGGTGTAATGCGCAACTCGGACCATAGCCGTCGTATTGCTATTCATGTAATTTGTGGCTGACCCCATTTACGACATGACGCTTACAGTGTCCCCTATTGGTAAAATTTCTGTGGTTTTTTTTTTTTTTGTTCAGTGAGGCTCCCCTGCGTCAATATCATGCTGTTCAAATTTGACACCATTCTGAGCAGTGGTTCTCTTTCTACAGAGTTTTGAAACTAGAACATTAATTATGGAAACCCTGGAGTCTTACTTGGCAAAACACGACATCTATTGGATTTTTTGAGTTGTCATAATCTTCACGGGAAATTAATCCGATTATTGGATGCAGTTGTCATTTCTGCACTCAAGATAAACATGAGGATTGAAAGTGGCTTGTTTGTATGTTGGCAGCGCTATAGACTGTGTTAATATCGCTGACAGCGCTCTGCACCCTCGGCAAGAGACTTTGTGGTTCGACGGACTAGTAGTTAGCGAGTGGATAGGGAAGTGTATGGACGTGATTTCCTTAGTGGAGACTCTGTGTTGGCAGGCCATGCATTGTAAAGTGAGATGAAATGATGAGTTTACAAGAAAACACGCAAGTAAAACTCGGATGGAGAAGGAGAGCTATACTGGCGACCTTGAAAGTAGTTGATTTCTGTGCTGTACACATTGTAATAATTTTATTTTTCTGTTACATGTGAGCACTGAACTCTGTAAAAAGCATGAAAATCTAGAAGGAAAAGACAAAGAGTTACTAATTTATTATCATTATGATTGTTGGCGCATATAACACCTGATCAAGACAAGAAAACCATTTAATGGCTTTTAATTCAGTAGATCCGCTTCAGTAGAAATAAATTTCCTGTCACTTGAGACATGATTTTTTTGCATTTAGTTAGATTTTTAGAATTTTTTATAACTAAAATTACGGTCTCTAGAAGTTCCGCAATATGGTGGATAATTGTAGCTAAGCGCATACTACTGATTAGTATGATTGGCATTTGTTAACAAAGATACATTTTGCAGGTGCATTAACAACCTCCGTAATATTTTTAGTTGTATTACATAAAAGAGATAAAATGTTACCATCTGTTGTAATGGTGTAAACTCGCCAGTAATTGATGAAAATGGCACAGACTAATATTGTAAATGACAATATTCAAAAGGTTAACGACGAGTCCTTTGACGTAAACGCAACCGTTGGCTCATCTGCGGCGAGTAGTGTTATGTCGCCAAATAAAACTGGTATGTGTACAGAAGCTAATATTATGACTTCTATTTCTATTGTAGAACTTAATACTATGAATTTTAACCCAATAACTAGCCGCATTATCGGAGTAGATATTGTAACATGAGACCTCATGACTCAATCTGTTACTATAACGCAAGATTCTCATGCATTTATTTTACAAAAGTTAGAAAGCGTGTCTATTGAATTTCCAACGCTAAAACAACAACAGGAAACCATGGATAGTAATCTTTCCTCTATGCACCATAAGAAAGACACTACGTCTAATATCTTTTCTACTTTGAAACAGCAAGTGGAGCATATCAGTGAAGAAGTTATGAATCAAAGCGAAGAGTTGAAAGCAGAAGTACCTAATCGCGTAAATCAGGCGTTAAAATCCGATTTGGATCAGACAAATATCAAAATATCAGGTGTGCAGGAAACCATTAAGGCATTTCTTATAAAGGTAAAAAATATGTCCGAAAGTTTTGACACTTCGCAACTAGAGGAAAATAGTCTGAAAAGTGAAGCAAGTAGGATCAAGCATAGGAAATCTGTCTACTGGGCCTGAAAGTATATTGGTGGAATTCATAAAAGAAAAGCACAATTAAACTACTGAGAAATTAGAAATAAGCTGAGGAAAGCGATAGATAACATTGTCATTAAAGTACGTGCTGAACAGGACACCACAGTGCAAGCCATCAAGGGCGAACTTAGTTTCGGGAGGAAATTCTTGACTTAAGGCCTACCCAAATGGCAACAAGAGATTCAAGATTAATTAACTTGTCAAGTTGATGGTGTGGAACGGGAATTAAATACTGTAAAAGGTCAAACCGGTGAAGGTAGAGCCAGTGACCACTACCATAGTCCGATATCGGAAGATAATGCACGCATTGATTACGATGCTCAGGTAGACAGTTTACACAAAATTATACCGTTAGGAGTTTAGTGAAAGGACCCAACCTTAAATCTGTCTTGTTGGAGAAAAGTCTCCTCAAACATAGGCAATTTCAATTGATCATTACAGAAAAGGGAACTGTGTATTCAGTCATTTTCATTAGGTCTTTTAAAAATGTATTCCCTAAAACGTGGTCTGACCTACAAAACATTCAGTTCATCAGAGGCTTTGTCTAGGACGAGGCAAAGTATTGGTCAAAAAGCGCCGAAGAAAACTGGAGAAAAGAACTCTTTAATCCAGAATTATGCAATCGTAGACAAGGAAGCCTTAGAAAGTATTTTCAGAAATATTTGAACAAGACTCGCTTCTGCAATGAACCTATATCAGATGAAGATGTGTTACATATTCTAAAGGGCAAGTTGCCTATTCACATTGGAGAAAAGCAAGTATAAGTAACTGAATCCAATACGGAATATCTTTTATATGTACTCAGACTCAATGATTTAATAAATGAGGATGCAAGGGCTACTAATAACGGTAATAATCATAGGAATGGGAATGATATGAATCAGGCAACGCCGCCGCCCTATCAGTACGGCAACAATCGCGATTGATCAGCTACCACTCGCCAAAATAATGGAGTATGCCCCTTAAATAATCACAATAACCGTAATCATTGGTATCCTAATGGTCAAAACACACTACAGTTCAGAACAACACAAAGTAGTTCAAACAACCAGTGGCACTTCGATTAGCAGAATCAGACACTCTTTAATGTAAACATCAACAATTGCCAGCAACAGAATCCTGAAGTTAATCGTGATGTTGACACTCGTTGGCGTAAGAAAAATCCCACAGTGAATATTGTTGACGTCACAAATGAGACTCGTCTTGTATTGGCTAGTTCAATAAACTAGTGTCGGTTGCATTTTGGCATGTTAGAATGTTAAAAAAAGCGTCTTATTCTTTGATATTTAGTAGTGCTCATCAAAACAAGAAAAATAACTCCAATAAACATTGTGCGGAAGTGTATACTTTCTGAGATAAGTCCTATAAACAATGGTCTGGAAATGCACACTTTGTGCAATAAGCACGTGTTTACAGGAGGCGTTCGACGTGGCGTCCATTCATGGAAATGCACCCTACGCCCTCCAGCGTAAGGAATGACGCACCCTCTGAGGTATACCCGGTTATTGTTGTACACGCTGGCACACATTGAAGATGCGACCCTGTAATGTCTGCACAGCATTGACTGGCGTGGCGTAGACCAATTCCTCCCCCCCCCCCCCCCCCCCCCGCAACCACAACCCCGACCAATCCAGCGGTCCTGAAAAGTCATATGATCGCCGGGCACATTGTGACTAAATTGTGCTGGTGCGCAATCATTCATCTGTATTCGTTGCTGTAATGGTACAACCTCCAGCAGGGTAGGCAATACACTAATGAGAAAGTCCAGATAATGCAACCTTCGTGGCAACACATATAGCCCTATTAATCTTCCGCCAAGAGCACCTGCCCATACATTGGCTGAGAATCGGTATTGCTGCCCTATTTCTTGAACAGCTTGGGGTTTTGCACCTGCCCATACATGCTGGTTATGAAAGATCACACCACCATCTCTTGTCGACCCTGCCTCATGAGTAAAAAAATTCTTTGATGTGAACAGTGGATCTGCAGCACAATTTTGACACGGCCATTTACTGAACCGCCGTCTGCTACGATGATCCGGTGGCCTTAGGGACTGAACGCGCTGTAGATGATACGGGTACAGCAACGGTTCACTAAATCCCTATCAGATTAAAGAGTAATATATGCCGTCTTCTGCTACTAATCGTCACACACTGTTCCCAGGGGTTTCTTCCACGGAACGTAGCCCACACTCCTCGATGTTAGGGATGCGGACTGTGTAGAGCCGTCTATTATCGGTCTTCCGAGGTGTAACGGTACCTAAATCGCTGAGACACTGGAAAAGTCTGCCGAACATGTCAGAGGGCACTCTGCGTTAGGGATATTTTTTAGCGTAGAGGGCACGGGCTCGCAGACTACATCCATTCCCTAAACCCGAACAGAATATCATCTTTGACATTTCACTTGTCGAGTGGTAGACTTCCATTGCTAACGAGTGGTGGAAGAGAGAAAATGTGAATGTAATACACCATTTGTACGTACAATCACCGTAAAAACAGTAAACACGTAAGTGAATCCGCATTTGGAAGAAGGTAAAACACCATGACACGAACCCAAGGTTGACAATACTGTACAATAAGGCACACAAACACAATGAAAACTAACGTAGCCTACAACACGACTCGAACCACACAACTGACTGCAGACCACCTAATGGTAGGTGGAGTGTTGTGATTAAGACATCAAAATACCCTGCCGACACATCTGGTCGAGCTCCAATGCAACGACTGTGCTAATACCCACAACCAAGCGTCGTGCAGACTTTCATATGAACACGTGTTTATCACGGAAAGTATGCGCTTCCGAACCCATGTTTACCGGACCTATTTTTCTTGTTTCCTTGAGTACTACCACCTCTCAAGGTATTCGACAGTTTCTTTTGAACACCCTGTGTAACCAGTTGGCCTACCCAACTACGAGGAAAGTTAGAGATCTGTACCTTCACCATGACTTGAAGAAGTATTTCCAATAACTGAATGGGTGTATTATCAGAAAATAAGATGAGCAAAGGCTTCAGTAATACGATTGCGCTAACTACAGTAAGTATATTTTTTTTGCTCAGTTCATAAATCTTAAGATATATGAACGTAAGTTATGACGACTCATTAAGTTCTCGTTTTTGCTGAGGAAATGCCTTGTCTGCAAGTACGTCGTATTCTATATTTAATACTAATGCATGTGTTATTGGTATAGTAAGACGAGTTGTGACATAGACTTCTAGCTCCCCTTTTAAGTGACAACAACGCACTTGATTTATCGGAGATGAATGTTGGCGTAGTATGACCACTGCGACCATAAGAGTCAATGGACACCACCGTTTAGAACGTAAGTAAAAGCTGTTTGGTCATATGTCTATCAGTTAAGAGGACATTAAAAATTAATTTCTCTCTACAAGGTATGAAAGTGTTTTGTGTAATATATGAGCGAGTGTATGTAAGAACATCACACGCAACAACCAAATGCTATGTTCTATGCTATATTCTTACAATATCATCTGCTAAAGGACTAAATGTTAGTAATCAGAAAATTGAGGCAAAATATTACGTTACAATCCTATATGCCATCTGCAGCTATGATCTGATGTAAATGTGTTGGCCTATAATTTAAGGATTTAATGTACCTGAACCTGGGTCAACGAGTGCTCTGTCTCCATTGTAGAATAAGTTTCCTGCCATGTGATTCTAAGTCTGATGGACAAAATTGCTCTAATCGTTGTATGATGTAGGGATCTACATATATAAAGTGACCAATAAATACGAACAAATAAGCCTAGATAGCGAAGATTTCTAATGACGGAGTGACTGTTATCGTAGTAAATGTCGAAGGAATGTTTTTGTAATGGACGATGATGAGATAATTTCACTTACTTGGTTACATGAAATTCATGTAGCAAAGACTTTTACAGCCACAAGATGATCAAATGATGAGTGGATAGTGTACTAAATAAATGATTTAACTAACTGTTCTCTGTGTCGGAAATTTAGTAAGATTTATTAACCACCTAGTGAGTGAGTCCATGAATAAACTCTACTGTTCCACCAGTAAATGTAGAACGCAGAATATCACTGAAACATTGGAATAACAACGTAACGACGTTAATGAATTTTCTTTCATTTATCTTATGAATTGCCATGTTTTTATGTATGTATATATGTATATGTAGAAGCAGTAAGTTTTGTCACGCACAGCATCAATCAGCTATCTCATGTAACGAAAGCAAAGAAAGAAACACAAGTAATGTCTTACAATATTTATATGCGTGCACTATAAGTCTCAAAGTCATGGAACTTTATTTTTGCTTTACCAATGGCGTTAAGCGAATAGTTATTTTACTACATGTGTTCGATGATGAGACTTAGTTCTTATACTAGTTTGGTGATACTAACAGCATGACGAAAGTGGTTGTGACGGATTGGTCAGTGGTGCCAAACGTTATTCAATGATTCTTTTCTGTTAGGAGCAATTGACGGTACACTATCTGTAAAAAACAAGAAAGAGATATGCAGGCGATACGTAAGAGTGCAGATTGTTGTTATGAAAAGTTACGGTGTTAGAACGCTAGTAACTGTATTCTAATCGGATTTCTCGTGTGAGAGGCGTGGGAACATACATGTACAACAATATGCAAACAAGGCAAGGCGGAGAAGTATTACAATAGTAATCATTTTCAAGAATTCAGCACTAAAATGGAATTGAAGAGCTATCAGTCAGTGTAACTGGTACAGGCGTAGACTGCGGTAAATAAGAGTAATGTACACTTGCTTACATGAAATACGATCTGGCGATCTTGAGATGAGTCTTCGTCGTCCTGCCGGAATGCTATTCCATCCAACAGACAACTGATGTTATAGTAAAAGATGCAACTAAAAGGTGAATACACAAAACTCCACGATTGTTTCACGCAATCCGGGCGCTAGTACTGACTAGCAACCCGCAGGCGTTTAATTCTAATTGTTGGCCGTCTCTTAGACATGGAGTCTATGTTCTCGAAGTTTAAATGAATTAATAAAGATAACTTTGTAACCTACTAATCGATGTATAAAAGCGATGTCACCTATAGAATCTTTCTGCTGTTTTCTATTTAGCTGCTGTCAAGTGAATGAACTAGTTCAAGAGCTACGTACTCCACTTTGCAAACAATATATATGTATAGTGCGAGACCACGACAATCTCGTAGTTGTAACACGGCCTCTGCTACTCTCACTAAAATGACGTGCAAATCAATCCATATATGAAAAATAAAGCTTTATACCAACCGTGATTAAAGAACAAAACAATACTCACAAGGGGTGTGTGTTTTGTTGCACGCGCAAGTAACTCGCTTGTGTAGTCACTATATTACCAGTTCTACCTCTTTTCTATGTAAACCACCAATTCTGAACGTCGATGCGACTGCCTGGATTTCTACACAAAGCAGCCTGGAAGTAAATAACCTGATTGTCCTGACAAACTTACCTGGAGGTTCCTGGTTCAGACGACGGGTCCTTGGTTGTTTCGTCATTGTACCAGCGACTCATTGTTCCTGATTTCAAATCTACCACAAGCATCAGTACAAACCAGTATAAATGAACTACATTGTACCTCAAATAAATGATAAAGTGACTGTTTCTCAGATTTTTTTTCTCTTTCCAGAAAAATATTCGCAGTCATTTTTTTGTAACTTTCTATAAGAGGTTAAATGAACAGATTAAAATCGAGTGAAATACGTGAAGCTTATGTTTAATGAGCATAAAAGCGACTTTAAGTATTAAATACATGTTCTCCATATACCCTCCTACCAGTGGAAAGGACATCCGACTTCACCGAATAATTTTATACAAAAAATTCATCACCTCAATCAGAGGGGGCAATGTAACCATACATCGACTTCTTTTCCTATGTACACCAGTGAGTGCTATAAAAATCAACAAAATGTTACCTCCGAACTTTTGTAAATTGTTCATAACATTTTCCGTACGTAATATTCTGGTTTCTTCTACTTCAGCTAGCCTGTTCTCGGTTGCTTTGGATATTGTCCATGTAAGAATTTGTGTTTATTAATTAGTAATAACTGCATTAACTGGCAATGGTGTACATATGTTTATTTCAAGGGTAATAATCACCGGATCTTCCAGTCTCTTTAAGCGCTTGTAATGCTTTCCGGAATAACGGCTTGCCGACGAACGACTATCAATCATTTTCTACATATCTTTCATATCGCTACTAACGGTTGCAAAGTTTTTCAGAGACTGAGACTGAATCTGTTATTTCACTACGAAGTTCCATATCCAAACGCAAATAAAAGTGGTGCACCTGTAATAATTAATATTCATACAGTTTGGAATTATAAATTGCGAGCCTGGTACCCTGGCAGCTAAGTATGAGCCTACATGTCTTCGTTCTCAAATAATTTACGTTACCTATTTAGCTCTTCTTCGTGGTCGGAGAGCTACAGACTCTGGACTTATATTCGGCAGGATGGGACTTCAAATCCGCGTCCTGATATCCAGATTTAGATTTCAATCGTATTCTTAAATAGCTTCATACAAATTCGGTGTATGTTCATTTGAAAAAAAAAATGAATTTCTTCTGCACTCATATACAATTCAAGCTTACAATCCTTGTTTAATGACCGTACATTCGACGGCGCTATCCCCTGACCTTTATTTCTTCCTTCCTCTCCTCCATCTAGAGAGCATGTAAGTCGTATCTTATTAACTGATACCGCAACAGGATCTGTGTACGACAACTGGCTGAATTAATTTACTGTCATCGATTGTTGCCATTATTTGGAGGGACATTCAATAACTGAAGAGGCAAATTGATGTGTTAGAGAAATGAAACGTTTCCAGTGGAAGTTTTTTGCTTTCATGACTTTAGCTTGGCCTCACTGGGATAGGTTGAGGACAGCTGATGGATAAAAACTGTTTTGTTTATAACTTCAATACTGTATTTAACGATGGCGTGTCCGCTTGAAGTTTCCGTATTAGTCGAACAACGTTCAGCGATTCGTTTATTGAGTTCTGAATGTGAAAAACCGGTTAAAACCTTTTTTCGAATTGTTTTACATTATGGTGAACGTTGCATAAAGTGCGGAAATTTTTATGAGTGGTACAGTAATTCAAAAACGGTCGAATATCAGTGACCGATGAACAATGTGCAGCCAGTCAGCTGAAATGTCAGCTGCTTTTCTTGAAACATGTATTGACGACATTATTCGTGAAGACAGGCGTGTCCCAATTGCTCACATAGAAGAAACAGCTGCTGTAGGTGTTCGCACAGTTCATAACAAGCTCAAACACAGAAAAAAATGTTGCATGATGGGTACTGAAAGAGATAACGCAACAACACAAGGAAACAAGACTCAGAGTGTTGACTGACTTGAAAGAGATCTATGAAAGGGAAGGTGATCCGTTTACAAACAAGATTTTTAACTTATGATGAAATTTGGGTTCACCATTTTGAACCATGGACCTAAAGACAAAGCATCGGATGTAAGCACGGCAGCTCACCTGTCCGAAAGAAATGTTGACGGTATCTGGAATGCTCAAGACATCTTCTTTTTCGATTGGAATATAAGCGTACAATAGACAATGCCTGCTACTCCGAATTGCAAGTGAGCGAAGAAAAGCCAGCACTGGGAGAAAAACATGGCAGATGTCAAAGAAACGGCAAGATATTGCTACACGAGAAGGCTCGCCCTCACACCGTCCAGCTGACCCAAGAAACCACCCTCCCTGCGGGACAGATTTAGCTCGCTCGGATTTTCATTTCGTCACATCACCGAAGTTAAATGCTACCGGGCTGGGCTAGCACTTGGATGCGTGACCATCCGGTCCGTTGGCAAGCGGGCTGCACTCAGCCCTTGTGAGGCAAACTGAGGAGCTCCTTGATTGAGAAGTAGCGGCTCCGGTCTCGGAAACTGATATACGGCCGGGAGAGCGGTGTGCTGACAACGTGCCCCTCCATATCCGCATCCAGTGACGCCTGTGGGCTGAGGATGACACGGCGGCCAGTCGGTACCTTTGGCCTTCACGGCCTGTGAGGGAGGCATTACTTGGAAAAAGGCCAGCAACAACGAGCAGACCAAACAATTTGTGTGAAAGTGGCTCGAACAATAAGACAAAGACTCCTTTGTATCATGCGTTCAAAAAGCTACTTCATCGTTGCGTCAAGTGTGTTAATATTGGTGGGAATTAATTTGGAAATAGTAAAAGTCTCATTTTATAAAAATATACACAGTTCTTTTCTACATCAATTTGTCTCTTTAAGTAATCGAATACTCTATTCTGATGAACCGGAGAACCGCAGAGAGAGGGCAGGATAAATGAGGCTCCAGCGTACGTCTGTCCTGCCTGCAACCGTCCTGGTAGATCCTGTCTGGCCCTGTACCGAATTTCAACGCGTCAAGAGATTTTACAACAGAGTGTTTCCCACCACTGAGTGTAGGGTTCATTGAGAGAATTTCCCTGATATGAAATCTGTAGTTTGCTTCAGCAGAGATGGGCTGTATCGGCTTTAAACTAGCTGGAATGATTAAAACCCCTGTCAGATGAATCAGAGGCGAGACATCCAGCCTTCTGTATCAGAAGCCACGTCTAACAGCAGAGCTGCGGGGGGCGTCGGCTACTGACATTTAGCGAACACCACCACGGAAGGTACGCCAAGGACGCTGCTTGCTGATTGACTTACTGGTCGCAGCTGTTTGACGCCTGTTAGCGGCCCATTGTTAGGGGACGTCCGAAGCGCGTTACATCTTCAGAATGGCCTCGCTGTTAGGCGCCCGGACCACGAACCTTGGCCTTTAGCGCACGTCTTCCGCATTGTTGTGGACAGCAATGAACTCTCCGTCTACTCGCACGTACGAAAAGGATCGTTACATTTGTAGTGATTCCAAGAAATAACATTGTTATTTCGGAAGTCATTTATGAGACTGATGAGGTCCATATGGTGGTGTAGGATGCGCACTGCCACCCATTTGACTCTCGAAAAGTCTTGTATTTCCATCCATCAGCTAGCGTAATTAAAACAAACAAGGTTTCTTGCTTTGAGTCCTAGTTTTATCTTGCGAGACATATTCATCAGAATGTGTACCTAGATAAGCACATCACAACGATTTAAGTCGCTCCCAGAGGACATCACGCGAATACCATGTTACATAAGCTCTAGCCCTGATAATGGTCTCATTTCGAAGAGAAAGACAATCCACAAGTTCTTCAGGTGTGCCTTATCTATATGACATAATTTTTTATTTACCTGTCCCGACCGCAAAGTTTTTTGAACAGAATTGCAGTTTTCGGCTATACAACAGCTGTCTCCACTATCTAATCAGAATATTTGAGGATGTATAACATGTTCTCTTTTCCATTTTCTTCCTTTATAATACCAATTCTAGAGCCATCAACATGTATTTAGTTTTAGAATGACATCTCTGACCATTTTTATTTCTGAATGCTTTGTTCAATTTTTATCAGCCTTGAGTTGTCGGAAGACAAAAATATTATTCAGAATTTTATATATATATATATATATATATATATATATATATATATATATATATGGCTTACTTATATATAACGGTGAATACTGTACCCTTATATAAACTTTATTTTAATTACTTTGCATAATTACCTGTGCTTTGCATCCTTTATACAGGGTGATCAGAAACAGCCTAAAAAGTTTATGAGGGTGATGAAGGGTAGCTTGTTCTGAGAAATAATTGTTAAGAAAAGAATTCTAGACATTGTCCCGTTTCCGATTTAATTAGCGCTGCAGTTAGCCAATCAGGCCGTTGCACGCAAATCCAAGAGGCACGCCAGATACAATTAGTGTCATTTGTTCTCTTAGGGTAGACGATAGTGCACTCACTCTTTGGCTATGGTGCGATCCTTACTACAGTACCATGCTCAATTTTTATACCGCTCTCTTCTTGGGTTTTAGAAAACCAAATGAAGAACACATTTCGTGACACCGTCTTTGGCGGGCCGCTTGAAATTAGGGGAACCTAGCGTTTAACTGGGGAATCTGCAGAACTGCGTAACTCGACATTTTTCACATTGACAAACATTGCCAGACGATAAAACAAGTGACCGGATATCGAAGAGGAGTCTTTGGTATCCATAGCCTGCCACTTAATCATTAAGCCACCAAAACACGGAGACTCTTCTTAAATAACATTTGAGATTGCTTTTGATTTTAAAAATGAGAAATAACTAAAGTAATCCTTCACAATATAGCCGGCCGCGGTGGCCGTGCGGTTCTAGGCACTTCAGTCCGGAACCGCGTGACTGCTACGGTCGCAGGTTCGAATCTTGCCTCGGGCATGGATGTGTGTGATGTCCTTAGGTTAGTTAGGTTTAAGTAGTTCTAAGTTCTAGGGGACTGATGACCTCAGATGTTGAGTCCCATAGTGCTCAGAGCCATTTGAACATTCACAATATAGTTTTACTGAAAGTCACAGATTCTTGCTTGAAACTTCTCAGAAACTTCAGTCACTAGAACACATACGGCTAGTCAGTTCGTCAGCATTTGCCTCTAGTCCATGTATATTAACAATTTCGTTTCTTTATACTCTAGAGTTACAAAATTTCAGTTATGTTTCTCGTAGTTAACGCCTCCACGGCTTGTCGAAAACCACTTTGTACTACTGTCCGTTTGTATGAGAATTTCCATTATTCGCTACCAGTTTCAACTAAAACTAATCATCATCATATCCAAGAAGTTTGTCAACTTCAGTGTCTGTGCAGATACGTACATGACGTTACATCTCACTCTGCATAACGAGAAAATACAAACTAGATAACACAAATTAATACACAAAATTTAAATACTGTTGAGACGATCTGAACATCTCCAACTTCTGTAATATGTTTAAATTCCGCGTACTGAGCTGCGTGTTCCATTTCGATCTAGACTCATGCTCATAAATTAAGGATAATGCTGAAACATGGTGAAACAACGCTCTGTTGGGCGGTTTCTGGGTTTAAATCAACTCGGGGTATGACCATGCGGTGCATTTGACCTGCGGTCGTCGCACGGTGGCGCTGGCTGCAGTCCATATACGCAGAAGTGTGTTGGTGCATGTCAGAGTACGGTGCAGCGAGTAAGTGTGCAAATGTTTTCGGACGTGCTAATGGTGACTGTGTATTGAAAATGGCTCAAAGAACACATATTGATGACGTTGTGAGGGGTAGAATACTAAGGCGACTGGAGGCTGGTCAAACACAGCAGGTCGTAACTCGGACCCTCGGTGTGCCACAGAGTGTGATTTCAAGATTAAGGCGACGATTTCAGCAGAGAGGAAACGTGCCCAGGCGCTACAGTACTGGACGTCCACAGTGTGCAACACCAAAAGAAGATCGATATCTCACCATCAATGCCCGCAGACGGCCACGGAATACTGCAGGTAGCCTTCCTCGGGACCTTATCGCAGCCATTGGAACAGTTGTCTGCAGACGCACAATCTACAGACGACTGAACAGACATGGTTTATTCGCCCAGAGACCTGCAAGGTGCATTCCACTGACCCCTGGTCGCAGGAGGGCCCGTAAAGCCTGGTGTCAAGAACACAGAACATGGTCATTGGAACAATGGTCCCAGGTTATGTTCACGGACGAATCCAGGTATAGTCTGAACAGTGATTCTCGCCGGGTTTTCATCTGACGTGAACCAGGAACCAGATACCAAGCCCTTAATGTCCTTGAAAGGGACCTGTACGGAGATCGTGGTTTGATGGTGTGGGGTGGGATTATGATTGGTGCACGTACACCCCTGCTTGTCTTTGAGAGAGGAACTGTAACAGGTCAGGTGTATCGGGACGTCATTGTGCACGAGTATGTCCACCTTTTCAGGAGTGCAGTAGGTCCCACCTTCCTTCTGATGGATGATAACGCACGGCCCCACCGAGCTGCCGTCGTGGAGGAGTACCTTGAAACAGAAAATATCAGGCGAATGGAGTAGCCTGCCTGTTCTCCAAACCTAAACCTTATGGAGCACGTCTGGGAAGCTCTCGGTCGACGTATCGCTGCATGTCTTCAAACCCCTACGGCACTTCAGGAGCTCCAACAGGCACTGGTGCAAGAATGGCAGGCTATACCCCAGCAGCTGCTCGACCACCTGATCCAGAGTATGCCAACCCGTTGTGCGGCCTGTGTACGTGTGCGTGGTGATCATATCCCATGTTGATGTCGGGGTACATGCGCAGGAAACAGTGGCGTTTTGTAGCACATGTGTTTCGAGACGGTTTTCTCAAGTTATCACCAATACCGTGGACTTACAGATCTGTGTCGTGTGTGTTCCCTATGTACCTATGCTATTAGCGCCAGTTTTGTGTAGTGCCACGTTGTGTGGCATCAAATATCTGTAATTCTCCTTAATTTATGAGCACGAGTGTAGTTTTGTTATGAAGAACCGGGTGAAACGAAGTGTTCAAAGTTGTTTGTGACAGCGTCAGCTTCCAAAATTATTTTTTGTTTCGCATATTCTGAATCACTAGCATATTGCAAAGATATTCTGTACTACGTTGGCGATTACTATCGGTATCACCGTTTTCGACTATAGTTGGAGTCACGAACTATGACGGTCGAGCTTAGGCTTGTTCTGCGCGCCCATGTCACGCATTCTCCGACAGCCAATGAGCGTTCGGTAGTTCTGAGCACGCTGCCCTGAATGCCGTAGCTGAAGTGAGCATTAAACGTGATCGTAGCGAATTGTTTAGTGAATATTTATTCCGCTTGTTGCGAGTTATCATTGTTGATGGTCGTGGTAAGTGATACATTCCGCATAAGCAAGGGAGAGACATGATTTGCAGGATATACGCATTCTTCATGCGGAAAGCACCCACATGCGCGTACCGCAACTGTCGCTTAGAATCGCCAATAATGCAATCCTTGTCCGTGCCTCGATAAGTGCGAACTGCCATCGTTCGTGTATCGGACTATAGTTCAGAAAACTTGTCTCACTAGAGCTACTTCGGGAGTAGTAGAAGTGTGGGGCAATAGTGAGCCAGTGCAGCTGCGTGGTCTGGGCGTTTGTCGGGTCTGAACGACGGAAAGCAGATTACCGTTTTCTTGTCAATGTTTGCAGCAGGAATGCAGTGAGCTGGTCCTCCTGTTGGAAGCTACTGTCTGATGCTCACTGCCATGCAGCAAGTTACAAATGTACGTCGCGATAGCGGCTTGCGTTTTAGCAGCTTTTCGTAATGTTTCCTTCCTGCATTTTCAGGTGTTTATTGTGCCTCTCTTGAGTTCAAACTTAATGTTCGTTACTCAGTGAGGTACCGGTATTTAGTTTTTTGTGCACGTAGTACAGAGTCGGGTTTTCGTTAATACAACCAGGCGTATTGAGCACGTCTCACTCTCGTTTACGCCGGCCGCTGTGACCGAGCGGTTCTAGGAGCTTCAGTCCGGAACCGCACTGCTGCTACGGTCGCAGGTTCGAATCCTGTCTCGTGCATGGATGTGTGTGATGTCCTTAGGTTAGTTAGGTTTAAGTAGTTCTAAGTCTAGGGGACTGATGACCTCAGATGTTAAGTCCCATAGTGCGTAGACCTATTTGAATTCTCGTTTATTTAAATTATTACAGGTTTTATTAATGTAATTAGAATTCTTATTTGTTCAATTCTTTCTTTTGTAGTGGCCCTGTCTGCCATGTGGACCACTTATCGACAACCGTACTCTTTTTTGTATTTATTATTAGATGGAAATAATTATTATATGGAAATAATTACAAATTGAACGAGAACTTCTATGATGCGTTCACATTCCCGTGTCGGTGACGAATTCATGTTTAAAAAGACTACTATTTATGCTTTTTGCACTCTGCTCTTAACGTCAAATGTGAACTTGCATTCGTTATTCCACCTTCAACGCGAATATTAGTCAATGCGAGGCACAGTTTGAATATGAGCCAATGCGAGGCACAGTTGTAATGAGAATAAATTTATCTCAGAAGTGCAATCAGGTGAAACCTTTTACTATTCTTTGATGCATGCATTATAGGTTAGAAGGTAAGTGATTGGGCGGAGATTTCGAGACCGCTTGCTGTTTGTCATGTTATATTCGATGTGAATGCTTTGGATCTGTATTTTAGGTTTTGTATAGATAGATGTTACGATATAGAACGGAGTGTGCACTATTGATCCAGAACGTGGATCATATACACGGAGACTGGACAGAAGCATGGAAACACCACAAACGCAACACATTACCATGTCTAATACAAATTAGGAAAGCCGCTGGCGCCGGCCGGTGTGGCCGAGCGCTTCTAGGCGCTCCAGTCCAGAACCGCGCTGTTGCTCTGGTCGCAGGTTGGAATCCTGCCTCTTGCATGGATGTGTGTGATGTCCTTAGGTTAATTAGGTTTAAGTAGTTCTAAGTCTAGGGGACTGATGACATCAGATATTAAGTCCCATAGTGCTTAGATCCATTTGAACCATTTGAACGCTGTCGGCATTCAAAACAGCTTCTGGTCGTCTTGAAATGCGGATATACGTATTCTGTGTAGTTTTCAAGGGAGTCTTATACAATTAAAACTAAGGTCACAATTATGTCCGAAAAGGCCCCGGAAGACCCAGTGGTATCGATCGACCGCCGTATTACTCTCAGCCCATTGCCGTCACTGGATGCGGGTGTGGAGGGTCATGTGGGAAGCACTTCGCTCTCCCAGCCTTTCTACGTTTTCGTGAGAGGAGCTGCTACTTCGCAATCAAGTAGGTCCTCAGTTCGCATCAGAAGGACAGACTGCAGGTCTAGTCCGCTTGCAAACAGCGCTCGGTAGTCTCTGGCAAATCGGGTAACGCTGATGGTTGTGGATAACCATCGCGTACCCTTCTCTCCAAAGTAAACCGCAAACACTTAATAATACTGAGATCTGCTAACTGGTGGCCAGGGGATATTCATCCTAATGGTGACAAAAGCACAAAACCAGTCCTGGACGATGTGAACTGGCTGAACAGGGACATTGTCGTCTGGGAACACAGCGCCACCATTGGGGGACAAATATACTATGGAATTGACCTGAATAGCCAACATGGTCACATAATCCTTGACGGCAATGCGACCTTGCAGAGTAATCATGGGGCCCATGGAATACCACGATGTAACTGCCCAAATCATACCGAACTTCCATCATGTTTCACTCTAGGAAAGTAAACTAGGTCAAAAGTTGGAAACAGCGTGAAACATGAACCACCCAACCAAATGACATTCTTCCATCGTTCGAGCTTCATGGCCGCGGTACCACGTTTTTCTGTTGCGGGCGTTTGCAGCACTGATGAACGGTTTCCGAATTCCAGCTCGCCCTACAGTTTCCAGACTTTGGAGTTTCCTTCGTGCTGTTTTCTGAGCCGACAGGTTTCGCGAGTGCGACATTCAATTCTGCAGCGACTTTTGGAGCTGTCGTCCTCTTATATTCCGTCACAATCTCTTCAGTTACCGTCTGTCACGCTCACTCATCGCACACTTCCGTCCGCGTTGTGACTTAGCGAATGATGTTTTTCGGCTTTCCCTGTATGTGGTGGCCCTTACTACAGCAAACGCTTTTGCTACCTTGATTATGGGAGCATCCACCACACGAAAAATTAATGCATTCACAGTTACACAGAATCGTGTTCTATTCACGACTGACACTTGAAACGTATTGAGGGAATGCACAGTTGCCGTTCGTGATCAAATACAACTGCGCCACCTGCCGACTCCGCTAGCATTTGCATTTATACTCAAGCATGCATTTATTGCAGTGTTCCCGTATTTTCTTCCACTCCCCGTACTTTCTCCATACCAGGTTATGAAACTGCTAGATATAACTGTGGCCATAAAACTACCCTCTCCAGACTCGCCTTGACCTTTTTTCCGCATGGTGTAACCAGCGGCTCCTGAAAATCAATCCTTCCAAGACCCAGGCAATCATCATATGTCGTACCACTCGCTCCTTCCGGCTCCTTGATTTCTCCCTTACCATCTGTGCCCATTCTGTCCACCTCTCCCCCACCCTCACCTACCTTGACCTCACCATTGACCGTCACCTCAACTTGATTTCTCATCTTCTCTCTATCCCATCCAAAGCCCACAACTGCCTCCAACTCCTCAAACTCCTCTCTGGCCATACATGGGGGTTGAACCC
The DNA here is from genome assembly GCF_021461395.2 of Schistocerca americana. NCBI lineage: Eukaryota > Metazoa > Arthropoda > Insecta > Orthoptera > Acrididae > Schistocerca > Schistocerca americana. The sequence continues at coordinate 240,718,225 of NC_060126.1, forward strand.
CTCCACCCACCTTCACACCAACAAATCCTTAATCCGTCCCATCCTTTGTTATTCCAGTCCCACCTGGATATCCACCCCCCCCCCAAATTCTTTAAGTCCCTCCAGATCCAGCCAGATCCAGATCCTCCACCTCATCTTCTGTATATGCCACCCATCCCTCAACCGGATCCTCCACGGCCTGATTCCTTTCCCCCTTCTGCTCCTTTTCCTCAAACATATCCATGTCCTCTACGTCTCTCACCACCTTGATTCCCCTCATCCTCTAGTTGCTCCTCTCCTCTCCAACCCCTGCCATTTGCCGCGCCTTCACGATTGTGTCCCCCCTACCCTCCACCTCTACACCCTTAACCTCCTTTCCCAAGGTGGCTTCTGTCGACTCTCCCTCCTGGCTTATGCCCTCTCTCCCTCCATTTATCCCTCCTGCAAAATATGATCCTCACCTCCCCTCCCTTCCTCTGTCCTTTTCCTGGGTTCCCTCTCCCCCACCTTCCATACTTTTTTTCCGCCGCATACACTCTCTCTGTCTCCCTTCTCTCCCCTGAGTCCTTTTGCATTCCCCTTCTCTGCCTTTCCCCACTCCCTCTCGCATCTGCTCTGCCCCACCCCCCTTACGAGTCCACTCCCTCTGTCGGCTCCTCCTCTGCACTTCGTTTTTTCATCTCCTTCCCCCTTTTTCCCCCTTATTTATCCAGGTCCCCCCCCCTCCCATCTGCCATAGGATTTGGTGTATCATCTTCGTGCCAACTTCTTAGTGCAAAGTTTTAAGTGAGTGTTAAGTGTTGTGAGTCTTTGACTAAGTGTTGCGAACAGAAATCATACTGTCGCTGGGTGTGATTTTTCTATCTCTTTCGAACAGAAACCAGACTGTCGCCATGTTTTTTAATTGTCTGTCTACTATTTTACCTGTCTGCTTCCTGTGTATTTTATTACCACTGCCAAACCTTTGTTTTATGTTTTAACTTCCATAATTTTCCACCATTTTACAATTTAAGTCGCCGTTTTTATCGCCTGTTTTTATTATTTATTATCTTCTTTCTGTTTCAACAATTCTGTAGCCTGGAGAGCGGTGTAGTAAGCTGATGCCAGCCCGCCCCCTTCGGGGGGGAATTGGAACTCAATAAAGGATAAAAAACTTTCATACACAAGGGGCACCTAGGACATTTTTCTGAAGACATACGTCTGTGTACTTAGAACAATACACAAAAGCTTAGCTGGCTCACACACAAATACTGCGACTGAAAAACATCTGATGTCTGATGATGACTAGTATCAACTGAAACTTATAGCAAGGCATAAAGATTTTCGCACCAGCGGACGGGAGTAGCGCTTCAGAAAAATCTCTGTGTGAAATTTTCTCAATTGATTTCCTCTTTTTTAAGATCACTTCCCACTGAAACAAGAATCTAAAAATGTTGGTCGAGAGGTGGAAAGTACGGAATGTCTAAAACTGATTATTAGATGAATATCAACAGAAGTAAAGCAATGATAATGGAATGTAGACGAATTAAATCAAAAGATCCTGAGGGAAATAGATTAGAAAATGAGGTACTATAAGTAACAGATACGTAGATATGATTTTCAATTTGGGTAGCAAATTAGCTGATAATGGCCGAAGTATGCAGGATACCAAATGCAGACAGGAAAAATGAAGAAAAATCTTTTGTTAACATCGATAGGAATCGGAGGACTGAACATAGTCAGTCTGATACCGAAAGAAGTGTTTGTGGGGGTGAGGCCGGTGAGGGGCGGGCGGCGATAAGAATTGTAGAGGGATATCAAGGCTTCAATGGAGTAAGAGGTTTCACAGGGATGTAGGTTACAGTAGTTATTCAGAGATGAAAAGACTTCCATAGCATGGACTAGCGTGGAGAGATGCAGCAAACCAGTCTTTTGACTCATGATCACAACAACAACAACAATAGCAACAACAAAAGCCATTTAGGCATTGAATGTTATGAAATAACGCACTTTAGCGTTGTACATGGACTGTGCTCCTAATACCGTGCCCCGCACATCGTGACATCGACAAGAGTTGTCAGGCTCCAAGTATAGCTTGTAGGCCTCCGTTTGTATTCGCCAGATATTCTCAATGATTAGAAGTGTACTGAATCATAATATATAGCAAAACAGTAACAGAAATTTATAAAAAACATAAAGCTGAGATTCTAATGAGGATGGAGATATCGCTGCTGACCTTCATGATGTAAGAACAAGATTTACCGACAATCTTATACACTCCTGGAAATTGAAATAAGAACACCGTGAATTCATTGTCCCAGGAAGGGGAAACTTTATTGACACATTCCTGGGGTCAGATACATCACATGATCACACTGACAGAGCCACAGGCACATAGACACAGGCAACAGAGCATGCACAATGTCGGCACTAGTACAGTGTATATCCACCTTTCGCAGCAATGCAGCTGCTATTCTCCCATGGAGACGATCGTAGAGATGCTGGATGTAGTCCTGTGGAACGGCTTGCCATGCCATTTCCACCTGGCGCCTTAGTTGGACCAGCGTTCGTGCTGGACGTGCAGACCGCGTGAGACGACGCTTCATCCAGTCCCAAACATGCTCAGTGGGGGACAGATCCGGAGATCTTGCTGGCCAGGGTAGTTGACTTACACCTTCAAGAGCACGTTGGGTGGCACGGGATAGATGCGGACGTGCATTGTCCTGTTGGAACAGCAAGTTCCCTTGCCGGTCTAGGAATGGTAGAACGATGGGTTCGATGACGGTTTGGATGTACCGTGCACTATTCAGTGTCCCCTCGACGATCACCAGTGGTGCACGGCCAGTGTAGGAGATCGCTCCCCACACCATGATGCCGGGTGTTCGCCCTGTGTGCCTCAGTCGTATGCAGTCCTGATTGTGGCGCTCACCTGCACGGCGCCAAACACGCATACGACCATCATTGGCACCAAGGCAGAAGCGACTCTCATCGCTGAAGACGACACGTCTCCATTCGTCCCTCCATTCACGCCTGTCGCGACACCACTGGAGGCGGGCTGCACGATGTTGGGGCGTGAGCGGAAGACGGCCTAACGGTGTGCGGGACCGTAGCCCAGCTTCATGGAGACGGTTGCGAATGGTCCTCGCCGATACCCCAGGAGCAACAGTGTCCCTAATTTGTTGGGAAGTGGCGGTGCGGTCCCCTACGGCACTGCGTAGGATCCTACGGTCTTGGCGTGCATCCGTGCGTCGCTGCGGTCTGGTCCCAGGTCGACGGGCACGTGCACCTTCCGCCGACCACTGGCGACAACATCGATGTACTGTGGAGACCTCACGCCCCACGTGTTGAGCAATTCGGCGGTACGTCCACCCGGCCTCCCGCATGCCCACTATACGCCCTCGCTCAAAGTCCGTCAACTGCACATACGGTTCACGTCCACGCTGTCGCGGCATGCTACCAGTGTTAAAGACTGCGATGGAGCTCCGTATGCCACGGCAAACTGGCTGACACTGACGGCGGCGGTGCACAAATGCTGCGCAGCTAGCGCCATTCGACGGCCAACACCGCGGTTCCTGGTGTGTCCGCTGTGCCGTGCGTGTGATCATTGCTTGTACAGCCCTCTCGCAGTGTCCGGAGCAAGTATGGTGGGTCTGACACACCGGTGTCAATGTGTTCTTTTTTCCATTTCCAGGAGTGTATGAATTGCAAAACCGACTGCCTGTCACAATTACCTGTGAAAATTACAGAACCCGTTACACGGGCTATGTTGTCAGTATTGTAGCCACAACACATAGATTCCAAGACCAGCATTTGCCACCTTTTATAACTCGCTGTCCAAAGACCTCTTGGCCTCTGCAGCATCAATTCAGGGTCTGCATTGTAATCAGAGGTACGACCTTAAAAGTTGCAACTGGTATATGAATATGCATTTACGATAGTCTTCGTAACTTTTCCAGCAATTCAGCATTTTTTTGCAAAGAGCTTGCTGAGTGAGGTTCCTTGTTTACGGAGCCCCACGACGTCAGCAGATGCACTTGAGAAACTGTGTGTGAGGGTCCTTCGTCTGTCTGCCTGATCCATACAGTCTATCTTCTACATCTAAATCCACGTACATACTCCACGAGCCACGTACTGTGTATGGCGGAGGGTACCTTGTACTACTACTTGTGATGCCTTTTCCTGTTCCGTTCATAAACGAAGAATGGGAAAAATAACTGTCTGTATGCTTCCGTATGAGCTCCGATTTTCCTCTTCTTATCTTCGTTCTCCTCGCCTGAGATGTATGTTGGTAGCAGCAGGATCGTTCTGCGGTCTGTCGCAAATTCCGTTTCTCTAAACTTTAACAGTAACGAGAAGAACGTCTTCTTACTTCCGGGGATTGACATTTGAGTTTCCGTAGCATTTACGTTACTTACGTATGATCGAACATTTCACTAACAAACCTAGCTGCACGCCTTAAAACATTTGTATTCAAATACGAGGGTTACACCTATAGTTTAATGTAGTAACTCTGTTTTACAGGTAAAGTGGGTTTGCTTCACTGGTGGGCTTACGAATACATGAAAGGATACTTACGAATACACCAAAGGATACTAAACGTTATTACGAGAATTTGCGAGTAATTACTCGCATATCAAAGGCGGAAAGTTTGCTGTAGTGAATTTTTTTAATTTGGGGAAAATCAATCTTTCATTGCGTCGAAAACGTGTATGTTCAACACGAAGTCTTTGTGCTAGTAGCAATATTTATGGTAACGATATGAGCACCTAGTGTCAGGAGAAAGGAAAGAAGAGGAAGATTCAGCATTCTGTCAACATCGAGGTTATAAGGCATCGTGCAATAGCATGGGCAGGCCTAGAACTCAAAGTTATCGAGTATCAGTGTTTCAGGTAGAAGACATACAATGTGATGAAGTGAGGGTCAATTTTCAGTCCGCTCATACTCATTTACGTTTTATCAGTGAAACCCCGATTCCCGACTCTTTAAACAGTCGGAGTCACATGTATAAAACGTGTGACTGCTTTAAAATCAGTTGATGTGTTAAATATTTGACGTTAATCCTGTAAACGAGGAAAAGTTTAGATAATACATGAAATTATGTAAAGAACGTTGAAAGTCGTGAAGTGCTCTAATTCTCAAATGCTGGATGAATATAGTATGGGTAATTCCGCGCCTTGAGTTCGCTGCCTCCAGGCACATACAGTTTCTAACTGTAATACTTGCCTTAGTGTGTTAAACCTTTAACATACGGTTATACCTCTTAATAAAATGATTACCAGAGCACTTTAAATTTTTTAAATTCGGTCAATAATTACATTAAATGCTGAAAATCAAGTTTTTGTTCTCTCCAGGTTATCCGCTCAATAAAAGGTGTTGTTCCTCAAGTGGTGGTCGTTCCGAAATTAACGTATCTTACTTTTAAGATAAATACTGTGCACCGGGTTTATTTGTGATAGGGACAGCAGTGAAAAACCTTTCTGGATGCAGTACCTCCGGAAATGTGACAAAGTGTTGTTGTCTTTCTCATTAATGTCTTCAGTTCGAAGACAGATATGAATGACCTGCCCGCGATAGTCTATCCTGTGCAAGTCTCATCTCTGTATAACTACTGCAACCTACACTCACTTGAAACTAATAAATAGTTGCAGTTAAGTTCTTACGAGGGGGACTACAATTCCTCGTTCTCTTCAACTACATAAGCAGCGACCTTGCCGCAGTGGATACACCGGTTGCCGTGAGATCACCGAATTTAAGCGCTGTCAGGCGTGGTCGGCACTTAGATGGGTGACAATCCAGGCCGCCATGCGCCGTTGCCATTTTTCGGGGTGCACTCAGCCTCGTGATGTCAACTGAGGAGCTACTCGACCGAATAGTAGCGGCTTAGGTCAAGAATACCGTCATAACGACCGGGAGAGCGGTGTGCTGACCCCACGCCCCTCCTATGCGCATCCTCCACTGAGGATGACACGGCGGTCGGATGGTCCCGGTAGGCCACTCGTGGCCTAAAGACGGAGTGCTTCTACTACATATTACATGTTGACTGGATTTGATTATTAGCAAAAAGAGAAAGGGAAATTATGTTAACAACGGGAGCTGACGCGGAAATCGTTGTCAACAGCGTGACGCATGACGGCGAGAATAAATATCAGTACTCTGTGGTCTTTTGTGAACTTGGTCGCATCCAAGATGAGATTTTTCTTATAATGGTGGTGTCTGCTTGAGATTTAGGACGGTGAGGTTGTTGTTGTTACCCTACAGTGTGATTTGTTATAATCAAATGCGTTTGTATGCAATTTTTAGCCCAATGCATTTCTATAAACATACTGACATAATCCCCGGTCATATGCGGTGTATTTCTTGACTGCCTCGCATGAACTGCCTCGCGTGAACTGCCTTTCGATCAGTTTAGTACAGTTGTAGCTGTGTAACCTTTACTTCAATATAAACCTTATGGGGAATTTTATGATGGTGTTCTTACCACATACACGAAAGTTATGATTTTTAAGGGCTATTGATTAACGTCGGCTTGATGATAGCGGTGAGTTTTGAGAATATTAGGTGCTATTGTTGTTGGTCCAAAGTTTTACTTTGTGGCTCGAGATCCTGACATATGTAGCCTCGTGTTGCTATATTAGTTGTTTTATTGTTTTCGTTTTCCTCATTATTTAGAAGGCTCTGATTCAGTTTTGTTCCAGTCCATGGTTGGTTTATGGTATGAAGTCATTTGACAACTCCCTATTTTCCTCTCAAATATTACTCCTCTTTTGCGCCAGCTTGTTTCTTAACTAGTATGTTTTTACTTTATATTTTTGTTGGTTTTCACACACTCACCCCTCTTTTAACCTGTTCTGTCCCCAAACTGCATTTTTCAATACAGCTTGCTATTGTTAGTTCCATTTGGATGGCTTTCGTCATTCTATAACTAGGTCGATAACATGAAACCTTGTATTTCTAAGGCAATTGTGATTACATAGTCAACTGACATTTTCGAAGGACTCCCCTTGGTTAGTATGGCATTTGTGGTTCCTTGTTGGTTCCTCCATAGGATTTGCCCGCCGATTAATTGATCTTTAAGGGACCTCGTATCATGTCTTTTTATTTTTAGATTTGGTACATAACATTATGCCCTCTAGATATTTTATGAGTATTCCACGCAAGTTCTTTGTTTACCGTTGTTTACTTAGTGTTTTTTCGGCCGTTGGGTTTTAACTAATTATGATATATCACTAGTGGTGATAACACTTAAGCAATAGATTTACATTCTATTGTGTACTCTATAGCTCATGCCGTGACGTTTTAATTTGAAAGAAGGTAATTCTTCCTAAGAACTAGTGTGATCTTCCATTTATAAAAGGTATGGATATGTTTTAAATATTAGAAAAATACTAAACAGGGTTTAATTGTTTGTGCCACTGATTCTGTGTAATGTCTATTTTTTCTTTGTTTTTAAACGTTTATCAAGTTCTATTATAGTTGTGTAGTGTCAAAATATTTAGTTTCGATGCTAACCAGTATGTGTACACATTCTGCTTTGTTGTGCTTCGTGCCCACAGCTATTCTTGTTAACGCTGCATTTTGCATTCTGTAGATTTTACTGCGTATTATTATTATGCTTCCTTGTCGGTAATGTCAACTGTGATATACCTTGACATACACTGCATGTGTACCTGTTGTTTCTAACATGCAAGCCGACCGCTGTGGCCTAGCGGTTCTAGGCGCTACAATCCGGAACCGCACGACTGCTACGGTCACAGGTTCGCATCCTGCCATGGGCATTGATGTGTGTAGTGTCCTTAGGTTAGTTAGGTTTAAGTAGTTCTAAGTTCTAGGGGACTGATGACCTCAGATGTTAAGTCCCTTAGTGCTCAGAGCCATTTGAACAATTTCTAACATGCAGGGGCTTGAATACGCATTAATGGGATGCCGAAACTGACCGTGTGAATAAAATAACAACTTCCGAAGTCATCTGGCTGTTTGGTGATTTTTCTTTGGCAATCCATCAGGGTTTTCTAAAATTTTCAGTACCATGTAGTAACTACATTCAATATTCCTAGTAATAATTTTGCTCTTTGTTAGCCATTCACCTATTCTTGAGCATACGGTAACTACGTAATGGCGTGGTGGCCCCCATCAGTCAGGAGAAAACTTCCACATAGGACAATCATTGGTGATAAGCTGAAAATATCCACATTATATGATTTTGGCTAGGACACCGAATATTTACTTACCGTTGATGTTCAACTACATAGCTCTACAAATTTATTTACCAGCGTACATATTTACGTAAATGTGTATGTTGCTGTGCCAATTTCTTTAATTGCTTGTGGTCAGGCAAAACATTTTTATAGCTCAGGGCTTTATCTATGTATCTATATATGACTGTAGGACAATTTTGCATCACAACAGGCACTTTAAGAGTTATCAACTACAAAGAAACAGGGGACGCAAATTATGTATCATTCAGCAGACGACTATGAAAATGCAGAAATATTTCTTAAAAGTGTAAGACGATTTTCCCATACTGACATTGTGTATATGCATGCTGTGAAGAAAAGACGTAGCGAGAAAGAGCAATACTTAAGTCACTCACTTCCTTCGTCACTATGACATGACTTTCGGTGGTGTACTTCCCTTTTCTTCATTGCTATAGCCAAGTGAATTTAAAACACAAATGTCAACAAAAGTCTCTGAAGTTGTGTGCAATGAAATCTAAAAAACTGCTAGGTGTAGGTAGGACCCGCGCTCCGAGGGTTCCGTACAAACTTAATTTTGTGTATAGACATTTGATCCAATCCTGAAATCGAGAATCTCTACGATTTTTCCTGTTATCAACATTAGTATCGCCAAGATATCGTCTCCGGGAATTCCAAGACTTAAGAGAGTGTTTTAATTTGAAGTCGAACAACAAATGCTAAAATATACTTTGTGTGATATAATTACAGATTAACAATTTTCTGACGTTTTTACTTTATTTATTGCCAAATTTAATGATTCTATGTCAACGGAAAGTACGCTATACGTTTTGATAAGTGCGTTTGCGGGCATCAAAATGGCCGTCTTTTGACTATCCTGACTTTGGAGCTTCAATTTTTTACACAATCAAGCGACTATAGACCTTAGAATGTGGTGTAAATATCAGCATCAAAGATCTACCCGGGGCAGACGGACAGACAATGGACAACAAAATCATCATACTGAAGTACGGAACGCTAAAAATTTAGATTAAGGTTAGTATGAAAAATATGACACCAGGTTTGAATCATTATCTGACGATGAGCTGAACCTCGAAACTCGTAGCGACATGTTTTACGCATACATAAAATACACATAGTATAAAAGGATCTACACTTTGTTACTAACATCGGCACTGTAAAAACTTAATTGTCGTTCTCTAACTAAATGATGTTTACTGTCTATTATTAACACGGGTAATTTCCAAGAATGATTGCCTATCGAAGTTGGAGGGCTCCAAACGATACATATCGAACGTGCGATAGAAATCGATTATGGAAGTCTTGTGGCGCGCGTTACGAGTATATTTCAAGTTGTCACTACAGCAACGACAAAAGAAAAGCGTTAGAGAAGCACTTCTAAATTCAAAGGAGATGACTTACCTTAGTCGTCGTCGGTGTTACCGTCTTGTGACAGTCCGCGTGATGTGTAAGCTACAGGGGCAGTTCCTTTTTTCCCCTACCCAGGGTAAACTCTGCCAATATCGCGCAGGAATATCGGAAGACTGTCGCATGCGTCTACATCCCCCTGCAAATGCAAGTTGTGAATGTATAGGTACTGGAACAAGTACAGTCCGTCCTTCTGTCCTGGGCACCCTTCTCTTTTTATGGTAGACTTGACAGACTTTCACAACCGTTCTATATTCTGAGTATGGACACTGGCGTAATCTGAAGAGACGAACTGCACAGAGTGGTTCACGAATTCGTTGTCGAACCCTTCAGCTTTGAGAGTCCAGTACGACTGAAACTCGTCTGTGATGACTTTTGTTCCAGGCAGTTTGAAATGTTTTATGAGACCCACTAAAGTCACCTTGTCTTGGGACAATACCCTCACAACGAAACACTTGCGGAATTCGCTTTCTATCCCACCGAAAACCTAAATATGATCTACTTCACTTTTATAAGCTCGTCCTCTTTGATTCTTTCGACTAGCAATATGAGATTCGTCTACTTCTACTGTTTTATTCAGTTCACCAATTGGCACACTGTCATTTGTCACTATCACTTAGCACACTTACTGGCAAAACCTGAAGTAGTCACACACGGTATTTGCCGATAAGTCGGTTTCTGATGCTGTGGCTTGCAACGTGTAATCTCGAATCCAGCACGACACAAGAATTACGCTCGTCTGAATCGATAATTTGGAGGACTGGAACCACGTGTTTCTCCTGATGCTGGTTTGCTTTCCGCAAAGTCCGCAATGAAATTGCAACGGAATTTCAGTGTCCACACTCCTCTTACGATGTTTCACAGACTTCGCAGCACCACAGTCAACACAGTCCCTCCTTTCCTCGTCCGGCAGAAGTCCATATTTCCGGCAAAAATTCAAACACTTTTCGATGCTGGATAGGCATGGAATTAGAGTTTTCCATGTGAGGCATTCCGCAAAAGAATCGCGAGAAGCAGCAGATATTACACTCGCTATCAAGAGAAACCGTGTCGTTTTCCCAATGGAATCACAAACAATTGCGGCGGGAATGTAATGTACACGAACTGAAGAAACAACGCAAAACTGATAAAAATGACGATCACAAATAAATGGTCATAACGCGCGCCACGAGACTTCCATAATCGTTTACTATCGCACATTCGATATGTATCGTTTGGAGCCCTCTAACTTGGATAGGCAATCATTCTTGGATATTACCTTAACACGTCAAGAGACATACTAATGGCGTTGTTTGTTGCAGGCAATTCTCTCGGGTGTGGCAAGTTTACGTGGGTGTGGAGGCTCTACCTCTTATACAAGTACACCCGGAGGAACTTAACCGCTAAGCCTTCTTCGTAAGGGTACATCATTAATTCTGAATACGCTGCAGCCAGCAGGAACCGCCGTTACCTGCGGTGTGCTGTCTGACGTCATGCGGTCCTCCAGAGCAGACGGCGCGCGACCTCGCCTCTGCCGCCTCCAAAGCCGCCCCCACCCACGCTGCCACCACCGCAGCCGCCGCCGCCCCCGCATCTCTGACTCGTCCGCGACGTCCTTGGTGCCACGGAACACCGTCCTCCACCTCCCTCCGGCCCGTTGAGTCACCTCTGCGGAACAGACCGGACCGTTGCTAAGCGACCACAACCCGGCGTTGCCTCGCAACGGTTTCTCTTGCAGCATCTGCAACGCTTGCCCATCACTTGCAGATTGCAGAAGTGATGCACGAAAGGTCTTCGTAATATTGCGGAACGAGGACGACTGAAAGTATTTCATTGGAATGGAATTTCACAGTTTAAGAAACGGCTTGATTAGTTTCATAATTCACCTTTTGTATCTTTTGAACGCTATTTGACGGGAAGCACTACATCCGCATGACGTGGAAGCTACTGAAGAATAAAATGTATAACTTACCAGCTGCTGCTTAACGCACAAATTAGTGAACTGTTAGTTTTCATCGCATGTACAGGGTGTTAACTAATATGTGAGAAACCTCTAGGGAATGGATAAATGGCTCAAGAGGGAGCAAATATTTCATCACATAAATGGTTAGCTTTTTGTCTAGTTCTATTAGTTACTTTGTTGTTGTTACGTGTTTACTTGTTTTTCCTACTTGGTTCTACAGGTACTGTTTCTTGTTAACTGTCTCATGATGGCTAAGTGAAATGCTCAGAATGTTTACCATTACCCCCAACACGAGCTTCTAAACGGCAGGTCATGGACTTTCTTTTTCGCTCCCGTATTTCAGGTTGCTGCTACATCTGCTGAAATCTTTTCTGTACACAATGGCGGAAAATGTCAATATTCGCTGTAGGTTTTGAGTACACTATGTCCCTTAAATGGTTCCACAAATAAATATCCTGTGCTTTGAGATCACGAGATCGAGCAGGCCAATATGTTGTCTTCCCACGACCCTGCATTTATTCGGCAGACGCTGGTTTAAAATTGTTCTTGCTTGCAGAACTATATGAAGTAGCGCCCTATCGTGCATGAAACACATGTTTTCGTGGAAGTGCAGTGGAACGTCTTCCACCAAACATTTAAATATTCCATTAAAATTCACTTTATGACGCTCCAGTCAGTGTTCCATGGGAAATGAAAAGTTCATTCAATCTGTCTCCAGACAGTCTCCGGACAGTAATGCTCAACTGCTGGTGATGTCTTGTTTCCAACACGGCAAAATAACAAAAGTGACTGTAACTACGAAAATAAAAGAAACTGGCCGTACGTATATCTGGAATTTTTTTCTTATTCATAAGTCCTCTATCCATCCCCAGATGATCCTCACATACTAGTTTACGTCCTATACATGGTGATTCCCTGATGTTACAAACTTTCAGGAATGATGGAGATGGATAAGCTTGTCACATTGGGGTAAGGAACTCTGATCCGTTTCATAATTTCCATAAGTATTTAGGTAAAGTTACAAGATAATGACTAGTTTTCAATCCATCTATTTGTATGTGTTGACTCATTCCAAGTGTGTTTCATTATTGTAGTCTTCGGATAATATGCACAATTACGAGATGCACACTTTTTCTGTTCTGAATATTTGAAGTAAGTTATCAATCTTTACACCACTCTGCTATCTTATCAAGATCTGACTGAACAGTTCTTCAATTTTTTTCCAGTTGGGTAAATGCATCATCTGAAAAAAGTCTGAGACTTTTATTATTATCTACCAGTTCATTAGTCCAGAGCTTGAGCAGTGAAAATACCGGCGCAGTTCCGTTGGGCACCCATGAAATAACTTCAGCATTGTCGACGACTCTCCATTTAAGACACCACTCTCTTACTTCCTCTCGGGAAATCTCAGTACAGTCACAAATTTCATTGATACCCCCATGTGATAGTACTTTCATTTTATTGGTATCTGAGTAATGCGTTCATCAGATATTTTTCGCTCGTACAGGGCATACATCTAAAGGAACGATATGTTTGTGGTTCTATTGGATAGAAAACGGCCGTATGTAGCTATGGCCAGGTATTGGAGCACGTACTGTGTGCGCATCACAGGATGGCTAACTTCTCCGCGTGGCACTAACGGATAATAAAACTTGGTCAACAGTGTTGCATAGACGCCTGAACACTACAAGTTGCTGTGGTGTTGGCTAATAGCACACACACATGTTCCTCGGCTCCATCGTATAGGCACGAAGTTCGCATAGGAGTGTAAACCGTAAGTGGCGACAAAATAGTCATTTCAGCTTTCAAATTGCGCTTCAGTGATGGACGCAAACATTTTAGATGCAGCTATATTGACATCAATCTTGCGGCTAGCATTCTTGAGCTGCATGGCGTAGAAACATGGTGTCATAGTACAAGACTCTACTGGATGAGACATGCTTGTACACTCTCCTGTACTTTAGTTGCATTCTAAACAACAACCTCAGTGGCTATCGAAATAAGGAAATAATATTAGGACGTCACATACAACTGAAGAGACGGAGCACGAGGTGGAGAAGGCAGACTCGTCCCTTTTTCAAAGAAACCACCCTGCAAATTTTGGGAAACCACGGGACACCTAACTACGGGTGGTCAGAAGGGTGTCTTAACCTGGATCCTCCCAAATAGGGGTACACTGTCTTACTACAGCTTCACCACGACACAGGACGTACAGCTCAAGAAACTATCCGTCCTTCACGCAATTCTAAGCTCGCCGGACCATGTATTAGTCGTCTCCTTGAAACCGCACATGGGCTGCCTTGCACTACTTCAGATGGCTTTGAACTTGTACCAGGCGGTCATATGACCCTCTACCACTGACTTGCGTCATGGCGCTGAAGTGGTATGTAGGAGTCAGGTGTATAGAGTCAGTGCAGTAAGACGGATCGAAGAGGAGACGTGACGGAATATCAAAAAGAAGATATGGTCTTTGGGCGTGCCTGTGAGCACAATGTTTACCGATTTGTTGACGTAGGAACGCGTATACAACACATAGTACTATCGCAGTCGTCTAAAACGGCTAAGACTGCTCGTAAAAAGTTTCCCAACTGAAGGGGACCAACCACGAGTGTAACATCTTGTCGACAACAATAGGTTTGTAAGCCGACAGGAACGCTGCTTCGTCTTAACGAGTTTAGGGGTGAACATTGCGAAGAGAGCTGGATCTTCACGATCTTGTGGATGCTTCGTCTTCCAACTTGATAACAGTGCTGATCATAGTTCGTGTATCCACGAACACTGTTGCCAAAGGTTCTCATGCACCAACATGACCACTGCGGAAACGGAGTCGGTGGAGGACAGTGCTGAACACGCCAACGTGTCGACTAAATTTCGGACGTCGTTCATGTATATTTTCGGAGCATTTTGGCAAAATTGTTTCGCAGTCTCCTATGCCTGTTACAAAATAATAATTTCATTATGATTTACGACGTTTATTACTCGAATTACCATTAATAATATAAATTTTTCTGCTGCCAGACCCAATCAATTGCTTTACGTTTATGTTAATGCATTGCAATGCGTTTCAAGCTTGTTTTGCGCATCATTACGCTTTAATCCACACACCGGTTGCTTCAAGAAAAACTGTCTTAGTCTAAATTAAAGTACATCTGTAATGCTGCTGCACTGACTATTGTGATATTTGAGGAAGGGGGAGGGGCAGAGAGTAGTGGGTGGCCTACAATCGTTGTCCATTGTTATCGTCTTCTAGTGTCGAGCTGTGCCTCGCTGCTGTAATTGATACCACAGACTGTGCGAGGTACAGATAGTTTTGCTTCAACTGTTATGGTCTGATAACAGTGTGATATACTTTTTTATATTGTCGCAGAAGAGGTTGAGTAGGACAGTTACCGTGGCGTAGTGGTTATGGTACTAGACTGTTACATGGAGGGTTGTGAATTCAAAACTCACCTCCTTTCTAAAATTTTAATGTCTATAATCGGTTCGAGTACATTCTAGAAGTATGCACAAATGTCAAGAGTCATTGTACTGGAGTGTTCTGTAACTGTATATATACCGTATGTGTTCTGGCCAGAGGGAGTTTGTTCCGCGCTCTTGTGTGTGCAAGTGCTGAATAAACCTTCGTCCAGTGAAGTTAGTGTTCGATTGATCTGATTACACCCTCTTCTACGTGACATTATACTGGCGGAAACGCTGGGTATTGGAACTTGTCACAGCGTACATTATCGACGACACAATGGCTCCCTTCAGGCCACGAGAGAGCCGCCGTTTACGTGGCGAGAAACCCGAGCTCGAACCATATTCAACAGATCGCAATCTATCGGAGACACAAGAAGAAGAGGATGTTACGATGACAGCAACTGTGTACCACCACATGAGACATCCTTCCGGGTTCTCTGGTGACGATGCCAAGATCGAAACAAGTAGCTGAAGGTGTATGAGCGTACAGCCTGATTTAACAAATGGAATGACACCGTGTGTTTGGATAGCGTAGTTTTCTACTTGGAGGGCAGTGTCAAGCAATGGTATGGGAACAACGAGGAGAAGCTCACAAGCTGGGAAGTATTCCAGGCGGAACTGTGCAAGTATTTCTGCGACACACAACGACAGAAGTGCAATGCTGAAGATAAACTAAAGTGCAGGGCACAGCGTCCCGGAGGAACTGCAGCATCCTACATTCAAGACGTGTTGGAGCTGTGTAAAATAGTGGATCCTACAACGAAGGAGGAAGGTAAGGGTGCACATCTCATGAAGGTTGTTGCTGAAGACATGTATCAAGCCCTACTCCTGAAGGAGGTTTCAACAGCAGACGATTTCATAAAATGGTGCCAGTATATCGAGACAATGCATCAAAAAAGAATTACACGCAAGAAGTTTGAACGTCTTCCAAACGTCGTATCGATGTCTGTGATGGAGGAAGGAACTGATTTCACAAGTGTTCTTCGTCAGATAGTGAAAGAGGAAGTTCATAAGGCACTTGGATTGCACGGCGAGCAAAAAACCGTGACACTTAAAGAGGCCATAAGGGAGGAAGTGGAACAGACATTGAACCCAATCTCTCATCCTTCATTTCAGTTTAAAACGGTGACGAAAGTCAAGATCCAGGCGAAGTTGCGTTCCTACAATGCCGCATGAGGAACCTGTTTGGGCACCAAGGAAGATTGACATCTGCAGGACCCAGGATAACCAACCAGTATGTTTCCACTGCGGACGGCCGGACTTGTGGTGCGCTGTTGTCGAGAAAGGCGGCGGATATTTGATGACGCCTCCGTCAGAAGACAGCAGACTGTTCTTAGCCGACGCCAACTCCGGGCCGACGAAGATGAACAAGAAGATGTGGGTACAAGACGACATAGGTCACCATCGCCGCAAGCTAGCCGCTGCAGAGGACGCTCCCCAACACGCCGGTCAAGGTCTTCATCGCCGTTTAGAAGCTCCAGCCGATCACCTAGCCGCCGGAACCTGGAAAACTAAAGGATGCTACCTTCCTTGGAGGTAAGGCGGCCAATGAGAAAAATCCTCCGCCGTCGATCACTACAAAAATGATAGGAAACTACGTCGATATTCTCATGGATGGCCAACCAGCTCAAGCTCTTGTGGACTCTGGAGCACCACATTCAGTCATTTCGGAGAAGTACCATCGCCAGTTGCAGAAAACCGTATTCATCGACAGCAAAACATCTCTACTGAAGGTGGATAGTGGAAAATATGTAAAACCTATGAAGGCGTGTCATTTCTGTGGGTATAAGTAGCCATACACAGTCCCCGAATTCATCGTTTTACAAGATTGTAGTCATGACGTCATTCTCGGATGGGACTTTTTAAAAGCTTCTCAGGAAATTACAGATTGTGGTCACTCGAAAATTATGCTAGACGAGATGAGATACTGTGAACAGGAAGATGCGCATCTGAGTGTGTGGAGACTACGTGTGCTGAATGAAGTGATCATTCCTGCAGTCAGCACTAGAAAGGTAACTGTCATGTGTCATGCCATGCATCAACCCATGGATCTTGTAGTGGAATGTAAGAGGAGAATACCACTGAAGAATAACTTGGTCATCCCAGCCTTTGTCATCTCGTTTAAGAACTGATTCGGTGAATTGTGGATAGTCAACTGGCGCAGAGAACCGCAGAACCTTCCAAGACGTATGTGGGTAGCAAACGCTGAGCCGTTAATTGCCGAACAGTTGAGCATCGTAGAAACCTCCCATGCCGAGTCTGTGTGCGAAATTGGCACTACCACTACGAGACAAAATCTTCTAGTTCGACTATCACCAGATCTCATTAAGGAACACAGAAGAAGATACGTGCCATTCTTGAAGAGTTCTCTGAATGCTTCATTCCACAGGTGAAGAGCAAATTAGACAAACCGACAGTGAAGCACTGGGTTAGTACAAGAGACCATCAACCAATAAGCCAGAGAGAATACCATGTGTCAGTAACGGAACGTCGAATAATTCGCGAAGAGGTAGAGAAAATGATGAAGAATGACATCATTCAGCTTTCGCAGAGCCAATGGTCGTCACCAGTGCTTCTCGTCAGGAAGAAGGATGGCAACTGGAGCTTTTGTGTTGATTACAGGAAGCTTAGTAAGATAACTGAAAAGGACGTTTTCTCCCTTCCACGAATTGACGATACCCAAGATTGTCTGAAGGAGTCTAAGTTTTCCCCAACCATGGACATGTACTCAGGATACTGGTAAATCGAAGTAGATGAGGCTGATCTTGAGAAAACTGCATTCATCATCCCTGCGGGCCTGTATGAGTTTAAGGTAATGCCGTTTGGTTTGTGTAATGCACCAGCAACTTTTGAACGGATGGTGGGTAATCTTCTAAGTCACCTGAAGTGGACGATTTGTCTTTGTTATTTAGATGACATTATAGTGTTCTCAGAGACATCTGATGATCACGTAAAAATACTGAGGGCCGTTCATAAGTGTCTCCAACAAGGCGGATTGAGAAATAATCCAAGAAAGTGGCTCTTTGGAACAAAAGAAATCGAAATACTTGGACATCTTGTGTCAAACGAAGGTGTGCGGCCAGACTCAGAACAGGTGAGATCTATAAAGGAATTTTCTATTCCTAAAAGTATTAGAGATGTGAGAAGCTTCTTCGGATTATGTTCCTTTTACCGTCGTTTTATCAAAGACTTTTGTATCAAAGCCACGCCACTCCAGAAGCTGTTAAAAGCCGATGGTAAATTTATCAGGGGTGGTGCTCAACAAGATTCTTTCGATGTGCCGCGAGAAGCTCTGGCGACTGACCCTGTACTTTGTCTGTGTGCTGAGAGAGCACCTACAGAACTACACACAGATGCCAGAGGGTATGGGATCGGTACTGTTCTGGTGCAAATTTCGGATGGGAAAGAGATGGTTATAGCCTATGCTTCTAGGACACTTACAAAAGCCGAGAGAAACTGCTCAACTACAGAAAGAGAGTGTCTTGCTGTGATCTGGGCCATATGCGAATTTCGACAGTATCTCTAGGGATGGCCATTTACAGTTGTTACAGACCACCATTCACTTTGTTGGTCGACAAGTCTTGAGGATCCAACAAGACGGCTCGCCGGGTGGGCACTACGTTTTAAAGTATACAAAAGTAGAAGAAAACACCAAGATGCCGACTGTCCCTCAAGAAACCCTGCGCAAGACCAGCAAGACTTTGATGAAGATAGTGACTGTCGCGCTGCACACCGAGACCTCTCTTCTGAGGAGAAGAAGGACTCCAACATATCTCAAATTATGCTTGCCTTAAATCGGTCAGAGGATGTGAAACGACAATTTAAGGTAGTTAATGGATTACTTTGCAAGAAAAACTTTGATCCGTTTGGAAAGACCAGTGATTCCTAAACACATGCGCTTAGATGTTGTACGGAAATTCCATGACACACCTGAGGCCGGACATTTAGGATGTATTAAGACATACGATAGGATCTGCAAGAGATTGTTCTGGCCAGATTTATTTAGGAGTATCCGTCACTATGTGTCGTACTGTCGAGAGTGCCAGAGGAGAAAGGCAGTTCCTCAGAAACCACCTGGCCGACTCATACCAAATCCACCAGCCGAAACGCCTTTCCAGCGTGTTGTGATTGACCTCCTCGGACGATTTCCAAAGTCTGCTAGTGGTAACAGATGGATTTTGTTTTCACTGATTATCTGATACGCTGTGCCATTACAAAAGCCGTGAAAACAGCCGAAGCATTCATCGTGGAAGACATTGCATTAAAACACGGTGCACCAAGGTCGTTAATTACGGATCGAGGGAAAGTTTTCAATCGAATCTTGTAACAGAGATAAACCGTCGGTTCAACATCACTCATCACATGACGACTGCCTACCATCCGCAAACTAACGGGCTAACTGAACGCCTTATAAGACCTTGGCCGACATGCTATCAATGTTCATCAATGTTGAGCAGAGCAACTGGGATGAGGTGCTACCTTTCGTGACGTTTGCCTACGACACCGCCAAACAAGACACTACAGGATTTACACCATTTTTCCTGGTGCATGGGCGTGAGGCGACTACGACGATGGAAACTGTGTTTCCGTTACATCCTGATCACGTG
This sequence comes from Schistocerca americana, assembly GCF_021461395.2. Taxonomy (NCBI): domain Eukaryota; kingdom Metazoa; phylum Arthropoda; class Insecta; order Orthoptera; family Acrididae; genus Schistocerca; species Schistocerca americana. The sequence continues at coordinate 240,737,811 of NC_060126.1, forward strand.
GACGCTTTATTACATCGGCCAGGTGTTAAACAAAGCTGAGGAAGCTCAGCAGTTAGCTCGACTCCGCACGTTGCAGGCTCAAGAAAACAATCGCCGAAGGTATGATGCGAGCCACCGCCCTGTTGTATACCAGCCTGGTGACCTCGTCTGGATCTTCACACCTGTTCGGAAGGTTGGTCTCTCCGAGAAGCTCCTCAGGCGCTACTTTGGGCCTTATAAGGTTGTAAAACAGTTGTTTGTTGTTACTTATGAAGTTGAAGATTTCGACCTCGACACGAGGTGACGAAAGATCAGAGATACGGTCCACGTCCTTTGAATGAAGCCCTATAAGGATCCTGAAACCCAGGGCAAATTAGAAGCTCCAACGACAGGCAACAAAGTGGAAAAGTGACGAAGAGCGTAGCGGAAAAGGAAGTCCTAAGATCACCGCCAGGGCGATCATCAGTCATCGGAAGTCGGAGTATACAGGACCGATGACTCGTTCCCGGACTGTTCTTGTAAGGAGGGAGCAATGTCACAGAAGAAACTGAGTAGCGCAGTCCCTGTGGTATGCCGGTATGGTAGCTCAGCGTTTTCGGTTAGAGAGCTGCTTGGCCTCTGTAATAAAAAACTGAGTGGAAGGATCAACAACCGAACTTTAACGAATGTCATATGATGACCGCAACGACCAAACACAACGATCAACGAAAAAAAAAGTTGTGTAGTGGTTATGATACTAGACTGTTGTATGGAGGGCCGTGAGTTCAGAACTAACCTGAACTGTAAAATTTTAATTTCTATATTCGGTTCGAGTACATTCTGGAAGTAGCCACAAATGTCAAGAAACATTATACTGGAATGTTCTGTAACTGTATATACAGGGCGAAAAGTATTTAAACCGACAATCTCTGGGAGGTTGTAGGGGACATAAAAACAAATATTTTTCTCTAATGTCATTTTTTCCTATGAGGATTATTTAAACCGGTCAGGCCGTATTACGCTCTTCAGTTGTAGGCAACTGCTGTCCACCAGTGTAGTAGTGCATTGTCTCTGTTTACTAATGGAGCGATACACCTGGAGTGAGTACACTGATATGGTTGGTGCGTACTACGTAGCGCACCACAACGGACGAGCTGCACAGTGGGTTTATCAACAACAATATCCTAATCGCCGTATCCCGCATCATACGACCTCTGCTGCTGTGTACCAACGTCTGCGCGAGACCGGGTCACTTAGCAGATTACCTGGACAGGGACGCCGTCGCACGGTACGAACGCTGCAATTTGAGGAAGCTGTCTTGCAGCATGTGGAGCGGGATCCTTCAATTAGCACTCGTGCAATTGTACGTAACATGGGGATGAATCAGACGAATGTAAGAACAGTCCTTCGAGAGCAATTGTTACGTCCATTTCACTTACAGCGTGTCCACAACCTGGAACCACTTGATTGTCCACCCAGAGCAAAGTTTTAGCAGTCGTACCTGGAAAAGTGTGAAATGCATCCTACATTTCCATCCTCTGTGTTGTTTACCAATGAGGCAACGTTCGGGCGTGATGGAGTCTACAACATGCATAGTTCTCATGTTTGGAGTGAGGATAACCCACATGCCACAGTTACAAGCGCTCATGAAGTGCGGTTCTTCGTTAATGTGTGGGTCGATGTTGTTGGGGACTGTTTAATTGGGCCGTATCTGCTACCTAGGCCATTAAATGGCAGGCACTATTACAATTTTCTCTCCAGAGCATTGCCAGAATTGCTGGAAGACGTACCGTTCCCTACAAGACAACGCATGTGTTTCCAACATGACGGGGCGCCGGCACATTTCAGTCGTCGTGGGCGTCGATTCCTGGACCGACGGTTCCCAGAAACGTGGATTGGTAGAAGTGGTCCTGTACCATGGCCTGCTCGATCCCCTCTGGACTTTTTTGTGTGGGGAGAGATGCGCAACCTTGTTTACGCAACTCCTGTTGCATCAGAGGAGGATCTGGTTGCTCGGATAGTAGCAGCAGCAGGAACAATTCAGGGTACTCCTGGGGTTTTCGCCCGTGTCAGACGGTACATGATCCGACGGTGTAGCTTTTGTTGACGTTTCAGTGGAGGAATTTTTGATAATCTTCTGTAACTGTAATTGGGTTGTGTTAATTTGTTGTCTCTTGGTGATAAAAAAAGGGAAAAGTGTTTGTCGGTTTAATTAATTTGCCGCCAGAGAAATCTTCCTCTACCGGTTTAAATACTCCTCATAGGACCAAATGACATTAGGGAAAAATATTTGTTGTGATGTCCCCTACTAGCTCCCAAAGTTTGTCGGTTTAAATACTTTTCACCCTGTATACCGTATGTGTTCTGGCAGGAGGCAGTTCGCTCCGCGCTCTTGTATGTGCGAATGCTGAATAAACCTTCGTTAAGTGAAGTTAGTGTTCATTATTCATCTCATTACACCTTCTTCTACGTGACAATATGTCTGCTGCACAATTACGATTATGACATCTCAATGCTTCATCTGAGTCGTTGGTATATTGGCGAAGCTATTGTTCAACATTACACCATTGCACTGTTTAATAATAACACTGTTTTTGACGTACTTTCACTGAACAATGGTTTGCCTGTAGATGTAAACAATGTATCTTAAAAACAACATGGCGGCCTTACAGCCTATGGATGAGTATAGACTATGGTTTCTTCCTAGCGATATTTACGATACTGACAGTCTGGTAGTCGGTTGTTTCACATTGGCACATCTTAAAGCTCTAAAGACGAGTGAAATCCCAATGTTTGCGTGGTAGAGTAATTATGGTGTACGTGGAGACAGCGTTTGTGGAGCAATCGCCGACATAGTGTAAATGAGGCGGAATAAGGGGAACCAGCGTGCATTCGCCGAGGCAGATATAAAACCGCCTTAAAAACCATCCACAGACTGGCCGGTACACCGGACCTCGGCACGCCTTTCCGCTCGGGAAGCAATGCCTTAAAATGTGTGCGTGAGAATGTGTGAAAGGGGCATTTTAACTGAATCTTGTTTTATGCTTTTCTTTAGTCATGCCTTATAGCTTCATTCACCTCTGTTTGTACACGCGATGGCATTAATTTGCTGTTGAGTGGTCTAAACCCACATTTGAAGAACAGAAATGGGAACCGCTGAAAGTTTCAAAATTGCGTAGATTTGGTTCCTCCGCCTGTAAAACGTTGCGTGTGCCATTACTAACAACTGGAGATAAGAAGTAACTGGAGATAAAAAAATAACTTTGTACTCAAAAATGCCTGCACTAAGTGGAATGTGCCGAGCGTGAGTGACCGCGGCGTTGAATGTGTTTCTCCTTTTCTTTCCTACAAGCAAAAGGCAATAGTGTATTTCACTTCATTTCGGTTGTTTCCGAAGTAAGCCTTTTCTGCTCAGTGCTTTACGTTGGGAAAGAAAGGTAAGTTTTGAAGCGAAAAGTAGAATAGGAACTAAGAATTGAAGGAAAGTCATGCGTAAATAACAAAAGGGACTGCTGTTGCTCAGAAAGAACCATCACATCGTGGTGTGAGTTGGAATCATTAGAATTTAACTGCATAATGTGGTGCATAAATGAAGTAAAACAAAATGTTGTGTAATGATGTTCCCGACCTAGAAAATATTGGTCGATTTTCTCGAAGCGAAATATAGGAAAATTTGCTCCTCGTTTTAACAGTGAGGTCAATACTACATTCTTTGTCATTCGTCAGAAATAAGTGAGGTGATACTGTGCAAATTTAGAGGTTCCTTAGAGGTGAAGCACGGCACTTACATCTTTTCCTAAACTCTCATTTTTTCATTCTTTTTTAATGAACTTATTGTGCTTTTGCAATACTTCTTTCTGTTAGACTTTAAAAATCACTAGAAACTATCATAATTTCAGTATTAAAGGGTTCCGTATCTCATTCGGTAAGAACGTAACTTTATTCTCCGTGTGTCTGTGCAACGGTTTAAAACCCCACCTCTCAGCAACAAGTAAACGTATCAAGTTAAAATTTGTAGCACGTATTAACGTCTACGATTCGTTGGCGGTGTAAAAAAGTGAGGCTTCTACTTTAACTTAATAAAAAGACACGGCCATTTACGTCGCATACTATGACACTCGCAAACTCACTTACCAAACCTGCAAGATACTTCCCGTTGACCTAGAATAATGAAATTCACCAAGAAGCGAGATTTCACAATACAACCAAAGAAAAAATTCGAAAATCGTTAATTTGTCACTATATCACACGAAAAAAATGGTTGTGTCATTTGTTATCAGAATGTCTGTCCATCTTTCATTTTTCTCAGAACCGGTTAAACCTATCACTTTGAAATTTAAGTGACGTACTAAGGAATATGGTTTCTTGCCGGTAGAAGAAGATTTTGCTTGTAATTCGATGCAGTCAGAAGATACCGCCATTTATGACAGATGTTTTGATACTCGCAAACTCTCATTAAAACGTATAGGTAACTTCTCTTTGACTTAAAATCATGAAATTTGACAAGAAGAAAGGTTTCACAGTACAAGTGGCGCAATAAATTACAAAATAGTTAATTTGTAATTATTTCCCACGAAAAAACTTTTTTTCGTTTATTGTGCGACTTCGAACTTCGAACTAAAACACTCTCGAAAGCTTTGGAACTTCACGAATCACTGTCTTGCCAGTATCCTTGTCGATAACGGGTGAAAATGGTCGACATCCTAGATCCCCGTAATGGATTAACTGCCTACATACATAATTAAGTTTGTACGGAACCCTCTGATTACGAATCTGACGCTCAAATGGGCTATTTATTCCAGTTTTATTATCGTTTTCCATTTCACACTTCCTGTATTTCCCGTTTCCAGTCTGCAGTCAGGAATACCAGCAGAAATCGATTGCGCCACAGATACTCCGAATGAGTCAGGCCGCATCCTGGTGCGCCGGTGAGCTGGCCAGCGGCAGCCGTTCCCGTGTACACAAGTGCCTGGGAAATGGCGGCCAGTATCAACACCAGGCCCCCACAACCGCACGAGTGGTCGACTGTGAAGAGCGGACAAATTGAATAGCTGGGGGGCGGCTATTAGAGTGGTAAACTGACGCGCGGAGTTCGAATGTTTATACACCGGTTTTGGTTATAAAATGCCTCCCCTTGAGTTAGGTCACAAACATAATGCCTCATTTAAATACAACAATATACTTTTTAATTTATGAACAAACAGCAACTAGTCACTGTTTATGAATTTATCTTACGTGCTAGATGGAATCTGCCGTAGCTAAAAGTTGTGTACTGCCCCCCTTGCATTTTTCGTAGTTCATTTACGTATACTCGAAGATTTGCCCACTATATTAATAGATATTTTCTGACTCTACCTTGCTTTAAATTTTCACGACCAAATTATCAAGTTTCAACCTAACCTAGACCATGAAAACACTACCGATCAAAATGATCAGAAGATATAAAATGGTATTCTGTCGGTCGGAAATCTTGCCTCCTGACAGCATGTAACCATTTTTGTAACAGCTGTGGTTTTGAGAAAGGAAACCTGCAAATAGGTGCACAGACATTATGCTAATACCGTGTCACAAAAACATTTATTAAGCAAGTGCACTGACATAAATGAAACAACTTAAAATATTCACATACCTGTGAAATGTAATATTCGTTCCTTTGTCGAATTTATTTGTACAATTAATCGCTGCACAACTCTTCACCATTGTACTTCTTTTGACAGTAGAATTACGAGTAACAAATACTGTATGTACGCCCCAACAAATATACAACGTTGAATCAGGGTCTTCATAAACAACAATACTACACAACACATCAGACTACAACCACTATAATAGCGTCTAGCCGAAGGTTCAAATTATCCCGCGACTGCAGCGCCATCAGTGAGTCTAGTTATTTTTTACAAGGTCTTTGATCAACACTGAGCCTGCGGTCGCCTGGCTGCCTCGAGTGGTTTCCAAGCCGCCCGTCCGTGGCGCGCTGGCGGCGGTAATCTGCAGTCCGCAGGCGGTACTCAGCCGGCGCTGCGGTGTGTGCGATGCGGTGCCGGATCTGCGGCCGCGGCCTTGCCGCAAGGACGACCGCCGGCACGAAGTCCGCATTAAACCACGTTTCCACAGGCAACGAAACCTTAGGTATGCACCCCCCCCCCTTCCCGCAGCACCACTCCCACCACATCTGCCAGCTAACTTACTCGTGGAGACACTATACATGGTCACTTAAGTTAGTGACGTGTTCCATGCTCCTTGACCATCTTCAGCATGAACCTTATGATGTGGAACTTAGCAATTAAAACACAGAGTGCATCATACACACACACACACACACACACACACACACACACACACACACACAGGCACGCGCGGGCTCCCGCATGCACGCACTCAGACGCCTGCGTCCGTTACAAGACGGGTGCTTCGAGAAGCCGTTCACCAGGTTGACAGTATATATATGCGAACACGCTAAAGTGCATGCTCACACACAAAAATCACTTTGACAATTCTCTAAATAGCGTGTTGATCCATCTTTGAAACCTAATAAAGCAGAAATTCTGCTCGCCAAAGATTCACCAACTACTTGGTAGGCTTCCTGAAACATGTAGCAAAAAAAAAAAAAAAAAAAAAAAAAAAAAAAAAAAAAAAGAAAGTGTGAAATCTTAATGGGATTTAACTGCTAAGGTCATCAGTCCCTAAGCTTACACACTAATTAACTTAAATTATCCTAAGGAAGGACAAACACCCACACCCACGCCCGAGGGAGGGCTCCAACCTCCGCCTGGATCAGCCGCACAGTCCATGACGGCAGCGCCTCAGACCGCTCGGCTAATCCCGCGCGGCATGTAGCAACAGAGGTCACACAATTCCTGTGAATTACGGACTTTCTGAGTTTGGAGCTAGTACTTGATAGCATCACAGAGGTTTTTCACTGGTTTCAAATAAGGCGATTTTAGAGCGAAAGACATCAACGTGTGTTTACTATCACGTTCCTCAAGTCACTGTTACACGATGTAGGTGGTCCACATTAACGTTCAAGCTGCCTGCAGCTGTCATGTGTCCTTCTGTTACTATCATAGATCCCACGGAAGTCGAGGTGAATTGCGCCTGTCGCATAATGCTGGTCCCACTGACCTGCGTCCATTGCTACGAGAAGCCATTCACCTGGAGGGCGGCGTACACAAACATGACCGTACAATGATGAGCCAAAACTTTATGGTCGTCTGCTTAATAGTTTATTTGTCCATCTTTGGAACGAAATAAACCACTGATTCTGTGTGTCATGGATGCGACACTTTCCGCAATGAGATTTTCACTCTGCAGAGGTGTGTGCGCTGATATGAACCTTCCTGGCAGATTAAAACTGTGTGCTGAACCGAGACTCGAACTCGGGACCTTTGCCTTTCGCAGGCAAGTGCTCTACCATCTGAGCTACCGAAGCACGACTCACGCCCAGTCCTCACAGCTTTACTTCTGCCAGTACCTGGTCTCCTACCTTCCAAACTTTACAGAAGCTCTGCTGCGAACCAATTCTTTATCCTTTCTTTCAGCAGTGCTAGTTGTGCATGGTTCGCAGGAGAGCTTCTGTAAGGTTTGCAGGGTAGGAGACGAGGTACTGGCAGAAGTACAGCTGTGAGGTTGGGACGTCAGTCGTGTTTGGGTAGCTCAGTTGGTAGATCACTTGCCCGCGGAAGGCAAAGGTCCCGAGTTCGAGTCTCGGTCCGGCACACAGTTTTAATCTGCCAGGAAGTTTCATGCGACCGTTTGTTGGGAGATTTATGTAGTTATCTAGCCTTAGATGTCTACGCACACGTCATGCAATCCGTGTAAATAACGGGCCCTTGATTTGCGTACTCGGTGATGGCGCCCTATAGTGACCCATATGGGTTCCATAGGATTTGCATCAGCCGTATTTGATCGCCGTGGCATCAACGTAATAGCACTGTTCGGCTGTGTGACGCAGACAATTACACTCCTGAAACATGACATCGCCGACGGGGAAGACATCAAGAATGAAGAGATGAAGGTGGTTCGCAGCTGTTAGCGTGTCTTCGATTACTACCATTGGTCCGATGCAAGCGACGGAAAATGTCTCCCATAGCATAATACTGCTCCCACCGTCCCACGTCCGTGACGCACTGCACGTTTCGAGCCACCGTTCAACTCGATGACGGCTTTTGTGGAGACAACCATCGACTTACTTGTTAGTGTAGGAAAAATTTGATTCACGCGAAGAGCCGACACGTTTCCACTGATTGACGGTTGAATCCCGATGGTCCCGTGTCCACTGCAATCGTAAATGACGATGTCGTTGGGCCATCACGTGAGCACGTAGGGATGGTTGGCTGCGGAACTACATGTTCAACAAAGTACGATAAGCGGTGTGCTCCGAAACACTTGTGCGTGCACCAGACACCACAGATCATGATGCATCGCATTTTACAGCCTATTTGCAGCCCATACCCTCACTACGGTGATCCCCTGTCCGTGTCTGCTTCGCTTACATACTTTTGTTACCGCGTCACCTGTCCGAAACGTCACGAGGCTGTATCCAGTGTCGCGGTAGGCAGTGCTCAAACTGTTTTTGCTTATCAGTGTAGACCTTGTGGAACAACAAATGTGATTCCTACGGCCAGGCGAGACGCTTGTATTGATTATCGGTATAATCTCGATGAGCTTGTTCAAATTTTAACCGTAATGGACGGTGTCATAAGGACAATATGCGAATATGCTGCAGGTCCTAGCGCTCAACAATGTTGGCTGAACAATGTGCTGTGGAACACTTGTGTCTGCACCAGAAATATACTCTGTCGTCATATCGACCACATACGACCGCCGATTCGGCTTTGCAGAGCTGGCAAACGTTCAACCTCCACGTTCTGTGTTGAGACGTGGACGTTCAACAACTTGTCGCCTATTCGTAATTTCACCATCTTTCAATATTTTTCTACGGATGCTCACTACGGTAGTACTCGAAAAACTGAACAGATTTGCCGTTCCTGGGCGCCGGGCCATAACAATCCGCTCATTGTCAATGTTGGCTATGTCAGTGGATTTCCCTATTTACCGACCGTATCGTCGCCAGAATTTTTCCCCAGCTCTGCTCCTATTTTATACGTGTCGTACCCGCAACGCTACCAGACACCTTTCGATATCGCGGCCGGTAGATGTTAAAATGTTTTCGCTCAGTAACGCGTGTGATTAAAAACGTATACAGTGCGTCAAAAAGTATCCCTTATCTAGAGAAGTACAATTATGCTCATAAATTAAGGATAACTGCAGAATGTGGTGCCACACAACGTGGCACTGCACAAAACTGGCGCTGATAACATAGGCACATAGGGAACACACACGACACAGATCTGTAAGTTCAGGATATTGCTGATAAGTTGAAAAAACCGTCCCGAAACACATGTGCTACAAAACGGTCAGTGGTATGCGCCTTGCAGGTCTCCGGGCGAATAAACCATGTCTGTTCAGTCGTCTGTAGACTGTGTGTCTGGAGACAACTGTTCCAGTGGCTGCGGTAAGGTCCCGAGCAAGGCTACCTGCAGTACTCCGTGGCCGTCTGTGGGAACTGATGGTGAGATATCGGTCTTCTTGTGGTGTTGTACACTGTGGACATCCCGTACTGTAGCGCCTGGACACGTTTCCTGTCTGTTAGAATCGTTGCCATAATCTTGAGATCACACTTTGTGACACACGGAGGGCCCGTGCTACGACCTGCTGTGTTTGACCAGCCTCCAGTCGCCCTAGTATCCTACCCCTCAAACGTCATCTATATGTGTTCTTTGACCCATTTTCAACACACAGTCACCATTAGCATGTTTGAAAAGGTCTGCACACTTACTCGTGGCACCGTACTCTGACATGCACCAATACACTTCTGCGTATGTGGACTGCTGCCAGCGCCACCGTGCGACGACCGCAGTTCAAAAGCACCACATGGTCATATCCCGAGGTGATTTAAACCCGCAAACCGCCCACCAGAGCGTTGTTACACCGTGTTTCAGCATTATCCTTAATTTATGAGCAAGAGTGTAGTATGCACCAAAACAAGATAAAAATAAGCTCAAAAATGTGTACCTTAAGAGCTACGGGCACTTTTCATCTTAGAAACAGTAAAACAGATCTCAACTAATACCTGCTCTTTGCTGTTACGAACTACCTACACAATGAAATAAACAACCGAGAATACATTCCTCTCTTATTGTCCATGGATACAGCATGCAGAAAACATCTGTTTGTTATTAATGTGAAGCGTATCTACAGTTCTGAGCAAGTACAGTGCGTACGTTAGTTTCATAGAAACGAGTTTCTAGTCTGATAATCTTGTGAAATGCTTTTAATGGACGAGATGGTCTGTTTGCGTGAAACCATGTAATAATTTTAGGAAAAACAGTTTTTTTCTTTGAATGTTTCATTGAGTGGCTTGATAATAATGCTTGTGTCAAGTGTAAAGTATACAATTTTTCCTCTTGGTTCAGAAAAAAGTCTGAATTAAAATCCTTATTGTTCTCTCCCCCCCGTCGAATTTAAGCAGTTGCCACTAATAAGTCGATCTGCTTTCATTCGCTCGACAGTACAGGTTTTGAGTCGTTACTTTGACTGCATGAAGAGCTAGCATCGCGGCTAAAACAGAAAAACGCGGGACTTTGTTTTCAACTAAGTGAATAAATATTTTATGAAGTGACAAATCGTTGTTTTTAGAACATTTTCCCGGAAGCTTCACCGAAAACTTTCAACGTCATCATTAACAACCGTTACACCAATAAACTCGGTTATTCAGGAGATTTCAAATTCCGTTGAAAAGTACACTGTGCCAATTGAAGACACCATAGTTGGTTTAGTATCTCGGATGACAAAAGAGTGAAGAGGACTAAACACGCAATAGAATTGTGTGTACCTATGCTTACTCTTAGATGCGGAAAATCGTGTCGCGACGTCTTCAATAGTTCACGAAATATGGAGTGAGCCAGTTTTTCTTGATTCATCCATTATAACTGACTCGTTTAAATTCAAAACATGTCCTACCGCAAGAACCAGACTTTGCATGACATACTGGAAATTCATTGCAAGTAAAATGGGTTTTTCGAATGTAGATAACTTTCGTACCATAAAGGTAAGCATAATTCATTAGTGTAGAAAAAGTGGATATTTTCGGAGTATTAAGCCATCTACGGATTGTACATTGACGAGCCAAAACATTATGAAAACTGCCCGCCGCGGTGCTGGACGCCGCCTGGTGTAGTTGGGTGCGTAACGCGGTGGCGAAAGTATGTAAGCGGAGCAGACACGGACGGGGAATCACCCTGGCGAAGATATGGACTGCAAATGGGGAATTCCATTGAGACAGACTTTGATAAAGGGCAGAATATCTCAAAAACGGCGAAGCTGGTCGAATATTCATGTGCTTCTGTCGTGAGCATTTACAGAAAGAGGCAGAATGACAGTGAGACTATGTGGTGCACTCACAAGTGTTTCGGAGCATACCGCTCATCGTGGAGTGTTGACCATGGAGCTCCGCAGCAGACCACCCCTACCTATTCACGTGTTGACCAAACGATGTCTTGAATTACGGCTGCAGTGGCGTGACTACTGTGATTCGGCTGTCGATCAATGGAAACTTGTCGGCTCTTCGGGTGAATCACGTTTTTGCTCCTTAGATCGACGGTCGTCTGGACACGGACGCAGGCTGGTGGAAGCAGTATTACGCCATGGGAGACATTTTCCTGCGCCTGCATGGGACCTGTGGTAGTAGTAGAAGACACGCTGACAGCTGCGAACCACCAGTATCCTTCCATGCATGATCCCTCCCCCGACAGAGATGTCGTCTTTCAGCAGTATAGCTGTCCGTGTCTCGGAGCCAGAACCGTGCCACAGTAGTTTGAGGAGCATTATTGTGAACTCACGTTGATATCTCGGCGACTAAATTCACCTGATGTAAATCCTGTTGTTACATCAGGCGCCATCACCGCATACACAAATCAGCGACCCGTTATTTACATAAATTGCATGACCTGTCCGTAAACATCTAATGCCACTAGCTCTGCAAATCTATCAACAAACTGTCGGATTCCTCATAACCGGAATCAGTGATGTATTCCGTTCCAAATACGGACAAACAAGCTACAGGCCGTCATAATGTTGTATCTCATCAGTGTATCTTCCATGGCTTCAAGATTATAAATGAGATTGTTATCTAATTAAATGCAGTAAATGTAATATATACAGTTAGAAAATATTCACAAAATATATTTTAATTCATTTATCAATAATGTTAGGTTGATGCTGAAAATTGAAAATATGAAATCGAAAAAGTCGGGAGATTACCACAATCGTGATGGATGTCAATAAAAACCAATAAAACAACGAGCAAACAGTAGAGGAGTGTGTTAACCATAGAATACAACGTACGTAGGGATAAATGATGATTTCTAGACTTCAGAGTCACGTGAAGGAATCTGAACTATAGAGTGCCATAGACAGTTTCCATCATATCTGCTGCTTTTGCTGTCGTAAAACATGTGTTGAGTTTTGTGCAGCATTTGTAGATATTTTGACTTCAAGAAGTTTATGTGCTGCATAACATATTAAAGCTATTTGGGAGTCGTTATTTCTTCAATTACAGTACTTTATGATGAATATAATTCTAAATATTTTTAAAAATAGTTATATAACGAGGGGACATTGAAGCAGTTCTGTACCTGTCGTGCACCAAGTTGCAGCTTGAAATGGAAGGTCTTCTACCATGGAACATGTGATATTAGCAACAGGCTGAGTCTATTTAACGTCTTAACAGTTTCATCTATCTTGAAAATGGAAATTTGTCTTAGTTTTCAATAGTTTCTCTTTCGTAATGTCTTTAACTTCTAACTGGTTTCTGATAATGCATCTCCTAATTTGATTTCCCTACCTATTTTGGGATGTAGTAGAGTAATAATGTAACAGACATTTAAGTACAGTAATGAAAAGCTTTTTCTGTGTTGCAACACATTTAAATTTCTCTAGGATGTTTGTAGATACATGACGATATAGTACCTTGGAATATTTTTCACATTACGAAAAACTTTTCTTTTCTGGAGCAACTTTTGTAATTTCAGAAAAAAGGCCGTAGCACACAAAAAATAAATGCTGTCATTTAAAACCGGAACAAGAAAATATACTGACGTTCTATTACAGAGATGACTGGAGGTGAAAGTCTGTAAAACATTCTCGCCTGCTATTGATTGATACGCCACAAAATGGAGCAGCACGAAATAAATAAAAAAGGGTTTTGCTGTTTGCTTAAAAAATTCACATTCGATAGTGTTAATGAATTTATTGCATTCTTCTCCTGTCTCCACTCTTTTTTTCTTTTTTTTTTAATTTAGTCTCCTTTGATTCAAGTTCAACCAAAACTATTTTGTACTGTTTGTATAAAGTACCTCACAGATTCATCAATCAATTAGATGAATGTGGTGAACTATTATAATGCAGAAACACCCATTCCCACCAAAGCAAAGTCCTTTTCGTCCCTCTCCATCGTTCAGCTACTTTCTCGAAGTCCTTCCCACTCGCAGGAACCCGACTATGGAATAACCTCTCCCTTTATGTTAGAGAACTTTTACGCGACTGTGAGAACATCTCTAGTTTCAGAAAAGAGTTAACCGACAGATCTACTGAAGCAACAATAACGATTACCATTGTCTCCCTCTGTATGCACTCGATAATCTTGTACACCTGAAATGCCTGGGCTAGCAGGGCAGAGCGGATTAGGTCGTGGAAAGGGGCCAAAATAAGTTCCTGTCAGTTGCCCTCAACATACAAACTTTATTTATCAACACAGAATATTACAACAAGGATGCAAAACACTCAAAATTTTAGTCCCCTTCCTTTGATTAACTTTAGATCGGCTGAAGGCCACACTCAAAATCCAAGACGCAAGGCCTAAGCAAAAATTTGAAATACAAGGTTCTTCTGGAGATTTCAGCCAAAAATATCTTCTAAATCCTCAATCTAAACAGGCTGATGGCTTTAGTAATTTAATTTTAATGGAACTTGGCTGGAGGCCACATATTAAACAATAAGAAGAGTTTCAATAAAAAGGCAGAAGGCCTTATCTTGAAACATTCCATCCAAAATTCGGCTGAAGCCCCATACAAAAGCATAACAATCTTATGCCTTAAGGGCAAGACAACAACATTAATTTAAGAGATATTAAAACCCGGCTGAAGGCCCCATATCAGCAAATAATTTAACGGCTTAAGCCATAGAAAGAATAGTTTCAGTTTTAAAAGGCAGAAGGCCTTCTCTTAAAATATGTCATATAAAATTCGGCTGAAGGCCCCTATAAAGAATAACAATCTCATGCCTTGGCAAGACAAGAATATTAATTTAAGAGGTATTAAGACTGAAGGCCACATATCAACAAAATATGTTTAACGGCTTAAGGCCTAGAAAAGAGTTTCAATTTGAAAGGCAGAAGGCCTTATCGTAAAACATCTCATGTAAAATTCGGCTGAAGACCCCATATAAAGGAATAAGAATCTCATGCCTTAAGGGCAAGACAAGAAAATTAGTTTAAGAGATATTGATACTCAGCTGAAGGCCACACATCAACCAAATAACTAAAACTCAGACAGAGAACTCACTATGTAACAGACACGGAACGGCGCTCAGAAGTTCCAAGTGTCGGCCTGAAAGTGTAACACTAACGCCCGTTTAGGCGATACAGGCAGTCTCACCAACCATCTCTTAATTGGAAGGCAACCCAACTGACAGACAGCCGGCCGACCTATCAACCAAATCAGTTCCACTTGACACAACCAGCTAAACGACCACAAGATTTCAATACAACAACACACAGAATATTGGCGCCCACAACGACCAACAACACCTCAGCTGTCGACCTACATGCCGTGCTGGACAGCAACAACACAACAAGGAAAGTACACTGCCGAAAATTACGTCAAAGACCAGAACGTCAACGGACACAAGGCAGAAGATACCGCTGGCCAACTTCAATAGCAAGGAATAAATTAACTCCACAGGAAGACGGCTGGAATCTTAACCGACGTGAATACACACACGTGGTTGCTCACGGGAATGTCCCAAAAGCGACAACCAGGATCAAACGAAGAAATGTAAACAGTTGAGGCTCGATAGTAGATTAAGTGAGGACTCAACTTTCATGTCCAAGATCGGTGGGCGACGAACTTCGTAGCACTCGCAAGCAGCACCTCACACTCCAGCCATGCATGCAGACCGCCAGCGTCCCCGGCCAGAGTACGTGCGACGGAGATTTCCTTGCTGCTCCACGCCAACCGACCGAGTGCCCAGGCCCGGAAAGGACCAAATATACGTCGGCCGATGACACAACCAACCAAACGACCAACCAACAGTCGTCCCACTCCAATCTCCCTCCGTCGGACAGTTCATGTGTGTCGCCAGCGGTCGGCGAGCACTGGCTGTCAGCACCTCGCCGGCACTCCGTCCACGACTTCACTGCTGCTGCGTCCTGACTGCACTGCTGGTCCATCTCCAACTGACTGCCAGACACACGACGACCAGGAAATACTATCGGTCGCTCCAGAGATGGAACGACAGTGCACTTATCGATACCCGCTGCTACTGTCGCTCACGGAAAAGTAAGGCAGGAAGTTAGTGACGCCAGTAAATGGAATAAGGAAACGAGGCGGCAGTACCGTAATAGAAGATGAGAAACAATAAATGGCATGAACATGAGCCGTGCACGGCTGAACATCGTTTTTATTTATTTATTTATTTTTGAGCAGATCTTCTTCATTTACTAGTATTTGTAGCTGGTGCTGTCTCCATAAATGTCCTTTCTCTGGAACTCACTTCATCAGGAAACATATATTTTTAACGGCCATAAATTCTTATTGTACCTGCTACTACCATTATTGTTATTATTTTTCAAAATTTCCTTTTGGGCCTGTGTCCCACTCCATATCGGGGTCAGCTGTGTTGCTATGGATTTGGCAATGTTAGTGTCAGGGGGTGGCCAGATGACCTCCCTGTCGCCACCCCGCACATCCTGAGATAGAATCAGTGTACTCTAGCTGTCTGCATCTAATGTAAGCCACGAAATAGTGTGAACATTTTCAGATGGCTGCGAGTAGTGGAACTGAGGCTGGATGGGGGTACCAGCCTGGTATTTACTTAGTTGGATGTGGAAAACTGCCTAAAAACCACATCCAGGCTTGCCGGCACACCAGCCCTCGTCGTTAATCAGTCGGCTGGATACAATCCAGGGCTGTCACACGCACCCGAGTCCACAAAGCAGCGCATTAGAGCTCTCGGCTACTCTGGCGGGCCATTATTGTTACTATTATTATTATTTATTATTGTTATCACTATAACTGGCAGCAACAACAGTAGTATAACAAGTACTGCCAGTATTACCTTTATCAGTCTACAGTCAGTATTATTTACTTGCATTGTCACTATAGACACTAAAATCATTTTAATACTATATTTCACATTAAAATTGTTGTTTCGTAGTTAACTTTGTTGTAAAAATGTTACTTTATGTGTGAAACCCTGGTCTATTGTAAGAGAGGGCGTGATAGCCCTATTCAGAGCAGGTTAAATAAATCAGTAAAAAATTTAAAAAATATATATATAGCCTACATGAAACAGTCTATGAAGGAAGTTTCGAGTGCAGAAAAAGTCAGATCTTATTTGCAAGTAAATTTCTGCTACAGTCCTGGAATACACTGAAACCCCGCACCACAGTACCTCAGCAGGTCGCTAGATGGATCAATCAAAACACAACTGTGCAATTCGCTGATAAAGTGGAACACCGTGCGCTAATACGTCTTACGCTTTTCAAGGGTAACATTGCTGCAACAATCCATGCTAAGATGATAAAAAAGTACTACGACAATGCTCTAGCATATGACTCAGTGATTAGCTAGCGGAGACGCTTCCAGTGCGAGAAAACAATTTGGATGATGAAGAACGAAGTGGAAGGGCACTTCTTTGTAAGTAACAAGGAATCTCAAGTGAAGTGGGGGCCCTGCAGTTATAAGACCGATTTAGCCCAAAAGAAACGATAGTGAGAAGGTGAATATGAGATATGGATCAATTTCCATCATCTTGCACGACATTTTACATACGAAAATGGTCACCGCTCGCTGGATTCCATAATAGTTCACAACCATTCAAAAAGCCCTCAGAACAGTGACGACTGCGGAAATGATTCTGCTGACTCAGGCCAATTCAGATGACTTCTTTATCCGCACGATCATCGTGAACGAGTACTGTGTACTTGACTGTGACCTCCAGACAACTGAACAAAGCAGACATTTGAAGCATGTGGATTCACCATCGTCGATGGCCGAACCATAACATGGAAAGTTGAAGATGTGTGTATTCTTAGACTGACAAGTTGTGACACCAGGATATAATGCTCATAAAAGGCAAATCATTACAGGGCCATACTACTGAAATCTCCTGACGAAGTTACTGTAGGCTGTTAAGACGAAGCGTGGAACGGTGGTGTCGAAAGGGGTGTTTTTGTGGCACGACAACGACCCAGCTCATGCTGAGCCCACCATTGATGCTTCCTTCGGCTATCAAATGTTGCCCACAACCTCATATTTTTCATACTTGGAACCGAGTGCCGTTTCGATTTTTTTTCTTTTGCTTGGATGAAGAAACTATAGCTTGGTATGCATTTCCAAACGAAAGATACAATGATTCTCAAGATGGACCGTTTCCTGGAGAGTCAAAATGAATACTTCTACAATTAAGGTCTCAGCCGACTTACTCATCGTTCACAACAATATGTCGCATTCTAGGGTGAATATGTAGAGGAGCATCCACACCAATACCTAGTTTCACGCCCTCAGACTGGTTTTCCGGCGTGATAATTAAAACTTTGCCTCCTAGCACTGAATCGAGACTGCCCTGTTCTCTCCCTTTCCGCCGGCCGGGATGGTCGAGCGGTTCTAGGCACTGCTGTCTGGAACCACGCGACCGCTACGGTCGCAGCTTCGAATCCTGCTTCGGGCATGGATGTGTGTGATGTCCTTAGGTTAGTTAGGTTTAAGTAGTTCTAAGTCTAGGGGACTGATGCCCTCAGAAGTTAAGTCCCATTGTGCTCAGAGCAATTTGAACCATCTCTCTTTCCATAGTCTATTATGTATTTAATTTAAATTCGAATACAGAATTCGTAGCTCTCCGACTCCATATTGCGATGTGGTGAACTTCGTAGGGGTCGATCTTGGGCTTTCACTTTTTTCATTTTTAGTAGATTAGTAGTCGGTCGACCTAGAAAAAGACTTCGATAGCGTAAAATGGTGCAAGATGTTCGAAGTCCAGAAAAAATAGGAACAAGCTATATGAAAAGACGGGTGATGCACTGTTTGTACAAGAACCAAGAGAGAGCACTATAAGTGGAAGATCAAGAACTAAGTGCTCGGATTAAAACGGGTGTGAGATTCAAATGAGAGTCTTAGCCCCTACCATTCAGCCAATACATCGAAGGAGGAACGACGGAAATAAAAGAATGTTTCAAAAGTGGGATTAAAATTCAGAGTGAAATGGTATCAATGATAAGATTCACTGATGACACCACTATCTTCAGTGAAAGTGAACAATAATTAGAGTATTTGATGAATGGAATGAACAGTCTTAATGAGTACACAATGTGGATTGAGAGTAAACTGGAAGAAGACAAAAGTAACGAGAAGTAGCGAGAAACTTAGTATCAGAATTGGTGATCACGAAGTAAGCGAAGGAATTCTGCTACCATGGGAGCAAAGCAGCCCATGACGGAGGGGGCAAGGAGGACTTAAGAAGCAGACTAGTACTGGCAAAAAAGGCATTTCTGGCCAAGAGAAGTCTACTGGTATCAAACATTGGCCTTAATTTGAGGAAGAAAATTCTGAGGATGTACATTTGGAGCACAGCACTGTATGGCAGTGAAATGTGGACTATGGGAAAATCGAAACTGAAGATTGTCGAAGCGTTCCTTGAGAAGTGTGTTGATAATCAGATGGCCTGGTGAGATAGGGTATGAGGAGGTTCTTCGCAGAATCGGTGAAGAAAGAAATATACGCAAAACATTGACAAAAAGAGGGCAGGATGATAGGACCCGTATTAAGACATCAGGGAATAACCTCCGTGGTACTACAATGAGCTATAGATGGAAAATACTGTTAGGGTAAGACAGACATAGAATAAATTCGACAAATAACTGAGGACGTAGGATGGAAGTGCTATTCTGAGACGAAGAGTTTCGTGCAGGAAAGGAACCTGAGGCGGTCGCATCAAACCAGTCAGAAGACAGAAGATCAAACTTTTTTCGTTCGAACTTTTACATTTGGCTTCATAAACAAAGCGTAGACGACTACAGCTGCACTGTAGTTTTACTGCAGTCTCCAGGTCCTACTACAATCTCACAGTCGTGTAAACGTGAATATAGCCTTCCGAAGCTTGATCGTCCACGAACAAAAGGTAATATGTTATTGCGATTAATGTTTGCAATAAGAGGAAGGGTACTCCTTTTCTCTAGCTCGATAAAGACTACGAGGAGGCAACAGAGAAGTATTTGAGAAAATCATTTTCGGTCTGTCCTGTAAAGCGTCGCATCGACTGCAGGACAGCTCCACGCCAAGGAGAATTCATTCGTGTACAGCGTGATAAATAGCCAAACCCAATTATGTGGCCGCTCCTGAGACAGTAGTTTCCGTCGCGTTCGGCTATTCTCTAACCACGATTATTTACAATCTCAGTACTTCCTATAAATGCATTCAAATTATTGAATACAAACTCTACGCCTCAAATTTCAAGAGGTACAAACTAACTAGCCATCCGCAAGCTTCTCCCCCACACTTTCCAGCACTGCAGAAACGAGGAGTCATGGGTATCATTGTGAACGTCTTCCGTATACATATCCTTCTAATATTCATAACTACAGACGAGATGCCGGAAAATGGAATAAAGATATCTCTGTAATGCTTCAAAATTCCAACCTGTAGTGGAGAGAAGTTGGGTGGGCGTTAGATATCTCTTACGACCTAATCATGAAAGTAAAGCATTGAAATCTTAATAAAAATGGATGAAATCTTTAATGATGATGACGCAATAATATATAAATAATGAATTAAACTTTAACACACATATTAATTTATTTGGATGATATTGCTGCTTAGAAAAATGACATCTACATTGCCAAAACTGAAATGAGTGTTGATGATGAAATCCATTCTCCGTGTAGACAGGTTTTCCGGCACATTTGGTTCGTCGCGTATGTCTTCACCTTCGAGTCTTCCAACTGCAGCTGCGTCCACTCCCAGCTTATTTTTGGCTGTGAGGTGTGTTCTTCAGCACCTGTACTTGCGCAATTCAAGGCCATTCCGCCAAACATAAGTCCAGACGGGCTTCGGCTGAAGCCTGTTAAACGGCACGTAATGAAAATCGTGCTCAGAGAAGTACATTCAGGAACGGACGCCGTGCGTGAAAAGTCACAGCAGCCACTAACGTGGCTTTCTCTTTCTACGAGCCCTGGCTTGTACTCGTGTCGTCATTTGTATTTACTGCTGCTAATTTGAATTCTTTACTAAGGTTCGCTGAATGAAAGGCTGAAAATTGCGGCGACAAGGTATTGTCGAATATTATTTTGGCGTTAATAAACAGCTGCAGCGTGCTTCAACCTCTGCTGATGTTGCTGCCGGAAATTACTGTACAGAGTCATCTGGTAACGTTACGTATGGCATTCTGTCGTGACGAAATAGGCTGTAATCAACACTGTCTATCGTATTATAACTGTAATCTGCTTACGAGCAAAACTAACAGAAAGAATAGCTTGGTTTTTCGAGGCAGTGGGGTAAAGAGTGCTCTGTTGCATTTTTGATGTCAAAATTGGTGTGTAAAGCAATTAAATGGATCACTTAAACCAACCCTGCCCCTCCTCTCCCCTTAACCTGTTGTTGTGGTAAGTAGTTTATGACCCCCTAGGGGTTATGTTCCCCTGGGGATAATCCATCCTTCTGAGAACCCTCCCCCCCCTCACCTCCCCATCCCCCTTCTCCTCCCCCACCCCTCTGGGAAAAGGTATTGTCACCCCTCTCCAATTAAGTTCTGGGCCACTTTTTTCCCTCCTGGGAAATCCCCCAGCCACCTCCGCCCTTCCCACACTCCCTCCTATCCACCCTCCCCACTCCAATTGGCAGAAAAAAGACTGAGTCTATGCTGAGCTGCTGGAGAGAAATGACCTCATGACGAGAAATTCAAATCAATGTCAATTGATACAATAACATATTGTTGAATATTGTTCAGTTTGTATATTCTTTATTTAATCAGTTTGTGAGAGAGAGGGTGACTCCCCTCCCCCTTTCTCCATGATATAATAACTGTAAGCACCAAGGAATGGAACGAATTGTGACATATTACTGCCATTTTGGGTTGCCAACATGTGTGTCTGCTGGCCAGATCGCAGAGTGCTGAGTGTGCGCATCTGCACACTGTGCAAGTTGGGCACATCTGCCAGCAGGGCGCCACTGGCATCAGTCGAAGTACCGAGCACTGCCAGCTCCATTCATTGTGAAAGCCTGGGGGCTAATGGAATGCCCAAGATAATGCATGCTAGCACATGCCACAAGTGTTGCCATGCAGCAGCCAGTGGAACTATTATGTTACCCCACATACATGCAGCTTCTGTCCTTTGCACCATGAAGAGAAATTATCAGGATTGCCAGGGGCTACTGGTCTGAGCTGACACACTTGCCTACCCACCTGAGGGACCTCCCATTATTTTCGCGGTCGTGAACAAAGCATCAGATGGTGGCATTCCTTTGACCAGGAAATTCCAGACTTGCTTGCTCTCTCTCTCTCTCTCTATCTGTCTATCTATCTCTCTCTCCCTCTCCAAACATCCAAACTGAGGTATTCACCTCTCATCAGAGTATTACATTCCTAATGGTTAATACTGAATGAGTCAAGATGTATAAAGGATATCCCTCACCATAATCATCTTCATTCTGATATCATCCATGGTAATGTCAGTGTGCCAGTGTCCACCATGAAGCGTTCAGCTGCAGTAAACAGCAACAGCGCCAACGGCAAGCACCCTGATCAATTTGAGGAATGGGAATTACTGGGTAAGTATATATTCAAATCGACAACTGTAACTTTTCTTTTTTACTATTGGAATACTCGGTGATGTCGGACACTTTTGAAGAGCGAATCTCATTCACTAGTATGGAGAACCCAGGAGGAAGGTTCCATGACCCTGTATGGTTTATGGAAGTGTGCCCTTCTATTCTGGAAACGAAGTTCCTCAAGGTAGTTAACGATCCACAGTATCCCACCATTGCCGGCCGTTGTGGCCGAGCTGTTCTAGGCGCTACAGTCTGGAACCACGCGACAGCTACGGTAGCAGGTTCGAATCCTGCCTTGGGCATGGATGTGTGTGATGTCCTTAGGTTAGTTGGGTTTAAGTAGTTCTAAGTTCTAGAGGACTGATGACCTCAGATGATAAGTCCCATAATGCTCAGAGCCATTTTAATCATTTATCCCACCATTCATTGCAGCTCTGTGCTGTGCATTGAACTGTCAACCCCCTCCCCCCACCCCAAACATGCCTCTGATTTTGAAAGACAAGCCTCCACTATCTTTGGCGGGAAGTGGTGTGATATCACAGAGCACATCAATCACCAAGTGGTTTCATGAGTCCACCTTGAGTGCTAAACTGTGCCGGTTTTCTGAGATGGAAGTTAGAGGTGTGGCTAAAGCATTCAGCTAAATAGTACACCTTGACATCCATACGCATGTCTATGATCCAGAAACTAGAGGTTCCAGATATATCAAGCTTCCTAAGGATATAGCTGACAAGAAGGCATGTAGTAACATCAAAAATGAAAGCGATAATGCTTGTCTTAGCGGTATACACGTTCCTAAGTGTTATAACTCTAATGGTATCGAGTTCGCTGTCAAGATCCAGGAGATACCTAAATTTCAGGCACAGAATACCGGAATATTTGCTCATGTTTATGGCCTAAAGTAATTCAAGTCAGGTGAGCAGAATAAGCTGGATAAACATACAATCATCAGTACAATCCATTTCTCAAAATTTCTGGTGAGTGTAACATGCTGCTGTTCCCAGATGAGGGAAATGAACAAAGACAATTATCATTGCTGCTGGATCAGGGATATGTCCGACTCATTACATCCCAAATGAGTGTACACAATGGTAAATAGAATATTTGCTTAAGGTGCCTGAATGTCTTTTCCTTAGAGAAGTTATTGGAAAAGCATCCAGTAGACTGCTGAAGAAAATAAATTCATTAATTTTAAGAACACTCACCATCAGCAGCGATGCCCATTTCTGGTGTACGCCGACTTCGAATGCCTCCTTGCTCCAGTGACCCGCTATGGAAACGACCCTACAACCTCTCTTACTACCTTTACAGAAAAACACATACCATATGTGGCGGTGTAGCAGGTTGCATCATCCTATGATTGAAGTATTATCTGATACAAATCTTATATTGGGGATAATCCTACGGTTTGGGCCTGCCGGAGTGGCCGAGCGGTTCTAGGCGCTACAGTCTGGAACCGTGCGACCACTACGGTCGCAGGTTCGAATCCTGCCTCGGGCATGGATGTGTGTGCTGTCCTTAGGTTGGTTAGGTTTAAGTAGTTCTAAGTTCTCGGGGACTGATGACCTCAGCCATTTGAACCTACGGTTTGGCTCCTCACTGAGCTCTAGGAACTTTCATGGGAGCTTGATAAGCTTTACAGCGAAAACGTCCCCATCACCAGATCAAAGGAGAATGAAGATTTGTACAACAACGCAGCTGATTGCCATTAGATAGAAAAATGGAAACTCCTCGCAGCGACTACTGTCATCTTAGGGGAAGCTCCATAGCACCGCCCATAATGCGTGCAACTTGAGGTATCAATTATCGCTATATATACTCATCTCTTTTCGTAATTTGAGCAGGTATGACGCTCACTTTCTAGTTTGCAAATGATAGAGCACAGCAATCAGTCATCCTTTTTTTGCAGATTTTATTTCGCAAATATAGATTTCAACTAGTGCCTAGCCATTATCAATGCACTATGTCACAGTATCAATGCATATCAGTTGTTCGGGCGTCTGTCACAGTTCTTTCAAGACTACTTTCTCATTAGCTAATTTCGGTTTTTAGAAGAATCTGGTCAGTGTTCAGCCTGAGAGTACTGAAAAATGTATTTCATTCTCCAAACACATGACGCCAAGAATTATGCTCCACTACCTTGACTCGCTGCGTTTTATTAAGGGAACACTCCAGAAACTTGTTGAAACTCTGCCTCAAAAGGATTTGCACATCACTCTAGCTGCATTCCCCAACAGGAAAAAGTTTCAACTTGTGACTCGGGAGATGTTCTTTCCATATAAGTATTTGTATAGTATGGCAAAACTCAACAAAGCCAAGCTACTCGACATAACTGCATTCTCCAGCAACCTTACAGGCGATGTCATATCGGACGCAGAGTATGAGCAAGTTGTGATGTGAGGTGGTAATTCAACATTTCGGCTTTAGAGGAGTATGTGCAGCATTACATAGACATGTAGGTGAGCTTGCTTGCGGATGCTTTCGAGAAATTCCGAAGTCTATACATGACCACATAGCCTCTGGATCCCAGCTATTATTACACAGCATCTGGGTTGTCATGGGGTGCTAACCTCAAGAAAACGAAGCACTAAATTGAACTATTGACCGATACTGACAAGCTCCTTTGGCTTCTTTGAGCGAGGGATCCCTGGTGTACTTTGCCAATGTGTCCATAGGCAGTCAAAGGCAAATAATCCACGTAGGGTTAAGATGTTCAACGCATCCCTCGGTTTCAGTTATGTAATGTACTTGGATATTAGTAACCCACATTGGCACAGTGTGCTACCGTCACTGCCAAGTGGCGTGTTACGATATTGCCTGAAAAAGTATGCAAGAATTTATACAGAAAAATTGAGGGTATGGCTGCTGAGTCTAATGGGTATGTGTTGAAGCCAGACCTCACACATCCTATTAATTGGCATGATATGCGCACTCATATGCCACTAGTTCTGCAAGGAAAATCCATCTAAAATATGTTGACAACGCTGGGTAGTAAGTGGAGGTATATTATTCACTACTGGAATGTCTAGCAGTGGCTGAGATTTGGGATAAGGCTGGATAGAATCACCTGGGCTACCTCTTTCAAGCAACCACCTATTTGAAGAAGTATATTGATCTGAATACAATATGTTTCCAGAATGTGTAACTTCGAGAAATATTTTTTTATTGCTCAATTTGTGTGAAAATCCTGAAATTTTGATTAGAACCGAATATGCGTGAATATCATTGCTTACGTAGACAAGTCATATATAAAGATACTGTATTCATAGCATACACAAAAGGTACCAGCATAATAGAGATATTATCAGCAAACATTGTTGCATCGCTGAGGTCTTTCAAGTAGGTGAAGTGTGCCAAAAACCAGAGGAGTGAGGAGTGGCAACTACATTTGAACCATGGAATTCACAGAGGTGAAAAGATATCACACACAGATTGTGAGGTACACATTCATTTCTTTTTCATCCAACTTCAAAGTAATTTTATACTCTCATGAGTAGACGCAACACTATTTGCAGCTGTATATATATATACGCATGTGTGTGTGTGTATGCGCAATAAAAATATTTTTGCAAATGAATATGAAATTTAACATGGAAGATAAAAAAATGACAGTTGCATGGGATTACGACTATCATGCAGCACAAATTGCTTGTAGGAGCAGGAGGCGTGTGACAATGCCTACTTCCAAAGACATACAGCAAACACGTACAAAATTATGTCACCAGTACTTGAAGTAAACCACAGACATATTATCTGGGAAAAGCCGAATACTGTCAAGGTGGGAGCAGGGTGAAGAAAAATCACACACAGATTGTAGGTACACATTTATTTCTTTTTCATCCTACTTCAAAGCAATTTTACATTCTCATGAGTAGACGCAACACTATTTTCACATATCATCTCCTTGAATCGATGGAGAGCAGGACATCCATAGAATTCCAGGTCTTGAATAGCAGCAAACATGAATATTTGACACATCCATGATATGTTCTCCTCGCCTTTGATATGGATGATTGTATTCTTGTTGTCAAATAATCGAAACGGCGTCATCATATCTTTAAAGGGCGTACCAGTATCATTCCTGTGATTCCCATGGTTCAAATGTAGTAGCCACTCCTCACTCCTCTGGTTTTTGGCGCTCTTCACCAACTTGAAAGACCTCAGCGATGCAATGTTTGCTGATAGTATCTTTACTATACTGGCATCTTCTGTGTACGCTATGAATTCTGTATCTTTGTATATGAATTGTCTACGTCTGCAATGATATTCACACCTTAGGATATCATTGTGAAATGCTCAGAGTATGGCTGAGCTCCTGTTCATTTATACGGGTCATTGCACAACACTGGTTAGAAGGCAATAGTTAATGATACGGTCATGTAGAACTAGAGCAAAAGCTGCAGTGTGTTGTGGGAAATTTGCTGAAGATTCAAATTCAGTTCATACGTCCGTAAGTCCAGATTTAATTGTCTCGATCTCATTTGAGCGTCTATTGTAATGATTGGCGCCAGCTCCTTGAATTTCCTTGGGCTGAGAAGACATCCTTCCTCTTCATAGTATGAAGCATGGAACCTCTCATAGGATGATAATCATTGAACTATATGAAAAAAACGTAAATTAGTAACAAACTACGGTAGGCACACACTTTATTCGATGTGTAAACGTCGCTACAGATATTCGGATTTACGTTATGACATGTTCGATGTGCCTGTTATCATTGATGATGATTGGCGCCAGCTCCTTGATTTTCCATGGGCTGAGTAGACATCCTTCCTCTTCATAGTGTGAAGCATGGAACCTCTCATAGGATGACAATCATTGAACTATATGAAAAAAGAAACGTAAATTAGTGACAAACTATGGTAGGCACACACTTTATTCAATATGTAAACGTCACTACAGATATTCGGATTTACGTTATGGCATGTTCGATGTGCCTGTTATCATTGACGATGATGTGGGGCAGATGAATAGCGAAATTCTGCATAACCCGCTGAAGTGTCGGAACATCGATGCTATCAATGACCTCCTGAATGGCTGTTTTTAGCTCAGCAGTGGTTTTGGGGTTATTGCTGTACACCTTGCATTTAATATAGCCCCACAAAAAGGAAGGGCATGTGTTCATATCCGCAGAAACTGGCGGCCCATGCCAGTTCCTTCTAGGTACCGCAGAGCTAGAACGCGGTTCCCAAAACGCTCCTCCAGGTCATCAAACAATCTCCGGCTTCGATGGGGTCGAATTCTGTCTTGCATGAATCACATCTTGTCCAAATCAGAATCAGTTTGGATAATGGGGATGAAATCATTTCCCAAAACCTTCAGATACCGTTCAGTAGTCTCCGTGCCATGAAGGAATACTGCAACGATTATTCCGTGACTGGACATTACTCACCAAACAGTCACCCATTGAGAGTGAAGAGACTTCTCGATCGCGAAATGCGGTTTCTCAGGCTCCCAAATGCGCCGATTTTGCTTATTGACGAACCCATTCTAATGCATGTGGCTTCGTCGCTGAACCAAACTATGCAGTGCATACTAATTTCCATCATGCACCCCGGCCATCCGTGCTGTTTAAACGTTTAACGCAAACCGTTACGAAGTTATGATGATTTTATTTGATAAACTTTAATAATTGCCACCCTGTACATTTCATATGCTGCACTGTAAGCATTTTCATTTTGCTTAGGTATAATTTGTCATATGGGTAGAATTTGGAGTTCATGTGCGACTCTGGCTTCAGTAAACCTGCAGTTGTCAGATTTGATGGAATCATTTGCCATACCCCCTCTTCTATTGGTCTGAAAGGACAGTATGACGAACCTTGGCAACTCCAGTTGAGCAGAATTTTTAATAGCCCATGTTTATATGTTTGCAGTCAGCAGCGCTAGGTACTCGGAAACCTTCCCTGAACAGAAAGATAATGGTAGAAATACACCAGGGTTCAGAACTTTTAAAAGCTTCAAACGCTGCTCATCTGGTACTGTGACGTGTGGCATTTTCCATATTACTTAATTGATTTTGGTACCATTTTCCTCTTGAGCTCCTTGAATGTATGAGTTTTTATCCATTTTACTCTGCACCAGAATAAGTTCCTGTTCAGCATTCAGAACAAGTAACCACATGAGTTCAAAATATCCGATAAGCAGCTTTAGAGGTATACATGCAATAAATCTCTCATATTCTTCCATTGTTCTACCCGCTGGCTCGGCTATGAAAAAATCAGCATTTTCTAAATCGTTCAGATCCGAGGGAGAAGCAGGGACATACGTTTTAAGATGTGATACTTTTCCTACATTGCGTGTGTGGAGAATCTCGATCCACGTTAAGTTCTTATCGCCTCATGAAACAGGAATGCTAAGGCATTAAGTGCAAGGTTCGATTCCACTAGGCCAGTACCATCCTTTTTCGTAAATGAACCATCAACTCTTGTATGGCAGGGTTTAAGCATCTTGGTGCTGGGTGACAATCCTAATTTTATCGTTCTTGTTAATGTTGTTGATGCATATGGTTTATGCGAATAGTATTCCTGTTGTATAATATGTTATATTATAGATTGCAGCCATCAGTCGTCCTTTTTAAATTTTATTGGGCAGATCTAGATTTCGGCTACAAGCTAGCCGTTCTCTATGCTAAAAATGCAAGAAGTACATAGTTAGATGATGTCATAAAAAGTCACAAGTAATGGCTTAACTCATATGGTTTGTATATTACATACCACTATTATTTTCGCTCGATGTATGTAATCCACTGTTGGTCGAACTTCATCCACAGATCACTGAATACCACTGTTTGCGGAAAACAGGAGAACAGGAGAACACATCGGTTAGTTACATGGTGCCATCTATGTGAACTACGTATATAGACTTCAAGGAAAGTAAATCACTTCAAATTTGCATGAGCATTACATAAAATGAAACATAAGTAAAATTCTTGCATAGTCTTCCGACTTATTTCATATTCGCCAGAAAGTAATAAAATTTCCATGTTCCCTCCTTGAGAAAAAAAAATTTAAAAAAGTTTTACTCACCTGACATAATTTAAATGTTTTAATAATAATAACGGGCTCACATCCAGTGAACATGGACATTTTATTACTTGCTGGCAAATATAAGTCGGGCGACTATGTAAGAATTTTAATTATGTTTCATTTTGTATTAAGTCTCATGCATATTTGAAGTGGTTTACTTCCCTTGAAGTTTATATACATAGTTCACGTAGATGGCACCATGTAACCAACCAATGTGTTCTCCATACAGCCTACCTTCCGCAAACAGTGGTATTCAGTGATCTGTGGATGAAGCCTGACGAACAGGGAATTAAATGCATTGAGCGAAAATAAAAGTGGGATGTAATATACAAACCATATGAATTAAGCCATTACTTGTAATTTTTATGACATCATCTAACTATGTACTTCTTGTATTCTTAGCATTGAGAATGGCTAGCTTCTAGCCGAAATGTAGATCTCCACAATATCGAACGACGTCATTGGGAGGTTTCAGACCTACTGATTTAAGGAACTTGTTGTTTGCACATGTAATCAACATTGCTATTCTGTTATCAAGTGCTGCACTGTACGTTGTGCACGTCGGTTTTATACTTTACACCCATCTTGTCTTCAGTGATAATGTGAGGACGCTGGGAAACTCCTGTGAGTACTGACTGGTTGAAGGCCACCGCCGCTTGTGGGTCTGTGCATGTTCAGGGTCACTATTGGTTCCACTTTAGTTGTAGTTATACAATGATTTCCTCTTAAAAACGTCAACTAAGTGGTCATACTAGTCCACAATACGCAGACCCACGTAGTCCAATGTCTGAACTGTTACTGGGAGGTAAATAACGTTGGTAGGCTCCTCAACGATCTTATACCCTGCTCCAGCTGATGGGAAGAATCTGTAAATTGCATGAAACAATCTTTCCTTAAGAGAATAGTTTGTTCAATGTTACACTCGATAAGAATTGTATTGATAGGAAGTGTACCCACTGACTGGTCAGATAAGTAAAATTTGTTAGGGTCGTTCTTCAAAACCTGTCCTTTTATGAAATAAAGTAGCCACCCTACTGAACCTTTCTGCTTAAAGACAATCACTGCATTTGGTATCACTATTTTACATTAAGTGTACTGACGTTTGCACGTAGCACAATCCCTTTTCCAGACCGTTTTAATACGTCGTTTATATCGTCATATCCTATGCACCAGGTTCTATTTCCACAATTTCTTTTCAATCATTAATCTCCAGATGAAATTTATTGTTATCTTCTGTGATATTCGGAATCCTGTTGTACGTCTCCAGTCTAATAAGCTCAATACTTCACTCCCTGTTGCTTAGATCAATTGGTGAGAAGTAATTCGCGCATAATCCTGACGATCGTTCTTTTGAAGTCAAAGTTCACAACATTGCATCTGAGCCTCAACTGATGAGTGGACATTTAATGTACCTTCTTATACGTCTTTCTTTGATAACATGATGCACAGATGCCAAGGTAAGTATTTAATAAAGTCTTCGTAGCTATGAAAATTGTAGAACATACATCTTCTGTCGGTTGTAACTCTTCTGGTGACTGCAGGTCTCCAAATGAGTTGAAATAGAAGACGTTATTTGAATTTTTCTTGACATACGCAGCTGTTCTAATCCCCCAGCAACATCTCAGTTCACAATTCCATTCCATATAGTCTTCGTTAATGCAACCTGCAGAAACACACCACAGAATCTTGGGATGCTGATTTTTTCCTAACGAACTTTAACAGATCTGTATATGTATCCGGTCTATCTGGTAGGATAGATAATTGACTTTTTTCTTTTTATTTATGAAGAGGCCTAGTCCTTTCTTATATAGTTTCAGGTATACTCTCTTCCAATGACTGCTACTTCCATCATGAAATTATGTCTCATTGCTTCCTCAAGCTGTTCCTCGGAGTTCTGTCTGTTGTTGACTGTTCTGGCAATAGGCGCAGCACTACCAGCCAGTGAAGTCCTCACTGAGAGACCTGCGAGGCCAGGAATGTGGAAGGGAGTAATTCTGCCTGATGTCTTGGGTACTGGCAGAAGCTGGGGTGCTTCAGCCAGAGCGCTGTTAGCTGCATACATCGCTGTCAGATACAGTTGTTTACTCACCCCTCTCCGGACTTCTTCTTCTTCAATTGATGATGTGCAGCGTTCGTAACTTGCTTTACATTTACACTCGACCCCAATTGAATTTAACCATGCATGTTTTTATCAACCACAAATGCTGCAGTGAACTACTCCATACGAGTCTCCTTTCTCGCAAGTATTGCTTTAGCTTTATCAGCTAAAATTCGACCTCCAGCATGACGTCTTGGGAGATCTTTATGTTTTTCATATGCAGTTTTATGTACCAAATATGGCTCATCAGTAGGTTAATCCTCTTGTAAGTAGGCTGTTTAGGTTTTCTTATTGGTAACGCCACGTAGCGCTCTGTATGAAAATCACTGGCTGTGCTGTGTGCAGTCTGTGGCTAGTTTGCATTGTTGTCTGCCATTGTAGTGTTGGGCAGCTGGATGTTAACAGCGTGTAGCGTTGCGCAGTTGGAGGTGAGCCGCCAGCAGTGGTGGATGTGGGGAGAGAGATGGCAGAATTTTGAGAGCGGACGATCTGGACGTGTGTCCATCAGAAAGAGTAAATTTTTATTATTGGATGTCATGAACTGCTATATATATTATGACTTTTGAACACTATTAAGGTAAATACATTGTTTGTTCTCTATCAAAATCTTTCATTTGCTAGCCATGCCTAACAGTAGTTAGTGCCTTCAGTAGTTTGAATCTTTTATTTAGCTGGCAGTAGTGGCGCTCGCTGTATTGCAGCAATTCGAGTAACGAAGATTTTTGTGAGGTAAGTGATTTGTGAAACGTATAGGTTAATTTCGTCAGGGCCATTCACTTGTAGGGATTTTTGAAAGTCAGATTGTGTTGCGCTAAAAAAATATTGTGTGTCAGTTTAAGCACAGTCATGTATAATTTTTCTAAGGGGACGTTTCAATCTTTACACCAACATCCACAGATTTTTGAAGCTTTGTATCAGATCCACAATAATTATACTCTAGAATGTGGAACTCGACTGAAAGTTTGTCGAGAATACTACCACCTCCTATAATGTATCTCCTACCGTACATGTTATGCTACTGTGCTGGTTGTTCTCTGTGCACTCTGTTATATAGCAAATCGCCAACGACAGTCCACCTATTTTGTGTTGTGTAGCAGGAAACCAAGCCAGTTAAATATGCTCTATTCCCTTGACGTCTTATGGCACACTCTTTGAGAAACACTTGTGACTCTGAGCTCTTCTGCATTTGATCTGTGAAAAGTATCCCGAAATTTCAGTGCCACTGCTATCCCCCAAGATGTAAATTCTGGGATTTGTTCTCTGCAATTTTGAAACTGTGAATATCTCACTCAACTAGCTTTGGAGCTCTGACTTCTCAAATGCTGTCTTGTGTTTTGATATACGTACCAAATCAGCCACATTAAATTTATATTTACATGGATCCAGCGTGATACACTTTTGATATAACAACACATAAACGTACTGTGACTCAGTTGAAAAACCTTCTAAGGCAGTGCAGTTTGCACTCAATCAATAACAGGCCCACAAGAGATAAAGCATGTCCTGACAATATTTTTGTCGACTTTAAAACTACAGAAGAATCATGTGCTGTTACAGCGTTTCCATTTTCAGATCATGACTCTGTATCTTTAAACTATACAAGTAGGTTCTGTATTGATAATAGTAATATTCCTAAGCCTGTCCCAAAAGTTATAATCACCAGACCTGTCACAGATGAGAAAATTGTTCAGCTCTGTAAGTCCCTTGCTGAGAGAGACTGGTTCAACCAATGTCATGGTGACACAAGTTATAGTCTTAGTGCTGATTTGTCAGGGAAACTATTATTTGAGAGATTTTTAAAAACATTTCTGACACAATTTAATGACAACATCGCCATAAAGAAATGTAAATTAACTGACAAAGGCTTTACAAACAGGGCTACAAACAGACAAAATTCATGGTTCACTAAACAATTATCAAATAGGAAAAACCAAGTTATGGTGTTGCACAATATATGTAGCAATCAGAAAACAGAACATGCCAGATTAGCCTATATAAAATGCAGGAATGAGTATAAAAAAGCCATTGTGGAAGCCAAAAAAGCACATAATTTCAATACCACAAATAAGTGCAAAGCTGCATGGAAATTAATAAATGGTGTTGCTAAAGATGTAAGAAGCAAACAAAAATTCAATGATTTCTTTATTAAATCTGTTGAATATGTAGGAAATACTATAATCAAACCTGATATCAGTTCATCAGAGTTACTTTCTAAAAATGTTTGCAGAACACCAACAGACACAGGTACGTTTATGTTCTCCGAGGTCTCACCTAGTCATGTCCTTAGCATTGTAAAACAGATGAAATCTTCAGACAGTGTAGATATATATGACATATACTGTAATTTACTAAAGAAAGTAATGGACTATATTGTGTACCCCTTAACATTCTGTATAAATAAATGCATATCTGAAGGATATTTACCCGAAGAACTCAGAGTGGCTAGTTGGACTCACCTTCCAGTTACAGACCAATCTCCATAGTCCCAGCTTCTTCTAAAATACTGGAATGTGTAATTTACCACTAGCTATCTGTGTATTTTGAAAAATTAGGAATAATTAGTGAATCTCAGTATGGTTTTATGAAAAAGTTGTCTACTGTGGATGCTATAGACTTTGTAGTCAAATACTTACATGAAGTGTTTGAGGATAAGGGCTATGCTCAACTCACATTTGGTGATCTAAGCAAAGCTTTTGACTGTGTAAAGCAGAAGCCACTCCTAGAAAAACTGGAATTCTATGGCATTAGACATAACAGCCTTAAATTAATAAAATCATATCTTCAGAATCGTAAGCAAGTTGTTTGTGTATGGAGAGAAATGTCGAGTATAGAGCAAGTCAAGGTAGGTGTTCCACAGGGATCTGTGCTGGGCCCCTTTTTGTTCCTGATAATGATAAATGATCTGCCATCATTTAACAAGTCCACCACTGCATTGTATGCAGATGATACAACATTTCTTCATGCTAGTGAGGATTTAAATAGCCTTAAAACTTGTGCAGCAAAGACAATTGACCAAGCATCCTATTGGTTCAAGGCAAATGGATTCCTGCTGAATGAAAACAAAACACAGCAGATGGTATGTAGTCTTAGAGACAAGCTTCTGTCAGATGATCCAAGTTATGTCAAATTTTTGGGGGTATACATTGATGATAAATTATCTTGCGGTCAACATGTACGAGGGTCGGTCAAAAAGTAATGCCTCCCATTTTTTTCTACTTAAAGAAATTAAGTTAAGTGAAAAATTTGAATTTGGCGCCATTCCTCAAACCTTCTTCTGCAATCCACTGCAGTAGTAACTTTCTGTGTCAACAGGTGGCAGCACAGCAGAAGTTTGTAAGATGGCCGACATCGATGTTCGTTTGAGACAGCGTTGTGTGATTGAATTCTTGAATGCAGAAGGTGAAACGCCCATACGCATTCATGAAAGACTGAAGAAGGTGTATGGTGTTGTGACAGTGGATGTCAGTACTGTTAGACGATGGGTTCGTCGTTGTAAGGAAGCTGAAGGGCAAACACTGTTGACTGACGAAAAGCGGAGCGGCAGGCCGGTGAGTGCAGTGACTCCACACAACATTCAGCAAGTTGATGACATCATTCGTGGTGACCGTCGGGTGACTGCAGATGAAGTGTGTCGCATTATTTCTCTTAGTAAAGGCAGTGTGATCACGATTATTAAACAATTGGGGTACTCAAAAGTTTGTGCACGGTGGGTTCCAAGAATGTTAACCGATCAGAATAAAGAGGCAAGGAAAACAATAGCCTCCCAACACTTGCAGCGCTTCCGTTTGGAGGGAGATGAGTTTCTGAAAAAAATTGTGACCGGGGACGAAACATGGGTGCATTTTTTTGAACCCGAATCAAAGAGGCAGTCAATGGAGTGGCGTCACACAAGCTCGCCGAGGAAGAAAAAATTCAAAACTGTGCGATCGGCAGGGAAAGTTATGGCAACAGTTTTCTGCGATACAGAGGGTGTGATTCTGGTTGATTTTTTGGAGCAGGGATGCACAATAAATTCTGTTCAATACGTCACAACCCTCAACAAACTTAAAGCACGTCTTCAGCGAGTTCGCCCAACAAAATCAATGGCAGATGTTCCTCTTTTGCATGACAATGCAAGACCACACACCAGTCGTCACACCTCTGACGAGATTGTCAAAATTGGATGGGAAGTTTTGCATCATCCCCCATACAGCCCTGACCTGGCACCATCAGACTTCCATCTGTTCGGGCCACTAAAAGAAGCTCATAGTGGGATTCATTTTGAAGATGAGTAGGCCGTCAAAACATCCGTGCGTCAATGGCTTAGGAAGCAGAGCTGTGATTTTTACCGTGCTGGGATACATGCCCTTGTTCAAAGATGGACCAAAACTGTAGAGATGGGCGGAGATTACATTGAAAAATGACAAAATGATCCTCAATGTTGTGGTTTTCAACCTATGTAATTGCATTTAAATTTCCTGACAATTAAACGTAGAAAAAAAAATCGGAGGCATTACTTTTTGACTGACCCTCGTACAATATATTAGTGGTAAATTGTCAAGAGTTATTTACCTGTTAAGGCGACTTACGGATTGTGTTCCTGAAAGATATGTTAGAACATCATATTTTTCATTCTTTCAAAGTATAATAACATATGGAATTATTTTGTGGGGAACTCTAGCTGTGTACATGACATATTAATACTGCAAATAAAAGCTATTAGGATAATTACTGGTTCTGCATATAAGTCACACTATAAACCATTGTTCTGTGAACAGAAAATCATGACTGTTATAAACTTGTACGTATACTATGTTCTAATTTATATGAAGAAGAAATTACCAGAAACAAAAACCAGAGAAAATGTACACAGCCATAATACAAGAAGGAATAGGTGCCTCTATATTCCTTACCACAGATTGTCAAAGTCACTCAATAGCTACGAAATCATGGGGTACAAATTATTTAATAATCTTCCTCAACCTGTTCAAGAATTACCTGAACAATTATTCAGACAAACAATTCATGACTGGCTAGTCCTCCACCCATTCTATGACATAAGAGAATTTATCAACTGTAATATAATACTATAATGTTAACAGCAAACCTGTTGTTTCTTTCAAACTATTAATTGTATTTTAGTATGTATATGACGTTGTCTATTGCTGTAATGGCCGAATGACAATAAAATTATTATTATTATTATTATTACTGAATTGATATAGTGTTCTAAATCGTCTGCATGTACACTGTACATATGGAGATAGTTCACAATGTCTTTATACACAGTTTGAACACAAGGCAGCCCACACATTAGTCTTTCCAACACATGGAATAGCACCACACATAGGCCAACCAAGTTTGTAACAGTTTAGTGTTCAGATAAATGGATCCACCTCCAAATCTCACCATGAGTGCCATGCTGTCATACAATGATGTGATAGATAGAGTCAGGCCAGCACCGTAAAGGTCTGGGGTGGATGAGATGGAAATACTCAGAGGTCATCTGTTGACTGATGTAAGGTGCTGCATGACACAGTTCATCCTATTTGAACTCCACAAGCCACACTTTTACACTTCTCGATGCAGTTTTAGTCCCTAACACAACACATCAATCATTGTCCTCTGATGCTTCTATACGAATACTCCATGAGTTGTGAAATGCATTGTCCTGCATCACCATAATTTGCCGAAAGTAGTCCCCCCCCAGCTCATCCATTATCACCTCCCCCCATTCCTCTGTAGGAGACTATGGACGCAGAAGTCAGTTGTATGCTTACATTTGATACACATTTTAAACACCTCTCCACTCAACTCCAACGTCTCCTCAGTTGAACACATTATGACAGTACCTTCACAGGAGGAAACTACATACTGAGACACTGCACTATCATAGTTCCACACTGAGCTAAAACATCCAGTAAAATTCATACTATACCATAACATCTTTCTCTTTTCTTTCATTAACACACAAGTCCTCCATGGTAAGATGCTTCCAATCTGACCGCTCAACACAGACGGAGCGATCCAGGGGTGGGAGCTAATTGGAATAATGTTGCCACCTGGTGGTGGTGCATAGAACTATAGCCTCAGTAGCTGCCCAACCTCCATGTTACTCTGCGACAGATATGCAGGTGACCCAAAAGGGTGGCTAATATGTTGCACTTCATTCCATTCCTTGGTTCTTTCAGTTATTATGGCATGGAAATTGGGGGAGAGGAGGGGCCCTACATCGTATAAACTGATTAAATAAAGAGTATACAAACTGAATTGAACAATATATTATTATGTCACCTGACACTTATTTGAATTTCGTGTCTTGTGATCCTTCCTCTCCAACAGCTCATCATAGTCTGAGTCATTTTTTTACCAATTTCTAGATGGGCAGGGAAGGGTAAAGTCGTGGAGTGAAGGGCTGGGGGACTACCCAGGAGGGATAAAATGGCTCATAAGTGATCAGGGGAGGGGTGACATAGCTTTTCCCAGAGGAGTAGGGAAGAAGGGAGAGGTGTGGTAGTGTTCTCAGATGTACAGATTATCTCCAGGAGTCATAAACCACTTAGCATAACAATAGGTTAATGCGAGTAGTGGTTTAATTGATAAATTTAATAAATTAGTGTATTACTTTGTTATCAAAAGTGCACCAGAACACACTTTACCCCATTACCTCTTGATTGATTAAAGAGTGTAAACAGTAACGGCTCAAAAGGTACCTCAACGGTTTAGGGGAAGTGGTTACCCTTGATGTGCTCCTTGTAACATGTTTTAAAACTCCACATCATCCCAATATATACTACATGGACAGTGCACCTCCGAGGTACTGATGAAGTGGGGATTTTCTCATACGACCACTTCACGAGTGTACCGCAAATATCAGGAATCCAGTAAAACATCAAATCTCTGACATCGCTGCGGCCGAAAAAAGATCCTGCAAGAACGGGCCAACGACGACTGAAGAGAATCGTTCAACGTGACAGAAGTACCACCCTTTGCAAATTGTCTCAGATTTCAATGCTGGGTCATCAACAAGTGTCAGTGTGCGAACCATTCGACGAAACATAATCGATATGGGCTTTTGGAGCCGAAGGCCCACTAGTATAGCGTTGATGACTGCACGACACAAAGCTTTACGCCCCGCTTGGGCCCCTCAACACAGACATTGGCTATTGATGATGGCAACATGTTGCCTGGTCGGAAGAGTCTCGTTTCAAATTGTATCGACGTTTATGGGTATGAAGACAACCTCATGAATCCATAGACCCTACATGTGAGCAGGGGACTGTTCAAAAGCTGGTGGAGGCTCTGTAATAGTGTGGAACGTGTGCAGTCGGAGTGATATGGGAGCTCTCATACGTCTAGATACGACTCTGATAGGGGACACGTACGTAAGCATCCTATCTGGTCACCTGAATCCATTCATGTCCATTCGACGGATTTTGGAAATTTCAGCAGGACAATGCGACATCCCACATGTCCAGAATTGTTACAGAGTGGCTCCAGGAACAGTCTTCTGAGTTTAAACACCTCTGCTGGCCACCAGACTCCCCAGAGATGAATATTATTGAGCACATCCGGGAACGCCTTGCAACGTGCTCTTCAGCAGACATCTCCCCCCCCCCCCCCCTCGTACTCTTACGGATTTATGGACAGCTCTGCAAGATACATGATGTGAGTGTCCTCCAGCACAACTTCAGGCATTAGTCGAGTCCACGCCAAGTCGTGCTGCGGCACTTCTCCGTAATCGCGGGGCCCTACACGATATTAGGCAGGTGTACCAGTTTCTTTGTGTCTTCAGTGTATAATATGTTGCAGAACGCAGCTTCATTTGACATAATTTAGTAGCAACTTGTACTCATAGCAGACCAATATTGACGATCATCCACTGTCTTCAGAAATCAGGCTGTACGCTAGACGAATTATGTAACATACTATGACAACATATGATTTTGTGTGCATTTGTGCCTTACCGACGCATTGATTTGAGAATACATACGATATTTTAGTATGTTATTCTATTTTTGGAGATCAACAGGTATGATCAAAATCGATCTAAAGCGAATACATGAGAGTTAGTGTCAGGAAAAAACTGGTAAAAATTGCGTCAGTGATGGACTTCTCCTTTGACCACATGTCAGTGTTCTTCTAAGGTAGACACGCATATAGTGTTCTACCTCACCCTGGATTTAGAGAACAGGTAGCGGATACCAACGTATTCGCAAGAGTCACCGTGTGCAGCTAATATTTCGGAGCCACTCACACCGACCCCTGCTTAAAAAAAATGGAACAGGAAATGTTATAAATTTAACTGCAGTGTGCACACCGAAATTACTACCAGTACAGATCTAAGTACTGTAGCATCGACGTCGGTAATGGGGATCAGTAAGAGAGATATAGATGAGCTGCTGAGAGAAGCGCACGAAGTCACGAGTGACCTTTGCCACACGGGGCTGTAGACTTGTCGGTGATATGCGTCCGCACAGAAGATGAACAGCAACCACCAAATGAATAGTTACTCTAGCAGGTCTGCACTGAGTAATTTCACCCGGCTCCAGGGCACGATGGTACAGGACCTGCAGGTCATCGGGAGCAGAAGTTGGTCGTGATCTTGGGGCTACGCAGGCTGCTTCCGCACTTTCTCGCACAAGAAGTCGATTCAGTTATTTAGCGCCTTTTCTCGGGCAGGCGGAAGTTGAAACATCTCGATCGACTTGATAATTCAAGACCATAACGATCAGCTTTCAGACGTTTAACGAAGTATGAGCCTATGGCTGAAATGAACACTTCCCAGCCAATGCAATTCACCGGCAATGAAACAGATTATGCTGACGACTATATGAATATCGAGACCCCAGAGGATTGTACCGAAATGCAGCAAGACCTGCCAAAGGCCGATGAAATTATTACCATTTCAGAAAAATAGGATGACTTATTCAAGAAAAAGAGCCTCACGAGCTGAACAAGACAATAACGCATTGGTCCACCTCTGCCCTTTATGCCAGCAGTTACTCGGCTTGATATTGATTGATGGCATTATTGGATGCCCTCCTGAAGGATATCTTGGCAACTTATGTCCAATTGGCGCTTTAGATCGCAAAAATCCCGAGATGGTCGGAGGGCCCTATCCATAATCTTCCAAGCGTTCTCAGTTGGAGGGGGGGGGGGGGGGAAGTTCCGGCGACCTTGCTGGCAAAGGCAGTGTCTGGCAAGCACGAAAAAAACTAGTACAAACTCTCGACGTGTGCCGGCGGGCATTATGGGGATCCGGAACGACGAAAATGACAAAATTAACGTTTTTTGTTTTTTTTTATTATAAAATTATTTGGAGTTTTGTGAATAAAAAAAATCTATTTTCACCCTTCTAAGTGAATTCTAAGTGTGTTTTTTATCGCTGCAAAGTTGACGCGCCGCGTAAACGGTTGTAGCGACTTGATCTGTCACCTCTGACGGCGCCGCTTGCTGTCTGCAAGCAGGTTATCTTTGCGGAATTAGACAGAGTTTTGTTTTACAACGTTGTATGGCTTTATCTCTGTGACAAGTAACTGTTCATATCGGTAAACATAAACGCTATACTGTGTGTGTTGACTTGTCAAGTTTGCTTTGTGTTGTTTAGCTGTTCAATTTTGCGTATTTGACGAAATTTGCTCGTACCTGTTTTACGTATTTGGCTTGTGGATATCAATAAGACCAGTTTCAGCAATAGAGTGTTTAAGAAAAGGCATAATGAGTGGAAGAAGAAATCTTTTGTTGTTTCGAAGGGTGGTGCTGCTCAGACTACTTCACCGTCTAGACAAAATGAATACGATAGAACTTCTTCCAGCAAGAAACTCTGTGACAGCAAAGAAAAATTCGAAAACTATGAAAGTGACAGTAGTGATGTGAATGAAGTAATTAACATTTCCTTGTGCTCTAATATTTTGAAACATAACGTATTATGCCAGGTTTGCAAAGAAAGTGGACTGGAATTGAAAATAACTTCACACATTGGTTTTGGCATGTGAAATGTTGTAGAAGTGTAACAAATGTGCTGCAGAAGTTTCGTTTTATAATGCTAACAGAATTCCTCGTAGTGGTAATAGTGGAAAGAAGGTGCATGATATAAATGTCAGGCTGGTGTATGGCTTGCGTTGCATTGGCAAGGTCAGTGCTACAGGGATAAAGTTGTGTGAAATTATGAACTTGCCAAAACCACCAACCAAGATTGGATTTTATAATGAATTGGTGGGATCTTCTGTTGAAGATATTGCTTAAGCAACAATGAAGAAAGCAGTTGATGAAGCTGCGACAGATAATGTGAATTGTAGAGATTTAACTGTTGCTGTAGATGGGTCATGACAACGTAGAAGTCATAAATGTCTAAATGGAGTTGTGACAGCTACCAGTGGAGACAGTTGCAAATTAATTGATGTTGCTGTTGTCTCAAAACATTGTAGATGTAAGGGCAATACCAAGAACGAACATAGTGAAAGCTGTGAAGCAAATTTTCACGGCACAAATGGAGCGATGGAAGTAGAGGGAGTGAAAGCAATTTCTTCTAGATCACAGGATGTAATGTACGATACACTAACTATCAAGGAGATGACGATTCTAAGGGATATAAAGCTGTAGAGGAACTCAAACCTTATGGCAATGCAATTCACATTAAAAAACAGGAGTACATTGGACATGTGCAAAAGTGCATGGGGGCTCGCTCGCGCAAACTAAAGCAGACATTAGGATCCCAGAATCTTAGTGATGGTAAGACCCTTGGAGGCAGAGGGACAGATGGAAGAATTGATAGATTGGAGAGGTATATGGGTATGCAATTAGGCAAAATACAAGAAGCATTAAGCATACGAGGAAAGCAGTATAGGCATTATTTTTTCATACTGCATCAGCAAATGAGCACCCACAACATGCGCTGTGCCCCACAGGTGATGACTCATGGTGTAAGTAAGAATCAGGAACGGAATATGCCAATAAAAACAGTTTGCCAAATGCTGTAATTGATGTAACTTAGCCCATATTCAGAGATTTATCACAGCCAAGTTTATTGGGAAGGTGTTTACATGGGAAAACACAAAATTCTAATGGAAGTGTATATAATTTAATTTGGATTAGGATTCCCAAAAGAGTTTTTGTACAGATAAAAACACTGCATTTTGGAGTTTATGATGCAGTGGCAACATACAGTGAAGGAAATATTATCAAATGTGATGTGCTGAAACGCTTAGCTTTCCAACCAGGACACAAAACCATTTCCACAATGCGCCTAATTGATGGAGAAAGACTAAGAGGTGCAGGAAGAAGAGACAAAAGCCTACAACACGCAGCAAAACGGAAGAAAAGACCAGTGAAAAGGAAACTAAGACTGGAAAAGAAGAGGATGTTGATAATCCATCATATGAGGCAGGAATGTATTAAAAAACTTTGGAAGCCATTTTCCGTAACTTTAAAATTTTCATCTTTGAGGAATATTTTCTCAAAAACTGCTGACAGTATATCAATGAAATTTATACACAATTTTGTTTACTTCTTTTTCTTAATTTTTATAACAAATTGTAGAAAAGTATTGTATAATTCAAGAGTTATAGAAGAAAAAGTGCAAAATTTTAGAGATAAAAATAAGCATCTGTTTAAAAAAATTGTAAAACAAAAACCAATAAATATTTCTTAAATTGGCATTATAACTTTGTAGAGAAATATTCACTGAACATGTAGTCCAAATTGCAGAGCAATATGTTCAATGGTTTTAGAAAAAATGTTCCTTCTATTTCCTAAAATTAACATGGAGGAGATGTATCGTTTCGGCTCCCCTTATCTTGCTGATCTGTAAGCCCAGGATGGCTTACCATGAAAGGCAACAATCGTAGAATATCGTCGACGTAGCGCTGTGCTGTAAGGGTGTCGCGGATGAGAATCACATGGGTCCCGCTATGAAATGAAATGGCATCCCAGACCACAACTCCAGGCCATCAGGGAGTATGGCGGGCGACAGTCAGTTTGATATTGGCGGTACGTTGACAATATTCTACGCCCCGATTTATTGCCCTTCTGGTAAGCCTTCCCACGTTTACATTCCAGCAAGACAACGCCCGCATACGGCAAGAGTTTCTTCTGCTTGTCTGTGTGCTTGCCAAAGCTTACTTTGGCCAGTCTACCTTGGCCAGCCAGGTCTCTGGATCTCTCCCAGTTGAGAACGTTCGGAGCATTATGGGCAGCGCCTTTCAACCAGCTCGGGATTTTGACGATCTAACGCTCCAGTTGGACAGAATTTGGCACGATGTCTCCAAGGAGGACATACCACAACTCTGTCACTCAATACCAAGTTGAATAACTGCTTGAATAAGGGCTAGAGTTGGACTAACTCGTTACTGAATGGTTCAAATGGCTCTAAGCACAATGGGACTTAACATCTGATGTCATCAGTCACCTAGAACTTAGAAATACTTAAACTTAACTAACCTAAGGACATGACCCACATCCATGCCCGAGGTAAGATTCGAACCTGGGACCGTAGCAGTCGCGCGATTCCCGACTGAAGCGCCTAGAACCACTTGCCCACCACGGCCGGCTAACTCGTTATTGACATGCTCACTTTGTGCAGCTCTTTCTCTTGAATAAATCATCCAGTTTTTCTGAACTGGTATTCAATTTTTTGTGTGTACATGTACATGACATCTGCCTCGTCTTCAAATTTCCGTCCCATCCGGATAATTCCTTCGTTACGCGACATTTTTTTTTTTTTTTCTTAGAGTTTGAATGTAACGTTTGGCGCATGACTTAGCAAAGAGATCCTTTACTGTTCGATTACGTTGTTGGCGATTACTCACTAGAAACGGAAACTGTAAACTATTCAGGAGTATCCGTGCGGAGCTGTCAAATGTGGAATGATTACGTAAAGGCGATTATAGGAAAAAGAAGTGCCGGCATGTGGTTCATTGGAAGACTCTTAAGGAAATGTCATTTGTCCACGAACGATGTAGCTTGCAAAATACTTACGAGACCAATTCTTGAATATTGTGAAATCCACTCAAACTGAATTAAGAGAGGATAGAGAAGATGCGTCGAAAATTGGCGGAGTTTCTCACGGGATCAATAAGCACCAGGGCGTTATGGAGATTCTCATCCAATTTCTGTGGTAAATATTATAAGACAGATACTGTGCGTTTCGGAAAGGTTGAAATTTGGCTCTTACATTGAAACTTTCATATTTTATTTTGCTATTTTTCACATTTTAATTATTTCTCGTGCTTGTAGTCGCAGGGTTACTGCAATGATGCTATTCTGCACTTGGTATCGATTGCGAAGAGTTTGGTTACCTGTGGGGTAGTCCGTGTTTTCCAGTGGTTACATGAAGTACGCGCCTACTGTTGCTGGTCGGTGAAGTGCTGAGATGTTGTTAGGCTGCGTGTAGAAATTGCGCCCTTGCTGTACGATCTTACTAATAAATCACGACGAAAATGTGGTTCATACTGAATTCGTTCCTTGATTCGCGTTCCGAAATTGCTTTAACTTTCATGCGATAGACGTGTTGTTATCACTCTTTGTATCTGGCTAAGCGATTTCATTTCGAGGCTTGGTAAGGAATTTCCTTGTTATTAATTCAACGGAATGCAAAGCGAAAACATTATGACAACTACCCACTGCAATGCTGGATGCTGCCTAGCGGCGTGTTGCTAGCACGTGACGCGGTGACAACAGTATATAAGCGGAGCAGACGCCGAAGGGGAATCGCCCTAGCGAAAATATGGGATGCAAATGGGGAAATGCACAGAGATAAGGGCAGTTCATTATTATGCAGAGCCTGTGAGCGAGTATCTCTATCGCATTC
This sequence comes from Schistocerca americana, assembly GCF_021461395.2. Lineage (NCBI taxonomy): Eukaryota > Metazoa > Arthropoda > Insecta > Orthoptera > Acrididae > Schistocerca > Schistocerca americana. Next base: position 240,782,783 of record NC_060126.1, read on the forward strand.
GGAAGGACGACGGTTCAATCCCGCGTCCGGCCATCCTGATTTAGGTTTTCCGTGATTTCCCTAAATCACTCCAGGCAAATGCCGGGATGGTTCCTCTGAAAGGGCACGGCCGACTTCCTTCCCAATCCTTCCCTAATCCGATGAGACCGATGACCACGCTGTCTGGTCTCCTTCCCCAAACCAACCAACCAACCGAGTATCTCTAAAACGCCGAAGCTAGTAGAATGGTCATGTGCCAATGTTGTGAGCACCTGTGGAAAGAGGTAGAATGACGGTGAAACTACCACTAGGCGCTAAATTGTTGGACGTTCACGACTCTTTCACAGAACGTGGGATTTGGGGGCTTGTCTGCTCTGTCAATTAGGATGCGTGGTGATTTTTGGCGTTTCTGCCGAAAGAGCACAATTCTGGTGCACGCACAATTGTTTTGGAGCACACCGTTCATCTTACGGTGTTGAACACGGAGCTCAACAGCAGACCCCAACGTGTTCACACGTGAACCCAACGACATCGTCAGTTACAACAGCAATGGGCACGAGACCATTGGGATTCGACCGTCGATCAGAGGGAAATTGTCGGCTCTTCGGGTAAATCAGATTTTTGATACACCAAGCCGATGGTCGTCTCCACAAACGCCATGGTCGAAGCGAACGGCGGCTCAAAACGTGCAGCGCGCCCCGGGCACAGGCTGACGGGGACGGTATTATGCTATGGAAGACATTTTTCTGCGCTTGCATGGGACCTATGGTAGCAGTCGAAGACACGCTGACAATTGCAAACCATCTGTATCCCTTCATGCTTGACGTCTTTCCCGATGGTGATGTCATCGATATGTTAGGAGTGTCATTGTCCGTGTCTCGGAGTCAGAAAGATGCTACAGTGTTTCGAGGAGCATTATAGTGAACTCACTTTCACGTCTCGGCGACCAAATTTGCCTGATGTAAATCTTATGGAACCCACCTGGGTTGCTATCGGGTGCCATCACTACATACGCAAATCAGCGGCTCGTTATTTATGTGCGTCACACGACCTGTGTGTATACATCTACTGCCACATACCGTTACAAACCTACCAACGAACTGTCTGATCCCAGACACAGGACCAGTGATGTATTTCATTTCAAAAGCTGGCAAACACGCTATTAAGCAGTTGATAATAATGTTTTGGCTCAGCAGTGTACTTTGATCATTTCTCTTCCGCTTCGGTTAACTATGTCTCATGTGTTCAAGCACATGTAATACTACTGTTGTCATGAATTATTCACTTTCTTGCGATCAATTTTATGAATTCACTTTCAGACACTCCTTGCACTCATTCTCACGGTCACAGTTCCTCCTTTTTAAACGAATGAGGCTGATTTGTATTCAATAGTTGGTACACTTACCATCTGATCTGAAAACGCAGTAAAACTTCCTGATTTTCTAATAGCATTCTAAGTCAACAATGTCAGTAATAATTACGAATATTATATTTTGCCATTCTGTGTTTACCTTCCAGCAAACAAGGTAGGCTTCGGAGATGGTGCTGGAAAGAGAAAGTGTTATTATTTGATGTCTCATGTTTCGTATGTCATTATAACAAACAGGGAGGAAAAGCCCCGAAGGAACGGTACCCCCTAGACAGAAGAAAGGAAGGAGCTACATCGGCAGAGGATGAAACAGTACTGGGCAAATATCAAAGCCCAACAGTTGAACAAGCGTTGTCCAAGGTAGGCCCGTTCGAAACAAGAAGAAGAAACAGGGAATATATTCCTCCTGCAATGCAAATAGCTACAAGTTACCTGCTTATGCTTGTAAGTCGGCATCAGTGCTCTTGTTCATTTGAATTCACTTTTCTTTTGCTGAAGCTATAATAAATCATTGCACGCATGAAGTATGTCCTAATTCCCAGATAAATATCAATAAATCCTCCAGTAAGACTGTGTTACTAAACTTAATTCTTTAATTTTTGTATGAGGGAGCTCAGTTTTCATCTCAGGACCTAAGCGGGTTTACTAGAAATTTTATCCATTTCTCAAAGCTAGCAGTAGCCTTTGCAGGTTTACTGTCAAAATCCCAAGAACGAACTTTCCCTGAAGAGTTATGTTAGTCTCCTTTACTTTACCTATCACGAAATGACCGCGATGACAATCAGAGCTTGTGAGGAACGTTACTGACAATTGCTCTTACAGCAAAATATTCGCGAATGAAACATCGATGAAATGGGTTATACATGAAGTACCCTTTTAGTGAGTAGGTTGCCACACGGTGCATAGATGTAGGTTTTGATGTTGATCCATGTTGTTTGTTAAATGTTATGACACAAGTGAATCTCGGCTTCCAATGAACTGGTTGAGTTATAGTTCACACATACTAGAAACCGCTCTAATATTCCGGTTCACTGTTGGATTCCATTGTGCCTATTTCGATGGCAGTTTCCTTCCGCGTTTTACCTCGACACGCCTGGATCGGCATATGCGGCACTGTACGGTGCTTTCCCAGTTGCATCAGTAATTACGATGCTCACTTGCAGCTGACGTCACACGCTATCAGATGACTGCGTCACCTGACGGAATCACGACCCACTCCGTGAGATAGAAAGTAGTGATGAGCGACATACGTGCTACTTTCCCACTGTACACGTGCGAGCATGTGCATCGTATACATGCCGACATATTCCAGTTATCAGTATGAGATCCCCCACTACGCACAAGTAAAGCTAAGGAATAAACGCACTGCAATGAAGGACTGGCTCAAAATAATTTAATGATAGAAAAGAGAACCGAAAATAAATCATTCTCTTCTGGGTGGGCGCCAACGCTCCATAAATTTGACGAAACATCACTCTACCAAAAAAATGTTTCAAATGGCCCTGAGCACTCTGGGACTCAACATCTGAGGTCATCAGTCCCCTAGAACTTAGAACTACTTAAACCTAACTAACCTAAGGACATCACACACATCCATGCCCGAGGCAGGATTCGAACCTGCGACCGTAGCGGTCGCGCGTTTCCAGACTGTAGCGCCTAGAACCACTCGGCCAACCCGGCCGGCTATCACTCTACCGGGTGGAACATTAAATTGTACTCTATTCAGCGCTATTAGTTTCGGGTATAGCTCGTTTTCAAGTACATACACAGACATAACAGAATACCGTAATGATAAGAAAGTAACAATCACGGAAGCCAGATAACAATACTGGATGTTTGCGAAACCATGATCTCCAGCCTAAGTACACAGTATTTATGTAGTACGTTTCTCTTAATTACGGATTACTGTTATGTTTCAAGTAGCACTTGAAAATGATCCATGCCCGAAATCAGTACCGTAGTGTTTTAAAAAGCAAGCCGATGGAATTATGTCTTTCTTCACCTGAAAAAATTAAATTAATGGAATACAGCAGCTTGATAATTGTATAAAAAATAAATGTTTGAAGCGAGCAAGAAATAAAGCAACGTTCAGGTTTGAAAGGAAGGAAAAATGCAAAACCAGAAGTTAAGGAAGTGGCACTGAACTGAAGACAACGAAAAAACCACAATAAATATTTCGCGGAGAATGCATGAAATAAATACTAGCATTAAATAGGGATAAACTCATTTTTTAGTCCTTGGTTACTAATAAATTTTGTGAGGAACAAGGAAACATTAAGCTGTCTAACGGCCATAATTTTCGAGTAAAGATGCTCCCACTTAATTATACAGGATATAAGAACAAGCTACTGCCAAACTTTTGAAACACATAGGAAAAGAAAATGCTATAAGGACATGTGTTCCATGCTGGGATTCATTTTCTTTAACTCTTCGCAGTACAGTCGTCATGAGAAACACACATGGAAAAAACATGCTCGCACGACATAAGATGAAAGCTTTTCTTGCATGAAGTGTTCAAACTGTACTCAGTTATCTTTGATACATGTATCAGGCTGCTGTCGTACTGCATATGCTAATGCCTTCCTAGAATATTGTCAGGAAGTGATGAGCCTTCTAAAACACGAGAACAAACAGTCTCTAAATGTCGTACCTGAGTTCCAGTAAAAAGAACTTTCAAGTTCCCCAACAAATAAAAGATCAGTGAGTGTAGGTGCTTCACAGATATCATATTTCATCTATTTATATGTCTCATTTTTTCGACTAGCTTCCAGGTCGCAGCTTCTTTCTGAAGTTCTTGATCTCGCCATTAGCCGAGCTGTCGACGTGGCATCATATTTCGTCACAGTAACTTTAAAATTTCATATAATATAAATAAAAACTCATTGCTGTACATCTGCATTGAAAACAGATTGATACCTACAGACATGCGAATAGAATTCTCCTCTGAATATAATGGAGATCATCAAGAAAACGTTATTTAGAAAAGCCGATGAGCATTAGCGTTCTACAGCTTCTAATATTCAGGGTGGAGAAACATTGTGTCACGAAATTTTAACCCTGGTAGCAGATGCCAGTAGGAACCAAAATTACTAATCTCGTGTAGGTCGACAACTCACGATTTTTATACTACGGAAAATTGGCGCCACGCGCTCCGATTGGGCGTGGAATTGCCCTCTTGCCTTTCGTCGGTTGACGGGCAGTACTATGGTTGTCGGTTCACACAAACAAACATCCCTCGCCCCGTTACTGCCCCAAAGTTACACGCACACGTGTCGAATAAGACTTGCTATCTGTCTCCACCTCACGTCAGAGGCATTCACACGTCAGCTTCGCTTCGGAGCACAAGCACGTCACCTGTTATTTAGTCATACAGTAAGCACAGCGGCACAGTATTCGTTTGAAGAAAAACGAGATATGGTTTTTGTTTATGGACTAGCCGACCGTAATTCGCATGAAGCTCGACGGTTGTAAGAGGAACGGTACCCAGCAAGACGCCTCTCACATCTGCTAACGTTCACAGCAATTCACCGGTGACTTGGCGAAACAGGCTGTTAGCGGCATATCATGGTGATGCTGGAAGACCTCGAACTCGACCGGATGCTGCATTTGAAGAGGCTACTCTCGAGCGCTTCGAGGAAGCACCTACGACAAGTATTCGAGCGGTTTGACACGACATGGGGGTCACTCACCGGTTAGTCTGGGAGGATTTGAGAGATGACGGCCAGCATACATTTAGTTTCCACCCTGTCCAAGTCCTAAATCCTGTGGCGGACTATGAACACGGCAAGGGTTTTGCCGGTGATTACTGCGACATTTTGACAAGATACCGACTTCCCCGTCACTGTGTTTTTTACGGACGCGTACACCATCCATCGGGATGGCCTTTACAGCACTCGAAACGTTCGTTACTGGGCAAGGGGAAATTCTCACGTCATGTACGTCCACGAACACTAGGAACGATTTTCACTCAGTATTTGGGCAGGCATTGTGGATGACCATCTGATTGGGCTGTTCCGTCTGCCTCTTTGACTTGGCAGTGCAAATTACCTTCACTTTTTGCTAGAAACTCCACCCGATTTCCTGGAAGATGTTCCGTTGGACATACGACTACGAATGTGGTTGCAGCATGGTGAGGCGCCCGCACGTAGCAGTCGTGCTGTGAGCGGATATGTAAATGAAATCTTCGACGGCCGATTAATTGGCAGAGGTGCTCGTAGGACATGGCCCACGCGATCACCAGATTGCACGCCACCGGACTTTTTCCCCTGGGGATTCTTGAAGGTTCTAGTTCACCTACCTGGACGCGAGCCACCTAGAAACTCAGAGGAATTAATGAATCGCAGCCACGTGGGATTAGCCGAGCGGTCTAGGGCGCTGCAGTCATGGACTGTGCGGCTTGTCCCGGCGGAGGTTCGAGTCCTCCCTCAGGCATGGGTGTGTGTGTTTGTCCTTAGGATAATTTAGGTTAAGTAGTGTGTAAGTTTAAGGACTGATGACCTTCGCAGTTAAGTCCCATAAGATTTCACACACATTTGAACATTTTTTTGAATGAATCGCATTCAACATGGCGCCAATCACATCAGGGCAATGCCACGAACCTTTGAAAGAGTTCGGAAAAACACCGAGCGACGTTACCAAGCTTGTGTCGCGTCAGAGGGTCTCCAGTTCGAGCACCTGCTTTTAATAAGCAATGTCCTAGTTACAAAAAAAGTCCCGTTTCAGGGCCGACACAATTCGTAGAAGACTATACGCGAACTAACAGCTGTTGACCAGTTTGATCCCAGTACGTCCTATCATGAAACTCCAATGGATGTGACGGGACCCTGGTGGATTCGCCCCTAGGTCCCTAGAGTGGAAGGCTGGCGCTCTACCACCGAACATGCGGGCCGTCTTGGATACATCGCGATCTCCGGCAAACAAAGCATTCGCAGTCATGCGTTGCCCAGACCATTCGGCAACATGGCAATCCAGCGAGCGATCGAAGTTCGTGGCGACAAGTTTCCGTAGTCGACCTGTTGGCATCAGCTATCCAGGATTAAAATATGCACAATTTTTCTGCACCCAGCACACACACAGATATATAGCGTGTCCCTGCTATCTTGTCCACCCAAAATATCTCTGGAACAATAACAGCTATTGGAAAATGACTTTCACTGGTATCAATGTAGGGCTGGGGCCCAAGAATGTACATATTTGGAAACATTCTAAAACAAAAGCATATGTGTTTTTTAACACAAACTTATGTTTTTTTAAATGGACGTCCTATATTTTTTCTTCAGCAATCCATAGCATGACAAAGCACATACACAATGGCGTTGATTGCATCGCAATAGTCCCATTACATCCCGAGATATTAAGACGCGAAGTTGACGCTTGAAACACCCGACATGCGCTGCTAGCGCACGTCCTGAGGCTCAGGCGTGAACCCCATGCTGCCCGTAATCGCGATGTGATTGACATGCGTAATCACACTTCCATACTTGTCAAGAGGTCCGAAACGAATAATACGGTCTGCTGCCATCCTGCATTAACGTCGTACACTCCAGCAGGCTAGGCTAGGGGTGATGCGGTTCTGTAACATATCTGTGTACCGCAACGTTAGTCACAAAGTTAACTTCGCTTATCGTTAATCCGTTACTAAAAAGGTAATGCCGTTCAACGTTAAATCTTTGCATTACTGTAGATCTAGCGCAAGTGACAGTTAATCATTCACTCGTAATAGTAAAATTTATGTTGATGGTTTTAGCGAAACGAGCAAGTGGACTAAAAGTTTTACCGTTATTTAGGTAAGAATGTTTTGATTTAGGAAGTTCAGGTAGGATATAGAAGATGAACGTAAACATGTTTAACAAATTAGTATTATCACATAATTATCAATGTTATGTTTATCTAATGCGTTAAATGACAAATTGTTGCAAACAAATGTTTCTTAACATCACTGGGTAAAATGGCCCTTTGTAGAAACTTCCACTATGATTCCAGCACTACATACTAAACATAGCGTTCACATCTCATGCTCAAAGTGATACCCATTGGCTTGCATACATAGGGTCACTCTGCGGATGAAGGATGCCATACTGTTTCCTCTTTGATGGCTGTACAAGCATCAATAATGCGTTGCTTCATGTCCTCTGGTGTTGTTGGTTCATGTTGGTAAACAGCATCCTTCACTGCTCCCCAAAGAAAATAATCCAGTGGTGTAAAGTCCGGAGATCGGGCAGGCCACCTAACTGGGTCACCTCGTCCAATTCACCTACCAGGGAACTTACGGTTCAGAAGTCGTAAGGCGTTATGTGCAGGGCATCCGTCATGCTGATACCACATGACCATTGTCCGGTTCAGAGGTACGTTGTCCAAGAGAACAGGAAGATTGTGTCGTATAAATCTGGAGTATTGTCTGCCATTTTGGATGCCATTTATAAAGAAAGGTCCGATAATGGTATCTCCAATAATCCCACACCAAACATTAACTTTCCACGGACGTTGATGCTCTACCTGACGGAGCCATTTTGGATTGTCTGCGGACCAATAATGCATAATCCTCATATTGACAATTCCTTTGTTGGAGAATGATGCCTCGTCGGTAAAGAGAACATCTGCAAAAAAATTTGGATTAGTCAGAAGTTTTTTCTGAGCCCACCAACAAAATGTCACACTATTGCGGAAGTCATTTCCATGAAGATCATGGTGTAAATGAACATGGTAAGGATGAAATTTATGACGTTTAAGAATACTCTGTGCACTTGACTTCGACACACCAACTTCATGTTCAATTTGACTTGTGCTGATTTGAGGTATATGGTAGCGAGCACAGCAACTTCAGCACGTTCATCTGCGCGTGTTCTAGGACGATGTCGAGGTCTTGGATTTAAGTTTCCCGTTTCACGTAGACGAGATGTGAGACGACCAAACATCCGGCGCGAAGGCGATGGCTTGTTAGGGAATCGTCTTCTGTACAGTCGTTCTGCCTGAACAGCATTTCGTCCACCTACAACTGGGTACAGTACAGGTATGTAGAGTAGGGTAGAAAACAGACATATTAACTTAATAATCATAATGTTCGCTAACAGTACTATCAACAAACAAGCAATCTCATAACGTATTTCCCATCAATGTACATTCTCCATAGATCAGCAGCATTTCTACCATATCTTCATGTGTGTACATTATACTGTAAAGTAAAAGTTCCACAACACAACGTTTATTCACAATGTGTACTACCTCCGTGCCGTCACTAGATTACTCTGATGCACGACTACACTGGCAAGCGGTGTACTGCACGCCAAAGCAACAACAAATGGGATGGTCGGAGGGTGGTGGAGTACAGGAGTTTGCATGGGTCGCAAATCATAAACAAGGCGAAGTGATAACTGTGGCAGTAGTGGGAACTACGTTGGACTCTTGACTAGGTAGAGCCAGACCCTGCGCGACAGGCACAATGGGTCGTATAACGCATTAGATATACCTTATTTTGGGTGTGCAGGATAAATAAGACAACCTGACGGGTGCACACCGATCGGTACTGGTTCATATTGTGTACGTAGATACGTAAAACGTGCAAGAGGGAAACCAATATGTGCTTATGAGAGTTGATGGCAGCAGACCGTATTACTCGTTTCGGACCTCTTGATAAGTATGGAGGTGTGATTACACATGTCAATCACATCGCGATTACGGGCAGCATGGTGTTCACGCCTGAGCCTCAGGACGTGCGCTAGCAGCGCATGTCGGGTGATTCAAGCGTCAACTTCGCGTCTCAATATCTTGGGATGTAATTGGAATATTGCGATGCAATCAACGCCATTGTGTATGTGCTTCGTCATGCTATGGATTGCTGAAGAAAAAATATACGAGGTCCATTTAAAAAAACATAAGTTTGTGTTAAAAGATACATATGCTTTCGTTTTAGAATGTTCCCAAATATGTACATTCATGGGCCCCAGCCCTATATTGATACCGGTGAAAGTCGTTTTCCAATAGCTGTTATTGTTCCAGAGATATTTTGGGTGGACAAGATAGCTGGGACACCCTGTATATATATATATATATATATATATATATATATATATATATATATATATTGTTCAACATCGTCCTGGACAAAGTAATGAGCGAATGGGAAGCTGAAGTCAGGAGACAAAACATCTGGAGACCAGTCACATTAGGAAGGAAAAGACTGGAAATCCCTTACCTAGCATTCGCAGACGACCTAGCGATACTGACCTATGACCCAACATCGGCAAAAACACAGATCGAAATCCTGAAAGAATGCGCCGAGAAAGTCGGCCTACAAATCTCTTTTGAAAAAACGCAAGTCCTAACAAGAGAAGGCGACGACATCACAACCAAGTACGGCAAAATTAAAGGGGTCACACACTTCAGATACCTAGGCGAAATCATCGAACCGACCGGAACACAGAAACTGGCTTACGAAGACAGACAACAGAAGACACGGAAATCACTAGGCATGGTACGAAACGTCTACAACAAACAATGCATTTCCAGAAACACCAAGATCAGACACTATAACACAGTGATCAAACCCACCGTACTGTATGCCAGCGAAACACTAGCACTCAACAGGAAAATCAAAATTGAAGAAATCAAAAAAGAAGAACGTAAAATCATGAGGAAAATTTTAGGAAGAAGACCCACACCAGATGGCTACAGACTACAGAAGAACTCAACAGTAGAAGCATATTCGAACATCGAGAACGATATGAGAAAAAGGCGCCTTAAATTCTACGGACATTTAGATAGACTCCCTGAAACAAGACTCACCAAGAAAATTCTAGAACACATCAAGACCCTTAAAGTCTCGACATCCTGGATGGAAGGAGTCCGAAAAGACCTACAAGCAATTGGCACCACAAACACCACAGACAGAAGCACCTTCCGAAAACACATAGACAATTGGGAAGTAAAGTCAGAAGCGCTAAAACAGCGGACCAAACAAGAATGGTCTGAGGAGAGAAAAGAGGCCCTCTCCAAGAGAATGAAGGAGTACTGGAAGGACAAGAAGAACAAGCCTTCAAAGTCATAAGCTTAACGATTTCCTTTTAGGGAAAATTCGCCAACAATAATATATATATATATATATATATATATATATATATATATGTACGGCTTTGTACATAACGGTAAGGAGAAATGGACTATTGAGTGGTGTGGCAACTGTCTTCATAGGAAAACTGGACAGGAGCAAACAATTTAACACAGTAAACAGAATATTTACTGTGCTTAGCTTCTATTTCTCCAAGCATACTAAGACTCGTTATACTTAATGCAGCAAGATTTAGATTCCAGGTATCACAATGACGACCAAGATTAGACTCCCTGAACTAAGTACGATCAACGATCAGAACTAAGTGACATCTGCGTTGCTTCCCACAGCGAAACAGTTCCGAGTGCGAATGGGGTGTTAGGCTGCTGCCGGCCATCTTATATGACGATCACAGGTCGCTCATGGTCCAGAGTTGCTCGAGGTGTGGCTCAGCGGGTATGCACCATTGGATCTGCCAGATCCGGCGTAACTGCTATCAGCATCAGGCGGAAACATGCAATACTATTGCTAACGTAAAGACTCCCATGGGTTGTCATTGATACTTGATACCACAATATATACACTGTAAGAGTAATATTCACCTACTTTCCACGCAAAGGGTGGGTCTGTGAATAATAAGTCGTGATATGCGTCATATTGGATAACGACCAATATTAGTATCGAATCTATAGTTTTTTGAGTCGTTAGGTTTATTGGTGACAATCTTAATGAGCTTTCGGCTCATAGTTGTGACAATGTGTGTGGAGGGGGCGGGGTAGTGTTGAGGGGTGGGGAGTGGGGAGATGGAGGGTTGCTATGACAGTGATGTGTCAGCCCATCTCTGTAGCGTCAGGAACAATTTTTACCATCAAACATACCACTTGCAGCCTGGAAAAAAATCACTGTGACAATAGGGATCCTCTGCACCCCTACTGCTGGGGCGTGAATGAAAAGGGGTGATGTAAAATTGTAACTTAGGGACTCTTGGAGCGATTTCAACCAAATTTCGTATATACGTGACTCATTTTGTGTATAAAAGCAGCGTTTACTGTGGGAGTAAGATATACCTGCTACCACTAGAGATAGGGATAAGAAAGAGACCATATGTAAAAATGTTTCAAAACAACCTGCTGATATTTCTTTCCTGCATTTAGTAGACTTGTAACACTTTAAAAGTATGAATGCAATCAGTCTCTTATTTTGAATGTTGAGTGTATCACGAGGACGAAGACTGCAGTGAGGTCAACGTATATCGGGACGTAAATGCATGCCAAAGGGCTGAAAAATGCAGATAAATTGAATACCCTCTCCGGATTCGTATGGTGTGAAATAGCAGAGAATTATACATATATGTATATAACACATGCGGTACACACATGCCCGGCGAAGCCTGAGGTGTACAGTTAGTATTCTCCAAGTACGTCAACTAACAAAACTACAACAGCTGCCAGATATTCATTTATTAGTCATTAAATCACAGCTAGTTTCCTGGCCAAGAAGTGACATTTTGAGGTTAAAGAATAAAGACAGATGTAACTTTATAATATACAACGTTTACCATCATAGGTAACTTTAGCTTCAATGTACCAAAGTGCCGGGGACAGGCACGCCATCACGCTCGGGAAGCAGCTCGGGTGGGCTAATTAAACAAAAGCCTTATAATAATAATAATAATGATAATAATAGCTGAGAAGAGTAACCAAAATATACAGGTGATATATGAAGATTATAATCCATTGTGAAAGGGTATCAACGACAAGATTCGATGATGACATTGCTACCATCCGTGAAAAACAATTACAGGATGGGATGAATTGAGTGAACAGTCTAATGAGAGCAGATTATGGATTGAAAATAAATCGAGAAAAGACTGAAGTAATGAGAAGTAGCAGAAATGATAACTGCGAGAAACTTAACGCCAGGATTGGTGATCACGAAGTGAAAGTTGTTAAGACAAAATAACCCAAAACGGATGAAGCAAGGAGGACATAATAAGCAGACTTACACTGGCAAAAAAGGCACTCCTGGCCAAGATAAGTCTGCTAGTGGCAAACACAGCCTTTCATTTGAGGAAGAAATTTGGAGAATGTCCGTTTTCAGTACACCATTTATGGTAGTAAAATCTGGATTGCGGGAAAGTGCGAACAGAAGAGAATCGGAGCATATTGAGATGTGGTGCTATAGAAGTGCGTTGAAAAGTAGGTGGACTGATATGGTACGCAATGAGGAGGTTCTCCACAGAACCAGCGAGGGAAGGAATATAAGGAAAACACAAGATGAAGGGACGGAATAACGTCCATGGTACCAGAGAGAGCTGTAAAAACAGTAGAGGGAGACAGAGATTGTAAAACATCAAATAAATAACTGAGGACGTAGATTGCAAGTGCTATTCTGAGATAAGAGGTCGGCACAGGAGAGGAATTCGTGGGGGGCCGCATCAAACCAGTCAGGAGACTGCCTAAAAACAAGTGAAGGTCTGTAAGTATCGGTTATCGACAGTACAGACATATAGCCAGAAAATGTGAAAAGCCCATCTAGCCATGACAATAGTTTAAGAGAAAGCTGACGGCAGCTTTGGCTGCCATATACTCTTACAGCTTTTTACTCGGTAATTTATGGAAACCACAGCCAACGTAAAGGAAAGCAAAGCAAATCTCTCTTTTCTGACCCTGATGGATCAATAGAGACCGACCGACCGACCGCCATGTCGTCCTTTGCGAATGTGTTCACTAGATGCAGTTCGGAGGGGCGAAGGGTCGCCACACCGCTCTTTCGGGCGTTGTCGGTTTCTTTGACCTTGGAACCGCTACTTCACACTCAGCTACCTCCTCAATCGGCATCATGAGGCGGAGTACACCCCATTTAAGTACTTCCAGCAAGGGAAAATACGTGGTAGTGCCAGAAATCGAACCTGGGTCCACCAAAATGCTGACAGAGACGTTGTTCACGTAAATGTGCGTCAATTTGTTCTTACACCCCTCAACATTCATGTGCTCCCCTCGGCGAAAAGAAACAACACACTCACAAATTAAAAAATTGTTTCAGTGTTTCCTCTAGGAGCAAAGCCACAGCCAAAGATATTGTTTACTGAGAATGAGAACTGCTCTAGATTTTACGCACAGGATATTAGCCTATAAATTGCAAGGTTTAGGTGTGCCAACGCCATGCAGCTAAGAGAGCCCACTGCGTTGTGAAGGTCGGGTTAACTAGTAAAAAAGGACGAATACGTCAAGATGTTTTGATTTGCATGTCTTTGAAGCTGCCAGGTACGTCCCTAACTCGGTCCAGGACATATTCACCTTTTTTGTGCTACAGTGGAAGCATTTTCCATCTAGTTCCCAGCTGTTACTGAACCATAATTTTGATATTAGACCTCCACAACACAGCAACCGATGTAGAGTTTTGTTGACTTTAGCGACGACTGATCCGGTATAGGTTTTCTTATTGTCTTTCGAAGCATGTTGCTTATATCGTGGCACAGGATAATGCTTGTACGAAATAACAGGACGATCATACACGTTTCTGTCTGCCTTCTTACAAGATCTGATCAAATTCGCACGAGTTTGAAACATGTAAGTGACGGGAGTAAAAAACTCACAAAAATGTGTTTTTGCATGAAAAATCCGAATAAAGCTAGATTTTTGAGAGTGAGTTTTCAACTTCATCTTAAGAATGCATTTTAAATTGTTTCCGCGTATTCTATTCACCTAAGAACGAATTTTACGTCCTACGTTTAGCTCCACTATAAAAGCATCCTATCTCGACAACGGGCAAACATTTTTTTCACAAAAAGGCCTTTTGGAGTTATCGATCTACATACCTTCATGCAAGCTTTGAACCGATTTGCAAAAGTTTAAAGTGGAAAACACCTCTCAGAAAAACGTGTTTGCCGGCCGGTGTGGCCGAGCAGTTCTAGCCACTACAGTCTGGACCCACGCGACCGCTACGGTCGCAGGTTCGAATCCTGCCTCGGGCATCGATGTGTGTGATGTCCTTAGGTTAGTTAGGTCTACTAAGTTCAAGGGGACTGATGACCTCAGAAGTTGTCCTTAGGTTAGTTAGGTCTACTAAGTTCTAGGGGACTGATGACCTCAGAAGTTAAGTCCCATGGTGCTCAGACCCATTTGAACCATTTTTGATTTGAAAAACGTGTTTCTTCAGGTGTTTTTGCAGATCAAATCTGAACAGTGCACATACAAATGTTGCCATTAGCTGAGCGTTGATTTCGGCCCAATTAAAAGCTTTGCACAAGAAATAAATCGATTCGCACAATCTGTGTAGATGCCAGCTTCGGTTCGTCGTTCAAACCTTGCTTTATATACTGTACCATAGCTACAGATATTCGATAGGCTATACAAATATCCGCTGGTCTGTGCTAAACCAAAATCTTTCTACCGCATGTTCCTATCACAAGTAGGAAACGTATACAAAGAACCTTCGAAACAGCAATTCTGCGCACGACGTTTCAACGATTACTGCTTGCTCTCTCCATCCGTATACCCTTATGCGCAGACAAATATTTTAATATTAAAAGCTGTAAAATGTTAACTTTGATCACACTGCTAAAATGAAACGAGCTCTACTTTCGTTTGTGTAGTTACTGACAGAAAGAAAGCTAATGGATAGCTAAATACAGTGTCTCATTTAGGAAGTATATGCTGACCTGTTTCTAGAGTCTAAGACTTAAAACTCTAAAGAAGTGCCAATGGTCGGTTCGAGGCACTGCCCCACGAGGATTACCATTGCCCGTCCCGGCAATATTGTACATAGAAGAGCAGCTGCAAAACACAGAGTAGTAAACGCGGAAAATTAGAAGTTTTCGACAGATGTATGTCAAGATTTCTCACAGAGGAATGTTAATTCTAGGAGCGCAGTGAAATAAATCTTACAGCACACTGTCAGCTGCGAAATCCGTGTCGAACGATGTTGGGCCAATTACAGTCTTGAAGCAAGGTTGCAGCAGCAAGGTGTGATTAAACGTTAACGTCTCCAGAAGAGACCCCTACAATAAAAATTTTATATGGATTATACTCTCTCTCTCTCTCTCTCTCTCTAACTCTTCATCACCCCTCTGCAGCCCACATGACGCATAACCGTGCGCGCAATTGCACGTAAGTGTGTGTGTGTGTGTGTGTGTGTGTGCGTGTGTGTGTGTGTGTGTGTGTGTGTGCGTGTGTGATGGAACGAGTTCAGTTAACTGTCCTCTTTCAAGATAATTCATAGCGCAAAATAAGTTTTATTGGGCCTTTATAACTTTTATGGCTTTACTCAACCTTCTTTTCACCTCATGCGTATACATGTTACGGCCTGCAATCTACACCTCGCGTTACCGCTCTTACTATAATAAGACTAGTAAATATAGTTTAATAATGATAATGAACTTTATTTCTACTATCGGTGACATTATTCCTCAGCTAACAGAGTCATTAAGAGCTTTGGTTATTGCCATAATTATTGTCATTATATTTGTAGTTGTTGTTGTTGTTTTTCTTTGATTATAGAGGATCGAGGAATTTAAAGTGGAAATAGGCCCATAAAGTAGACGACATTCACTTATATTTATTGATGTGTTTGGGAGATTCAGCCATGTCAGAACTATTACAACTGGCAATATTTAGGAGACGAAAGAAAAATGTCATAATGCCAGTTACAAAGAAGACATGAAGTTAGGTGTGAATATTACCAAACTGTCTAATTAATGAGTCATGACTGTAAAATACCGATATGAACTATTTGGAGCAGAATGGAAGAACTGGTAGAGGTCGGCCTGAGGGAAGATCACTGGGTTATAGAGAGATACAGGATCACGCCATGCCACACTGAGGCCACGATATATCTTAGAAGATAGATTAAAGAAAGACAAAACAACGTTAATGATATTTGTACGTTTACAGAAAGTATTTAACAATGCTGACTCGAACAGACTCTTTGAAATTGTTAAGATAGCGGGGATAAATGTACGAAGCGAAAGGTTATTTTTAGCTTGTACAGAAGTAGACTGCACTTATACAAATCAAAGTACTCAAAAGTCAAGCATTAGTTAAGAAACCGGGTTGTAGCCTAGCACAGATGTTGAATCTGCACATTGAGCAAGGAAAATGGCAACCAAGGAGAAATTTGGAAAAGTTAAAGCAGAAGAGCTGAAAGAAATCGGTTTGGCGATGTCACTGTAATTCTGTCAGAGACGGCTAAGCACTTGGAAGAGGTTTTGGACGAAATGGATAGTGTCTTGAAAGGAGATTACAAATGTAAAAGACAGGATAATGGAATTCAGTCGAATTGAATCAGGTGATGCTGAAGGCATGAGGTTAGGAACTGAGATTCTGAAACTTCTAGAGGAACTTTAGTGTTTGTGCAACAAAATAACTGTTGGTTGAAGGAGAGATGATATAAAATACAGTCTGTCAGAACACGAAAAGAATTTCTGTAGGTGGGAGGATGGGGAGGGGGGATTTGTTAACATTTAACTTAAGGCTAGGAAGTCTTTTTTGAAGGTACTGTCTCGTACAGAAGTGAAACATGATTGATAACATAAGAACAGAATAGAAGTTTTTCAAGTATAGTGTTGCCAACGAATGTTGAAAATTAGTTGGGTGGATTGCGTGACTAATAAGTAGGTCCTTAATCGGGTTTGGAAGACAAGAGATGTATGTTCCAACCTGTTTAGAAACGATTCTGTTCATAGAGCACATACTAAGGCATCAAGGATTGGCAGCTTTGTAATGAAGGGGTAGTATGGAAGGTAAAAATTGTAGGAGAATGTCATAAGGCTTCAATACAAGAAACACGCTAAAATGGATTCACACTGTAGCAATTATTAGAAAAAGGATTTAATTAGGGGGAAAGAAATGGAAAGCTTTTATGACAGATATTGGCAGAGGAGTTACTGACAAAATAAAGACATTTGTCATACTTGTAACAAAAACATCCTATTAAGTCTCTTATTTATACATTTAATGAGTGATAAAACACTACCAGTTGGAATGTTCTGTGACTTATAAAAGGCATTTGATTGTTTCTATTATAATATTCTATTCATGGAATTAAGTTTTCATGGAATACATAGTACAGACGGTACCAGTATGGTTCTCATTCAGGAAACACAATGTAGAATGTCACCCTAGGTCGTTCGAGTAATACAAGGAGAGACGCCACACCATCTGTATGGGGAGAATTTACAAAGGAAGTCCAACACAATTCGATCATTTGAACATTACTGTTCTTGCTTCATGTTAATGGTCTGTCGTTTGATTTGAATCAACATGTAGAACTAGCCCTTTATGGAGATGTGAGGAGCACTGTTATGATACTGAGGAAAGAAACATCAACAGCAAAAATAGAAAAATATTTCTTGTGAAAGTTTCAGAATAGTTGCAGACAAATGGACTAGCTTCTAACTTCAAAGAAAAGAAAAAAGGCAATACACTCAGTTTTGTACTGTCAAAAATATCCCACCCCTATTAACCAAGTATGCCAACAAGAAATAATAAACAAGGTACAAAATTGGAAGTTATTATGTGTGGATATTGATGAATACTTAAATAGGGAGACGTTTGGTTCAGCTAGCTTTGCAAAAAGAGTAATTGCAAAATTTGGGGTTATAGATGTCAGTAAGTTCAAACCTCTTGCATATTTTTATTCATTCACGATTTATTGGATAATGCTCTAGGCAACTGCACACTTAGGTAAAAAGTATCCATTACACAAACGGACATAATTAGTATTATGGGCAGAGTTCACACTCATACACCTTTAGGTTTCTCTTTAAGCAGCTGATTAACTTCATTTTCACAGTACATTTACTAATTAATTTTGTGCCAACAGTTCATGTAGGTTTCAGAGCAACAGATAAATTTAGAAGTACAACACAAGAAGGAAAATCTGAATCTGTCTTTGACACAGAAAGGGGTGAAACATGCAGCTATGAAATTTTCAGATATCAGTTAAAGAGCTTTCTTCTTAACAACTCCTACTGTACGATACAGGATTTCTTGAATAGAGATAATCAGTCAAAATAAAGAACCACCTGAATATTTTCATCATGTGGTCACATAATTAAAGTTTTTTATTTAGTTGTATATGTTGTATATTAATGTACTGTGTTCGTTCTATTGACAGGATCCAGACCATAACGTTTATTCAGATATTGATCTATGGAACAGTAACTAACTAGTTGGAAACCAACCAAAGAGAATTTTTTGGAGCTGTACTATGAATGAGTGCTGCACTGAAAAAGTCAGTTAGAAGGTTTACGACATTAACTAACTTCCACATTAAACCAATCTCGAATGTCAGTCCTGAAAATCTTCTATATTTTCTGAGTATGTACTTTGTATGTTAGTTAGTCATATGTTCCATCGATCATTTGAACGATTCTGTTATCAAAATTATGTGGAACAAGTCAATTGACACAATACATACAAACAATTAGTGTTAACATTCATGAACGCATTATTATTTTAGTCCTACTCATCCAACTACACTTAAAACAAGGCTATGTACTTATTTGTTTGTTTTTTACTGGTTATCAGTGTTTAAGCAGATTTCATCAGTTGAATAGAAGTAGTTGTTAAGGAGAAATGATTTTAATTTCGATTTAAGACATAATTTTGTATCAGTCAGATATTTTATGTTATTGGACAAATGTTAAAATAATTTTTATTGCTGCATATTGAACTCCCTTCTGAGCCACAAAAACCTTTAACAATGGGTAACAAAGGTCAATTTTCCCTTTAGTGTTGCAGCTATAGACATCACTGTTGTCCTACAATTGTGATGGATTATTCATGATGGATTTTATTAGCGAATATACGCATTGTGATGGCGCAGTTAAAATGCCTAACTCATTTAAAATGGCACCTATTTCACGTCCATGGGTGTACACCAGATGTTACTCTTACTGCTCAGCTTTGTGCAATCAATACTTCCTTTTCAAGTGATTAGTTAACCCAGAAAATTATTCTGTAAGACACTGTTGAGTGTAAATATGCCAAATGTGTGAAGAAGTTGATTCTTTTTTTCAGATTAGTAGTTGAACAAAGAGCAGAAGTAAGTGAACTTAACTGTTTGAGAAGCTCAGTAATATGCTTCCTCGAGTTCAGATTTCCATCAAACCCAAAAATTTGGAGCATTCTACACTATTTACTTACTCCTGTTTGTATTACATTTTTGTTTAAAAGAGTTGAACACAGTGTGTTTTCTTTTTCCAAAATTTAGGGAGAGCCCCTTTTCTGAAAATCACTTTATAATTTATTAGGAAACATCATTTAGCATCTCTTCTGTTGCTATTTCTGTAATGGGATTTATTATGACACTAGCACCAACTCCAAAAGATACAAATTCTGCTTGTTGAACGTGAAGTGGAAGGTTATTCAAAAGTCTAAGGAATAGGAGTGGACTCAAAATAGAATCCTGTGGTACTGCCTTTTTTAATTTTCCCCCAGTCACTAAAATTTTCTGTTTACACAACGCTAAATTATTCAACAGTAGCTTTTGCAATCTGTTTGTTAAGGATGATCCCAACCAGGTGCGCATAAAGCCATCAATTCTATAAAACTTGTATTTTTCCTAAGAGAGTACCATGATTTACACAACCAAACGCCGTGGGAGGATTGTAAAAACACTAACTGGCGATGTTTTATTGTTTAACACTTTTATTATTCGATCAGTGGTTGTATAAATGGAATTCTCGGTGAAGTAACCCATCTTGGATCCAAACTGTGATCTGCTGAGTATGTTGTTTCCACTTCAGTGTGAGGCTACTCTTGAGTACAGTACTTTTTCGAATATTTTGGAGAAAGATGTCTGCATAGAAACTGAATGATGTTTGTTTAAGTCTGTCTTGTCAACTTCCTTATGGAGAGGTTGAACAGTTGCATATTTCAACTTTTCTGGGAAAATTCCCTGTGCCAAAGGAGTACTGCTTATATCATTGTGGATATTACTTACTAAGGCATAACAACTGTTCAAAGTTCTGTTTCAAATTCAATCAACAACGCTTGAGCTTTTGTATTTTAAATTTTTTTTAATTTTATTAATTACAGTCAAGGCTGTTTGGGCTATTTCTAATTCCATAAAGTTTTGTGAAAAGACATTTTTAATACATTCTCTTGTTTCTTTAGTGGAACCATTTATCCTATTTTCGCTCTTACATTTAAAAATTGCTTCTTAAACGTAGCACCACTTTGTGAATTACCAGTCACAGCATTTTCATTTATTTCAGTTTTATGGTACTTGTACAATGACTGACTTTTCTGTCTCCTATTTGACAATATCCTATACAATTTTAATCTTACTATTTGTGTTTGCATTTTTTATTTTCCTCATTACATCTATACCTTTGGACATATAAATGACTTTCCTTAGAATACTACAGTATTCACTGTATATGCAAGTAAAGTCAAATCTTGACTTACTCAGGCCTTTACATAAATTTGCCTCATCTTATTACAGGAGATTTCAAACCGATTAGTGTCGACTGTTTGCTTCTTTCTTTTTCTTTGTGGGTCTTCTGGATAATTATTTAGAAACATAACTTCTAAATAATGACAAATTTATAATGGAATAAGCTGAATTTGACATTAGCATCTCTTTCTATGTACAGCTCACCCCATACCACCCTTTTCAACTTACTCTTAAAACATTGTACCTCTCTCTCTTTAACAGGCTTCACCGCTTTGCATGAACTTGCCTCAGGATTGTAAGTTGCATATTGTTTATTTCCATTAATTGTGCATCCTGATTAGAGAGTTAATTGGTATGTGGGTACACATTCATTGTTTCACCCTGTGGACTGCCTATACAAATGTTATCTGTCAAAGTTCTACTATCTTCCTGCACATGAGTACGAAAACTGAGTACTGAAATATGATAGAAACACCCAAATAATAGTTCTACTTCATTTTTGCTGTCCATGTGCTTTAATAAATCTATATTTAAATCTCTGAAAACTACTGTGTCCTCTTGTCTGACAGACAGCTCACTACCGCATCTACATTTCTTATAAATAATTGAAACTCTCCCAGACTGAATCTGTAGACTGTTAAAATTATCAGAGAAATATGTTGCAGTAACGGTTCACAAGCACATGCTTCTAGGTTATCATCAACACAAAAACTATTTGTTTGAACATTTTTAACTTTTAAATATGTTGCAATTCTTCCATTTTCAAAGTTAATTCTAGAAGAAAATGATACAAGTCTCTGTTGTTGTTGTTGTTGTTACTTTTGTTGTTGTTGAAGTGGTCTTTAGCCCAAAGACTGATTTGATACAGCTCTCCATGCTCTCCAGCAAGCCTCTTCATCCCCAAAAAACTCATGGAATCTATGTCATTCTGAATCAGCCTACTATATTCATCCCTTGATCTCCCTCTAAGGTTTTGCCCCTCACTCTTCATCCAAAAATTGGTGATCCCTTAATGTCTCAGAATGTGTTCTTTCAACCGATCCCTTACTTTAGTCAAGCTGTGCCACAAAATTCTTGTCTCCTCAGTTGTATTAAGTATGTCCTCATTAGTCTTATGATCTAATCATCCGATCTACAGCATTCTTATGTATTTCAAAACTTCTCTTCCCTTTTGGTCTAAAGAGTTTATCGTCCATGTTTCACTTTGTTTCACTTCCATACATGACTCCATTCCAAACAAACATCTTCAGAAAATACCTCTGAACAAGATTATTATGGGTGTTCTCAAATTTCTCTTACTCAGAAACGCCTTTCTTGCTATTACCACTCTATGTTTTATATCGTCTCTACTTAGGTCATCATCTGTTATTTTGCTACTCAAATGGCAAAACCCATCTAGTACCTTAAGTGTCTCGTTCCCTAATCTCATTCCCTCAGCATCACCTGTCTGAATTTGATAACATTCCTTTATCTTTGTTTTGCTTATATTGTCGCTCGTCCTATATCCTTCTTGCAAGATACTGTCCATTGTGTTCAGCTCTTCTTGCAAGTCCAGTGCTGTCTCTGACTGATTACAAAGTCATTGGCAAACCTCACGGTTTTTATTTCTTCTCACTGATCTTTAATCCCTACTCGAAATTTTTTCTTTGGTTTCCTTTACTGCTTGCCAAATGTACAGATTGAATAACATCGAGGATAGGCTACAACAGTGTCTCAACCGCTTCTCAAATATTGCATCCCTTTCATGCCCCTTCACTCTTACAACTGTCATCTCAATTATGTAAAAGTTTAAAAGTTTTAAATAGCTTTTCGCCTCCTGTATTTTACCCCTGCTATTTTCATAAATTCAAAGAGAGTATTCCAGTCAACACTGAAACCAGCTTTCTCTAACTCTTCAAATGCTACAAACGTATGTATGTCTTTCCTTAATTTATCTTCTAAGATAAGTTGCAGGGGCAGTATTGCCTCATGTGTTCCTACAGGTATCCAAAAGCGAAACCGTTCTTCCCCAAAATCATCTTCTTTCAGTTTTTTCCACCCTTCTGTCCGGAATCCGTGTTAGTATTTTGCAACCATGTCTTATTAAACTGCTACTTCTGAAAGTGCTTTCTTTGGAATTGGTATTATTGCCTTCTTCTTAAAGTCTGAGGGTGTTTCATTTGTACCATGCGTATTGCATATCTGATGGAAAAATTCTGTCATGGCTGGCTCTCCAAGCCTATCAGAAGTTCTGACAAAATGTCGTCTACTCCTGGGGCCTTGGGAGGGGGGGATTGATGACCACAGATGTTAAGTCCCATAGTGCTCAGAGCCATTTGAACCATTTTTGAACCTGGGGCCTTGTTGGACTTAGGTCTTGGATCAGCACTCTCTCAAAAATTTTCAAAAATTTCTTGCAATATCATGTCTCCTACCTCATCTTCATCTTCGTCTTCTTACGTTTCTATTCAATGGTCTTCAAGTTCATCTCCCGTGTACAGATTCTCTGTACACTCTTTCCACCTTTCAGCTTTCCCTTCTTTGCTTAGGGCTAGTTCTCCATCGGAGCTCTTGATTTCATACAGCTACACCTCCTTTCTACAATGGAGTTTCTCATTTTCCTGTAGGCGGTATCGCTCTTTCCCCTAGTGAAATAAGCAACCAAGTCCTTTTATTTGTCCTCTAGCCATTCCTGCTTAGCCATTTTGTACTTCCTATAAATCTCATACATAGATGTTTGCATTCCCTTTCGCCTGCTTCACACGCTGCGTTTTTATATTTCCTTCTTGCGTCAGTTAAATTCACTATCTGTTGTGTTATCCAAGGATTTCTGCTAGGCCTTGTCTTTTTACCTATTTCATCCTCTGCTACCTTCACTATATCATCCCTTGAAGCGATCTATTCGTCTTTTACTGTTTTCCTTGCCCCTGTTCTAGTCAACCGTTGCCTAGTGCTCCTTCTGGAAGTTGCAGCAATCTCCGGTTCTTTCAACATATCCAAGTCCCATCTATTATCTTTTTGCAATTTCTTCAGTTTTAACCAAAATAATGTGATCAGAGTCCACATCTGCCCCTGTAAATGTCTTCTAATTTAAAACCATGTTTAGAAATCTCTGCCTCATCCTCTATGTATACAACCTTCTTTCGTAAGTCTTAAACCAAATGGTTATGATTATTGTAATAGGTTATGTGAAAAATTCTACCCTCCTCTTATCATTTGTACCCCTAGTCTATCTTCATCTACAACTTTCATCCTCTTCCTTTCCTTACTATCGACTACCATCGCCCACGATACTTAAATTTTCGTCTCCTTTAACTATCTCAATGACTTTTTAATCTCAACACACATTTTTTCAATCTCTTCATCATCTGTGGAGCTAGCTGGCGTATAAACGTATAGACCTGTAGCAGATGTGGCCTTTACCTTGGCTACAATAATGCATTCACTATGCTGTTCATAGTTGCTCTGAGCGCGTGGGGTTGATCTGTTATTCTGTGCAACGGATTAATCTGAGATGTACCCTTTACCCTGTGGCTCCTGCAAGATGCAATTTCCACCCCCACACTACTACAGAAGTCAGACAGACGCTCCTAACGTTCTAAAGAGAAATGCCTGAAAAACTTTCAGTAATAAATATCTTCTGGAGTTGTCCGCTGTAAGGAAATTACACAAAAATTCACAAAATTTCTTACGTAACTAGTGGGATACTTGGGTACTGGAGTAGTGCTAGTTAGTGTAAGAAAAACATGAAACTAACGAAAGTTATTATTTATTTTGCAAAAATTCTGAGAAATCACAATGACACTTTTAGTTATGAACTGAACAAGTTATATCCTGGTTCTTTTCGGAATGTGAAGTTACCTTTCAAGGATAGGATTCGCTAATGAAATTTCTACACAAAGTTTGAGATCATAGTTAACTTGGCAGAGTGGCTGAGAGGCATGCCTACTCAACTTCAATAATTATCTTTTAGAATGTTGCTAGGTACGGTCGAGGCTGTCGCGTGTGAAATGCAGTGAAGTGTACTGTTGTGGAGGAAATATGGGGCTCACAATAGCTGTAGTGCACAATACTGTAAGCTGCGATGACTGCTGCCCGCACCGCTCGCTGCTGACAAATAAGATAACTCTCGTTCTATCTGGATTGACTTTCGCCAATCAAACTCTCCCTATGCTTTGATGAAGTCAAGGATTCCTATTCGCCGCTAATCTAACTATTGGCGTGGTACACAGGTCAGATAACCAGTCCAACGCGATGTCACTCAAAATTCGCTTGCAGGCGTTTAACTATAACTCTGTTTGTTCACACCACACAATAAGTGTGTCGGCCAACACAGCGAACAACGCTTAATCGCAAGGACTCAATATAGAGTCGCCCTTTGATTCGCTCTCGACAGAAGTGCTATCCCAGTGAAGTACTGAGGAGAGACTTGTTCCTCGCTCTTTCAAGTACACGTACGAGGGCGCACGCTCTCGGTACGTGCTCTCGCTCCAAGAGCGATAACGGAACAGCACCTCTCCACACCAGACGTAAAGGAGTATATCTTTCGGTCTCTTCCATTATTCCTTCAGCTCAAGGCGTCAGAAATATCGTCTGCCAATCAGCATTGCTCTTCTAAAACGTGAGAATGACGTTTCGTTTAAGGCGACCAATCCAGAAACTTGTAGCTTTGGCGTTTGGCGTTTGCTATCTCCCTGTGAAAATCTCTGAAACTGCGTGCTATGTGTAAAGAATGCGTAGGCTGGCCGCTCCCACAGAATGTAGCGGAATTTGCTTTTAAGCTGAACACGGGGTTGTTCTCCCCTTTCCACTCGGGCCCACACTGTCCGCTACAGTCGGTCACTGGCCGACATGGGCTGGGTCGTCCTCTGAAGGGCCTGGCGTCCCGTTGTGCGGCCTCTCTCTGAACTAAAAGCCGCTATGACCGTCATGTCTGGAATGTCTGTGTGCACGCCAGCCTAGAGTGTTTCAACCACGATGCGCTCACTTGTCAATTGCATATCATTTACATTAATTTATACAACATCGACTTTATCTTATCGAGTTTGGGTTCGAATAAAGCGTCTTGATGTGCGGAACATGACTGTGAGGGCGGGATATGTAAGCAATGAAGGCCAGGAGACCATGACATCTTACATTGCTTACCCTTAATCCTATTGTCTTATTCATTACTGAACCCAATCATGCGTACCCTCACCCGTCTTTGCATTTATAACCTTGTATTCACCCTACCAGGTCCTGCTCCTCCTACTACCGAACTTCACTAAATCCCACTTTACCTATTTTCAATCGATTCATTTCCCTTTTAAAATTTTCTCACCTGCCTACTCAACTACGCATGCTAACACTCCACGCTCCAATCCACAGAACACCAGTTTTGTCTCTCCTGATAACGACATCCTCCTCAGTAGTCCCAGTTTGGATATCCGAGTGAGGGACTATTTTACATCCACATCATTTTAGCCAAGAAGACATGATCATAATTTAATCATACAATATAGCTGCATGCCTTGGAGAAAATTGTGGCTGCAGTTTCTTCATGCTTTCAGTCATGTGTAGTATGAACACAGTAATGGCGTTTTGCTTGATATTACAAGGCCAGATCAGTTCAGACTGTTTCCCCCCCAACTACTGAAAAGGCTGCTGTCCATCTTTAGGACTCACCTTTTCGTCTTGCCTCTCAACAGATGCCCCTCCATTGTGATTGCACCTACAGTATGGCTATCTGCATCACCAAGACACGCAAGCCTTCCCACAGACGGCAAGGCCCGTGGTTCATGGAGGAGAGGCAAGTTTATAATACCTGATATTTAATTTCTTCATCCCTGTAGTTACGTGGTGTTCTGAGAGGCACAGAACATCTACCACTTCAGAATTTTCCACGTCTTCTAGGCATACAATAGGCTCATCTACTTTGTTTTTCATCTCTAATGATCCGATCCCCCACATGAACCAGGGATCTTGCCGTTGGTGGGGAGTCTTGCGTGCCTCAGCGATACAGATGACCGTACTATAGGTGCAACCACAACGGAGGGTTATCTGTTGAGAGGCCAGACAAACGTGTGGTTCCTGAAGAGGGGCAGCAGCCTTTTCAGTAGTTGCAGGGGCAACACTCTGGATGATTGACTGATCTGGCCTTGTAACACTAACCAAAACGGCCTTGCTGTGCTAGTACTGCGAACGGCTGAAAGCAAGGGGAAACGACAGCTGTAATTTTTACCGAGGGCATGCAGCATTACTGTATGGTTAAATGATGATGACGTCCTCTTGGGTAAAATACTCCGGAGGTAAAATAGTCCCCCACTTGGATCTCCAGGCGGGGACTACTCAAGAGGACGTCGTTATCAGGAGAAAGAATACTGGCATTCTGCGGATCGGAGCGTCGAATATCAAATCCCTTAATCGGGCAGGTAGGTTAGAAAACTTAAAAAGGGAAATGGATAGATTAAAGTTAGATATACTGCCAATTAGTGAAGTTCGGTGGCAGGAGGAACAAGACTTTCGGTCAGGTGAATACAGGGATATAAATACAAAATCAAATAGGGGTAATGCAGGAGTAGGTTTAATAATGAATAAAAAAATAGGAGTGCGGGTAAGCTACTACAAACAGCATAGTGAACGCATTATTATGGCCAAGATAGACACGAAGCACACACCTACTACAGTAATACAAGTTTATACGCCAACTAGCTCTGCAGATGATCAAGAAATTGATGAAATGTATGATGAGATAAAGGAAACTATTCAGGTAGTGAAGGGAGACGAAAATTTAATAGTCATGGGTGACTGGAATTCGAGAGTAAGAAAAGAGAGAGAAGGAAACATAGTAGGTGAATATGGATAGGGGGAAAGAAATGAAAGAGGAAGCCGTTAGAAATTTGCACTGAGCATAACTTAATCATAGCTAACACTTGGTTCAAGAATCATAAAAGAAGGTTGTACACATGGAAGAATCCTGGAAATACTAGTAGGTATCAGATAGATTATATAATGGTAAGACAGAGATTTAGGAACCAAGTAATAAATTGTAAGACATTTCCAGGGGCAGATCTGGACTCTGACCACAATGTATTGGTTATGAACTGTACATTAAAACTGAAGAAACTGCAAAGAGGTGAGAATTTAAGGAGATTGGACTTGGAGAAACTGATTAAACCAGAGGTTGTAGAGAGTTTCAAAGAGAGCATAAAGGGAACAATTGTCACAAATAGGGGAACGAAATACAGTAGAAGAAGAATGGGTAGCTCTGAGGGATGAAGTAGTGCAGGCAGCAGAGGATCAAGTAGGTAAAAAGACGAGGGCTAGTAGAAATCCTTGGGTAACAGAAGTAATATTGAATTTAATTGATTAACGGAGAAAATATAAAAATGTAGTAAATGAAGCAGGCAAAACGGAATACAAACGTCTCAAAAATTAGATCGACAAGAAGTGCAAAATGGCTAAGCAGGGATGACTAGAGGACAAATGTGAGGATGTAGAGGCTTATCTCACTAGGGGTAAGACAGATACTGCCTACAGGAAAATTAAAGAGACCTTTGGAGAAAAGAGAACCACTTGTATGAATATCAGTTCTAAGCAAAGGAGGGAAAGCAGAAAGGTGGAAGGAGTATATAGAGGGTCTATACAAGGGCGACGTATTTAAGGACAATGTTCTGGAAATAGAAGAGAATTTAGATGAAGACGAAATGGGAGGTACAATACTGCATGAAGAGTTTGACAGAGCACTGAAAGACCTAAGTCGAAACAAGGCCCTGGGAGTAGACAACATTCCATTAGAACTACTGACGGCCGTGGGAGAGCCAGTCCTGACAAAACTCTAACATCTGGTGAGCAAGATGTATGAGACAGGCGAAATTCCCCCAGACTTCAAGAAGAATATAATAATTCCAATCTCAAAGAAAGCAGGTGTTG
Source organism: Schistocerca americana (assembly GCF_021461395.2). NCBI lineage: Eukaryota > Metazoa > Arthropoda > Insecta > Orthoptera > Acrididae > Schistocerca > Schistocerca americana. Next base: position 240,811,468 of record NC_060126.1, read on the forward strand.
ACAGATGTGAAAATTACCGAACAATCAGTTTAATAAGTCACAGCTGCGAAATACAAATGCGAATTCTTTACAGACGAATGGAAAAACTAGTTGAAGCCGACCTTGGGGAAGATCAGTTTGGATTCAGTAGAAATATTGGAACACGTGAGGCAATACTCACCTTACGACTTATCTTAGAAGAAAGATTAAGGAAAGGAAAACCTACATTTCTAGCACTTGTAGACTTAGAGAAAGCTTTTGACACTGTTGACTGGAATACTTTCTTTCAAATTCTCAAGGTGGCAGGGGTAAAATACAGGGAGCGAAAGGCTATTTACAATTTGTACAGAAAGCGGATGGCAGTTATAAGAGTCGAAGGACATGAAAGAGAAGCAGCGGTTGGGAATGGAGTGAGACAGGTTTGTAGCCTATCCCCGATGTTATTCAATCTGTATATTGAGCAAGCAGTAAAGGAAACAAAGGAAAAATTCGGAGTAAGTATTAAAACCCACGGAGAAGAAATAAAAACATAGAGGTTCGCCGATGACATTTATTCTGTCAGAGACAGCAAAGGACTTGGAAGAGCAGTTAAATGGAATGGACAATGTCTTGAAAGGAGGGTATAAGATGAACATCAACAAAAGCAAAACGAGGGTAATGGAATGTAGTTGAATTAAGTCGGGTGATGCTGAGGGAATTGGATTAGGAAATGAGCCACTTAAAGTAGTAAAGGAGTTTTGCTATTTGTGGAGCAAAATAACTGATGATGGTCGAAGTAGAGAGGATATAAAATGTAGACTGGCAATGGCAAGGAAAGCGTTTTTGAAGAAGAAAAATTTGTTAACCTCGAGTATAGATTTAAGTGTCAGGAAGTCGTTTCTGAAAGTATTTGTCTGGAGTGTAGCCATGTATGGAAGTGAAACATGGACGATAAATAGTTTTGACAAGAAGAGAATAGAAGCTTTCGAAATGTGGTGCTACAGAAGAATGCTGAAGATTAGATGGGTAGATCACATAACTAATGAGGAGGTATTGAATAGAATTGGGGAGAAGAGGAGTTTGTGGCACAACTTGACAAGAAGAATGGACCGGTTGGTAGGACACGTTCCGAGGCATCAAGGGATCACAGATTTAGCATTGGAGGGCAGGGTGGAGGGTAAAAATCATAGAGGGAGACCAAGAGATGAATACACTAAACAGATTCAGAAGGATGTAGGTTGCAGTAAGTACTGGGAGATGAAGAAGCTTACACAGGATGGAGTAGCATGGAGAGCTGCATCAAACCAGTCTCAGGGCTGAAGACCACAACCAACGAACCAATGATCCGATGAAAGGAATTTATTTTATATCTCTGGAAACTTTTTTTTGGAATTATGGTCCTGTTCTGCTCTATTTTTTTTTCAATATTGTCTGTCTGTAACAGGATTCTAAACTAAGAGAATGGTCCTCTTGAGTCCAGTAACCGCAGGAATTTTGTCCTGTGTTCTTGATGCCTACCTACACCTTGTGCATGATGCTCAGCTAGTATTTCCTTTCCCATAATATTCAGGTGCAGGCTGTGATTAGTGGATTCCCATCTTCCAATCGCAACAAAAGACATGTTGCAGATAAGAGACTTTTTTAGTCAAAAGCAGTACAATATTTCTGTTGAACGGAACAGCTAGGTCAACAAAGAAGGCAATTTTGTTGTTGTTGACTACAGTCTATTGTTTGTAAAATCCATACGATTACCATATATCAATAAATTTTTACAGTGCTAGTACATTATCTTTACTAGTCTTGCAGTGATTCAATTTTTTCTTGGATTTTAGTTTTAATACCGGTTTACGTAATGCTAGAATAATAACTGCTGTCTATTGAGCCAGTCTTCTTGGTGTGGCTGATTTTCTAACACCCCATATATATTGTTTCAGATATAGAGCAGCATCTTCTGCAATAATCATCTAAGAGAGAGAGCTTCTGGATGAACTGTTAATGGTTTCATGTAGAAAGTACGTTATAATGAACATCCAGTAAGACACTTTCTATGCATAGGTCACCTTTCAATAAACAGATATTAGAATATTCCAACTTATATGCAATTTCATCAAGGGATCACAAATTTAGCATTGGAGGGCAGCGTGGAGGGTAAAAATCGTAGAGGGAGACCAAGAGATGAATACACTAAGCAGATTCAGAAGGATGTAGGTTGCAGTATGTACTGGGAGATGAAGAAGCTTGCACAGGATAGAGTAGCATGGAGAGCTGCATCAAACCAGTCTCAGGACTGAAGACCACAACAAGAACAATGCAATTTTTATCATTTTCATCCACTTTTTTCACTAGTGTCATAATTACTACGTCTCCCAATTCATATTAGTACCTTGTTTTGTTTGTTTGTGTTAATATCTCTTCTATTAAATTCTAAAATGCATCCCTCTAATGCTCGCTAAGCTATCCTCAGTGTTTCGAGGTTTTCGGCATTAAGAGTCCATATTCCACTGTCATAATTCAAAAGTGGCATTACACACTGACAGTAAACTGTCCTTGTCAGAGACATGAAAAGCTTAGTTTTGTAAACTCTACTTACACTACTGAACAATCCAGACACTTTGTGTAGAGTACGTTGATGTTTCCCATGCAAATAGGTTTGAAAACCATCGTTCATCATTAATTGCTGTTATCTTTTATTAATGTTAATATTGATCCTTTTACGATAACGTGATATAATGTTTATAACTTGTGTCAATAATATAGCGTCATATTTTACGTTACCAAAACTGCGAGGTGTGCCACTTCTAAAGTAGGACAAACCCTCATAGGCACTATTTTTCGAGGAAAATGAAAGCACAAGTAACTAAAAAGACCATTAACCATTGTAAACTATATAAAAATAGTTAATAGCACGTATGAGTTACCGAAATCATTAGCTCGAATGATGAAATCAATTTTGAAAATTATCCGTTCCCCCTTTCTTATTTACAGATGTAGAGCAATTCCCACATTACCCACACTGTCCTTCAACCTTCTGTGAATGATACTGCTCAGATGGTTATTCAGGAAGGAATGACGGCCAGGAACGAGAGAAAATTATTTGTTGTAAATTTTTGTAATAATTCGCAGAGTCCCATAGCTTTTATTACCCGCCCGGACAGCCACGCCTTTTGGCACCCCACTTTCGAGATTCGGGGAGACGCGCCGATCCCGGATAGAACCCGCCTGGCGTTTTAACGATGAGGGCCAGTGTGTCAGTCTGGATGTGGTTTTTAGGTAGTTCCCAACATCCGGCATGACATCCCAAGTCCGTCCTGTTACACGATTCATAAACATTTAGAAAGCGTCCCCACCCTTCCACATGGGATAAAACTGGACAAGGACAGATGGGGTATAGAAATTCCATTCCAGTGGTACGGTGTGGAGTTGGAGGGGGGCGTGGAGGGGGGACTGGAGGTGGCATGAAAAGGAGTGCATCTGGTCAATATCTAACTCTAACATTGTCATATGCATAAATTACCATGCGGAGCTATGAAGATGTGGGATAAAGGCCAGGAAAAAGGAAAAAAGAAACACATAATAAATCTGTTGAGCATGTACATATATTAGTTCAGCATAATTCCGAAAGAAGAAACACATAATAAATTAGCATAATTGAGTGTTATCCATTTTCGTTGCGACATGTATCTTTACATACTTCAGAGTCTCAGGCAGAGTGTTCTGTTTATTGTTGAATGCTGCTTCTTAATGTTTAACAGCACCATTTACTTAGTGTGAAAGCCATTTGGTCAAATTCAGACATTATCAGAGACCATGACCTTTGTGGAGGGAGGGGGGGGGGGGGGTGACATCATTCACTACTATTCAAAAGTTCTGCTTCTCGAGTTTAATCCCAGCCTCTGGTTACATTCTGAGTTTAAAAAAGTCAGCAATGGTGGTTGAAGGCATCCAGTATATGAAGTGTCTCTTGTCCTGCGAATGGCCTAGGCGGAAAGGGCAGAGGATCAGACAAGGTTCAAGGCACTCTCTTGTCCTTAGGGTGGAAAACTGCCTCTAAATGGTGGAAGAATCGTCAGTGATCTACGGCATGAGGGTGGAGAAGGGTATGGGAACTACTGTATTGTAGAAACTTAACCTATATGCACAGGACATGTCGCGTGTAACACTTCCATTCATATGTCTTCGCCGTGAGAAAAAGACTGAATAACTAATGAAAGAGTAGGAGATAGGTGCGTTAGACAGCTGAAAGTGACAGGGAAGCTAGATAACCTGAAAAGGGAAATGCAGAGACTCATTCTGGACGTAGAGGGTGGGATCAGTGAAGTGAGGGACTCTTGATCAGACGGGCAAATTGAGTAGCACAAACAGGATTCGTCATGAACAGGAATACATGGATATAGGGAGATATTGTGAACAGTTCGGCGATGGAATTATTCTTATCAACATCGACTGCAAACCAGCGCCGACAACAATAGTTCAAGTGAGCATATGGACGCCACAAGCCGAAGACGAAGAGATATAGTGAGTGTATGAGGGCATTGAGTGAGTTGCTAAGTATGTAAACGGAGATACTAATCTGACAAATATGTGGGATTGAAACACATTAGTAGGGGAAAGATTAGAAGACAGAGTTAAGGGGGAGCATGGCCTAGGCGTTAGAAATGAGAGAGGAAAAATTAATTGAGTTCAGCAATAAATTTCAGCCATGAACAGCGAACAACCTGTAAAAAAAAGGGGGGGCAAGGAAGTGAAGTATACCTAGAAAAGGCCTGGAGACACTGGAAGATACCACCAGCTGGATACACAATGGCGAGACAAATATTCCAAATTCAACTAATGACTTGATATATGTGAGTGTAGGGTGTGCACAGGAGTAGATTTAGAATCAGACTACAGTTTAGTAATGGTGAAAAGTAGACTGAGGTTCAAGAGAATAACCAGAAAGAACTAAAGAGGAAAAATAGGAGTGGATATATCCCATGAGGACAATCACGGAAATGTGACAGACAAATACTGGTACGACTATCGTTAGAAGGAAGATAACTTCCAAGAAACCTTGAGTAACAGAAGAAATATTTAAATTAATTGTAAGAAGGATGTGCAGAAATGCTCATGTAAAGATGGAAAGTCAGTCACGTAGGAATGAAGTAAATATGATTGCAAAGACGCGAAGGTGAAATGGCAGTAGCAAAACTGAAGAAATCGAAGAATTAATGATCTCAGAAGGACACATTTAGCATGTAGGTAGGTCAAAACATCATCGTTTGAATGGTTTGCACCTGATGTTAGGTCCACATACTCCAAAACACATAATGCTATTTAATAAAACACAAAATTGTTTTGTGACTGAAGACGTTCTTATACATACTTCACAAGCCTTGTAAACAGTTATGATTTCAACCGTAAAATATGGATAAAACTACATTGAACTTGTCTAGCCATGTTCTGATAGCTGTAAACTCATTCAAAAGCCATAAAATAAAATTGGTAAAGGTAATTGATGGTATTAAATTCAACAAAGAATACCTGTCATATGATTTTAGGCGTGGAATATAAGCCCTAGAATAGAAGGTACAGAATATAAAGTGATAAACGACTACTTCACAGCCCACATTGCTAAAAACAAATGTAAGAATCTGTAAATAGAAATAAAATCTCAGTATAATAAGAAAGGAGACATTATTGAGTGTTACTATTATATGTTCTTAAATTGGCTAAAGTACTACGCACATTAGCACTAGAATATGCCAAAGAGTACGGGGAATGAATTTTAAATGAAGTGGAAGCTGAACTCACACACAGACTGTTTGAAGCTATGCAACTAAAAATTCAGAAGCAACAGGACACCCAAACATCGAATACCGCATAGTTTAATGAAAAGGTCATTAATCGGACTGACGTCACCTTTGGTGAAAAGGAATTGCATTTACTCAGGAAATGGATTAATCTTCATGTAGAGTCCAGACTAAGCAATAGGAATATATTTAGCAAGTAATGTATACAGCAATAAAACTGCAGACATAGCCTACATAGCACCAAACATACTGTTCTAACACACAGCATATGCAAAATCTTTCAGAATGGTGTAAATAACCATAGAGCAACGCCTGAAGAAGTTAATAATGAGAGAAAAGACGTAAACACCATAAAGAAGAAACTCAATAATAATAATGTTATAAATGGGAAAGCTGACAACGGAAAATCTGTAGTAACTGTGAACAAGGAAGCATATATCACTAATACACTGGCTTTATTTTCTGAAAATAACTTAAATGTGTTTAAACAAGATCCAGCAGTAATATTCCAGAGCAAATCCTGTGACGTGATTAATATATGCAACTTTCTCTTCACAGAGCATAAGGACGCGCATTCTAATGAGCCACGTGGTTTGAAGACTGACATCTTTGAAACACGAGATGGTTCCGACTTGATGCAGTTAACAATATAACATAATTATTTTCACTGGGAAAGTGGAATGCCTATGCTACATGCAGTAGTATAATTAGCTTCCCATCAGATTTATTTTTCAAACAGCTGCAAAATTTTTCCAACAAACAACATATTCCAAAGTCACATAGTGTTCTACTGGAGGGACACTGATAATACATCGCTACTCTATGATGGCACAAAAAATCAGATTGAAGATGAGGTTACATTATCCAATTATTCTTTCCACGACAATATCAAGTTCATAGTAGAGCTTGGTGATAAGTAAACCATAAATATACTTGACCAGTCTTCAACAAAAACATAAGCTGAGCATATACAAAAATACACACTAATATAACAATAGAGAACTCACATACCATACCATAACATACAGACATGCAGCATTTACGGTCATACTACACAGAGAACATTCAATTTAGAAGAAACCGGCATTGGCACACAATTAGACACAATAAAAGATACAGCCATAAGCGGCAGCTACACAGCCAAACCAATAGATAATTTATACACCAAATTACAAAAAATAAAAAGATTCTATACTAATAAAGAAGACCAAAAATTTTCTGGCATCCGATATCTAAACCCGATTTCATTAAAAATTGGTAACGTATTTAAAAATCCTAATACAGCAATTACGTTCTCCATTAAGAATAACTAAGGCATTTTTTAGTCCACAGCATAAAAAATTACCAAGTACTGAACAATAGTGGGGTATATAAAACGTTATACCCCAGTTGCCTTGTCTGTTATGTCGAGAATCAACAGGCAGAAGTTTCAAAAATGTGTTCCCAAGAATACATCAGTGCCCTCACGTTCCACCATTTCAGAAATGAGTCCATGCTGAGCATACATTCGAAACGGAACACATTACCAAAAAGCTAAATGCTATTTGTTAGTATTCTGCTAAGAACGGAGTAGTAAGACGCTTGAACTGTTAGAGCAAATGGATATATGTCCAACAAAAACCAAAGCATGAATTCACGTTAAATGAACAGGCAGATTTAGCTCGCCATAGTTATTTTAGTAACTTCAAAGACTTACTTTAAATAATGTACCTTACTTGTGTCAAATTATATTCTATTGCTTCTGTCTGGCATTACCTAACAAGCACCATCTTTGTTCATCCCGTATTATCAATGTCTGTGAAGAATTCTGAAGTGTACAAACAAGTTTGCGCCATGAGTAATGTGATATGAAGTTACGGAATGGAGCAATCAAATGGTTCAAATGGTTCAAATGGCTCTGAGCACAATGGGACTTAACTTCTGAGGTCTTCAGTCCCCTAGAACTTAGAACTACTTAAACCCAACTAACCTAAGGACTTCACACACATCCATGCCCGAGGCAGGATTCGAACCTGCGACCGTAGCGGTTGCGCGGTTCCAGACTGTAGCGCCTAGAACCACTCGGCCACCCCGGCCGGCAGGAGAAATCAACTTTTGATGACTTTACACCATTAAAAATTTTGTACCTGGGTATTTTGTAAAGTTTTTCGCTGGTTCATCTTTTCCGTTCTTTAATTCATGAATTTAGAAATTTAATATCTGACCGTCCGACGACAGGAATGCAAATTTCGCATCACTTCACTCAAATAATGTATTCAACGATTTACGCTTGCTGATGACGCACGCGGGGTCCGAAATGCAATGTATGATATAATAACATCTCCATTTATTTATTTATTATTGAAGGCGTTATCGTTCATACTTTCTGTGCATCATAAACTTTTTTTGTTCTGATCAAATTGAATTTCAGACGGTTCTTCCATTGAACGAGACGAAAGATGGAGAAGGAAGCTGATTTTAAACAATCTTTGATTTGATTTAGTTGGTACAAGTTGTCATACTTTCCTCTTCAAATAGTGATCCTTCTGTTTCATGTAGCATTTTTTCTTTTCGTTTTTTAGTTTATCAATTTAAACGCAGATATACAGCAACATAGCTTAAAAAAAGTATACATTCAAATTCAGGAAGGGTAAGCAAAAGAAGTGGAGGAACAGTCAGATCACGCCACTAATCTCATATGTTACTTGGAGACAGTGGCTGGTTTAGTAACTTAGTGATGATGAGTGAAACATCAACTGATAATAGTTATCGCAACGTCTTGTAAACGTTGGTGAACAAACAGATAATGAACATTGCTGTGAATGTTCAGCAATAGTTACATTTGAGTGATATGTCTGAACAAACATAGAGAAAGTCCCACTACAGGAAACGTTATTAAATCAGAGACTGCTTTCTCTTTTAAATAATTTTTTATCTATGTCATCGTACACAGACATGCGGTCACAGTTTCTTTCTGTGCTTCCGATCGATTTCAAGTCGAAGAGAGATCCCTGTATGCCACCATCACAATGTGGCTTACTGGGAGCGCCTGATGCTGTGTACAAACAGCATTCCTGCCGTAGTGCGACACGCTACATAATTTGATACCACGAGGACCCTGTGCATCGTGCAAGTGTGGTGGCGTTTTCATTCGACTGGCTGTCGGCTGTGCTGGGCAACCTCAGGCTCGCCTTTGCTGTCATAGACGCTTACGGTATGTGTACACATCAGCACAGAAAAGTATGATTAATCTTGTAATTTATTTTGCTGTCAGTAAAAGAAATGGTGGCAGTTCTCGAAATGTGGTGACATGCTGTTCCAATAACAAGGTATTCCTTGTTGGCTCCACAACAGAAAACATGTTAAGGGCACAGAATAAAGAGAGGTATAAATCAGAAAAATTTTATTAAAACTCACACACATTGCCATGTTATTGTTGTCGTGGTCTTCAGTCCTGAGACTGGTTTGATGCAGCTCTCCATGCTACTCTACCCTGTCCAAGCTTCTTCATCTCCCAGTACCTATTGCAGCCTACATCCTTCTGAATCAGCTTAGTATATTCATCTCTTGTTCTCCCTCTACGATTTTTACCCTCCACACTGCCCTCCAATACTAAATTGGTAATCTCTTGATGACTCAGAACATGTCCTACCAACCGATCCCGTCTTCTAGTCAAGTTGTTCCACAAGCTTCTCTTCTCTCCAATTCTATTCAATACGTCCTCATTAGTTATGTGATCTACCCATCTAAACTTCAGCATTCTTCTGCAGCACCACATTTAGAAAGCTTCTATTCTCTTCTTGTCTAAGCTGTTTATCGTCCACGTTTCACTTCCATACATGACTACACTCCATACAAATACTTTCAGAAACGACTTCCTGACATTTAAATCTATACTCGATGTTAACAAAGTTTTCTTCATCAGAAACGCTTTCCTTCTATTGCGAGTCTACATTTTATATTCTCTCTACATCGACCATCATCAGTTATTTTGCTCCACAAATAGCAAAACTCCTTTAGTACTTTAAGTGTCTCATTTCCTAATCTAATTCCCTCAGCATCACCCGACTTAATTCGACTACATTCTATCATCCTCGTTTTGCTTTTGTTGATGGTCATCATATACCCTCCTTTCAAGACACTGTCCATTCCGTTCAACTGCTCTTCCAAGTCCTTTGCTGGTTCTGACAGAATTACAATGTCATCGGAGAACCTCAAAGATTTTATTTCTTCTCCATGTATTTTAATATCTACTCCGAACTTTTCTTTTGTTTCCTTTATTGCTTGCTCAATATACAGATTGAATAACATCGGGGATAGGCTACAAACCTGTCTCACTCCCTTCCCAATCACTGCTTCCCTTTCTTACCCCTCGACTCTTATAACTGCCATCTGCTTTCTGTACAAATTGTAGATAGTCTTTCGCTCTCTGTATTTTACCCCTGCCACCTTCAGAATTTGAAAGAGAGTATTCCAGTCAACACTGTCAAAATCTTTCTCTAAGTTTACAAATGCTAGAAACGTAGGTTTGCCTTTCCTTAATCTTTCTTCTAAGATGGCAAATTCAAATCATATCAGAGACATAGACGGAAGCAGGAAGGGAGCCAGAATGTCGCAAGTGGGCCACGCCGACGACACTGACTGTTAGTAAAGACACGCACGCAGCAGAAAAGAGACCCAGACAGAAAACCAAGTGAAGCGAGAGAAGCAATTCATCATCTCGTGGAGGATGTTGCCACAGCGAGGCACTGACACAGTAGTTAACAGCCTGTTACGCGAATGTAGCAGAGTAAGGAGGATACGTTCGGTCATTTGGCACCGAGCCTTGCTTCATAGCCTTACACAAGCTCCCTTTCAATACTCCAGATCTCCACCTCTCATCACGAAATGATCATGGGGACCGATTGCATTCACAGTAACAGCACTCGATTATAGCCCAGTCTATGAACTAGCCGAATATGTAATCAAGATGATGGTCTTCACCAGATGAACTTCATACTGCTCGCCTCGTGCAATCTACTGATGTAGAAACTGGCGGTCTATCAACAACACATCACATTGCTGCCACTACTGGACTTCAACACGAAAGCCAGTAACAGGGCCTATTGCTATTCATGTTCCCGTTCAATACTCAGGCGCCTTCGAGTGCTGACACTTACCAGGGGCAGAGAGGAGATCAACCGGCAACACCGCTACCGACACCAGGTACTTCGCGGATGGATCATCAACAGTCGTCTTAGAATTCTTAGAGGAACCGAGCACACTCCAGTAGCATCCCGAAACGCAACAGGGTCGCCAATATCTTCTCCTGGGCGCGCAACTACTGAGCTGACTCGACAGACATCGATAGAATCCAACACACAGCTGAATGAGCAAGAGCCGAGGCTGTTGCGAAGGAACAACGACTTGTAAACGTGAATGTATGACTGAGCTCTGTTCTAGTAGCGTCGATGACTCTTGACAGGTTCCCAACAGCTACATTCACTTCGCGCAGAGGTGTCTCCGCTCAGCCCTCTCTAAATGACAATGATTTTGTGAATCAATACTGCATGCATGTGAAAATGATAAGATGTGGTACAACATGTTCACAGTAGTATAAAAAAGGGCACAATATATCATTAAGCATGATATTTTGACAGTGACAATGCCAGATACAATCACTGATATTTGATGGCCGCCTACAAAGGATTGTTATTAACTGTATTTAGATCTGTGTTTGAAGTTGATATAAATGCAAAGTATCCATTGACATTTCTCTGTCGAAATATTGAGATCAGAAAATTTTGCCTGTCTTCCTTGTGGTTAGACTATCTCCCAATCTCGTTTCTCAACGCTAAATGAATCAACGGTTTTATATATTTAGTTTTGAAGACAAAGATCTCATTTATAGTTTTGGTGAGGAAAACGCAGGTCCTCACTTTATCTCTACATCCATTTTTCATATTACTGCCAGTCTGGAATATCTCGGAGAATTTCATTCACATTTTCGAGAAGGCTGTAATGTTTCTTTACAGTTTAGTTGATCTGTTATTATTAATTTTATGATTAAATTAAAATTCTCGGTACAATTTACTTAGTATAGGTCTGTGTCCGGCTGACAGCTCCTACTGCCTGCATGAACTTATAGGTCCCCTTAATTTGTGTTCTGACAGTGTGATTCACTGAAATGGGTGGATACTGTTTATGTATGAAGGGCTTATTTCAATAGTGGTACAAATCCCTTACCTCCACTTTTCTGTCTATAACTCTTCTGACATTAATGGACCAAACAAACAGAAAGAAAGGTTCATCTCAAGCAAGAAGCTATATGCTTGAATACTTCTGGTATTTCAACTGCAGATTTCTCAGCGCTCATTTAACGTTACGACTCTGTATCTCAGAATAAACAAAAGTGGACTTGTACCACAACTAAAATAAGGCCTTCATATGTGCAGTCTAATTTCAGTGCAGTGTGTTGTAGAACTGTTGTCCAATATAATTAATTGAAGAGTTGCAAAAATTGACCATATAAAGAGGAAGTCTTGTATAGCTTATATAGCTATCCTGATTTGGGTTTTTCCAAGGCATTTCAAGTTAATTTCGGGATTTTTTAAACTAGTAGATGATGCCTGTCCCCTTTCCATATCCATTATCAACATTCCTAGAAAGGAGTAAATTCTTGTACTGTATTACTGCTTACCATCATACTGAAGATTTTTATAACAGCGTTTTATAATTCTCTGTCTTCCAGATCAAAAATGTTATGTATATAGTATGAAGCGTTACATGAACTTACGCCTCTATGTAGCAGACTACTTGAATAAAATATAAATGAAATAAATATTTCAGTTTTTTTCTGCCATCGAGTACCCCAACATTAATAAAGAAAAAACGTTTCACTCCACTTTTAACGATCTCAGCGATGTGAATGCTTTTGAAATTTTCTTTATCTCTATATGAAATACGAAAGACATTAGAGATAATCTGACAATTTCTCCAAGTACCGCTCCAGTTATTCGGACAGTAGTTGTGTCATGAATTTCCCTTCCCTCTTTTCCACGGGAAAGCTAGAGGCCAAGGTACTACCAAGTTCCTAGTGGCTGATATCGATTATACTGCATGGCTGCTCGTTTTTCAAACATAACGAACTGTGTTGCAAGTTACATCTAACTTAACGCACTGACTGCCATGATGAGGTTGGGTTGCCGACCCCTTTGGGCCATTTACTTCTTTTCACTATCCTACTTTAGTTTTCTTCAGGTAAACTTGTTAAGCGCAATTAAAGTGAAAATATGGCATTTTAGTACCTTTTTTTAAAACTTTTTTGTGTGAGTTACATATGATTCACACGGCCCCAGAGTAAAGGTACCAGGTGTGTCATTTGCTATGTCACTAATAATTTTAGGTTTGTACACCTCCCAGTTTTTCATTCCACAGCATTATTTGTGTACAGTTCCATTATTGATTTCCTGCATTGTTGCTACAGTCTTTATTCAGTGTTGTTTGCTCTGTAACAAAACGTTATTGTTGCAGAAGAAAGTGTCTCGTAGAAGTTATGAAGATGAAGAAAGGTGTGTACAGCAGCTTTTAGATGAAGTTATGGACATAAGTGATGGAGATTCTGTGTCTTTATTTGGTGATAGCTGAGACGAATTTTTACCAGAGGAGACCAGAAGCGAAACCGGAAGTTTTGATGATGAAATCACATCGGTGAAGGTAGGAAGAAGAGTTAAATGTCCACATTCAGTGAAAGAACCAGACTTCACAGCTGTAAAAACCAGGCAACAAAGCACCTCTAACCATGCTTGTGGCATAACTACTGCAGTTGATTCTGGTTCAATTGAAGTAAGTGTAATATCAGAAAGTTCTGAAGATGAAGATGACACACTTGGAACAAATTCTAATGAGATTGTCTGGGGGCCAGTTACGTATAAAAATATGAAAACTTTACATTTATTCATTCCAGTTCTGGTGTAAATGCTTCTGTTGCACTAACTCTCAAGACACCATACGATTTCTACAAATATTTTCTAACTGATGAAATTTTGGAATATGTGGCTCAACAAACTAATTTGTACATGTAGTTTATACGTAGGAGCAGCCAGACGTAGGTGTACAGTGTGCTACGAAAAAATGAAGAATCAGCGTGCAGGCTGTCAAGAAATGCAAACAAACTGCATGGAAATGTAAGACTTGTGAATCATATTTTTGCGTAGAGAGTTTTTTCATAAAGCACAGTGCATACAGGTCTTAGAGAAATAAAGTGGAATGACCCAAATTTTTCAGTTTCATTGTTGTTGCAATTAGAGTTGAAGAATGTAAATAAAACTGTATGAGTTTTGCAATCTGCTGTGTAAGTAAAACGTCAAACTAAATAATAAACAAATAATAAATAGAAGAAAAGTCCAATACGACTGAGTCATGTGAGTTACATACGACTCACGAATTCTAATGTCAGTAACTACTCTTGAGCTTATGAAAACCGTAGGCCACGAACGTGATTTGTTACTGTGGCTATAACCTACTATAACACCGAGTCACAGCACGCTCCTTTGAGTTACAAGTGCACCACGGAGCTTTAAATGGAAAAAACGTACGTGAGTTGTATTTACGTCACGGGGACCGAGGAGAACACTTCCTGTGAGTTATATTTAAGTTACGTGGCAGTCAATGTGTTAAACACTTTATTTCCTCATTCGTACGCAAGTTTACCTGTCTGCCCTTCGGCTCAGTTTGAATTCGAAGAGAGGTTCCTGTGTGTCGCCATCATAGTGCGGTCTACTGGGAGCGCCTGCCACTGTAGGACTGACAGCATTCCTGCCTCATTGTGTCACGCCACATGATTTGATACGACTCAGCCACTTTGTACCGGAACGCATGGCATCAGTTTCACTCCACAGGTAAAGCTCTTCTCGGCCTGTCGGCTGCGCAAGGCACACTCGGGCGCGCCTATCCGTGTTTCCTGAAGGCAGCTCGGCGTTGCTACACGAGTGGCTGCTGTGCTTCCACGTTCCAGGCGGGACGATTACAGAATGGAAGCACCGGCAATGGTGCGAGATGCTATCTCTGGGACGGGAGGCGGCGTCTCTATGGGCACGTGGGCCCCTCCGGGTCGGCTGCGCAACTAGGTGTGTCGTTCTTGTGACATCCGTGACGATGCCGAGCTTTCGGTGGACTAGACAGTTAGCTCACTTATGTTCCCGCTGCTGGTGGTCTGAAACCAGATGTAAAGGGTGCGACAAGAATAGTTCATCGGGTGCTACAGTACAACAAAGAAAAGAATGTACCTTATTCGCCTCCAAAGTAAACTTACACTGATCAGCCAGTACATTATGGTCACAGACCTGCTATCGATATAAATTCGTCCAGGCGACAGGAGCGTCACCTGGCGAGGAACAGATGTCAGGCGCACGCACGATGCATGCAGCATCAGTGAGCGTGGTATCCGTGTGTAGAACTGGAAAGGCAAGGGATATGTCTGACTTTGACCGAGGGCAGATTGTGACGGCCCGGAAGGTCGGCACGAGCATTTCGGAAACTGCACGACTTGTCGGGTGTTCGAGGAGTGCTGTGATAAGTGTATTCAACACGTGTTGATACCAAGGTGAAACCACGGCCAGATGTCGTGGAGTTGGGAGGCTGTAACCTCCCCCTTACTTATCGACCTTAATAACAGTGAAAAATGAAACCGCGTGTACCTAATGGAAATTTGGGAAAAGCAATCGTCACCGAAGATAAACTGTCGGTAAAGAGGGAAGAAGGGTTGCATCTAAATGAAAGGAAAAATGCAAATGAAATTGGTGGAAATTAATTTTGGAAAAGGGTAAGGCTAATAAAGAAAGTAAATGTGCCGTCGTTACGTCAATTAGATATTTGAGATTTGGGGAATATTACGGTCGCCAGTCCTATGGACAACTACTATAATAACTGAAAAAGAAAGGTTAATGCACAAATAATTAGCACTAAAAGCGTGGCAACTGAAGGTTGCCACGTGTTGTGTGAAAACTAAATGTTTGTCAGAAGAAATAAATTTCGCTACACTCTAACTTAATTTAGCAAAATAATTAATAAAACCGGAAAATTGAAAGTTAATTTAGTGACTGAAATTAATAGTGAACTTTGTTTCTGAAGCACTGCGGAGTAAAATAAAATAAGGTTAGTCTTGGACTACCTCAAAAATCATCTCAAAAGCAACTTGAATCTACGCAATTTAGAAATAAGAGATTTAACTTTGAACTTGAATTAAATCATTTTGAACAATTATCACTAGCAAAATTTATTACGTACCAAGTTGAGCTGCAGTCACAGGTAAGCTAAAATAAGGTAACAAAACTCGCACTCTTAATTTGTGCTTGTGTAATCTAAATATAGTTCTGTTTGTTTATTGTAGCCTGCCACGAATACTTTTACGGAACTTTGAAATTAAAGCTGTGAAATGGAATGATATTACTTTAATGCTGGCGTTTGAATTTCAACGACACTCGGGTTCATTTCGGAAAAGGAAGGGGCCCTGCTTGGTAATGTAATTGCGACTATGAGCAACAAAGGTTCATGCTAAGTTGCTGTATTTTAGTGATGCAAATGGAACAGTTTGAAAAGTTGAGGTCTGCCATGCAGTTCTACAACTTTACGTGCTTTCAGTCTTCCTTGTTGATTGATTGAAGGTTTGAAGTCGTCGATCGAGGAGGTGGCGACAATCACTTATTGTCGGCCGTCGCTGTTGCAGAAGCTGGATGTTGGCGCGCCTTCTTCTCGACGCGGTCACCAGGCGAAACGGGCTCTTGATGTGTGCCAGCTAATGTTTCCCGTCCGCGACACCGTGCCAGAAACTACCATGGCAAGTCGAGCGCAGTTACATGCTGCCAAACCCCGAAAGCGCGGCAACTCGCGGGAACGTCACTTAACACACCTGCTCCACTGCCCTACTCCAGCCAGACTGCGCTCTTCCCGCGCTCCACGCAGCAGAGTTTACACTACCCAAGATCCTAAACACTTTGGTTCTCTACACGACCTATCGATGTAATCGTTCGATAACTTAGATTTCCCTAGGCAAGACCCAGCGTAAAAATACAAATAATATTTACAAAACAAACCAATTATACATCGACATAAATTGTAAAGCAATTACAACATATGAAGATACAGAAATGTCATATCTTCAGGTAACAACATAAGGAAAAAATGTATAGTACAATAGATGGAAATAGGAGGATATGCATTTCCGGCGTTACAACGCCACTGCTCATTACAGATGTCGGACGTCGTAGGCTGGGCAGACTGGCAAAATAGGACAGGCAGCGAACTGTGGCTGAACTAACATAACTTTAATACTGGGCAGAGTAAAAGTGTGTCTGAACACACAGTGCACTGAACTCTGCTAACGATGGCCCCCGCAGCCGACGACCCACTCATTTGTCAATGTTAACACCACGACATCGGGAGCTACGACTGAAATGAGCACGTGACCATCATCACTGGACGTTGGCTCAGTGACACAACGTTGCACGGTCTGATGAATCCAGATACATTCTTAATTATGGCGATGGGAGGACGCGAGTTCATCGTCTTCCAAGGGAACAGGTCCTTGACACCCGTACCGCGGGACGGAGATACGCTGGCGGTGGCTCAGTTGTGCTCTGGGGGGAGTTCATGTGGGTATCCATGCTTCCAGTGCAGCTCGTATATGGCAGCTAAGGACTGTCGTACACTGGTTACAGACCACGTACACCCCTTCATGCTGACAATAATGTTTCCCGACGGCAGTAGCATTTTTTAACCAGGTAATGAGCGATGTCGCAAGGCCAGGAATGTGATGGGGACGTTCAAGGAACACAGTGGCGTGTTCCAATCGATGTACTCCCCCAACTCGTCAGATCTTAACCAGATCGAACACATCTGGGATGTGATTGAACATGGTATCAGAGCTCATCGTCTCCCTCCCCGGAATTTACGGGAATTTGGTAACTTGTGTGTGTACATGTTGTGCCAACTCCTTCCAGCGACTTACCAAGGCCTCATCGTTTCCGTGCCACGCAGCATCGCCGCTGTTATCCGTGCGAAAGGTGGACATGGTGGCAATTAGGTAGGTGGTCATATTGTTCTCTCTAATCAATGTAACTGACTACAACACACTTGTGGTAATGTTTGTAAACATGCTGAAAACTGCCTTCCTTATATTCTGAGCATCACAGAAGGAAGAAGTTTGGGAGAGAACGAAGGAGACGATATTATATTACAGGCAATGATGGATGGATGCTAGGGTGTGCAGAAAAGTAATGCCTCCGAATTGTTTATGTGAAAACTCTTAAAGCGTTTTAAATCAAACAAATGTTATTAACATTCTGCCTCGGTATTCTTCATGTCAACATATTTATTTCCCAACATTGTCGCCCTAGTGACGAAGACGTTTCTCTCAACGCGCAACCAGTTTGTTGATAGCTTCACAATACAGTGTTTTACTTGCTTGCACAGCTTCATCACTATAAAAGTGAAGTCCTCGAAGGTGTTCTTTAAGTTTTGGAAAAAGATGAAAATCGGATTGGGCCAAGTCGGGACTTTACGGTGGATGATCGATGACAATGAACCCAAAGCGTCAGATTGTTGCAGATGTCTCAGGGCTCGTGTGTAGTCTGGTATTGTCATGCTGAGTGGTAGGGTGCACTGTGTATAGAGGTACGTTTCCTGCCATTACAAACTCGAGTACAGCATGCTGTTTCTCACGCGCCGATATAGTTGCCTTACATACCGCCATGTTACACGCTACTATTCGGAGCCCTCTAGCGGCAGAGAATTGCAACAGGGAAAGTCGAGCGAGTAATATTCATTAAATGTAATACCTACACCAATACGGAGAACAGGATAAAAAATTCGGAAGTATTACTTTTCAGAACGCTCTCGTAGACATACAATATCATCAGCGTACTCCAGGAAGTAAACTGGGAGTGGACTTATGAAAAGTGTTGTATCAATTTTGCAGCTTAGCTGAAAACAGCTCATATATACTTTCTATTTCTGCTTTTTATCTGTAGGAATACGTGTAATAACCGATGTTCATACGTGTCTGAATGATGAGTAATTCAATATAACTGCTAATGTGACAATTTCTTTTCTCCTGCGCATACTTCTTTCTTTCTCCTTTTCATTTTGGTCACCTGACGACCACTTAAATTTGAGTCAGCTTCTCTGGTCTCTCTTCTTGTGCAATATGGTTTGCATTCTCATACTGTGCTTCCTTCTTGGCTCTTCTGTCCAAAATATCTTATTCCTGGGTCTACTTCCGTTCCGGGAACCTGTGACACTCAGATTTTTTTATTTGAAAGTGAGCGTGTAGCACACTTCTGTTTCCTGTACCGCCAATACTTTAAGACCTGTTTGTACGTCTTGAATCCAACATACTTTGGTTCCCTTGTTCTCATGTTTATTTACAAAAAATTCTTATAAAATAACGAATCGAATTTATTCTTAAGGTCTACGTTGTTTTTACAATTCATGAACATATTTTTCATCAAATGGACTGGAATATATATTATAGATAATGTTAAATTACAATGGAAACACATCAAACAGCAGCCACATGGTGACCATAGTTATATCACTATACATTAATCAATTTATGCTAATAACGGTCTTAGGAAGTTTAAATCTGGGTATCGTCCAGTAATTAAGTTAGATAAACGCACTAACCCAAGTATTCTACTATTTACAAATGCTGAAGTAGCAGTGACTACGGGTTTCTTCTAGAGGTACAATTTTCTTACATAATCCAATCCGCCCAGCGGATTAACGCCGAGGGCCGGTGTGCCGGCCAGCCTGGATGTGGTTTTTAGACGGTTTTCCACATCCCCCTAGGTGAATGTCGGGCTGGTCCCCACGTCCCGCCTCAGTTACACGGCTCGATGACATCTGAACACTTTCGCATATTCCATGGATTACACAAGTCGCAGACAGTTGGGGTACACTAATTCCTTCCCGGGGGGTATGGAGTGGCGGCAGGAAGGGCATCCGGCCACCCCTTACAACTAACATTGCCACATCCAATTAACCATGCCGACCCTGCGTATCCGCGGGAAAAACGGCACAAGCAAAAGAGAAGAAAAGAAAGTACAATTTCCTTACATAATACAGAAGTTATGGCCACCAAGGTAAAAATCTGTGAGGTCGAAGTTAGTACTTATTAACAAAATAATTGTACAAGTCTTAACTTTTTAATATTTGTGATGTAACGGGGCCTAAGATTGTGATAATTATGTAAACTGGGAGCTGATACACTTCAAACTTCGTGTTCCACAACAAGCGGAACAATTAACAACACAACCCTGACAGACACAAAGCTCGAATAAGATAAGCCTATAGTGACACGTTTACAGTTTTTTGGTAACGAGAATCGGCTACAGGAAAGCGAATGTGGTAGCAGGGCAGCTGCGATGATATTCCTGAACAGCCTGAAGGGCTGCAAAGGCGAGATCTGATTAGAAATGAAAAAGTACGTGAAGTTTGGTGGCAGGAGGAACAAGACTTTTGGTCAGGCGAATACGGGGTTATAAATACGAAATCAAATAGGGGTAATGCAGGAGACGGTTTAATAATGAATAAAAAAATAGGAGTGCGGGTAAGCTACTACAAACAGCATAATTAGCGCATTATTGTGGCCAAGATAGACACGAAGCCCAAGGCCTACCACTGTAGTACAAGTTTATATGCCAACTAGCTCTGCAGATGATGAAGAAATTGAAGATATGTTTGGTGAAATAAAAGAAATTATTCAGATAGTGAAGGGGGACGAAAATTTAATAGTCATGGTTGACTGGAATTCGGTAGCAGGAAAAGGGAGAGAAGGAAACGTAGTAGGTGAATATAGATTGGGGGGGAAGAAATGAAAGAGGAAGCCGCCTGGTAGAATTTTGCACAGAGCACAACTTAATCATAGCTAACACTTGGTTCAAGAATCATAAAAGCAGGTTGTGTACATGGAAGAAGCCTGGTTACACTGACAGAGATTTAGGAACCAGGTTTTAAATTGTAAGACATTTCCAGGAGCAGATGAGGACTCTGACGACAATCTATTGGTTATGAACTGTACATTAAAACTGAAGAAACTGCAAAAAGGTGGAAATTTAAGGAGATGGGACCTGGATAAACTGAAAGAACCAGAGGTTGTACAGAGTTTCAAGGAGAGCATAAGGGAACAATTGACAAGAATGGGGGAAAGAAATACAGTAGAAGAAGAGCGGGCAGCTTTGAGGGATGAAGTAGTGAAGGCAGTAGAGGATAAAGTAGGTAAAAAGACGAGGGCTGATAGAAATCCTTGGGTAACAGAAGAAATATTGAACTTAATTGATGAAAGGAGAAAATATAAAAATACAGTAAATGAAGCAGGCAAAAAGGAAACAAACGTCTCAAAAATGAGATCGACAGGAAGTGCAAAATGGCTAAGCAGGGATGACAAGAGGACAAATGTAAGGGTGTAGAGGGGGGTTAGTGTTGTTTAACGTCCCGTCGACAACGAGGTCATTAGAGACGGAGCGCTAGCTCGGGTTAGGGAAGGATGGGGAAGGAAATCGGCCGTGCCCTTTGAAAGGAACCATCCCAGCATTTGCCTGAAACGATTTAGGGAAATCACTAGGGTGTAGAGGGTTGTCTCACCAGGGGTAAGATAGATACTGCCTACAGTACCTTTGGAGAAAAGAGAACCACTTGTATGAATATCAAGAGCTCAGATGGAAACCCAGTTCTAAGCAAAGAAGGGAAAGCAGAAAGGTGGAAGGAGTACAGGGCTATTACAAATGATTGAAGTGATTTCATAAATTCACTGTAGTTCCATTCATTGACATTTGGTCACGACACACTACAGATACGTAGAAAAACTCATCAAGTTTTGTTCGGCTGAAGCCGCACTTCAGGTTTCTGCTGCCAGAGCGCTCGAGAGTGCAGTGAGACAAAATGGCGACAGGAGCCGAGAAAGCGTATGTCGTGGTTGAAATGCACTCACATCAGTCTGTCATAACAGTGCAACGACACTTCAGGACGAAGTTCAACAAAGATCCACTAACAACTAACTCCATTCGGCGATGGTATGCGCAGTTTAAAGCTTCTGGATGCCTCTGTAAGGGGAAATCAACGGGTCGGCCTGCAGTGAGCGAAGAAACGGTTGAACGCGTGCGGGCAAGTTTCACGCGTAGTCCGCGGAAGTCGACGAATAAAGCAAGCAGGGAGCTAAACGTACCACAGCCGACGGTTTGGAAAATCTTACGGAAAAGGCTAAAGCAGAAGCCTTACCGTTAACAATTGCTACAAGCCCTGACACCCGATGACAAAGTCAAACGCTTTGAATTTTCGGCGCGGTTGCAACAGCTCATGGAAGAGGATGCGTTTAGTGCGAAACTTGTTTTCAGTGATGAAGCAACATTTTTTCTTAATGGTGAAGTGTTTAAACCTCCTCTACCAAGAAACGTGCCAGAACTGCGAGCTCGCATCAACGATGCTTTCGAACTCATTGATGGGGACATGCTGCGCCGAGTGTGGGAGGAACTTGATTATCGGCTTGATGTGTGCCGAATCACTAAAGGGGCACATATCGAACATTTGTGAATGCCTAAAAAAACTTTTTGAGTTTTTGCATGTGTGTGCAAAGCATTGTGAAAATATCTCAAATAATAAAGTTATTGTAGAGCTGTGAAATCGCTTCAATCATTTGTAATAACCCTGTATATAGAGGCTCTATACAGGGGCGATGTACTTGAGGACAATATTATGGAAATGGAAGAGGATGTAGATGAAGATGAAATGGGAGATGATACTGCGTGAAGAGTCTGATAGAGCACTGAGAGACATGAGTCGAAACAAGGCCCTCGGAGTAGACAACATTCCATTAGAACTACTGACAGCCTTGGGAGAGCCAGTCCTGACAAAACTCTACCATCTGATGAGCAAGATATATGAGACAGGCGAAATATACTCAGACTTCAAGAAGAATATAATAATTACAATCCCAAAGAAAGCAGGTGTTGACAGATGTGAAAATTAACAAACTATCAGTTTAATAAGAGACGGCTGCAAAATACTAACACGAATTCTTCACAGACGAATGGAAAAACTAGTAGAAGCCGACCTCGGGGAAGATCAGTTTGGATTCCGTAGAAATATTGGAACACGTGAGGCAATACTGACCCTACGACTTACCTTAGAAGCTAGAATAAGGAAAGGGAAACCTACGTTTCTAGCATTTGTAGACTTAGAGAAAGCTTTTGACAATGTTGACTGGAATACTCTCTTTCAAATTCTGATGGTGGCAGGATTAAAATACAGGGAGCGAAAGGCTATTTACAATTTTTACAGAAACCAGATGGCAGTTATAAGAGTCGAGGGACACGAAAGGGAAGTAGTGGTTGGGAAGGGAGTGAGACAGGGTCGTAGCCTCTCCCCGATATTATTCAATCTGTATATTGAGCAAGCAGTGAAGGAAACAAAAGGAAAATTCGGAATAGGTATTAAAATCCATGGAGAAGAAATAAAAACTTTGAGGTTTGCCGATGACATTGTAATTCTGTCAGAGACAGCAAAGGACTTGGAAGAGCAGTTGAACGGAATGGACAGTGTCTATAAAGGAGGATATAAGATGAACGTCAACAAAAGCACAACAAGCATAATGGAATGTAGTCGAATTAAGTCGGGTGATGCTGAGGGAGTTAGATTAGGAAATGAGACAATTAAAGTAGTAAAGGAGTTTTGCTATTTGGGGAGCTAAATAACTGATGATGGTCGAAGTAGGGAGGATATAAAATGTAGACTGGCAATGGCAAGGAAAGCGTTTCTGAACAAGAGAAATTTGTTAACATCAAGTATAGATGTAGGTGTCAGGAAGTCGTTTCTGAAAGTATTTGTATGGAGTGTAGTCATGTATGGAAGTGAAACATGGACGATAAATAGTTTGGACAAGAAGAGAATAGAAGCTTTCGAAATATGGTGCTACAGAAGAATGCTGAAGATTAGATGGGTAGATCACATAAGTAATGAGAAGGTATTGAATAGGATTGGGGAGAAGAGAAATTTGTGGCACAACTTGACTAGAAGAAGGGATCGGTCGGTAGGACATGTTCTGAGGCATCAAGGGATCACCAATTTAGTATTGGAGGGCAGCGTGGAGGGTAAAAATCGTAGAGGGAGACCAAGAGATGAATATCCTAAGCAGATTCAGAAGGATGTAGGTTGCAGTGGATACTGGGAGATGAAGAAGCTTGCACAGGATAGAGTAGCATGGAGAGCTGCATCAAACCAGTCTCAGACTGAAGACCACAATAACAACATGTATGTAATGAATGAAATGTTAAGGTGGAAATACACTGGCGTGCAAAACATAAGGACGAAAGTAACTTCTGCATGGTATATCACTACCAAGTAACAAACTTAGACGAAACTTGGACCATACACGGAGAGAACTGCTTCAGTGCATTACAAAAGGAAATTGAAAGAAGTACGCGAAGAGGCGAACAGAAATAACTCTTCTATTGAAGAAAAAAGGTGGACTGAAGTCACCGCGTCCATGGAGCTCCCCTAGACATTACAAAATGCGGTAAATGGGTCTTAATAGTGTATGTGATCAGCGCCGACGTCAGAACATTCCTTGCAACGTGCTCACATGCTGGCCTCAAGGTTGGGAAGGAGTTCTTTTGGTAGGGTGTTCCATTTCTCCATTATCGGCGCTGATACCTGCTGGATGGACGTTGGTGCACGTGTATGTGCAGTAATGTGTCCACCCAACGCACGCTCGATAGGATTCAAGTCGGAGGAAAAGGAGAGGCCAGTCCATTCACCGAACATCCACTCGTTCCAAGAGCGGATCTACCTGCACTGTTTGATGCCGTCGCGCATTGTCATCCATAAAAATGAATTCATTGACGAATGCAGCCCTGAAAAGACGTACAAAGGGCATTCAAAAAATTTTATACAGTCGTCTCTAATTCTTTTATGTTTTGCAGGAGGAGAATGAATTTTTTTGTGAACATAGTTGGAACATGTAGCTGTAAGCTGGTATATAAAAGCATTTTCTTTTATTTACAGGTGAGACGTAATGGACCATGAAATAGATGCCAGGTTGCCACAACGGTCGGCGATAGAGTTTGTCTTCAAGACCGGCGATGACTCTGCCACATCGATTCACAGGACCTTATCGACCTTAATGACAGTGAAAAATTAAACCGCGTGTACCTAATGGAAATTTGGGAAAAGCAATCGTCACCGAAGTTAATCTGGCGGTAAAGAGGGAGGAAAGGGCTACATCTAAATGAAAGGAAAAATGCAAATGAAACTGGTGGAAATTAATTTTGAAAAGGGGTAAAGTTA
Organism: Schistocerca americana; assembly: GCF_021461395.2. NCBI lineage: Eukaryota > Metazoa > Arthropoda > Insecta > Orthoptera > Acrididae > Schistocerca > Schistocerca americana. The sequence goes on from NC_060126.1 coordinate 240,836,511, forward strand.
ATAAAGAAAGTAAATGTGCGGCCGCTACGTCAACAATTAACTAGCGGTAATTAGATATTTGAGATTTGGGGGAAATTACGGTCGGCAGTCCTCAGGACAATTACTATAGTAACTGAAAAAGAAAGGTTATTACACATATAATTAGCACTAGAAGCGTGGCAACTGAAGGTTAACACGTGTAGTGTGAAAACTGAAAGTTTGTCAGAAGTAATAAATTTCGCTACAATCTGACTTAATTTAGCAAAAGAATTAATAAAACCGGAAAATTGAAAGTTAATTTAGTGACTGAGATTAATAGTGAACTTTGTTTCTGAAGCATATCGAAATTCAGTAAAATAATGTTATCTGAAAGCATCTGAGATAATATTGTCGCAGAAGAAGCTGAGTAGCACCGTGGTGTAGTGGGTGTAATTGTAAACTGTTGCATGGAGGGTCGAGAGTTAAAAACTCACCTGAACTGTAGAATTGTAATTTCTATATTCGGTTCGAGTACATTCTAGAAGTATCCACAAATGTCAAGAATCATTCTACTGGAATGTTCTGTAGCCGTATGTATACTGTATGTGTTCTGGCCGGTGGCAGTTCCCTCCGCGTTCTTGTCTGTGCAAGTGCTGAATAAATCTTCGTTAAGTGAAGTTAGTGTTCGTCATTCATCTAAGTACACCTTCTTCTACGTGACATTATTGACCTGTGCGAAATTCGAAAAATAATACTGGTATCGACAACTACTGTTGAGGAAAGGCAATGCTATAGGGGGATGCCCCGTAACAAGAGGCATAGTGTTACACGAGTCTAGTGATCTCTATATCTCTGAACGCGATATGCTCACAGGTCGACGTTATTGTGATACTGTACTCCTTCCCAATGTACAAAGGGCTTTCAAAAAGTTTTGCTCAGTCGTCTCTCATTTATTTTTTGCTGGAGGAGAATGAAATATTTTGTGAAAATACTTCGAACATTTAGCTATACACTGAGCCTACTCAATGTAGCCTCCATCAGCTGTGACGCATCTGGCCCAAAGTTCTTGCCATGATGTAAATACACTTTGGTAAAATTCTGGGGCTGACTTTTACACCATCGCTTGACACAGGAAATAAGATCTTTCTCACTATCAAATGTTTTACCTCGCAGGTGGGCCTTCAGGCTACCAAAGAGGTAAAAATTAGACGGACAAGTGCGGACTGTAGGTACGATGAGGAATAATTTTACAACCCATTTCCCAGATTTTCTCTTGCGTCATATGGGCTGTATTGTCATAGTGCAGTCTGATGACCTGACAATGAAGATGTGGTCTGTGGGTCCTGATGGCACGTCGCAGCTTTTCCAATGACCAACAATAACGGTCCTGGTTAACTGTGAGCCAGGTTCCAAAACGTCAATGAAAATGACATCACACTGATCACAGAAGAAGGAGGCCATGACCTTTCGGCCTGCTGTTCGTGAAAGTCTTGGTTTCTTCTTCAGAGGGGAGCCCGGATAGCCGGCAGCTGTGACCGATCGGTTCTAGGCGCTTCAGACGGCACGACTGCTACGGTCGCAGGTACAAATCCTGTCTCGAGCATGGATGCGTGTGATGTCCTTAGCTTAGATAGGTTTAAGTACTTCTAAGTTCTAGGTGACTGATGACCTCAGATGTTAAGTCTCCTAGTGCTCAGAGCCATTTGAACCATTTTTGAACCCGGATGACGCCACTCCATGGATTGGGATTTGCTCTCAGGTTCGGACAAAAATAATCATGTTTCATCCTGAGCAATGGCGCCGCCAAAACACTGTTCTAAATCTACATCTACATGATTACTCTGCAATTCATATTTAAGTGCTTGGCAGAGGGTTCATCGAACCACAATCATACTATCTCCCTACCATTCCACTCCCGAACAGCGCGCGGGAAAAACGAACACCTAAACCTTTCTGTTCGAGCTCTGATTTCTCTTATTTTATTTTGATGATCATTCCTACCTATGTAGGTTGGGCTCAACAAAATATTTTCGCATTCGGAAGAGAAAGGTGGTGACTGAAATTTCGTAAATAGATCTCGCCGCGACGAAAAACGTCTTTGCTTTAATGACTTCCATCCCAACTCGCGTGTCATATCTGCCACACTCTCTCCCCTCTGACGTGATAATACAAAACGAGCTGCCCTTTTTTGCACCCTTTAGATGTCCTCCGTCAGTCCCACCTGGTTAGGATCCCACACCGCGCAGCAATATTCTAACAGAGGACGAACGAGTGTAGTGTAAGCTGTCTCTTTAGTGGACTTGTATCTTCTAAGTGTCCTGCCAATGAAACGCAATCTTTGGTTCGCCTTTCCCACAATATTATCTATGTGGTCTTTCCAACTGAAGTTGTTCGTAATTTTTACACCCAGGTACTTAGTTGAATTGATAGCCTTGAGAATTGTACGATTTTTCGAGTAATCGAACTCCAACGGATTTCTTTTGGAACCCATGTGGATCACCTCACACTTTTCGTTATTTAGCGTCAACTGCCACCTGCCACACCACACAGCAATCTTTTCTAAATCGCTTTGCAACTGATACTGGTCTTCGGATGACCTTACTAAACGGTAAATTATGTTATATTTCAAACTAAAATTTATGAGAAGGAATTACTTTAGAAAATACTTCAGTTTCGATGTTATAATCAATAAGTACTAGTTCCGAATGTACAGTTAAAATTATTTTTTTAAAAAAGATTCAAAATCACGAATTACTGGCACCCTTAAAATTTCTATTATTAATCACGTAATCTTGTACTATTTACTAGGTTTATTTCTGGTTCATTTGTGAAATAGTAATCGAAACTCATAATGTAACGGGAAGTAGTAGAAATTCGCTTACTTAGAAAAATGGTAAGCCTTTTGAAATATGGTTGGTACCTCAGAGTATGTGAGTCGTAAGCTTACCTATATTGTGATCGGACGTATTTTTGTGCGAACAATGTATATTCGGTTTTTTTAATGTGAAAAATCAAAATACTGTATTATATAGTAAAATATGCGAAAACATATTTACGTAAGAATTTGCTGCAACAACAATCTTCAAATTAATTTAGTTCAAACCATCCGTGAGGACCTGATGTGAGATTTTCAGCTTCAAGAATCATACCTCTAGACAAGAAAAACTGGAGCCATCTCAGTACAACAAGCTAACTAATCTAGAAAGTTTATTGTATTCTTCACTCCTCTCAAATCTTCACAAAAGACTTCACTTATTAATTACTTGGACTGGACATTAATTTGGACAATAGATGGAAAAATGAAGGAGGGGGGAGATCACACTCACCACGCCATAATACTGAAACTTGGTGGTAGGCGTTGTACGAGTATATTGCATTAAAGTTCTTTCCAAACCATCACTTATGGAACGTTGCTGTACATTGCAGACTGACAGACTAATCCACTAAAGCATTACTGTCCTAACAGAAGCTGTATGAGGCGAACATAACTCCTCTGGTAGTTACCCTATTCGTCCGCCACCATTCTGTCGCTTAGAGGAATTATCATGTTAATTTTGAGGCCCTGACGTCGACAAGTATTACAAGCACTAGCTTTCCCGTTTCCATTTCGTTTGACGGCTGCACATTGTGTGAACTGGCTTCTCTGTCTCATTAATTTTAGAGAGGACCTTCGCATATGCAATCGTCGCAATTTGAAAAACTTACTACCAACTCATTATTTCACAGATCTACCTAGCTAGATCCATCAGGTAACTTTTTGCTTTCGAAGAACATTCGTTGTTTCCCTAAATTACTTCAGGCATATGCCGGGATAGTTTCTGTCTAGGCCTTAAATCTTTCTCATCATTTGCTACACACCGCAGATTAAGTTGGTGTTCCCTGTCAAATGCCCTCGTATTCGACGGAATGTTGAACACTGATTTTGCTTCTGCTTTCGAGTTATACCATTTTCACAATGTTGCATCAACCACGATGTTTAGACGAACGTAAAATTAATCACGTGTATTCACCAGGAGCAAGGCGGAAGCAATTACTGCTCACTTCGATAATTCTAGTAGAGTGCCTTACTGTTGTAACAGTTCACTGAACAACAGATCATGTTGACGAAGATCACTACTACTTAGCATTCATGTTCGCGCTCTAACTTGGTTTTTGGTACAATGAGAATCCTCACAAACATCTGAAAGTGATGAAGCGAAACATTTGTTCATGTTATTTCCCAAATTTTCTTGTAGATGCGAAACCACATCACAGTTCATCCATTTAAGGATTTTTTGAACAAAATGTTAAGACATCCAGTGGAATCTTTGAAGAAATCAGTCCGCCTTTTCCCGGTAGAGATTGCATTCTCTAGAAACACGGTTGATGCATGCGAAACAGAATTTCGGCGCGACGCGTGGGCTGACAGATTTCCGCGTACTAACCACAGGTATGCTCTGCTGTACTTCCCCGTTCAGATCGTTTTCCTTTGTTTCGTTGTACAAGAACGACCATGGCTAGACAGTACTACACCTACATACAGCCGTCTGTCATAGATCGTTGGACCTGATTCATGTATAAGTTTTATTCTGTTAATTATCATTGACATCCGTGCCATACTTCGCATATAATTAATGTCAATAAGGCTATAACATCCCTTTATGTTATGATGCAAAAAGAAAAACAGCGTGCATACAGAAGGAACCCTATATTCAAATACTACGATAAGGAAAAAAGTAAATATATGTAAGAATTTCGATAGGAAACTCTGGGAATTAAGTTCAACTCCTGTAACAGATTCAGTGGAACAGTAAGTAGTCAGATGTCTTCATTCTCAGGCATGAGACCAATGTTTATCAGTGGCAGATCCTTTCTGATGCTGAGTTATATGTGTGCGTATATTCACTGTGTAGTGGGTGTTGATGAAGGAATGCTGTGTTTTGAGTTCACGTAACTGAACAGAGAAAAGATAAAACAAGCATGTTATTGTGGTAATATCCACAATGATGTGTACACAAGGAACACGTGTGTATTTTTTGATAAATTTCTGAGATTAGTTAATTTCTTTCATTCTTTCACTCATATTGCGCTTCTTCCCCCTATTAAACAGGCTCATTACTTTCCCTCGAGTCGGCGCCTATACATAAGCATATTTCTATGTTCACACATCAAAAGAAGTTCTGCATCACCTCGGTTCCCACAGTTCCGAAACCTGTATAGAAAATTGGAATACAGAGCAACATAAACATCATTTCCGCCCTTTTTATTGCTCATGAAAACCACACATTGCATGTTGTACCACCATACAGCGAGACTTTCAGAGGTGGTGGTCCAGATTGCTCTACACGTACTATCCACAAGGCAGTGTTGGTCCAGATTGTACCACTCCTCAACGGCGATTTGGCGTAGAACCCTCAGATTTGTTGGTGAGTCACGTCGTCCATAAACAGCCCTTTTCAGTCTATTCCAGGCATGTTCGACAGGGTTCATGTCTGGAGACCATGCTGGTCACTCTAGTGGAGCGATGTAGTTATCCTGAAGGATGTCATTCACAAGATGTGCACGATGGGGGCACGAATAGTCGTCCATGAAGATGAATGCCTCGCCAATATGCTGTAGATACGGTTGCACTATCGGTCGAAGGATGGCATTCACACATCGTACAGCCGTTACGGCGGCTTCCATGACCACCAGTGTCGTACGTCGGCACCACACAACGCCACCCCAAAACAGCAGGGAGCCCACCTTACTACACTCTCCGATCAGTGTGTCTAAGGCGTTCAGCCTCACCGGATTGCCTCCAAACACGTATCCGACGATCGTGTGGTTTAAGGCATATGCGACACTCATCGGTGAAGCGAACGTTATGTCAATCCTGAGCGGTCCATTCGGCATGTTGTTGGGCCCATCTGTACCGCGCTGCATTGTGTCGTGGTTTGCAAAGCTGGACCTCGCCATGGACGTTACACATCATGCAACCTATGGCGCACAGTTTGTGCTGTAGTAGCCCTTGGGCGGACTGAGCGAGGCATGTCATCGACAGTTCCCGTCGCTCTGTGTCTCCTCCATGTCAACATCGCTTTGGTTCACTCCGACACTTCTGGACACTTGTTGAGAACCCTTCCTGGCACAAAGTTACAATGCGGACACGATCGAACCGCGGTATTGACCGTCTAGGCATGGTTGAACTACAGACAACACGAGCCGTGTACTTCCTTCCTGGTAGAATGACTGGAACTGATCAGCTGTCGGACCCCTCCGTCTATTAGTCGCTACTCATTCATGGTTGTTTATATCCTTGGGCGGGTTTAGTGACATCTCCAAACGGTCAAAGGGAGTGTGTGACACAATATTTACAGTCAACGTCTGTCTTCAGGAGTTCTGGGAACCAGGGTGATGCAAAACTTTTTTTGATGTGTGTACTTGAGTTCAAGAAGACGTTCTGAGACCCAGTGATCTTGCCAATAAGCATACCAAGATGCTTAGAAAGCTCTTTTTGCTCAGGGAAACGTACCTATTATGTTCCGAATTGAGTATATCCTTTTTATTTTAAACCGTTCATGATATCAAACGAGGATCGTGACAAATACACTACGTGATCAAATGTATCCGGACACCTGGCTGAAAATGATTTACAAGTTCGTGGCACCCTCCATTGGTAATGCTGGAATCAATAAGGTGTTGGCCCACCCTTAGCGTTGATGACGGCTTCTACTCTCGCAGGCACCGTTCAGTCAGGTTGCGGAAGGTTTCTTCATGGAGTGCTGCACTAAGGAGAGGAATCGAGGTCGGTCTGTGAGCCCTCGCACAAAGTCAGCGTTTCAAAACATCCCAAAGGTGTTGTATAGGATTCAGGTCAGTACTCTGGGCAGGCCAGTTCATCACAGGGATGTTATTGTCGTGCAACCGCTCCGCCACAGGCCGTGCGCTATGAACAGGTGCTCAATCGTGTTGAAAGGTGCACTCGCAGTCCCCGAATTGCTCTTCAACAGTGGGAAGCAAGAAGGTGCTTAAAACATCAATGTAGGCCTGTGCTGTGATAGTGCCACGCAAAACAAGGGGTGCATGCAGCTTCCATGAATAATACTATCACAACACAGCACCACCGCCTCCGAATTTTACTGCTGGCACTACGAACGCTGGCAGATGACATGCACTGGCCATTCGCCATACCCACACCCTGCCATCAGATCACCACATTGTGTACCGCGATTGGTCCCTCCCCACAACGTTTTTCCACCGTTCAATCCTCCAATGTTTACGCTCCTTACACCAAACGAGGCGTCGTTTGTCATTTGCCGACGCCATGTGTGACTTACGTGCAGCCGTTCGGCTATGAAACCCAAGTTTCCTCACCTCCCGCCTAACTGTCATAGAAATTGCAGTGGATTCTGATGCAGTGTGAAATTCCTGTGTGATGGTCTGGATAGATGTCTGCCTATTACACATTACCACCAACTGTCGGTGGTCTCTGTCACTCAACAGACGAGGACGGGCTGTACGCTTTTGTGCTGCACGTGTCCCTTCAAGTTTCCACTTCACTATCACATCGGAAACAGTGGACCTAGGGACCTATAGTATGTCCACATTCGAATTCGTTTAGCTCCGACAAATCGCATTCACACCTACACAAAACTCTCTCCTGACCACACATGTCACTTGCAACGTATTGACGACGTTACACAGCTGCTGTTGGCGGTCAAATACAGTAATGGAACTTGGAGGCTTGCCTAGCATCTGTTTTTATTTCAAGCATGGATTTCTCGCGATGTTCCTAAAGGTTTTTTACAACTCCTATAAGTATGTCCAGGCAGTGTTCAAATTTCACTCTGTGTATTTCTTCATATCTGACTGGCCATCTCAGAGTTTTCGTCCCTTTAATCCAATTATTTGTTTGCAGTTTTCTTTGTTCCTAAATAACGTTCACGTCGCACGCGCTAAAGAAGACCAAACCTATAAAAACTGTATTTTTAGTGTCTTAATGAGTAATTTTTAGTTTGCTGATGTCCACAGTAACAGCAATCTCCATGTCCTCTTGGGTAGTAAAGCTTTCGGTGCGCACTCAGTCTTACCAGACCTATCAATTTTGCATTATTGTGGAAGAAATGCAGGTAAAACAGCGAATTTTCCTTTTGTTCATTGTCCAGTGAGACGCTTTTTTCCTTGTATTTTTGCTTTATCCATGTATTGACACACTAAATTATTGACATAACAAACTAAACCAGTGGGTCATACAGCTAGAACATCGAGATATAGCACCCGACACAACAAATATTCTTCCCGTATGTAATTATCAAATGAAGTTGGGCTTTATAACTGGTCATAGTCATTGCAAAATTAATGCTATTAATTTCTAAGGAATTGTGTAGTGAAATTTTTCAAAGCTGCCAGCATAACAAAACTACACCTAGGCAGGAACATTCAATTTTGCAACATAGCAGTAACCAGGACACCATCTGCATCTTTTGTGTAAAAATGCAGTATACGCCTGATACCTATTAAAACATGTAGAGCGAGCTTAGTATTTTTATAATGAGAAGCGAGTACATGACAACCATTTGTTACCCGCCATAGATATGGCACAGATGGAACTAGTTATGTTTATGTGTTGGTTCATGTTGTGCAAGTTGTGCAACAGTTTAAATGAAATAGTTTTGTTTCTACAGCTTCGTAGATTAGCAGTGATCTGCGTTTTTCGTTTACCTGCCTCGATTTCCGTGCGTGTTACAGCGACACTTCCATGACGGGTAGGTACGCTGCCCCGGATTGAATACGCCCGTCGGATTAACAACGAAGGTTGGTGAGCCGGCCATCGTGGATTTTAGACGGTTTTTCACATTCGACTAGGGGAATACCGGGATGGTACCCAAGTCTCGCCTGTTACAAGATTCGCAAACATTTAGAAAAAACGTTCGTATTGTTTCGTATGAATAACACTGTACGCAGACAGTTGGGATCAACCAACCCCCTTTCGGGGTAACGGGCTGGTGATAGGAAGCGCACACAGCCGCCCCTTATATCAACCACATCAAATCCATATTAACCATGCCGACCCTGTGTAGCTGCGGGCCGAAGGCAAAAGAAAACGAAGAGGAAGATAAACAGGAATATCCCTCCATCGTAAAATGTTTAGTTGTGGATGGTTCATCACAAACAGCGGTTCATCCAAAGTTGGCAAATACTTATAAACAGTCTGCTACTCAATTTTCAGTTGTTAAGGAAATGTGAAACTGAATTAAGGCGTGACTGTACTTCTATCGAAAATTATCCTTCTCTACGAAAGACATCTCAAAAGTAATGACTGGGTGTTGTGTGGTGTCCTTAGGTTGGTTAGGTTTAAGTAGTTCTAAGTTCTAGGGGACTGATGACCGTAGATGTTAAGTCCCATAGTGCTCCGAGCCATTTGAACCATTTTTTGAACATCCCAAAATACAACCACGAAGAAACCATCAACAAACTGCACAGTGTTAAGAATGGGAAATTATTAAAATTGTATTAAATGTATCTCCCTACGAATCCATCAGAAGAGAAATCACGTCACATTTTGCATGAGGAAACTCTGCTTTGCGGAAGATGTATACTGCACTTTCGCAACGGAAAAAGGTTTGAAGTCATAGTTGGAATGGAGTCTTTTAAAACTATGAGGCATGGGACCTCCACACAAGAAACGAAATAGCAAAAAGCAGTAGACTGAAGCTGCTCATCACGCAAAAAGGTGCGACGTTATTTCATTTTCCGAAAACATTATGCCATGTTTCTCCGATATGCAAAATGAAGCTCACTAACTGGCTGCTTTAAAACTTTAATTGGTGAGTATTACACAAGTATTTCCTGTGCAGAGTGACGTTAAAAGTGCTTTAACAGTCAGAGCTCTGAAGAAAGTTGTTGCATCATTCCTCTGATCATCCAGGTTGAAACTCTCAAACTTACGTTAATTATTACAGTAGTTTCTGACCTCAGGTTAGCAGTGAGCTTGTTACGTTCTACATGTTCGCTTCATCAGTTGAATATCCTAAATGGAAAAAACCTTGCACGGATAGCACTGCTCCAATAGGGATAACAAGAAAAACAAGGACTTTTTGCTCCGAAAGAGACAGCCTTTACAGTCTGGAGATCAACGTTTAATCCCAGTCTCGTATAGATGTGTGCAGTTTTGTGTTGTTAATAGTCATTAAAATAACAGACGAGTGGAGACCACATTACGGTAGTAAATGAATACTGTAAATGGAAAAATGAAGATGTAAAAATATTTGTACCGGTGTGTCTTAAAGAGGTGGTAACTACGGGCTGCCCACGTAAGATTATTTTCAGTAATTCTTTAACGCAGGTAGCAAATGAGTATGAAGATGGTGATGGGCCACAGTTAAGAGAAATAAATTCGAGTGTTAGTAAGCGCCGGGCAGTAAAATCGAGTCCTTTTCAAAGCACGAAGAGCAGCAAAACGAACAGTAGTGTTTATTTTAGGAGTTCAGTAATCAGTAAGAGGCTATCTACGTACTCTGTAATTTGCTATGGCAATCGACATCGTGTAGTTATTAAAGTTGTTAGAGTAATGGGTCGTAAAGACTGGTGCAGTGATATGATGTTATGAAAGTAAGGTCGCCCAAAGACACTATTTTTCGCTATTAAAATACACGGGATATTTTGCAGTGCCCCCATCCCTCCCCCCCCCCACCCCCCCCCCCAAATTTAATATTCCGTCATTATTATTATTATTTTTATTATATCCTCCATTATAGAGGGTAATGATACATATATTGGTGTACTTTATTACAAGAAAAAAGATATTTTAAATATTACATAACATCTCTTGCGGTGGTTATGCCTTAAATTCGTACAGAGATTTTTCCCGCAGTGGTGACTGAAATTCATACATTTCGAAGTTCGATTGAATTACAGAATTTATAGTAGTCCTATAGAAAAATGGTATCGGTTCATTCTTACCATTTCCGCTTTTCATTATTACACTTCTCAATAGTATACTTCTCCGCGTGCCATAGTTGCTACATTCCAGTGACGCGTGGTGCACAATTTAATTACCAATTACCTCCAGTAAATAGACACGTAGCATCGTTGGCTATTCCGAATCGATGGTAGTAAGCCTTCAGCTTTCCAGCTTTCCGTGTCTCGCTAACATTACTGCAAAATTAGTAGTGATTGGTAATCTGATCACCAGGCTTTGATGCTCCGCTGTAAAATACACCGACAGAAAAAAAAGGAGTTGTGCGACATAACAGAAAGTTGTTAGGCGTGTTTCTGCATCTGAAAGATTATGTCTGGTCAAATTTCGCGCCAGTCGCGTAAGACATAAGAGTGTCGCTCGTAGCAGATGGAAACTACGGTTGCGTTAAATATACGCTGTAACGGTCATGAGCGTTAGTTACCTTTGAGATTGGACTTGGTGAGTTGATGTTAGTCAAGAAAGCCTTAAGGCGACAAAGACGCCACTATCAATATCCCACTGAGTTTCAACGTGGTCGTGTAATAGGGCTACAAGAAGCTGGATGTTCCTTCTGCGACACTGCAGAAAGACTTGGCAGAAATATAGCCACTATACATCATTGACGGCAGCTGTGGTCAGGAGAATCTACGCTCGCAACAAGACCGGGTTCTGGACGCCCAAGTGGCACTTACGAGAGGGAAGATCATCATGCTCGGCATTTGGCTGTGGCGCATCGTACTGCATGTGCAGCAGCAATTTGAGGAGTAGTTGCCACCACAGTGGCACAGCGATTTGTTACAAATCAGTTACTTCAAAGACAGCTCCGAGCCGAGCCAGACGTTCGATAGCGTGCATTCTACTGACCCCGAACCACAGCCATTTGCGACTTCAGTGGTGTTAAGCGAGAGCTCATTGGAGAACAGGGTGGAGGTCTGTCGTGTTTTCTGAAGAAAGCTGGTTCTGGCTCAGTGCCAGTGATGGCTTTGTGTTGGTTATAAGGAGACCAGTTGAGGGCCTGTAACCAACCTGTCTGTGTGCCAAACACACTGAACCTACACCTGCAGTTATGGTCTGGCGTTCGATTTCGGATGATGACAGGAGCAGTCTTCTAATTACACCCTGACTGAAAATTTTTACGTCAGCCTTGTAATTAAAACTGTTGTGCTGCCGTTCATGAACAGCATTCCAGGGAGTATTTTCCAACAGAATAGCGCTCTTCCACATACCGCTGTTTTAGCCCAACGTGCACTACAGGGTGCCGTCATGTAGCCTTGGCCTGCTATATTACCAGATCTGTCTACAATTTAGCACATGTGGCACGTCATCGGAAGACAATTCCAGCGTCGCCCTAAAACAACGTTGACCATCTCCGTACTGACCGACCAAGTACAACAGGCATGAAACTCCTTCCCACATACTGACATCCGCCACGTGCACAACATGAAGCAAGCATGTTTGCACATTCTGGGGGTTACAACGGTTATTAATATACAAGCATTTCACATTTGGAATGGCTTATCTCCTTCTTACATTGACATGTGATCTTGTAATGTTAATCACTTCAATATGTTACCTTCACATATGTATTCCTGAAATTTCATTACTCTACACAAATTACTTTTTGTGCTGGAAACATTTTTCCGTCAGTGTATTTTTTGCTTTGGGATGCTTGATATACACTGTGTGATAGGAGGTATCCGGACACCCGTATGTAATGCGGCATTGACTGCTGGTTGTTACGATAGGCGGACCGCCAGTGTAAGAGAAGAGCGGGGGGTGTTTTGTTGTCAGTAGGAAATCAGGTACACGATGGATTGGTCAGGATAGCTCAGTAACTTCGAATGTGGACTAATCATTGGATATAATATGAGCAACAAATCTATCAGACATTTCAACTCTTATAACGCTACCCTAATAGACTGTTGATGACGCGACTGTGAAGTGGGAACACTAAGGAACAACCACAGCTAGACAAAGAGCAGGTAGACCTCACGTACTGACCGACAGGAAACGTCGAGTACTGCCGAGGGTCACTGTGGAACATCGAATGAAATCCAGTGCTCCAAACAGCTACCGGCAGTGTAACTACACTCATGCTTCTAAATTAAGGATAATGCTGACACATGGTGAAATAACGCTCTGGTGGGCGGTTTGCGGGTTTAAATCACCTCGGGGTATGATCATGCGGTGCATTTGACCCGGGTCGTCGCACGGTGCCGCTGGAAGGAGGCCAAATACGCAGAGGTGTGTTGGTGCAAGTAAGAGTACGGTGCAGCGAGTAACAGTGCAGACGTTTTCAGACGTGCTAATGGTGACTGTGTGTTGAAAATGCCTCAAAGAACACACACTGATGACGTTATGAGGGGTAGAATGCTAGGGCGGGTGGAGGCTGGTCAAACTCAGCAGGTCGTAGCACAGGCCCTCCGTTTGCCACAAAGTGTGATCTCAAGATTATGACAACGATTCCAGCAGACAGGAAACGTGTCCAGGCGCTACAGTACGGGATGTCCACAGAGTACAACACCACGAGAAGACCGATATCTCACCACCAGTGACCGCAGACGGCCACGGAGTCCTGCAGGCAGCCTCGCTCGGGACCTTACCGCAGACACTGGAACAGTTGTCTCCAGACACACAGTCTACAGACGACTCAAAATACATGGTTTATTTGCTTCGAGACCTGCAAGGTACATTCCACTGACCCCTAGTCACAGGAGAGCCCTTAAAGCCTGGTGTCAAGAACACAGTACATGGTCATTGGAACAGTGGTCCCAGGTTATATTCACGGACAAGTCCAGGTATACTCTGAACAGTGACTCTCGCCGGGTTTTCATCTGGCGTGTACCAGGAACCAGATACCAACCCCTTAATGTCCTTGAAAGTGGCCTGTATGGAGGTTGTGGTTTGATGGTGTGGGGTGGGATTATGATTGGTGCACACACACCCCTGCATGTCCTTCAGAGAGGAACTGCAACAGGTCAGGTGTATTGGGACGTCATTTTGCCCCAGTATGTCGGACTTTTCAGGGGTGCAGTGGGTCCCACCTTCCTCCTGATATATGATAACGCACGACCCCACCGAGCTGCCATCGTGGAGGAGTACCTTGAAACAGAAGATTTCAGGCGAATGGAGTGATCTGCCTGTTCTCCAGACCTAAACTCCATCGAGCACGTCTGGGATGCTCTCGGTCAACGTATCGCTGCTTGTCTTCAAACCTCTAGGACACTTCAAGAGCTCCGACAGGCACTGGTGCTAGAGTGGGAGGCTATACCCCAACAGCTGCTCGACCACCTGATCTAGAGTATGCCAACCCATTGTGCGGCCTGTGTACGTGTTCATGGTGATCATATCACATATTGATGTCATGGTACATGCTCAGGAAACAGTGGCGTTTTGTAGCAAATGTGTTTCGGGACGGTTTTCTCAACTTATCACCAATTCCGTGGACTTACAGATCTGTGTCGTGTGTTTTCCCTATGTGCCTATGCTATTAGCGCCAGTTTTGTGTAGTGCCACGTTGTGTGGCACCACATTCTACAATTATCCTTAATTTGTGAGCATGAGTGTAGCTCAATGGGTGTGCGTAGGGAGCCCCCATTTTCTACAGTTGACGTTAAGCGACTCTTGCGATGGAGTAAAAATCGAGGCCATTTGACTTTGCATGACTGGAAACGAGTGATTTGGATTGATGAATCACGCTACAACTTGTGGTAATCCGATGGAAGGATGCGGGTTTGGTGAATAAAGGGAGAACATTACCTGCCATCATGTTTAGAGCCCCCGACGAAGTATGGAGGTGTTGGTGTTACGGTAAGGGAGTGTTTTTCATCTTTATGGGATAGTCCCCTTATCGAGCTTAAGAAAATGCTAAACATGGAAGGACACGAGCAAAGCTTACAGAATTGTGTATTGAGCAAAGTAGAGGAGCATATCAGACACGATAATTGCATCAGCATAACAATGTACGCTTGATAAAGCAGCATCTGTGAAGTAGTGGTTTGTGGGAAACAATGTCCTTGAAATGATTTGTCCTGCCCAGAGTTCCAAGCCGAACCAACGGTAAACCTTTGAGATATAACTTTGACTTCGCTCCAGGCCCTAGCATCCAGCGTCAATACCTTGTCTGATTTCAGCTTTTACTTTAAAATGTGATGCTGTTTCTCCACAGACATTGAGGAACCTTATTAAAAGAGCCTTTGGCATAGATCAGGACGTCATATAGGCGAAGGGTGGACACGTATCCGTTGTTAACGCCTACTAGAAGATATCTGGATACTCGTGCCATGGTAACATTTTAGTGTAGAGTAAATCGCACATTCCGCACACATTTGCCAAAAATAAATTTACAAACAGGTTTGTCACAATCAAAAATATACAAAGCTAAAATATACAATGTGAAGCTCGTACGGCTACATAGAAGCACTCCTTTGACCCTTGTCAGTGGTTAAAATCCACAATATACAGTAAAAGCGCACATTTATGCCAAATCTTAAATTTGCATGATGGGTAGTACTGTGTATTTCGAGCGAGAAGGTTCCAAGATATGCTTCACTCGTCCTGAAAATGTAAATATTAGCAAAAATCGTGCATTTTTACTGCATTTTGTGGATTTTAGCAACTAAGAAGCATCAAAGGAGTGCTACATACGTAGATACGCCAGATTCAACAAGGTGTATTTTAGCTTTGTATATTTCCAATTGTCACCATCCTGTTTATAATTTTATTTTCGACAAACTTGTGTGGAATGTGCGATATATCCTCCACTAACATGTTAACATGTAATGAGTAATGAATCCATAATAGAACATGACCTAAAACGAAATAAGTTCTTAAAGACCTGAAGATGACAGTCTTACCTGTCGATAACGGTCAATAAAAGACTGTTTTGAACTTGATCGTGGCTATAAATTCTTTAAATTACGTACGTATCGTTCCTTCTCATTTCTTATTATGAGAAACTACAGTAAATATGTCTTTCTTTTCACTTTTAGCCCGCATCTCGTGGTCGTGCGGTAGCGTTCTCGCTTTCTACGCCCGGGTTCCTGGGTTCGATTCCCGGCGGGGTCAGGGATTTTCTCTGCCTCGTGATGGCTGGGTGTTGTGTGATGTCCTTAGGTTAGTTAGGTTAGAGTAGTTCTAAGTTCTAGGGGACTGATGACCATAGATGTTAAGTCCCATAGTGCTCAGAGCCATTTGAACCATTTTTTCACTATTATCCTATCGAAACCATTACACAATATTAATTATTCTCAATGTGTTGCAGATCTAGACTACGCGATTCTCCAAAGTTATGGGCTAGGGTACAGTCCACCACATGACCTGAAATAGCGTTGGCTGAAGTGCAAGAACCCCTGGCGAACACGGTGGGAAGTCGAACGTCGTGCCAGGTCTAGGCCAGAGTTCGGACAAATCGGCGCCGTCCGCACGGCGAATTCGTTGTGTTCTCTTAAGGCGGCGTCTGTGGGTTCTTTAAACCCTTATGACCCCTCCTCTCTCACACACGGTCGCCCGTGGCTAATCCGTGATTGCCGCGCCTCCGCTACCTCAACGGGTTCCCGGTGTGCTCGCCGCTAGCTACCCGCTACGTTCAGTACGTTTACCCTCCAATTACGCCGAGTCCCCTGTAATATGCGAGAAACATCCTTCAATGAGGCCTACGTGACGGGGAACACAACTACGTGCGGCGATGAGGCGTGTAATTCTGTTCCAGAACCCACTGGAACGTGTCCTCCCGTTTCGGCAAAGATAAATTTTGTCCCGTCATTAACAATTTCATAGTTGTTAATCTCTCCCGTAAGTTGGATTCTTAATACTATGCTGACATCATTGCTGTCCAGTGACCTACAGTGCATTTTCAGCTACAAACTGTTGGGTTTTGCGGAACTACAGGACTCTATTTGCTCCCAGGATATTCGCAGCCATACTAAAGTTGAGCTGACCTCAGCGGCGTAGTTCACGCATCCTCTAAAGACAATTTCTTGCTCTCTGAATCTGAGTTCCCACGCCGTGAGCTTTGCTAATTGCTGAGGTTGTTTCAGAAACTCGATTTGCACTCTGACAGTGATCGCGAATTATGACTGTTTTGTAGACTCAATTCTTCTGAGTATGAACGAACACCGATTTCGCAAAAATCACTATCTTACGTATAGAAATAATTGCGTCAACTTTCACTGTTACACATGATCAGAAGTTCAATGCACCCTTAACCGAAGTGATAGGATCTTCAATAGCACATGGTTCCGTCAAAAGCATGAATAACCACCTTTGCAATGTGGACCATTGCAAGACATACAGGAAGATAGTGACGTTCTGAAAGATACCGGCAGGTATTTGGAGCCATGGCGACGCCAGTCCATGGCCGGCCGCTTCTAGGCGCTTCAGTCCGGAACCGCGCTACTGCTACTGTCGCAGGTTCGAATCCAGCCTCGGGCATGGATGTGTGTGATATCCTTAGATTAGTTAGGTTTAAGTAGTTCTAAGTTCTAGGGGACTGATACCAACTAATCCAGTGCCATAGCCACCTGCGCTTGGTTTCTCGGTTGAGGATTTTTTTTTTTTTAATCTGTGGTAAGGTCTTATTGGACCAAACTGCTGAGGTCATCTGTCCCTAAGCTTACGCACTACTTAATCTAACTTAAACTAACATAAGCTAAGGACAACACACACACCCATGCCCGACGGAGGTATCGAATCTCCGACTGAGGGAGCTGGGCGGACAATGACAAGACGCTCAAATGGTTCAAATGGCTTTAAGCACTATGGGATTTAACATTTGAGGACATCAGTCCCCTAGACTTAGAACTATTTAAATCTAACTAACCTAAGGACATCACACACATACATGCTCGAGGCAGGATTCGAACCTGTGACCGTAGTAGCAGCGCGGTTCCGGACTGAAGTGCCTAGTACCGCTCGGCCACAGCGGCCGCCTGACAAGACGCCACAGATCGCGCGGTTACCCTGCGCAGCAAGGCTGAGTATCTATGGCACATGCACTCCGATAGAGGTGAACTAATTCCCGTTTGCTTTTAATTCTGGGTAATTTTATGGCCAAGAGAGTGGAGTAAACTCATTTCCTCTTCGAACCGGCCGGCTGATGTGGCCGAGCGGTTCTAGGTGCTTCAGTCTGGAACCGCACGACCGCTACGTCGCAGGTTCGAATCCTGCCTCGGGCGTGGATGTGTGTGATGTCCTTAGGTTAGTTAGGTTTAAGTAGTTCTAAGTTCTAGGGGACTGATCACCTCAGATGTTAAGTCCCACAGCGCTCAGAGCCATTTGAACCTCTTCGAACCAAGCACGTGCACTACAGTCTGTGTGACACCTTGCATTGTCTTGCTGATATTTTTCTGCTACAATATTACTGCACTTGGAGGTGTAGAGGGATCCAAAATATTATTGCTGCGCAACTTGTTAGCATATAAAGAAATGATCTGACAGCATTGACAGTGCGATTTGCTATCCTTAGTCACTACTGTACTTGTTTACTGTTACGTCACTGCATGTTTTCCGATAATGGTCCTTGGACGCCAAATGCAAGATGCCATCGTACCGAGAAAAAATCTGTACGTAGGAATGCACGTGGTCACTAAGGTTCAAAAATGGTTCAAATGGCTCTAAGCACTATAGTGCTTAACATCTTAGGTCATCAGTCCCGTAGACTTAGAACTACTTAAACCTAACTAACCTAAGGACACCACACACACCGAAGCCCGAGGCAGGATTCGAACCTGCGACCGCAGCAGCAGCGTGGTTGCAGACTGAAGCGCCTAGAACCGCTCAGCCACTCCGGGTCACTAAGGAAAGATGTATGATTTTGTTGATGCATTGTGTTGTTCATATTGACGAGGTCACGCAGGAAATGCCACGAAAACATTCCCCATGCCACAACACTCCATCCTCCGGTCTGGACCCTTTGGACGACTGCTGTAGGTTCAAATGGCTCAAATGGCTCTGAGCACTATGCGACTTAACTTCTGAGGTCATCAGTCGCCTAGAACTTAGAACTAATTAAACCTAACTAACCTAAGGATATCACACACATCCACGCCCGAGGCAGGATTGGAACCTGCGACCGTAGCGGTCACGCGGTTCCAGCCTGAAGCGCCTTTAACCGCACGGCCACACCGGCCGGCGACTGCTGTAGGGCCATGGAGCGTAAAATGTGATTCATGTGAGAAGGTCACATGTCACCACTCAGTAGACGTTCAGTTGCGGCACTGGCGTGCAAATTCTAGACTTAGCCGTTGATGAACAGCAGTGAGCATGGGTGTATGGGCCAGGGGACTGCTGCTGAGGCCCAAACACAGAAACGTTCGCTGAAGCGTCATTAAGAAGACAATATTGGTAACCACTTGGTTCATCTGGGCAGTGAGACGCTCAACGGATCCATATATATGTTATCGCGTACACATCTCCACAGCCTTTGTTTACCATCATTATTTACGAACCGTGGCGCCCCACAGTTGCCTTTACGCCGGTTATGGGTAGCGCCACTTGGCCATGCGCTCTATACTTTAACCGCAGCGGCATGCGATCAGTTTACAAGCCTAGCTTTTTCGTATATCCTTCCATCCTTGGCCGAAAGCCGACGAGCACTTCCTTCTGGACGTTAGATAAAACGCTCCTTTTCCGCATGTCTACGATCCATAAGATACGTAACAGCTCTTCGCTGCAGGTTTACTTCGGGGCTGTGCTTCTACTTCTAGCTGCGGTGTGGGTTTTAAATTTGACGTTTCCGTGTGTGTGTGAGCAAGCGCGCGCGCCTGTGTGTGTGTGTGTGTGTGTGTGTGTGTGTGTGTGTGTGTGTGTGTGTGTGTGTGCCACATGTACTGTAAATAAACCGATACAGAGACTCTCGTTTCTGTGCCAGGGGGCATACCATGTTAAAATATTCTCCAAATATATTATGGTCTATGTAACAGGCTAGAGTGATACCGTCCTTCTTAAAGCTAAATAAACGGCGGCAAATCGGTAGGAAAGAATTAAATAAGAAAAGAGGACGGTAGCCTCCCCCATATATATTTAGTTTTATATGTTTACAAATCTCCCGGGTTCTCTAGGTTCTTTTTGGGACTATGTATTATTCGACAAAGCTAAGCGCAGGCCAGCGGTAACTAACTTCATCACGTGACTAGGTAGAGCTATGTTCCAGTTGAAAGGAGTGTGTGATGTCTCAGCGCAGCGCAGGCATGAAAAGTGGTCGCTTCATCTAGGATTGTGAACAACCGTGATGGCTTACTGTTAAAGGCATTCAGTTCAGTGACATGACAAAGATGGAAGGAGTGACAATGCTGATGGAAAAAGTTACGGAACGTTTAAGCAAAGTGTTAAAGTTGAGCAAGTCAGTGGAATATAGAATTGGAAACGGAAAGTCACAATGAAAGCCAGCCGGTGTGGCCGAGCGGTTCTAGGGGCTTCACTTTGGAACCGCGTGACAGCTACGGTCGCAGGTTCGAATCCTGCCTCGGGCATGGATGTGTGTGATGTCCTCAGGTTAATTAGGTTTAAGTGTTCTAAGTTCTAGGGGACTGATCACCTCAGGAGTTAAGTCCCATAGTGCTCAGAGCCATTTCAACCATTTGATCACAATGAAAAGGTTGTTGGACTTAAGAATTTAAAAGCAAAGTCTGCAAAACACATCCTATTGACCATACAAACATTTGTTTTCTTTGGCAGCAATCACAGTGATATTACGAACAAAACAAAGAAATACACACTTTCCCGAAACTTCACAGTTTTGATAGCGTACCACTGGACTTCAAAGATATCAAGGGCATCTGATAAAAATAATTCTGTCTGTGGTATTCAGTTTTAAAATGTGTCAGAATAAATGAGTCGTCGCGGGTGCTAACGTGGCGAAACAGTTTCCAACAGATAAGCGTACTGCATTGTGTGTGTGAAATGTGTGTGAAATCTTATGGGACTTAACTACTAAGGTCATCAGTCCCTAAGCTTACACACTACTTAACCTAAATTATCCCAACGACAAACACGCACATCCATGCCCGAGGGAGGACTCGAACCTCCGCCGGGATTAGCAGCACAGTCCATGACTACAGCACTTCTGACCGATCGGCTAATCCCGCGCGGCGTACTGCATCATTTACATGAAAATGAAGCTTCAGAATGAAAGTGGCCACTCGTTTGTTCAGACGAAACGTGAGGTCCAAAAGCAGTAGAATGCAGTTAAACGTTACCAAAGTATGCGAGTTCTTCCAAAGGAAGGTACCGTTGTCCTGTGCAGGTCGTCGGTGCATACATGTGTAGCGTGTGTCAGCGCTTCGAAAGTCAACTTCAGCGCGAGGGCGCACGCCGCATGTTCTCCTGTGAAGTTTGCGGCCGGCGAGTAGGTGGGTGCCGTTAGTGTAGGGACCGCAACACGCCCTTCCTGTTGGCATAGGCCGACCCGGCACGCCGTCCCACGTGGACCGATGACCCCGAAGACAAGTGGAGCCGGCTAACTGCCGCCGACGTCTGTTGGCGGCCCAGACGTATGCGAGGCGCGTTCCTCCCCCAGATTATAAATTGTCTCATTACTGTCACTTCGGACACGGCCATTGTTTTACTGCCGCAACAAGCACAGGGAGGGGCACCTGCGTCGCAGTCCATTGACCTGATGAAGCGCACTGCGTTTCTTTGGCATACCGAAGCTTCGTTCAGATGTAACGGTAGATAAAAGGAACGGTTCACAGATGGTATTAGCTTTATCAGAGTAGTTCACGTACGACGCAACAGTAGTCTGCTGTGTGAGTAGATACCAGTGAGTTACTGAACTGACGTGAAAAATGGCGCGATTGATTTTCTCGGACTTCGTTCCAAAGAAGCTTCTAACCGGTCCAATTTTATCTCGGTTGGTAGCGATATGTTACGTCCTACAATGTCCTATCAACGGACCAGAGAGGCATGCAGTGATGGCACGCCGTAGACAGTGCTTGCGCCCTACGAAAAACACGCTGGACATAAAGAGTAAGAGACGTCTCCGAAAGCATCAAAAAATGGCTCAAATGGCTCTGAGCACTATTGGACTTAACTTCTGAGGCCATCAGTCCCCTAGAACTTAGAACTACTTAAACCTAACTAACCTAAGGACATCACACACATCCATGCCCTAGGCAGGACCCGAACCTGCGACCGTAGCAGTCGTGCGGTTCCAGACTGTAGCGCCTAGAACCACTCGGCCACCCCGGTCGGCCTGAAAGCATCACTAGCCTCTAAATTACCGCATATGCTACAGAAGATGGATATTGAATCTGCTTCTGTACTTTTAATTTCATTTATTCGTCGTTTTGTCACGAAACAAGATCTTCGGGATTTGAGGATTATGTTGCCCTTTGTCAAAAACTCTGATTCCGTCCGAACAGGTATAGCAACGCCCAACGGTACCGACCGACCGCCGTGTCATCCTCCGTCGTGTCATCCTCCACTGGATGCGGATATGGAGAAGCATGTGGTCAGCCCATTGCTCTCCCTGTAGTTACCAGTTTTCGGAGCCGATGCTTCTCAGTGAGGTAACTCCTCAACTGCGCAGGGTACAAGGCACTTGCAAGCTGCGCTCAGCAGGACCGGACGGTCAGTCATCAAAGTGCTAGCCAAGACCGACAGCGCTTCGGTGGTCTGACGGGAACCGGTGCTACTACCACAGCGGCAAAGCCGTTGGCTGCCCACATTCCAAATGAACAAATATTGCTTCACCGCACTAGTAGCAGCTCTTAAAGGATTATGACTTAATGTATGAAAGGTAGAGACTATATAAACGTAAATCGTACCACAGGAGGAGTGGCCAGTATTCGGGATATGGTAGGAATCCGTTCATCTCAACCAAAAAAAAAAACCTTCAGAAGGACGTATGCCGTATTCCGAATAGTTTTCAACACAGAACGCGTGCAATGTTCTTTTTATTTTGGGCTAGTGACGCGCACGTATGTGTCTTGTCCACACAACCTCTTTGACGTTTTAGTCCAGCCCAACCTACCTCGTTGCTTTCAGCCTGTTTGCTCGGGTCGTCTTCCTTCCATTAAACTAGCCCGTTGAATGCACAGTCGTCCGTGGTGCGTTGTGATTGAAGTAGTACGAGGGACAGAGAGTGTATGAGAGAGAAGTATTGGTTAACTGTGTTTATACACGAGTTTACTAAAATGCTACAGGACTACGCTAACGAAGAATATACCGATATGACGTATGTTCACGGTTTCTGGGATGCTGTGCTCCTTCAGCTGTCAATGAATACCAAAAAAATGTTCAAATGTATGTGAATTCCTAAGGGACCAAACTGCTGAGGTCCTCGGACTTACACACTAAGTAAACTAAGTTTCCTTTAATTTACGTCTATTGCCACGAACTTTTTGTTAACAGATTATCGGTTTCGGTCTTTAATGATCATCATCAGATCTGTTTCATAAAAACAAAGTGCTAATGTATTGCAGCCATAGTGCCATCGCCAAATGTTAAATGCGGAATCAGCACCAGCATTTAACATTTGACGATGCCACTATGGCTGCAGTACATTAGCACTTTGTTTTTATGAAACAGATCTGATGATGGCCATTAAAGATCGAAACCGGTAATCTGTTGACAAGGAAACTACGTAAACTACTGAAACTAACTTATGCTAAGAACAACACACACCCATGCCCGAGGGAGGACTCGAACCTTCGGCATGAGTAGCCGCGCAATCCGTGACATGATGCCTATAACCGCGCGGCCACTCCGCGCGGCCAAAGGATATCGTCAGTGCTTTCCGACACGTCGAGTTACTGATCCTAGAGTGTTTACTAGTTTTCAGCACATTTCGTAAAGCAGGTAGTATTCCAAGATCCTATTTTTCTTCGAAACCTATAATTTAACAACCTGTGCAGCAACACATAGTTGACATGGTGAACTGTAGTCCTACTATCAGCATATGGTGACATTCTGCGCGTATCAACGTCCCACGAATACATGTACGGCGGACATTAAATGCGGAAGAGCTGTACTTATTTTACGTACAGAGTATCCACAATCTTGTAATTGGCGGTGCTTCCACGCTACTTGAATTTTGTCTCTTGTTAAATGAAAATCGTCACCTGCTTCCATTAATACGTTTCAGTGATGAAGCCACGTTTATATAAAATTTAATCAACAGCATATGTAATAATCCATACGCTACAGTGGAAGCAAGTTTCCAAGTTCGTTTTTCGATCAGTGTTTGATACTGCGTGACCGGAACTAGTTGATAGGACCAATCATTTTAGAACAGGGAATGACCGAACAGAATTAGTTGCATTTCTTGCAAAAGTCGTTTGTTGAATACTCCGAGGACGTTCCTTTGGCCACATGGACTACAACGTACTTGCAGCATGACAGAACCTCTCTATATTTTCCCAAACGTATGAGGGGACTTCTCAGCTACACTTACCCTAATCGCTGGACATGGTGGTACTATGATTGACTGGGCAACAATATCGCCAAACATAACACAATTAGATTTTGGTTTATGGATTGGTTGAAATCTGAAGTGTACAAACGAAAGGTGAATATGCGAGATGAAATGCTCGGTTACATCAAGGACATTGCTGTCCTCACTAGGGAACGTGGAGAGGCACTCACACAAGGAACACAGTATGTTGTCCAAAAGTGAACAAACGCACTGTAGTTGACGACGAGATATTCTAACATTAATTATGAATTGTACAACAGCTGTAATGTGTCATGTACGATGATTGTTGGAGCTGAATGTGTTAAAAATACGGACTTTTCAGTTGATAATTGGTAAAATTGCTGTTGTAATGTTTACTAATTCTTGTACATGTTTAAATATCTAAACCTGGCAATGTACTGAATAATAGAGTACTTGAAAACAATGTAAATTAATGTGCTCTGGTTCGGAAACCACACGGAATACAGCATCCGTCCATATGAAGGTTCTTGTTTCAAATGATCGTTCCTGTCATATCTATGAATACTGAGCATTCCACCTGGGACAGAATGCACAAGTAAAAGTATTGAATACCTGGTATTTGTGAAAATCGCAGCATTATGAACAAGGCGCATGATTCCATTGAACTTTGTACTAAGACTAGGTGAATGTCAGTAGTCAAAAGGTTGGGGTTGAAGGCCGGCCGCGGTGGTCTCGCGGTTCTAGGCGCTCAGTCCGGAGCCGCGCAACTGCTACGGTCGCAGGTTCGAATCCTGCCTCGGGCATGGATGTGTGTGATGTCCTTAGGTTAGTTAGGTTTAAGTAGTTCTAAGTTCTAGGGGACTGATGACCACAGATGTTATGTCCCATAGTGCTCAGAGCCATTTGAACCATTTTTTGTTGGGGTTGAGGAACTAGAGATGACTTCTGACTCTGAAAATTCAGTGTGATGTGACAACCGCGCGTGATGCAGTCAGTCTCTGTAAACACGGAGGAACGGAATGAAATAAGACACTGAATATATTTCTGGATAATCTCCGTCCACAACTTTCGTGTGTTATTTGACAATACATCATCACCGTTTCGTGATGCATTGTGACCGACAAATTGCCGTAGAATACCGTTCTAGAGATTTTCGATAGGCGAAATGTCAGGAGGAAATGCAGACAAGGTCGACACTCGTTTTTCGATGGAAGATATACGCCGTAGATGACGGGTATTTTTGAAAGCTCGCTTATTGAGGACCTCTCGTGAAGGCTTTGACAAACTGCTAGGGAATACTTTCACGAGATCCTTGAAAATATGGAGCTCCGTCGAAAGTTTAAGAAACGTCTTTACAAATACAAATGAGTGTGTAAGAATGGCGTAACACCTTCACAGTCGACGCTGTATGGCAATAGGTGGAGTACAGTGGCGCTAGTCTGTAAGCAATGCTGTGTACAACTAAGCACTCCAGAATATTTGCTTACGAGCCCATTGCACCTTAGGATGTTTTTGATACACGACAAGCAAAGCTGACACTGAGGCAAACACATCTCTAGCCGAAGTGAAAAAAACTCTCTAGTTTTTACTTTTCATGTCTCACAGAAAATCGAGAAATCTAGAGACAAAGGCGATAGTGTAAGGAATTATCACTTGAAAACTAGAAAACAGATATTATTTGTTACATCAAACTAGGATGAAAACGATATAACACAAAGCTTTAACAGCAAAAAAACTTGCAAGGAGAGAAATAACATAGTGTTATCCACAGCGTTGCTATGTGGTAAAATCCATAGTGACAAAAATTTACAGTGGGAGACTGTGTACCTACTCCAAACAGTGAATTTAGTGCTATGGTAGGTTTCATCTTATGAAGACAAGAATACAGATTAGTTCAGCAACGGATGCAAGTGGCACAGATGAAGGTAAATAACTACTCACTATAGACATATCTACTCAAATTGGGCAGTTATGTATGTTTCTAAACTAATACACTATTTTATTGGCTTCCAGTGTGGTACGAGGACAATCTGTGAGTTCTTAGGGAGTAGTGTATGATCCAAGTTTTGTTAGCGACGTGATACTGAATGAATGACGTTGTTCACTCATGATACATTAGTATCAGTCACATTATCATCAATATAGAGCGAGAAAAGCTTCAATCACTCGAAGGTGCTTTTAAAATAACAGCGGCACCATTTAATATTGTGACAACGCAAAAAGCATTGGGGCTGTTATAAAATTAGTATCTATCTGAGCTGCTAATGTTTTATTCACTCCTTAGCCCCGTTCGTTATGATAAACAGAGCTATTTTTCTAACTAGCTAAAGACGATCGTCAGAAATATGGAGACACTACGAATACGACACATTACGAAGCCTATTACGGTGTAGGAAAACCATTGGCATTCAAAAAACCTTCCAGTCGTTTAGGAATGGATAAATACAGACTCAGTGTGGTTTTAGAGTGTATCTTATACCATTCTTCCTGTTAAACAGTGGCAACTTCAACAACGATGAAAATGAAATTCACGTATGGAATTTGTGGTCGGGATTTCCCTTCAGGGGAATGTGGCCGCCTAGTGCTAATGAGAGAGCTGGATAGCAAAAACGGAATCTTCACTTGAAAGTAGACAACAAAGACTCAACAGTACTGAGATCTGGTGACAGTGGTGGTTAGAGGAGACATGATAATACATCCTCATCTTCGCAGAACCACTCCTCTGCAATGCGATCTGTCTGAAGGGGGTCTGTATTTTTTGGAATACATCATCATCCTTGGGCGGACAAACATTTCCCATGGGATGAACCTGATCAGCCAAACAAGTCACATAGTCCTTGGCATTAATGCGATCCTGCATTGTGACCATAGGATCTATGGAATGCCACGACATGGTTGATCAAATCATAAACCAAAACGTAAACATACCAGAAGTTGGAAACACGGCGAAACAAGACTCAGCCGACCAAATGACATTTTACTTTGCTCTGTAGTCAAGGTTTTACAGCTTCTAACAATTATTTCTTGTCATGGGGATTTTCATCACTGACGACTGGTTCTGGAATTCCAGATCGCCCTGAAATTTTCTGCTTATGGCGCATCCTTCGTCTTGTTCTGGTGCTAACAGGGTTCACAAGGGGACATTCACTTCTACAGAGACTTGGCAGCAGTCGTCCTCTTACTTGTCATCACGCCCCACTTCAGCGACCATCAGTCACGGTCAGTGAACACACTTGTCCTCTTATTTGTCATCACACCCTTCTTCACCGACTGTCTATCACTGTCAGTGAACACCACCATCTTCTTACTCGTCGTCAAACACCTCTTCAACCACCATCTTTCACAGTCACTGAACACACGTCCTTGTACGTACTTGTCGTCGCAACGACCACTTGTCGTGATCAATGAACACACATGTCCCCTTACACCCCTCGTCATCAACTACCTGTCAAGGTCAGTGAACACACTTGTCTTGCTTGTCGTCTCTTCGACGACCGTCTGTCATAGACAATGATCATACATCCTCTTACTCGTCGATACACCACTCTTCAATGACTGTCATGATCACTGAATGTACACGTTCGTTCACATTGTGACTTAGTGAATGGTGTTTTACCGCTTTCCCTGTATGCGATGTAAATCTTCTAGCGGTTCCTCTTGAAACACTAAATATTAGTTACAGAAGCACCCATCATGCGAGCACCAACAGTCTGTGCACATTCAAATTCACTGAGTTACCACATAATGCACTCACAAGAAGGTACGTGGAACACTGTTGTGAAGACGACTAACACCTGCAATATATTGAGGGCATTGGACAGGAGCCGTTTGTGGACAAATACACCAGCGCAACCTGCAGGCTGTATTTATGTTCAAGCATGCATTTCTCGTGGTTTTTCGTCCAACCCATACAAATGTGGCCAGTCTAACATGATGACTTTCTCTTATTCTTATCACATTCTTGGGTGTCGGAAATAAGTCAAATTATTAGACACTACATGGTCCAGTCACGTCAGTGTGACCACCGCCTATATCCGACGCCAAGGTGCAGTAACCATTCACGGACGGCATGCGTCAGGACTACCTCAGTACTACCTGTGGAGGGTATGTAAAACGTGTGGGAGGAGGGGGGGGGGGCACGTGAGAAACAGTGCAGTTATTTATATGAAGATAGTAACTTTTCTCGAAAGAAGAGATACCATTGATGACCGTGCAGTTTCTCTAGAAGCCCGGTTGGGGCACACATTTTCACCTGTCCCCATCGAGGTATATCGACAACACCTGTCGGCAGCTGAGGGTTTCAATTAATTATCATTTATTCTAGAAAAGCTGCAATGTCATCAATGGTATCTGTTCTTTCGAGAACAATTACTATCTTCATATATATAGTTAATCGGCTACCCGGCCCCTGACCTTCGTCTGTGCGAATGCGCACATGTTGCCCGAACTCTTACAGGAATCGTCAAAGTGTGCGCCAGTAATGAGTGGATGGGCAAATATCTATTAGGTACATTATATATGTAGAATTGTGGAAGTTGGGAATGTGGGTCTGACGGGCAGCGTGCAAGGGATAAGTCTCTGCAGTCGCACTATTCATCTGTGTCCTCGGTGGCTCAGATGGACGCCGGCACGGTAGTTCAGCGTGTTCGGTCAGAGGGCTGTGTGCTCTCTGTAATAAAAATAAAAAAAAATTTAAAAAAAAAACCCTCAGTCAAGGAATGAACGATCAACTTTAATGGATGTCTTGTGACGTCCGTCCAGAACAAACGCAACAAACAATACCGAACAAAATGAAGAAAGAAAAAAAAGAAAAAAAGCGTCTGCAATGTAAGCAGGAGATCCCGGGTTCGAGTCCCGGCCGGGGCACATATTCTCAGCTGTCACCATTGAGGTATATCAACAATACCTGTCGGCAACTGTGGGTTTCATTTAATTATCATTTAATAGTGCAGTTGTTGTCGTAACGCAGAAACGGGGAGATTTATCTGTAGTCAAAGTGGCTTATGAAATTTTCGCTGTCCGTGCAGTAGAACTTCACCATCAGGCTGTTTTGTACACTGAATTTGATTGTTTGAACAATCGACGATGGCGCGGGGTGAGGGAAAGGGGTACGGGGGGCCAGCAGTAGTATAGCAGAGCGGGATCTGGCCCTCTGGATGTTTGCTGCCTCCTTTATCGAACAGCGTCACTCTAAAAGTTTCTGTAAAACTCCTCTCAGACGCATGTAAAGGCCGTTACGTGAAAGTCATAATTCAATTTGAAGAAACTACAGCTAGTTCAATATGCTAGTACATAAACTTGACGGTATTAATTATTAAGCTACACACTTGCCTCATTGTATTTAATTGCCTTCCAAATACCTTATTTGAACATCATGAATCGCTTATGAGTTAGTAGACGTTTACACATTACGTGTGTCGCTCCATTTTTTTTTTTTTTCGGGAAGAGTTCTTGATAATTGATGCTACAACGATTTCCGAGAACGTCACAATCAGTGACCTTTTTAGTTAAAAAGCATTACAGAATTTCAGCTCCTTGGTAGTGCTGTACATTACAGATGTTTTCGCAATTTCTGGCAGATTAAAACTGTGCCAGACTCAAACCCCAAACGTTGTCCTTCACCGGTACTGCTATCACCAACTGAGTTGTCTAGACACGTCTCATGGCCACCCTTTAAAGTATTGGAGGGGTGTATTGACATTGTGGAGACGGTTCGAAAATCCTGTCTTTGTGTCTCAGTAGGTAAGACCACTGTCTGCTAACGTCCAAAGTCCGGGTTCGAACACCAGTCTGGAATCCACAATTTTCCAATAAATTTCGAAAGCGAACGAAGTCTGCAGAATACGTGGGATTTAATTACGGATATCCGAAGACGCGAGCACGGCTACACTGAGTTTAAACCATGCAGTAAATGCAGAGTCTCATACTTGCGGACGTGGGCGGTTTGTTTGACGTTGACCGTGCTACAGCGGAGCATCGCCCCACGTTTGAGGAAGTGTGTCTCCGTTGGCTGGTAGCCAGCCAGGTGTAGCGGGGCCGTTAAGCTCCTAGTTTAGGAGGCTGGCGGCGCGGACGGACACCTCGGTTATCGTTGTCACGGTCATGGCATCTTGTTGCTTCCTCGTCGCCTCGGATCCGGTTCACACAGCTAGACTGCCAACGCCTGAAGAAACAGCACTTTGCAGTAGTAAGAGGCTTGAGGCCCACAGGCGAAGCACGCTAAGACCTGTAGTGCGGAAACAGCTTATCGCCTCCTTTCGGAACACGTTCGTTTTGTCCTCCAGAATTCTGATTGAAACGAAAATACAAAAGAGGCTATGTGCCACCTAAACTTATGGATGTAACCAGACAGCATAATTCGCTGATCAGTGGTTTCACCTAGTACTCTTAACTGCCGTTTACCAAATGAAGTCATCTAAGATGGAGAGATACACTGAATAGCCAAACAAACATCGTGTAGGGCCGCCGCGAGCACGCAGAAATGCCACTACACGACGTGGCAAGGACTCGATTAATGTCTGAAGAAGTGCTGGAGGGAGTTGACACTATGATCCCTAAAGAACTGTCCATAAATCCATAAGAGTAAGAGGAGGTGAAAATCTCTTCTGAACAGCACGTTGCAAGGCAGCCCAGATATGTTCAATGATGTTTATGTCTGGGAGTTTGGTGGCCAGCGGAAGTGTTTAAGCTCGGAAGAGTACTCCTATAGCCACTCTGTAGCAATTCTGGGCGTATGGCGTCTTGCATTGTCCTGCTGGAAATGCCCAAGTCCTTCTAAATACACAATGGACATGAATGGATGCAAGTGATCAGACAGAACGCTTGCCAGCCTGGGTGGGCGAGCGGTTCTTGGCACTGCAGTCTGGAATCGTGCGGCCGCACATCCTGCCTCGGACATGGATGTGTGTGATGTCCTTAGGTTAGTTAGGTTTAAGTAGTTCTAAGTTCTAGGGGACTGATGACCTCAGATGTCAAGTCCCATAGTGCTCGGAGCCATTTAGACAGGATGCTTAAGTACGTGTCACCTGTCAGAGTCGTATCTAGACGTATCAGATGTCCCATATCACTCCAACTGCACACGCGTCACAGCATTACAGAGCCCCCAACACCTTGAACCGTTCCCTGCTGACGTGCAGGTTCCATGGGTTCGTGGGGTTGTCTCCATACACGTACACGTCCATCCGCTCGACACAATATGAAACGAGAGTCGTCCGACCACTCACAATGTTTCCAGTCATCAACAGTCCGATGTCGGTGCTGACAGGCCCAGGCGAGGTGTATAGCTTTGTATCGTGCTGTCATCAACGGTATACCAATGGGCCTTCGGCTCCAAAAGCCCATATCGATGATGTTTCGTTGAATGGTTCGCATGCTGACACTTGTTGGTGGCGCAGCTCTGAAATATGCAGTAATTTGTTGAAGGGTTACAATTCTGTCACTTTGAACGAACCTCTTCGGTCGTCGTTACTCTAGTTCTTGCAGAATCTTTTTCCGGCCGCAGCGATGTCATAGATTCGATGTTTTACCGGTTTCCTGACATCCACGGTACCCTCGTGAAATGGTCATACAGGAAAATTCCCACTTCATCGCTACCTCGGAGATGCTGTATCCAATCGCTCGTGCGCCGACTATAACACCACGTTCAAGCTCTCTTAAATCTTGAAAACCTGCTGTTGTAGCAGCAGTAACCGACCTAACAACTGCGCCAGACTCTTGTCATGTTGTATAGGCGTTCAAAAATGGTTCAAATAGCTCTGAGCACTATGGGACTTAACATCTGTGGTCGTCAGTCCCCTAGAACTTAGAACTACTTAAACCTAACTATCCTAAGGACATCACACACATCCATGCCCGGGGCAGGATTCGAACCTGCGACCGTAGCAGTCGCGCGGCTCCGGACTGCGCGCCTAGAACCGTTAGACCACCGCGGCCGGCTGTATAGGCGTTGCTGAGTGCAGCGTCGTATTCTGCCTCATTACATATCTCTGGATTGGAATACGCATGCTGATACCAGTCTCTTCGGCTCTTCAGTGTTCATACGTCCTGAAGACACGGAAGCAGGTGCTACATTTCCAGAATGGCTTTTCACTTTGCTGTGGACTCGAACCTAGGGCCTTTGTCTTTCTCGATTTAGTGCTCTGCACATAAGCTGCCCAAGCACAACTCTCGACCCGCCCTCACAGCACCATTTTGGTCAGGACCTCATCAATACCCTCCAAACTCCTCAGAAGCAAGGGCACCACATTCGGGTCCCGGTCCAGTGCATAGTTTTAATCTGCCAAGAAGTTTCGAATCAACGCACAGTCCTCCTGAGAGTGAAAGTTTCATTCCGGAAACAACTCACCAAGTTCTTTTCTCCAGGAATGCTAATTCCGTAAAACGTGCAAGAGAACTGTGAAGTAAGGGTAGTTTATACTGCGAAAGTAGAAAACAGTTTATTGACAAATAGCCAACACGGATTCAAAAAAATATCGTTCTTATGAAATGCTACTAGCTCTTTATTTTCACGAAATAATGAGTGCTATTGACAGGGCACGCAAAACTGATTCGATATTTTTAGATTTCCAGAAGGTCTTTGACACCGCTACTCCCAAGAGACTTCTAATTAAATTGCCTGCTATGGAGTATCGTGTCAGTTGTGTGACTGGATTTGTGATTTCCGGTCAGAGATGTCACAGCTGGCAGCAACTAACAGAAGATCATCGAGGTAAAACGGAAGTAATATCTGGCGTTCCCCAAGGAAGTGTTGTTCCTGATCAACATATACGATTTAGGAGAATCTGAGCAGCCCTCGTACATTGCTTGCAGATGATGCTAATATTTACCGTCATGTAATGCATTCAGATGATCAAAACGATTTCCAAAGTGATTTAGATACTATATCTCTATGGTACAAAAAACGGCAATTGACTCTAAATCATGAAAACTGGGAAGTCATCCACATGACCACTAAAAAGAATCCACTTAATCTCAGTTAACCGGTAGATATCAGCTAGACGATAAATCAACCAAATGTGAACGTAGTAAATTCAGATAAATACTAAGGAATTACAATTACGAGTAACTTAACTTTGAACGAACATCTGTGATGTCGCGGGGAAATCAAACCCAGGACTACGATTTACTGGCAAAGCTTTAAGAAGATGCAATAGCTCTACTAAAGAGACTAGTTACACTACGCTTGTTCGCCATCTTCTTGAGTACTGCTGTGCAGAGTGGGATCCACATCGCCGGCCGCGGTGGCCAAGCGGTTCTAGGCGCTTCAGTCCGGAACCGCGTGACCTCTACGGTAGCAGGTTCGAATCCTGCCTCGGGCATGGATGTGTGCGATGTCCTTAGGTTAGTTAGGTTTAAGTAGTTCTAAGTTCTAGGGGACTGATGACCTCAGATGTTAACTCCCAGCCGGCCGCGGTGGTCTAGCGGTTCTAGGCGCTCAGTCCGGAACCGCGGGACTGCTACGGCCGCAGGTTCGAATCCTGCCTCGGGCATGGATGTGTTTGATGTCCTTAGGTTAGTTAGGTTTAAGTAGTTCTAAGTTCTAGGGGACTGATGACCACAGATGTGAAGTCCCATAGTGCTCAGAGCCATTTGAACCATTTTGTTAACTCCCATAGCGCTCAGAGCCATATGAACCATTTTTTTGGGAATTCACGTAGGTTATTGAAAAAGTTAAGAGAAGGTGAATGTACAGAGGAGAGAGTGCCATGGAAATGATACACGAGTTGGTGTGGAAGTCATCGAAGCAAAGGTGTTCTTCTCTGTAGCGTGATCATCTCATGAAATTTCAGTCAATGCTTTTTTCCTCAGAGGGTAAATTTTTTTTCTTGGTAGCGCCCTAGACGGAAACGATCATCATAATAAAATAAGAGAAATCAGAGCTCACATGGAAAGATTTAAGCGTTCCTTTTTCCTGCATGCAGCTCGAGAATGGAACGGTAGAGAAGTAGCTTAAAGATAGTCCGATAAACCCTCTGCCGGCAGCTAATTGTGAATTGCAGAGTAATCATGAAATGCAGATGTGGCTTGTAAATAATGCCTTGATAGAGAACTTGTGGCTGAATGACATCGGTTTCAGATTCGAGTCTTGATCCTGCGTATAGTTTTAATCTGACAATTAAGTCTCAGATCAGACGTCACACAGTTAAGCAATGAAAGTCCTCATATGTTTCATTATCCCATTTCTTAGTCTCTAGAGGCTGCAAGAGGTATGCTATGTTGTTGGGTACCAGAGCATGTGGGAATTGAGTATAAAGAACTGGGGGACGCAACATCCATAAGTGTTTGCCACGTAATTTCTATTCCACGCAATTGTTTCTCTCCACAGAAGGTTACAGCGCTCTGCATTATGTAGCATTCGATGGAAGAGTGACTGGAAATGTGGGACAACATGACTGAGTCAGATGTAGTAATGTACGTGGTCGTGGGATAGCTCTGTCCAGTCTTTGAGGTTTATCACGCCTCTGAATTAGTCTGTATTGTGTGATTCACAGATTCCTTCTCTGGCAAAAGGGACCATTTCTTGGGTGGAGCTTATGGCGTGCCTTCACCCGCACGCACCTCAGAGGTGAACAGGTAGTTTGCATGTGTAGGGTAGCTCATAGTGTTCTATCTTCGCACTGTCAGTCATGTCGTCAAACGGGAATACCGTGGACGGCCCTAGATGTCACCGCTGACGGGTAGTTTCCGAGCCCCTTCAAAACACTGACAGCTACGGACCGTTTCACCGGTGTCATTAATCCCTGGGGTCGGGTAAACAGTCGCCAGTAACTGTGCACACCAGCTAATTTTCATTTGTGTGCTGTGGTTCACCGTAAATTCGGTTCGGTCTTCGAAATGTGTCTACTGATCCACTCTTAGGTATAGTACTGTGTTTACACTAACGAAATGCTGCTTCCGTACCAGATGCCGAGTCGTTATATATAGAGTTAGCTTGTTAACTCACTCATACTTAGGTGATGACGGTCTAATCATTGTACCAGTCCATTGCAGTGTACCCTAGTGAAATTACAGTAGTGGAAATCAGTACAAAACAATAGATATTTGTGGAAAAATTAACATTGTTAGCTGGAATAGTTGTGCACAGTGTATATGCAGTAGTATGGTACCCAGTATACCGACAAATACAGTCAAATGATATCATATTTGATGCCTGCAGTACAATATATAACTCTACATTAACGGTACAGGTGTGTATTGTGTGTACTGAGCCAGAGACCTAGAAACGATGGAGATGGTGCATCCCCGCCGTAGCCCTCAGTGGTTCACACTCGCACAATAGGCCACATCAGCCCACCCACCCTACCGCCACCCCACACCGAACCCAGGGTTACTGTGTGTGGTTCAGCCCCCAGTGGACCCTCCTCCCCCCCCCCCCCGCCCCCCTCATCCCACCCCATGGGAAACGTCTTACACCAGACGAGCGTAGTCCTAAATGTTTGTGTTGTAGAGTAATTGTGGCGTAAGCGTACGTGGAGACAGTGTTTGCGCAGTAATCGCCGACATAGTGTAACTGAGGCGGAATAGGGGGATCCAGTTTGCATTCCGAGAGGCATATGGATAACCGCCCTATAAACCATCCACAGGCTGGCCGGTACACCGGATCTCGACACTAATCCGTCGGGCAGATTCGTGCCAGGGACCGGCATCCCTTTCTGCTCGGGAAGCAGCGCGTTAAACCGCACGACCAGCCAGGCAGGCTAACGATACAGGTGGTAGACGGTGAACTCAGTAGAAAGGCGGTCGGCTCTATCCAGTGTTAGTTTGTAAGTCGCTTTATTGCACATAGGAAATAGATACCATTAGTCAGAAGGCTTCTTGTGTATATAAACCAAGATTATGACAGTACCATGTGGAAAACAGTTCTCCTGTGATTAAAAAGCAAAATTCGATGAATGGAAGGAAATGGGACTCTCTAATAGTCAAATCGCCAAAAAGTTCAATCGTTCAAGTGCAGTGACTGATAATTTCGTTAGATTGGGTGCACGATATGGACAGAAAGGAAAACATGGGCAAAGCAGAAAATTATGTGAATTGCACCACAACACCTGGACTATCCTAAGTTAAGTAACCTCTTGTTCTTACGGATAAAGAACCCTGTTAATACATGCATGCAGTTTGTGTTATAAAGGACCATATCGATCACCAGAAAACATCCTCTCCTTACTTTCCCATGCTACGAGCCTACAGTGACAACGAGACGATACAAATGTCAGATGGATTTGAATACTATTGGCACGATAAGATAAGAGAACAGAGCAGCAGATAAGACTGATGAGAAATTTTGGTGGTGAAAGTGTTGTTATTTGGGCAGTGTTCTGCGCTAAAGGTAAATCACGCGCTTCCGCGCTGAGCTCTAGAATGAACTCTAATATCTGTTCTGAGATGCTAAAGTTAGGATTGATTAGAATGTATGAGAATCTATGGGACGAAAGTCTAATGTTTCAACAAGAATATGCATCGGTGTATATTTTTGATGCAACCAGAATGTGGTTTGAAGATAAAGATATCGATGTCTTGCTCTTACCTCCATGTAGCTCGGATATTAATCTCACGGCAGACCGTTGGGACATACTTTCAAGGCCTGTTTATCGCAATGGAAAGCAATCTGAGGCCGTAAGTGAGCTGAAAATAGTGAAACGAGAAAAATGGGCGACAATTTCACTGTATGAACTACAGACCCTAATAAAAACAATGCCAAAGAGAATTTTTGCGGTATTTAGTAAGAACGGAATTTGGAAAAAGTACTAACAGCACAACAACAGAACAGGGCAGTGAGTGCCTTTGTACATTTCCAATCAGGAAATCATAATGCCTTATTCTGTTATCTGTGTTATGAAAGAAACCAAGTAATTCCATCGTGATTGCTTGTCTTGCATGTATCTACTACTTTCATAATGAATTCGATACACTTTTGATTCAGAAATTGTACTATTACTTCCGTAAGAACCCTGCCTCTATACTGATTTTCGCTACTGTAGTATTAAATCCTGTGAGAAAAACAGTTTGATTGGGGACTTTCTCCTGTTTTCAGTAATAACATCTATTACATTTCGGACTGAATGACGGGATACTGTCAAACGTACTGAAGACGCACTAATAGTAGGATACTGGAAAATAATATCACTCTGCAAAAGACATTGCCTAAAAATCACTTGTGTGTCCCATTTTAAAGTATTGCTCAGCGTGTTAGTGGGACCTTTCCCATATAGAACTAACAGTGGATATTGACCTATACAAGGAAGGACAGCACGAACGTTCTCGCGTTTATTTGACTAACGGGAGACCGGTAACGAAATTGTGAAAAATCTGTATTGGTAGACTTCTAAAGACAGAGGCAAATTATCGTGCTTAAGCCTACTTATCAGATTTGAAGAACCAATATTAAGTGAGAAATCTAAATTTATTTTCCAGCCCTCTACGTGTCGTTCTCTTAGACATCGTGAAGACCAGATCAGAGTATTTACAGCACGAACAGAAGCGTTTAAACAGTAATGAACCTTGCGCTCCATACACGGTTGGAACGGGACGGAAGCGCAACATTTGCTACAATGCCAAGCACCTCCTGCCCTGGACTTCACGGTGGTCTGCAGAGGATGTGTGAAGATGAAAGTGTGTTCCTCAGACAGGCCGTAACAATCAGGCCTTAACATCATTCCATTTGGTAGCTGTTTCTAAATTTCCGAATTTGTCTTACAATATTTCATTGATTTTGCTCATGTTATCCGTATTAATGACTATGCTCCCGCATGTCCTTGGCAACAACAGCAGTACCAGTAACAAGAAAATAACCGGCGCACCATGGAAGAGCGAACGCTACAGAAGAGAGATTTTCCTACGCGTTGTAAAAAATTCACTGCCCAATGCTCTCTTTTTTCCTATCGCTGTCAGCAATTCCTGAACGTCTGCTAGCAACTGTGAGGCTATTCCTCAAATTCGGTGGTGTCGCGAGTCGTCGTCCAGTACGAAGTGTGATGCTGAGGTTTGAGACAAACATTGTTATAGTGAGGAGAACTGCTGTTTGGAAAAGATGTTGACGTATTAAGAAACAACACCAATCTCTGGAAGAAACTGGTTTTGTATTGCCGAAATTGATTACTTATGAAAAGTTCAAGAACGCTATTAGCTTATCACGCGCAATAATGACATATGCGAGGCTATGAATTTCGTTTGTACCACGGACACTGATGATATATAGAGGAATGCGGTAAATGCTTGGCAAGCATATTCATACACTGCTTAAAACGACGTAAAACTTCAAAGTAGTTTATTTCAGACTAGCTGAGTCACCTAAACTCAGTAAAATTACAAAAGTATGTAGTACCTCTGTACGAAAATATAGGAAATAGGTAACTGTTGTAGCGCATTAATCCGTTTGATCCTGTGAATGGACTCGCACACCCGAAAAACCGAAAGAATAATTTGTTATATTTTGCTTTAAGTCATATAGAAAATATAAACAATAGCATTTTGATCACGATAAACTGAAACTTCACACATTGCATGTTTATTCGGCGTTCAGGAAACGATATTTGGTCGAACATCCGCCTTCAAAGCTGTCAGACATTATGAAACTGAAATACCCCAAAGGAAATATTTAAATACCATAGTACATGATTCACTGCCCGTTGACTATTGTCCCGAGATCTTAAAGTAACCTTTATTCAATGATCTGTCCGAGAGTTCGCCAACAAAAGTCCGGTAGTCCGCCACCAGCTACGGAGGGCGAGTCTTAGACAGTACCAGCCATTTGTGTTGGAAATTAAACAAACGTCAGTCAAAGATCCTGAGACAATAGCCAATAAGTGGCCTCGAAGCCATCAACAACTTAGTGCAACAGAATATGTTCATCATCATGAACATACCGCATCATAAACTGTCCCACTGACAAAATAAAGTCGTTTAAACGCTAACAATAAAATATGAATCTTCAACAAGAATCTCAATAAGAAGATTAGGATTTAGAGACGGAACACAAACTCGAATTACGGAAGGATGTGGAGGAAAATCGTCTGTGTACCTTTTTCCACAGGACCTGTCAAGACGTTGCCTTTAGTGATCTAGAGAAACCATAGAAAATCGAAATATATATTAATAAATATTGGCCGCTCGGGAATTTGAATAACCCACCTCCAAAATGCGAGGCGATAGCTTAACCAGTATGCCACCTCATTCGATAACAATGCTAATTGGAAGCACGTCGGGAAAGAGAAATAAAGTGTATCCTACAACGTCACCAGGTACATTAATGCACACATAAATGCATACGAAATTACAAGCGTATTTCCAGTTTCAAAGTAGCTGTAATAAAACCATATTTACTTTGTGAGAGATATATACAATGGTAAACCGGAGCCTAACAAGTTGAGTAACAATTAAAAGTAACTTTCAAGTCGTTAGTCACTGCGGTTTCGGAGAAGTTGTACCGTTTTCGGAAGACATACTTGAATTGTAAGACATCACGAAAACTCCCATGTGCAACACGCCGTCATACAGGGTGGTTACTATTAAAGTTACACTGCTTGAGCCAATGTTGACGGAAGACCAGAATAGAATAGAATCTTTATTTACCTTTCGTTACGTTTTCCATACAATTGCCTTCGTCACTGTGTTGAATACATGAAAACATATATTATAATGTATGTATATATGTATATAAATATTCATGTATATATGTATATAAATATTCATGTGTAGGGCAAGTAGATACATATGCTAAAATAATGGCGACAGTAAAAACAATAATACATACAGTGGAACTAGGCAGCGTTAATATAACAACAATAGCAGTAATAATAATAGTAGTAGTAGTAATACAATATATTAATCATATGTTATCCTGACTGTGCTACATATAATTATATTTTAACTTAAGTGCCATGAAGACAAAAGTGTAAATGCTTATACATTACTGTCACACATATACAGACATACTTCATAATGTAGTTACCAATTGCTTTCTGCACTGTTTAGAAATTTATCAGTTGAGTAGTATGGCATACATCTGAGTGACACTTCTATGGTATGCTTAAAACTATTCATTGGTGGATCGCTCACTGTCTTTGGGCGTTTGTTATAGAATATCAAAGATACTCATGGCTGTTATGTGTTAATGCCAGTCTTGAGTACAGAAGATCTAAGTTACTCTTATATCAGGTATTATGGAGAAGGACTTGGGATCTTGAGTTAAAATTGCTTATGCTTTCTTTAGAATACATTATTTCTTCTGCCACTTGATGATATTTTAACTCAATGAGTTACCCCAAAGTAATACGCCATACTGCAGTTGTGATTGAAAGAAAGCAAAGTATGCAATAAATAATAAATTTTTATAAATAATGTGTCTCAGATTGTGCAACAGGAAGAGAGTACGAGCATGTTTGCCACATAGATAATTTGTATGCTTATCCTATGTGTGTTTTTGGTCTGAGTGCACCACCAGTAATTTACACTTTGTGTATCTTGTTTAAATGTTTCAATGGTGAAGTAAATTTCTTCAGTTTTTATTTTATTTATAGATAGAAGATTCGCTCTGCACCAGTCACTGCTCATTTCAGTTACTACTTTGTTGAAGACTAAGACATCTTCCTGATTTTCTCCATCTATAATTAGTTGCACGTCATCAGCATACAGTATACTGTCACGTGACATATAATTGGAAAGTCATTGATATATACAATTATCAGGAAATGCCCAAACACTGAGCATTGTGGGATTCCTATCTTTATTTTAATGGGCGCTGACGTTTGGTTGTTCATCTTTACTAATTGTATGCTGCTGGAGAAAATCATATCGCTGACCGATAGTTCCAAACTGCTGAGCCGCCAAGATCACCACATATGAAGCCGTGTGACCTCTGGCCGTGCAGTTACCAGAAGGACAGGATTTATCAACTGGACACTAACACATGTTGGAGGTTGAAGATGAGCATAGTGAGGTAAGTAGCCAATATCCCACCTGAGGTGTTTCAGGGAGCAGTAGAGAATGTGCCAGACTGTCGTGGATGCAGACATTGAGCAACATTTGTAATACGGAATATTAACATGGTACGCAATCATCA
The DNA here is from genome assembly GCF_021461395.2 of Schistocerca americana. Taxonomy (NCBI): domain Eukaryota; kingdom Metazoa; phylum Arthropoda; class Insecta; order Orthoptera; family Acrididae; genus Schistocerca; species Schistocerca americana. The sequence continues at coordinate 240,877,821 of NC_060126.1, forward strand.
AATTTTGTCTACTCATGTGTAAATTAAAATGTGTTTCTTTCAATGTTTTTTTTTTGTTATTTCCCTTCTGTGTGCCATTTTAAATGTTTCCAAATAGTTTTATTGTCCTATGATCACTCGTTCTTCACCAGGATTCTCGCAAGCAGCGCAAGTTTAATTATAACCAACCCGTGTTTCTGCAGTTTCCTACCATTTGCGTTGTCTGTTATCTGCAGCCGAACTTGACATTTTTCGACTTAAATTGAGTATCAGATGCAATTAAATATTCATACCCTCTCGTGATTAGTAAATATAAATTTTATTGACTTTTGCTGACTAATTTTGGTGTTGTAGCGGATTAGTGATATTACTGCCCAGAGTATCTCGGAACACTCCGTTTGCTGTAAATACTATCGTTGAAGGCGCTGCGAAACTCTGTTTGCTGGTAGTTGAAGGAATTTTGAAATCAGTCTGCATCTCTTAGTTTAGCTTTACTTCCTCGTAAAGAAGATGTCGTGGGTTCGAATTCTGTTTCGCGTAAACTTGTGGGTACTGAATGTGCCATTACTGTGTGCCTATTGAAATCTGGTTTCGCAGGATAGAGCTGATCAGGTTATAGTTGTGGAAGGGGCCGTAATCAGTTACTGTTAGTTGCACAAAACCCACAAACTTTATTTTCCGAAGAACTACTTAATTACACATTGCCTTAAAAGGATCAATTTAAAACAATATGGCTGAAGTCCTAGTTAAGAAAATTTGCAGTACCTCCTGGACTGAAGGCCCAAAACCACACCAAAAACAAGAATGGCTGAAGGCCTGAACACAAGTTATAAAATTACTTTAAAGAACACACACGGCTGAAGTCCTTACTTTAAAAAAAATCACGCAAATACTCAGCTGAAGGCCACACACAAGACATTGAGCAGCTCACGGCTTAGGGCCTGGATAACAAGAAGTTCAGATAGAGCAAATTTTTTTAAAAAAAATTGGTTTTAAACAAATCAGTTTTCAAAATTTTAATTTAAGACGGCTGAAAGTCTTATCTCAAAAATATTTCACTTAAAAGCTCGGCTGAAGGAAAACACACTGGACTCTGAACAACTCAGGACTTAGATCCTGGATAACAAGAATTTAGGATAGAACAAACTTTCAAAATTTTAGTTATTAAAGAAATCAATCTTCAACTTTAAGTTGGCTGAAGGCCTTATCTTAAAAATATTTCATGTAAAAGCTCGGCTGAAGGCCACACACTGGACAATGAACAAATCAGGGCTTAAAGCCTGGATAACAAGAATTTCACATAGAACAAACTTTCAAAACTTTGTTTTTAAACATTTCAATCTCCAAATTTTAATTTCAGTCGGCTGAAGGCCTTGTTTCAAATTTAAGGGAACTAAATTAATAGACGGCTGAAGATTTTGCACAGTACATCAGACTAAAATGAAAATAACAATCTAAAATCAACAGAACAGTGGTGCTCAGAAGTGTTCCAACGGTCGGCCTGATGAGGTGGCTCTAACGTAAGGTGAGGTGAGGCAGGCAGCCAAGAGTAAGGTTAAATAATCCGATGGGAACCCGACACAGGGACAGCTGAAGGACCGACCAACAACCTAATCAATTCCGCTCCACCCGACCAACGGTACAACAACCAAAAATATCAGCCAAGGACGAAGATACTAGCACCACTACGTCTTCAAAATCTGCGTCTAAAAACAGTCAAGGCACAATAATCACACTTAAGAAAAAACGTGAACAAACAACTAAAAGGCTGTCAAACTACACTCCATGCCGGACAGCATCAACACGACGAGGAAAGGCACACAAACGCTAACCATCATGGCAGGTAACTGGGGCATTAACGGCCACAAGGCAGAAAATACCGCTGGTGCACTTCACTGATAAGTAACAGCTAACTTAATAGTTAATGACCATACAGGAAGACGGCTGCAAAATATCGCCGACTCCAACCAACAACTAGCCGGAACGACCCAGGAAACAATCATTGGCAGTGAACGAAGAGATGTCATAGCAGTTGAGGTTTCATAACAGGTTAACCACTCAAATTCAGTCTACAGATTCGGTGGGTATCGAACTTTGCTCTCGCAGCTAGCACCTCACAATCCGACAGCGCGTGCACGCAGTCCCGATCCGACCTGACCTTGCACCGCGGAGACTATCTCGCTGCTCTGCCCCAACCGACCGACTTCCACACACACCACCACACGGAAATATAACGGTCACACCAAAGGTGGTACAGCAGTACTAGTATCGATAAGCGCTGCTGCTGCCACTGACAGAGGCAAGTCAACAACTCGTTATGGTAGTAACTCAAGCAGAAATAAGACGCCACTCGATTGCGACAAAATGCCAAAGAACAAACAGCATCAACGCGAGCCGGCCACAGCTTACTTATGCTCACTACTTCCAAAATATGATTGGCACTGAGCACAGAGAGACTCCATAAGTCGGGTGAGAGACGAGTGGGGAAACATTCTAGCGAACATACGGGCCACAAAACAGGAAACTGATGACAGAAGCGGCTTAGAGAAATTGCAGATTGTCGTGGAGCGGCACCAGGGATCTAGTATGCCGGAAACAGTGAGGCTATTGCCGTGATCGTAAGTAGGTTGAAGTGTGGTTAAACATCAGTAGGCGATAAGGTGTCGGATGCCCGCACCTAATCCCAGAGCGTGCACGTCGGAGGATTGCCCTTTCTGGAAGACAGGATAGACGACACTCTGTGACAGATCTGAAGGAGGAGTCAGTCCGTTGCTGGTGGAGGCAGAAGGGTTTCTAAGTACAACGTTCATTGCCAACTGCAGGAGGTGGGTATCCACAGGAGACAACCCGTAAGTTTCGCACTGCGAATTAATTGAAGTGTGTCGCTTGGTCGGATGAATGACGTTTCCTGTTGCAATAGATCAATGATCGTGTCCAGAGACGCCTACATCAAGACTCTAGGCGAAGGCTGCTCAGGACATCCAGTGGGCCTCGGACGCAGATTGTGCCGTGCTACACTAACGAGGGCATTCACCCGGGCGTCCATAGGATCCACGTTTGTAATCGGAGGCACCATGACATACGCGTACTACATGAACATCTTTTCAGGCCACCAGCATCCCTTCACACATGTTGTTTTCTCTGAAGTGGATGATGTATCTCAGCAGCATAACTGTCAGTGTTACAAGACCAGAATTATATGTTAAGGAACATGATACTAAACTCAGTGTGATATCTTGGACACCAAATTTGCCTGATCTGAAACCAATGGAACACGGGACGCTATTGGTCGCTGTCTCAGTGGCCACAACTACCGGCCCTTATTTTACCGAAATTATGTAACTTGTGTGTCGATATATGGTGCCACATACCTCTGGAAAACTACCAGGTACTTCCCGAGTTCACGCCATACAGAATCGCTCCTGTCGTGCGTTCATAAGTTTGGTCAACGAGTTGTTAAGCACGGGATTGCAGTGCTGCTGCAATGTCACTTCGGACAAGGAAAAGTTGTTGTTTTTGGGGAAGGAGAGCAGACAGCGTGGTCATTGGTCTCATCGGATTAGGCAAGGATGGGGAAGGAAGTCGGCCGTGCCCTTTCAGAGGAACCATCCCGGCGTTTGCCTGGAGTGATTTAGGGAAATCACGGAAAATCTAAATCAGGATGGCCGGACGCGGGATTGAACCGTCGTCCTCCCGAATGCGAGTCCAGTGTCTAACCATTGCGCCACCTCGCTCGGTTGACGAGGAAAAGAAAGAACAGGGCGGCCTTTACGTTGATTTTATGGTTTCAAAATTGGTGTTGCTGCCTAGGACAGCACAATTATACGAATAAAGATTGTTTGCTTACCCTGCCTTATTGAAAAAAAAAAAAAAAAATCATTTCATCCTCATCGACGCGCCAGTCGCCGCAGTGGCGTCAAATCTAAAGAATTGCACCCGGCGAATGGTCTACCCTGCAGGAGGCTCTAGTGACACGACATTTACATTTATTTATGTCATCCTTTAACACAGATGCAAGTACGTCTACAGGCAGATGGTGCTCTGTCCTCCTGAAAAGCGTTAAATACAGTAGTCAACTCGCATGTATCACTGTTACCTCAATAGACATGCTGTAGAATGCTGCCTCGATGGAAAAAAGTGACTGTTTCCCTGGTTCCCTTCGCTTCCGTGTTGATGTTTTCTCGGATTCCTCTTGCTGTCGCATACTTGTTCCCATATACAAATTGTTCTGTGTCAAGCAGGAGATATGGTTGTACTTCCTCGATTTCCTCACATTTCGGGTATAATCCATCAATATATACACATTTTCCGCAATTCTATCGATTTTTTTATGTCAGTTCTATCAATGTGATCATGACATAACCTCTCGTTCCGTGTTCTAAAATTGCTTGTAAATCTAGTACAGTTGCCAACACCTAGCACAAATGCACTAATCAGGAGGTATAGTATAGCACTGTACTCGATTGTATCCAGTCGCCTCCACCCCACGTATTCCACATTTGCAGAGCGTCTGCTCTGTTTTCTGTGTGTCTGTGTATGTGCCAGTGCTTGCATCCGGCTTTTCCTGAAAGTTACATGCGCACGTTGGATCCTTGCGGTTGATGATAGTTCGAAAGTGTATTTTATGTGCACTGAGTGTTTGTTCACTGGATTATTTTCGGCTGTTTAAGCGTTGTGAGTGTGTTTCCATAGCATTACACATGCAGTATCTTTTGACAATTTGTGAGATCTTTCGGTGTCTGTTCCACTACTTTGTGACATGTGTGCAGTGCATGATTTCGACAGCTGACAATTAGCAAACGTATTTGCAGAGCCCGTTACATGCATTATTTTGACAGTTTACGAATTGTTTGCCTCTCTGCACATCAATGTACTGCATTATTTCGGTGATCTACGACTAGTTTGCAGCTCTTTAGGGCGTGCAATGCATTATTTAAGTAATTTACGAGTTGTTTGCGTGTCTGTACATAAGTGTAGCGCATTATTTCGGTGATTTACAAGTAGTTTGCAGTTGTGTGTGCTGTGTAGTGTGACCCCAAGCACATCAGAGAGAGAGTTTTGTATCAGTGCAATAAATATACTATGTCAAATCCACCCATAAATAAATTGTTCCAAAATAAATAAAGTACACTCCTTCCTCTCTCCAGCAGCCCAGCACAGGCTGAGTCCTTTTCCTGCCATTTTATCCCCCAGACTTCCATCTTGGATTACGTCACAGAAGGGATGACAGCACCCTCTGTCCGAAGGAACAGGCACTGAAAGAGCAGGTAAGACTCATAGCTGGCGACATATGGGAATTGGGGTCTGGCAATGAATCGTCTTCGGATACCCTAATGGTAATGTGACCGCCCACGATAAACAGGAAATCGGCGTTCGAGTCCCGGTCCGGCACGATTTTGATTGTCGTTACTTCATTACACACTTGATGGCTGTCCGTATTCGCAAATGCGAAAACATTTCATATAGTTGTTAAGCAAGTGGTTATTATGTTTTGACGTATCACTGTATATAATTCGACACATATTCCGGCAAACAAGTTTAGTTGTCTGATTGGCTGCGTAACTGAAAGCAATGTTACAGGATAAAATTAAAAGAAGCGAAGTTCTGAACAGTATGATGCTAAAACTAAGCAGATTCCCTATGCATAATGACCGGCACGAGACGCTGTTACCACACAAATACCGTTATGAAACATCTGAAGGCACGAATGATTTGAAACTGCTGTCATTGCTTTCCTGTCTATGTTATGTCCACAGCACTTGCACGATCCAGCGAAGACATACACGCTTCACAGAGAGCATACAGTATAATGGTATGCAGAAAATGGAAGTCCATGGGTAGCAATTCCACAGGGCGTACCCACTAAATAACAGTGTACTGTAACTGTTTGCTCATGTTCTTCACTTCCTCCTTTTTCCACGGTATCGTAACCGCCGGTTCTAACGGTACCCCAGCGAACACTCGCGGTGCTCGAAACACGGACGCCTGACAGCCACGGCCTTCCTTTAAGGTGTCGCCGATTTATTTATGTCCTCAAGCACCCTATAATTCTAAGACTGTGCCATCTTTGGGAAACGAAACTTGTTTCGGAGAAAAAGCATTCAGAAAATGGTGGTTGAGGTTTCGTATCGCGTTTAAAGTAGGCCAGTCCGCTCTCGCACGGCAACTGACGCTTATCGTTGCAGCTCCTTGTATCCAAGTGTGTAGAATTTCTCACGAAGGATACTTTTACAGTCGTCAACGTCTGTCAGTCGCCATGTGACATTGTACTCGCGTTCTTTCTCTATTTTCTCCCATTTACGCTTCTTGATGTCCACCGTCCACCACTTCACCCATTTCCTCAAAACCACTGCTGCTAGCCCTAATAGTTTAAAACTCCACCCCTTCCACGCCCCTACCCCTCAACCCCCCGCCCCGCGTTACATGTCTGTGTTCTTATTTTTTTCCTCTTCCTGCCTACAGTAGTCGTAATTTCTAAATGTTTTATAATTTGTATACTTGATGTAACTTACGCTTACCGTAATGAATGTAACGTAAAATATGTCGCATTAGTAGTCAGAATTAACAGCGGGTGTCATGGTCCTCCTATTGAAAGCTTAGATAAACAATATTTGTAATCCGAACGTATTCTCACTACCTCCCCAACGACCTGATAATGAGCGAACAATTCTAGCAACCTCGACCTTCATTATTGAACGAAACTCAAGAATATTGAAAATACGGCATCCAGAGGGAAGAAATGTACAAGCGCGAAACTTTGCACATTGGTTCAGTGAGATTCGGTATGCAAATGATCCAAGTTTGGTGCCAGTGCGTATGACCACAGACCTTGCCGTGGCGCTGAAATCGGACAGGATGACCCATTTAAATGATGCATAGTTGACGAATCACAAACGTGATGATGACATTCCGACTCGTGGAGTACGTTAATAAGCACAGAATGCCAGGTAGACGTGTTAGACGCCATTTCACACAGTTAAGCCAGTTTGAGAGGGGAAACCGCAGGCTAAACGACACGCCGTGTCGCTGGCCAGATCGATGGTTCGGCGTGTCCCGTCAGACGATGTTGGGAGCAATGAACGAGAGAAGGCACCAACATGCGACGTTTCGAGTCTAGAGCGACCAAGAAGACGAAAATGTGAGAGGATCGTGAGGCAAGCGACCAGTGATGCTACAGTGACTCGCTCCATGATACAAGCAGATGCACGGGCACCAATTGTTACAAAAACCATTTCCAGACGCCTTGCGGATGCGAATTTACAATTTAAGCGCCGTTGTCGCGTACTGTCGTTAAGACCGAGACATCTGTCTACAGTGATGCCAAGCCAGAACGACTTGGACTGCCACGGATTGGCAAAATGTGTTTCCTAAGATAGCAGGTCCCCTTTAGTTGTGGTACGTGGTACCATATCGGGTCAGATTTATGTTGATGATGTTCTGCATCCTCATGTGGGACCTCTTCTATGTTTCTACCAGGGGAACTCCTCCAGCGAGGTACGACTAGTCAGCTTTCTGTGTCATGTTCCGACTCTTCCATGGCCTGCCTGATCCCCGAACTTGCCCGCTATAGAGCGTATGTGGGACAAGCTGAAATATCAGATGCTGCCGTGTCAATCTGTACATGACTCGGAAGAGTGGCTGATCAAGATTTGTGGACCACTCGACCTCAGGATATCATCAGATTTCTAATCAACTCGACGTCGAACCATGTTGCGGCGTGTTTCGCAGCAAGAGGTGGTCCAGCATTGATGTTGGACAGTATTTGTCTACTTGTGCTCACTGTATTTGTTTACGTATCTTGATGTTGGGATCAAGTGGATCTCTCAGCAGTACCATTACACCTAATAAATTTCGCTTCGATCCGATGCACCCCACTTTTCGCTCTATTTTCAGTTGTTTTGAGTATATAAAAATTAAACACTGTGTCCTGTATAAGATGTCTGACGGCCTACCAAAGAATGGAACACATAGTCGCAAGACATTGGCTCACATGAGTGTCCAAAATATGTAGTTACACTTATTTTGGAAAAAAAGTATCAACATCGGAATAATCTCTTCCATAACATTAAAACAGTGGGTAGAGTAGACAGCACAGTTATGGGAAGCCGAGGTTGCCTCACGTACCTAGGAGCCAGGTCACTTGGTCTGACGTTTAACATCTCCATTGGCAGTCTATACTATCTGTGATATAGGGCAGTGTGGTTGTTTCAAGTCTTGATGGCGAAAGGTGAGTACTGAAATTGGTCGATAAGTTTAAAATCCCGAGAAATCACTGGCCACAACATGCGGAGAAATTCTTTCAACAATGTACCTCCATTCAGTCGAGGCATTAATTGCATATATATATATATATATATATATATATATATATATATATATATATATATATATACTCTGCAGACCACTATACGTTGCATGGTGGAGGGTACCTTATACAACTGATATTCGTTCCCTTCCCCGTTCCATTCGCAAATTTAGTGAGAGAAAAACGATTATCTGTACAACAAATCAGTATCAGCATTCCCAGTCAATGGCATCTATTGTCGGGCTATATTATTACTTGAACAGTTATTAATGCTATCGTGAACTTTTATTGCTTTTCATCTGGAAAAGCAATAAAGCAACGGAAAATTTCCGTGTAAAAATGGAACGAATTTTAGTTCCTAACATGAGCAAGATTGGGTCATAGCATTGTTTGGAAGTGTGTTATGAACATAGTAAACGAAGTAAATGGTATGAACGGCTGTCCTTTCGGAGCAGCTTTTTCACTTAAACTGAAGAAATTCGTAAAGGAAGGGGACGCAGTTTCGCTTTAGGCAACATGGCCTGGGATGGTACGAAGCGTATTCTCTCTGTTAAGCATCAGTTACCCACTTACGATTGCTGCAAAGGAAACTGTATCAATTAAAAGCCAACAAAATATAGCGAGAGGGGTGTTACGAAATGTTTCTTATGGCAGAACGTACTCACCGTAACGGCTAATTTTGGTATAATCTCTGCCTTTGTACTCGTATTTCGATGACTTGCTATTTTGCGTTCCATTTCTCTCTGATTACTAGTTTGAGGTCATTTGAAAGATCTGCACACAACAAAACAAGCGCAGATAATGAGTGGGCTCAACTACTTTTCGAGCTCAACAGATTACTACTCACACTCCATCATTAAGATTTGTCTTCGCACACACCTAGCGGTTAATCTCCTCACGTACTTTTATGTTGTTATTATTTTTGTTTCTAGGCAAGTTCGGCGTCATGAACGATTTTAGTTATTGTACCTTATGAACGAATATTTCTTTCTGACTTGTTTGACTAAAAACACCAGCGGTATCGATTCAATTCCGCAAGATAACCCAAATTTTTAACTTCAGAAGTCAATAAGCAAAGGTTAATTTTATTTTTCTCAATGAATTCAGTTAATTTTAAATTCTATATTTCATTGTACAAATATCAAATTATTAAGCCTTATTCTCGACATGTATGTGCTACGGATATGTGAATTCCGCGTACACGATAATGCGAAACATAACCTTGAGTTGATATTATTTAGTGGCGTAACAAGGAATTGGCGATTTTTATGAACTGTTGCTAAGTTAAACATTTTCCCTGTTAGCGAGTAAAACTGGTGTTAATAGGAGATAATTTTATTAATGTTGGTACATGATTGCAATTTAGTGATGAAGTTAGATGTTTCTTTTATTTGTCTAGACTGAGGCTCATGTATAAATTTAAAATTATGGCCATTTTCCTTTTGCAGTACTGAGTCCCAGGTGCGACGTAAAACAAAAATATCCTTCTCCGAGAAAGCTCCATTTTTTCACCAACGTCACATTTTCCAACACTCTTGAACAACAGATGTTGCCAAAAGAACTTGTTTTCAACATATTTTTAACGCATTACATGATTTAAAGTGTATGTATCTGCAGTAGGCAAGGTTAAGTACAAAACACACCAATTATACCGGTGTGGTACAATTGGAAGTACCCTTTGGCATGCACTTCGCAGTCATTTACCGAATATGTGTGTAGCTGTAGGAATAAGGCACTTTACCGTCGGCTCAGTTTGCTTGTATCACAGCAAGGGACACGTCGCACAGCTGGTATGACAGATTCTTATAAAGTTAACTGGCTTCGCTAACTCACAAACAAGTTACAGCTCTTCAGTCTATAGCACATACCGAGCTACGCTAAACATCAGGCAGCCACCACAAACTTGATTCTCTAAATGGTAGACAATGTAGGGTAAATACTGAAGCAAACGATTTCGTTGTTCTGTGTTACGTTTACCTGAAGTCTCGTGTACTGAACTGTGGTTGGCTGATTGAAGCAAACCGAAAGTACGTCTTGTTGATTTGCTTGTTTGTGAAGCTGAAGTGTCCTATTTTATTGTTTACGTATTTGTATTCGGACGTAACGGAAATATGCATTTTAAACGGTGAACCGAATTACAGGTCCATGGAAACCTGTCATTTTTTGCAGAATTTCTTGTATGAATGTACCAGGAATCTGAAACTTATAGATAAACCTATTATCGTTGTTTTAGGTTAATAGTCTGAAGACGGCATGATCATTGTGGGAAAAGGAATTTTTGGGGATGAAATTAGGAAGATTTTGAAGAAAAGGAATTTTTTGCGATGAAATTAGGAAGCTTTTGAAAAACATGAAAAGAGAAATACTTTATGCAGAAATGAAGGAAACATTGAAACTCATTGGGTTACACTGTCAAACTAAGTAGGCAATTCTCACGACTGCAGATCTGTTTCATCCCTATGATGATATGGTGAACTCTATTAATGCCGATATGGCGACTATCCTGTTTTGAATATCTGGAATTACAGGTTTCAGCAGAGCTCAAATTCTGAAGGGATAGAAATACCTTAAGAATTTAGAGCAAAAGCAACTTTACATGTCTTCAAGAAATGCGGAACATTGTGAAGTTGTGCTGTACTCTATGCAATTGTTTACAAGCTGTAGTGAAGAGTTATAGATTGGCAGGATGATTTCTAGGAAGAGAACTTTGAACTTGTGATAATGCTTTCATTCTACAATGTTTGAATGAAATATGGTTACACAGTTAGTTCTTCTGTAATCGATTACATTATGTCTGACATAAATATTTCTTTCTTAGATGGAGTATATACAGGATGACAATTATTGAACTATATGAAATAAAATCGTCATAATTGCTGAACTGGGTGCCTTAGAACGTTCAAACTGCACGGTTGAGTGCAGGGCGCGGTGGGAATTAGATAGCCCAGTATGGTTTGGTTAAGCGAAGAAGACCACTCATTTGGATGGGTTCGTCAATAAGCAAAATTGGCGCATTTGGGGGTCTGAGAATCCGCATTCCGCGATCGAGAAGTCTCCTCACCTTCAACTGTTGACTGTGTGGTGTGCGATGTCCAGTTATGGAATAATCGCTGCGATATTCTTTGATGGCATGGTGATTACCGAACAGTACGTGAAGTTTTTGGAAGATGATTTCATCCCCACTATCCAAAGTTCGACAAGTGTGGTTCATCCAAGACGGAGCTCGACCCCATCGAAACAGGAGAGTGTATGATATCCTGAAGGAGCAGTTTGGGGAACCCATTCTCGCTCTGGGGTACCCGGAGGCCACTGGCATGGGCCTTGATTGGCCGCCACATCCTCACGATCTGAACACATGCGACTCCTTTTTGTGGGGCTATGTTAAAGATAAGGTGTACAGCAATGAGCCTAGAACCATTGCTGTGTTGAAAATAGCCAGTCATTAGGTCATCGACAGCATCGATGTTCCGACACTTCAGCGACTCATGCAGAATTTCGCTATACGTCTGCGCCATATCATCGCCAATGATGGCACGCATATCGAACGTGTCGTAACCTAAATCCGAATATCTTTAGTGACGCTCACATGTTGAATAAACTGTGTGCACGCTGTACTTTGTAACTAATTTTTTTTTTCATATGGTTCCATAATGTCACCCTGTAAACGTAATGAAGTTGTTCTGCAAAATTCCATTTTCAACATAATATCGAAAAACAATTAAATGAGGTGAAGAGAAAGAACATATTGTACTTACATAATAAATAGCCAGAAAAAATACGAAAATAGGCAAAAATAACACAGAAGATGCATTCTGGAAAGAAAGCTCTTAGGCTTTGACTTAGCTATTTCTCTGTGATATGCTTTCTTCACGGAGTACTAGTCGGGGGGATAGAGAGGTACCGGTAGAACTGTAAGATGAGATGATAGCTCGAGAGGCGTCAGTCGTTTTACATAGACCCGTCGTTAAGAGCATAGCCTGCAAAAGGTAGAGATCCAAGTTCCACATTCGAGGTTCGCTCCAACAGTTAGTTATTTACACGTTTCGTAGATAATGTGAACGATGCTTTTATCGGAATGATATGTAACGAGTCAGTTTACGGGATATGTACACCTTATTGGCGTCAACATTAATGAACAGGTTGTTACTTTAATCCTGCTTAGCAACTACACTTAAAAACAAGGTTTTTGTATTTTCAACATTGCAGCAAGGTCAGCAATCGTGATATTCTAATACATAAGAAACTATCAGCTTCGGTTGTGTTAATGAAACCAATCTTTACCTAGGTTTCAGCCCAAGTAATTGAGCCTTCTTCAGAAGATATACCTGAATCTATAATATGTCCAAAAGGGCATGGTGTAGATATAAAACTAAAACAGCCTGAATAGGCGTAGTCACATTTTAAAAATTCGGTGCATAAGTACTAAGACAACATCAAGACTTAAGCTCTGGCATGCGCCTCGTCTCCATACACGCCGTGGTGGGTCTCGGGAGCTCACGTGAAAATCACTTTAGTTTCACGTGAGCTTCCGTGGCGCAGCGCTCGGCGTCCATGGAGACGAGGAGCATGCCAGAGCTTAAGTCTTGGTATTGACCTAGTACTTATGTAGCGAATTTTTAAAATGTGACTACGCCTATTCAAGCTGTTTTAGTTTTATTTCTAGACCATGCCCTTTTAGACATATTATAGATTCAGGTGTATCTTCTGAACAAGGCTCAATTACTTGGGCTGAAACCTAGGTAAAGGTTGGTTTCATTACCGCAATCGAGGCTCATAGTTTCTTATATATTAAAAACCAATTTCTAAGTAGAAATTCGTCAATAGAGTAGTAGGAGTATACAGCAGAAACAATTTTAATTCAGATTTAAAATTTGTTTTGCTACCTGTCAGACATTTTATGTTATTGGAAAAATGATAGAAGATCTTTGTTGGCGCATACTGAACTCCTTTCTGAGCCACTGACAGCTTTAATAATAGGCAATAAGAGTCATTTTTTCTTTTGGTGTTGTAGGTGTACACAACATTGTTCTTCAAAAGTTTTGACGGATCACTTTTGACGACGCGTAGCTGCCCGACATCAGTGGGTGAACACCACGTATTAATCTAACTTCTCGCTTTTGTGCAACATTTTTTTTTTGTTTCTGAGTCATGACTTACACCAGAAAATCATTCCATAAGACATTATTAACTGCAAATACGCAAAATATGTCAGAAGGTTGATTTTATATGTTTCCAAGATTAGCAGTTATACGAAAAGTAACTGTAGCTGATCTTAGGTATTTGAGAAGCTCCGTAATATACTTGTTCCGGTTCACGTTTTCATTAATATGTACACCTCAAAAATTTGGAGCGTTCTGCCCTACTTACTAACTCCTGCTTGTGTGCTACATCAACTACTGGTACGACTCTGTGGTTTACAAACCTGAATATAGTGTTTTTCTTCTTCTTTTCAAAATTTAGAGAAGGTCTGTGTTCGAAGGACCACTTTATAATTATTTGGAAAATATCATTCACCATTTCTTGTGTTACCATCTCTAATGGAATTTATTATAACACTAATACTGTCTCCAAAAAGTACCAATTCTGCTTTTTGAACGTTAAGTGGGAAAACATTCACATGTGTAGCGAATAGGAGTGGACACAAAATTGAGCAGTGTAGAGGTGTGTAGATTTTCCCGAGAAACTGAAATTTTTGACGCTTCTGACAGTATACTATTTATTCAGCACAGGCTTTTGCATTCTGTTCATCAAGTATGATTCAAACCAGCTGTGGACAATGACATCAGTTTATCTGAGAGGGTAGCACGATCTACACAACGAAGCGCTTTGGAGAGATCTTAAAAAAACACAGCTGGCGATATTTTATTATTTAAGGCTTTTACTATCTGTTGCGTGAATAAATATGTAGCATTTTCATTGGAGCAACCCTTTTGTAGTCCAAACTGTGATATGCTAAGTAAACTGCTTACTTCTTCAACACACGTCTTTAAACTGCTAGAAAGCTTCAGGCATGAGTCGGCCAGCTTAATGCATATCATTTACATGGCGTTTGGGATTAAGTGTGAAACTAGTGAGTTTGGAGAGAAATTACACGACAGATAGGAGGAAAAATTACACTCCATGATCCCCGCATTGTTCTTTAAAGAAAGTTTTCCGGGACATACCATTATCTCAACAGAAGGTACACTGATGAGTGTACACTGTGAAACATTTTCTGGATTCTAGCTTTTTAGGATTATAGTATTGCACCCATGAATGGCTTATCCCAGATGAGCATTTACTGCAACACTCGGCGTTACTCTATGCTTAGTTAGTTCAATCCCCAATACAAGACTGACGAATGTATCAACACGCGATTGTTTGATTTTGAACGATATACGGAATGTAAATAATACAGATGGTCAACAGGGTCTCCTGTCCGCTCCCGATGTGGAGCCCGTAAGCAAAGCCAAGTTCAGTGGTAGCAGAACACTGAATGTAAGTCAATCACGAGGATAAGGAACTTTACAAATCAGGGTCGAAACTTAGTTAGCAGAATGATGTGACTGACAGCAGGTAATGCAACGAATTGAACTTCAACACAATTAAATAGGAAGACACAACTCTCAAACCGTTTGTGAGAATATCGACTTTCAAAATTTTAGTCGTGCATATATACTTCCTATGGTCGCTAGTGTCGATGGAGTTTTCAGGCGAGAGAGTGAGCTGTTCGTTTCAT
Organism: Schistocerca americana; assembly: GCF_021461395.2. Taxonomy (NCBI): domain Eukaryota; kingdom Metazoa; phylum Arthropoda; class Insecta; order Orthoptera; family Acrididae; genus Schistocerca; species Schistocerca americana. The sequence continues at coordinate 240,892,823 of NC_060126.1, forward strand.
AAGCGTGAGGTCTGTGGACTGAATCTCACTGCCACTACTTGTTTCATTTTCATTATCACATAATTCTAGAATTAGATATACGTGCTGTGACAGGTAATTGGGTGATGATTCGAGAATTATTTATGAATGTAAACCAAGTTTCTCTAGCAACAGATACATTTAAAAAACCTTACCTATGCATAAATTCGGAATTCATTACACGTGCTGTTTCTAGCAATAATTATTGTTTTTTACATTTCTATGATTAATGTCACCCTGATTCGTGCGGTGCCTCATAGGTTACATGTAAATCAAGTCACATATGTTCGTAGAATAACATAAATCAGATTCCTGTAGTGATTTAAGTTCATGTGTATCGTTTTTTGTATCTCTTTAAAACTTATTAGTCCTTTTTCAGTATACAGATTATAGATATAATATTATAAAGCGCCAAAGAAACTGGTATAGCCATGCGTATTAAAAATACAGAGATATGTAGACAGGCAGAATACGGCACTGCGTTCGGCAACGCCGATATGAGATGACTAGTGTCTGGCGTACTTGTTAGATCGGTTACTGCTGCTACAATGGCAAGTTATCAACATTTAAGTGAATTTTAACGTGGTGTTATAGTCGGCACACCAGCGATGGGACACAACATCTCAGAAGTAGCGATGAAGTGGGTCTTTTCCCGTACGACCATTTCAGGAGTGTGCCGTGAATATCAGGAATCCAGTAAAACATCAAATCTTCTACATCGCTGCGGCAGGAAAACGATCCTGCAAGAACGGGACCAATGACAACGAACAGAATCATTCGACGTGACAAGTGCAACACTTCCGCAAATTGCTGCAGATTTCAGTGTCTGCGTGCGAACCATTCAACGAAACATCGTCGATATGGGCTTTCGGATCCAAAGGCCCATTCGTGTACCTTTGATGACTGCACGATACAAAGCTTGACGCCTCGTCTAGGCCCGTCAACACTGACATGGGGCTGTTGATGACTTGAAACGTGTTGTCTGGTTGGACGAGTCACGTTTGAAATTGTGCCGAGCGGACGGACGTGTAAGGGTACGGAGACAACCTCATGAATCCATGGATCTTGCATGCCAGCAGGGGACTGATGGAGGCTCCGTAACGGTGTGGGACGTGTGCAACTGGGGTGCTACGGGGCTCCTGATACGTCTAGATAAGACGCAGACACGTAAAACGTACGTAAGCATCCTGTTTGATCACCTACATCCATTCATGTCCATTGTGCATTCCGGCGGACTTGGGCAATTCCAGCAGGACAATGCGTCACACCACACGTCCATAATCGCAACATATTGGCTTCAGGAACACCCTCCTGAGTTTAAACACTTCCGATGGCCACCAAACTATGCAGACACGAACATTAGTGGGCGTTTCTAGGATGCCTTGCAATGAGCTGTTGAGAAGAGATTTCCACCCCGACGTTCTCTTGCGTTTTTATGGCAGCCGTGCAGGATTCATGGTGTCAATTCCCTCCAGCACTACTTCAGACGTTAGTCGAGTCGATGCCAGTTCGTGTTGTGGCATTTCTGAGTGCTCATGGTAGCCCTACACGATATTAATATGTTGTACCAGTTTCTTTCGTTCTTTAGTGTAACTGGATTATTAAATAGTGATAATTTGCATACTCATAATTCACCTGTTTTTAGAAATACATCTGTTGTAGGGATGAGAAAAAAGGAGTGCCAGCAAAGAGATTCGATCCCAGTACATCGCGCATATGAAAACAATGCGCTTTCTCCCTCGGCTGCGAACTCCTTGTGTGCTAGCGTCTCTACAGAATATATATACACGCATAAAATTTTCAGACTCGATTTTATCTAAACGGTTGAGAGGTGCATCTTCCTGTTTGCATAATGTTCAGTTCCTAGTCGTGTCTGTGGTGTCACCGCCAGACACCACACTTGCTAGGTGGTAGCCTTTAAATCGGCCGCGGTCCGTTAGTATACGTCGGACCCGCGTGTCGCCATTGTCAGTGATTGCAGACCGAGCGCTGCCACACGGCAGGTCTAGAGAGACGTCCTGGCACTCGCCACAGTTGTACAGCCGACTTTGCTAGCGAAGCTACACTGACCGATACGCTCTCATTTGGCGAGACGATAGTTAGCATAGCCTTCAGCTACGTCATTTGCTACGACCTAGCAAGGCGCCATAGCATTTGATATTTATCTTAAAGCATGTACAGTCAAGATAGATGTTCTACAATTGTGGATTAAAGTTAAGTATTACAGCAACTGCATCCGTTTTTCTAAGTACTCATTTCCTTGTAATGTTCCAGACCTCACGCCAGTCTGCGTGAGCTTAACGCGTGCCTTTCGGCTTCCTCCAAACCCCGTGAATTGGCTCCTGCCAATTCACTACAGTGTCCTGCACGTCCTATCAGTATGAATAAAATAGGTGTCGAGAAGTTCATACAGACCTTCTGTGAGGCCTGTTCGATATCGGCCGTTGGCGGGGATATTAAACAGATCGTTTCTATGTTTTTATTGGTCAGTTTACTCGCCGGACGTAATGCGCAGTAACACACTATGATCACTCTTTGGTTCGTACATTAGTCGTGTATTGCGGCAATACTCTTGTTTGGGTTGTCATTATGTATGAAGAACGCGCTACGGAGCAGTAAAAGAAAAAAAATAAGTAGAAGGACCAATGTCTCTTCAGTCTTTAAATTTACGGCTGATCCGGTGCTTTTACCAGCGGCCATCGACGCTGTTATTGCAGAACCGCTAAACGCAACCACTCGGCGTTACGACACCGCGACGTCACCAGGCCCCACAAGTCGCTAGTCGCAATTAACAGCGTCCGCCAGTCAACGTCACGAGCGTTAGGCAACGCGAGCCAATTAAAAGCGCGTTTACTGAAGCCCTGTGCTATTAAATTCGTCGGAGGAAAATTACCTCGGCACTACCATAGACCCTTTGGCGGTTACACCGCTATTCCACTCTGAGGTGGAACTAAACGCGGTCGGAAAGTCACGGCTTCAGAATGCGGTCAGTGTCGCAGTGCAGCACCATGACACTGCCCTGCTTTGCAGAAATACCTCCCTGGCTGATACGTGCTTGCCGCATTAAATCAAATTGAAACTGGCCTTCTCTCAAATTAAAATAACAGCTCTTTAAACCGTGAAATATCAATCGCGTGCAGTCTTCAATGGTGAAAGGCTGCTCTGGACTCATTCTTTTTTTCGTTCCAAAGGCTAATAACTGCTCCCTTCTGCGTTACTAAGAGCTTCATGTAATTCCATGTAACGCACAGGGGAAGAATTGCGTAGTCGGTCCTCATACTGCACGGTTGTCTGCATTTCTGACGAAATATGGGTCCGTTATTTTAAAATAGGGCTTTTAATGGCGCGAAAATAGCGACAGTGGATACATCGTCAGAACAATACAGATCTCATTTTGAAATACCGTCGATTATCCATTGTGTTACAACTAAGTATACACTCCTCTACTGCCTGAGGACCTACTAGGCATGCGCACAGCATGTGAATAAAATGGCATTTCGATCGTAGCACAGTACCCCTAGTACACGTTGATCGATGTAAGCCTTACTACGAAATAATGCTTTCGACACATATTTTAGTAAGCAGAGGAGTATATCAGTTGCTGTTCTTTTTTTTTTCCTTCAAGTCAATATTAATGAATGCAGATTTTTATAAGTCTCGGCTATACTTCAACTTAGAGAATAGCACAGAAGGGTGTCCTTTTAGTGATTCTAGATCTAGAGAACAAACTATGCAAGAATTTTAGTCGTCTCCTGCAGAGGTTCCTTTTTCTTCATTGGTGTCCTGTAAATGGTTAGTCTTTGTTTATAGAAAAACACTCAGTTCAAACGTTTATGCAAATGGCAGATTTTTTAACGTTAACACTTCAGGGTAACGTAACATGTAAGGCTAGAATACCCACAATTTCAAAATTTGTACATTCATAAGCATTTTACGTGAAAATCGCGTATTAGAAATGTTTCTTCAACACTTAACTATAACATCATTCACGCTGAATGAGACTCATGTCCTAGTTCACAAAATCCCCAAGAACTTACGTTAATTGACTGTTGTGTTGGTTCTTGGTGGACTATTTTCTACACAACAGATGGAAAACACGTGCTGTTGGTGTAATATTCAATAACATTCATTATTTTACAAAACGGTTTTCGGCGACAGTTACAATGAGAAGCATAAAGTCTTACATGGCATCCATAAAGGTAGAAAGAAGAGCTTCCTTGAAATAATGGAAATTAATAAACATATGTCTACTTGCCCATGCTTAGTACCGAATGATTGGACGCAGTTTCGTTAGTCGCAAATTCCAACTGCAGAGACTGCTAATAGTCCCATCCAGAACAATTTGTAAATAACCCCTCCTACTCGTTTGCCCCATCGTTTCCTTTATTTCAGTTATCATAGATTCCTTGTTCTGTTAATTTTTTGCTTTGTACAGTTACACTGAGGTGACAAAACTCATAGGATAGCGATACGCACACATACAGATGGCGTTGGTATCGCGTATACAAGGTATAAAAGGGCAGTGCATTGGCGGAGTTCTCACTTGTACCAAGGCGATTAGTGTGAAAAGGCTTCCGACGTGATTATGGACGAGCAACGGGAATTAACAGAGCTTGAACGCGGAACGGTAGTAGGAGCTAAAAGCATAGGGCTACGTATTTCGTAAATCCTTAGGGAATTCAATACACGGAGATCCACAGGGTCAAGAGAATACAAAATTTCAGGCATTACCTCTCACCATGGACAACACAGTGGCCGACGCGGTTCACTTAATGACTGAGAGCAGCAGCTTTGCACAGAGTCGTCAGAGCTTAAAGACAAGTAAAGCAGCATTAAATAACGGCAAAAATCAATGTGAGGCGTACGACTTACGTGCCTCTTAGGACGGTGGTGTGAAATTAGGCGTTATGGGCTAATACAGCAAACGACCGACGCTAGTGCCTTCGATAACTGCATGACGTCACCTGCAGCGCCTCTCCTCGGTTTTGAACCATATCGGTTGTAGCCTAAACTACTGGAAAACCCTGACCTGGTCAGATGAGACCCGATTTCAATTGGTAAGAGCCGATAGTAGGGTTCGAGTTTTGCGCGGACTTCACGAAACATGGACCGGGGTTGTCAACATGGCACTGTGCAGGACGGTGGTGCCTCTGTAATGGTGTGGACTATGTTTACATGGAATGGACTAGGTTCTCTGATCCAAATGGGCCTATCATTGACTGTACATGGTTATGTTCGGCTACTTGGAGACCATTTGCAGCCATTCAGGGACTTCATTTTTATGGGTGACGGTGACAATGCCCCATGTGTCCGCAGCTCGTGGTCTTGCGGTAGCGTTCTCGCTTCCCGCGCACGGGGTACCGAGTACGATTCCTGGCGGGGTCAGTGATTTTTCCTGCCTCGTGATGACTGGGTGTTGTTGTGTCGTCTTCATCACTCATCTCCATTACGGACGGAGGAAGGCAATGGCAAACCACCTCCGCAAGGACCTTGCCTAATACAGCGGTGCGGGTCTCCTGCATCGTCCCCTACACTCCTCGGAGTATGGGACCATCACCATCATCATGCCCCATGTCACTGGGCTACAGCTGTTCGCGATTGGTTTGAAGAACATTCTGCAAAATTTGTGCTAATCGTTTGGACACTCCGATCACCCGACATGAATCCCATCGAAAATTTATGGAAATAACCGAGATGTTAGTTCGTGGAGAAAATCCTGTACCGACAAAACGATCGCAATTATGGACAGCACAGAGGCGGTATGGCTAAATATTTCTGCAGGGAGGAACTCCGAACGATCTTCTGAGTCCAAGGCGCGTTGAGTTGCTGCACTAGCCGGGCAAAGGAAGGTCCTACACGATATTCGGATGTATCCTATGCCTTTTCTTACCTCAGTATACAGTTATTCCACTTACCTACTTACTCTCACTTGTAATATTTTACCTCTTTTTAGTACCACAAGTGTTAAGGACAAGATAACGTTCTTTAGGCTGCTGTAGGTACCCCCGTGGAACATGCTACCATAGGTTACTGTGTATCGTTCAGTTTCATTCTCTTCTCAGAACGATTGTTGTAATTTGTCATGTAGTTAATTACATAACGCGCCACATATTTTTTATAAGTTAAATAGTTTTATATCGCAATTAACTGCAAAATTCTCTCATATTTTAGTCCTAAATCAAACACAAACAACTGTAATCTTTGAAAACCCTCTTAGACATTCTGCAGATGCATCTACTTTAAAGTCTTTGATCCTACAAAACTTTCACAGCAAACAATATTTATATTTGTACCCGATGGTGGAATAACAACCGAAAATCGGTTTGAATAATAATAAATATTGTAAAATATTACACCAGTGTCGTGTGCCTTTTCATTCATAATGTCAAGATATTACGAGTAGTTCACTTCACGTACAACCACTGAGTGTAATAAGCCATAAAGTATTGAACGTGATAGACATTCTGAATCCACTTTTAAAACATCGAAGACAATGGACGCGCATTACGGAAGACGCTCTTCTTGATTTAGATTTTCCGCAGTTTCCCAAAATTACTTATGGCAAATAGCGCGAACATTTCTTTGAAAGTGACACTGCCGATGTATGCCTTTTTCTTTAACCTGTGTATAGCGACCTTGAATGTTAAGAAAACCACCACAGTTGTTATTGTAAGTGTGTTTAGTAAGCTAAGACCGACTTCGTTCTGTCATTTACGTAAGCACTGTCTTTATATCCCTCAGTCACGATCATGTTGTGTAGTAACAATAATCTGTTTCGCACATAATTGTTGTGATTTATTTTAATGCGTATTCAAAATGATAGAATAATTATACGGTGTCATTTAGATTTGGCTGTCAACTATATAAATCGTTCCTCTGAAACTTCCTTGTATGCAGCCGAAGTATAATTAGTGTATAGAGTAATTTTACATTTAACGCTTAAGCTGAGCTCATATGTATGAGACTGGTGTGCAAGACTTAGTCACGACAGTAAATTTCTCGTGACATGTCACTGACAAGTAACATAGATCGACGAAACTTGGACCATAAATAGAAACAACTGCTATGGCCAAGCACGGAAGGTTGTTGTTGTAGTTGTTGTGGTCTTCAGTCCTGAGACTGGTTTGATGCAGCTCTCCGTGCTACTCTATCCTGTGCAAGCTTCTTCATCTCCCAGTACCTACAGCAGCCTACATCCTTCTGAATCTGCTTAGTGTATCCATCTCTTGGTCTCCCTCTACGATTTTTACCATCCACGCTGCCCTCCAGTACTAAATTGGTGATCCCTTGATACCTCAGAACATGTCCTACCAACCGATCCCTTCTTCTGGCCAGGTTGTGCCACAAACTCCTCTTCTCCCCAATTCTATTCAATACCTCCTCATTAGTTATGTGGTCTACCCATCTAATCTTCAGCATTCTTCTGCAGCACCACATTTCGAAAGCTTCTATTCTCTTCTTGTCCAAAGGTAACTGTCAGAAATACACAATGAGGCGAACAGAAAAAAAAGCAGTTTTGTTAACAGGCAGTAATTACATTACAGTAAGTCACCGCGATTTATGGTGGACCTCTGGACGATACAATATGCGGGACATGGTTCGCAGTATGGTGTGTTATTACCATGGACGTTGAAGCATGCTATGGAACGTATTACCACGGTGACCGCAAGGCTGGTAACGAGTTCTGGTGGTAGAGAATTCCATTCCTCCACCAGCGCTGATGATATCTGCTGGATGGTCGTTGGTGCATGCGTGCGTGCTACAATAACTCGCACCAACGCAACCCACACGTGCTCGATGGTATTTAAGTCTAGAGGACGGACAATCCAGTCCATTCGCCTTAATACCACCTCGTTCCAAGAGCCTCCTCACCTTCACTGTTCGGTACGGTCACACACTGTAACAATTAAATGTGACGTCTGGGACGAATGCATCGGTGACAAGAGACATATGGGGAAGGAGCTCAGTGACACAATAACGTTATTCGGTGACTAGCGTGTTGAAAGATTTGGTGGTCAGTACGCGGTATGCTTACCCATAGCATAACAACATGACCAGCAAAACGATCATATTCGTCAATGCTCCTGGACGCCACCTGTCATTCGTCCTGAATCACTGCTCAGATTGTATCTGTTAGCAGTCGCAAAAAGCACGTTGGACCGTGATTTATTTACAAAGAATATTCTTAAGAATTTATTTTATTTACTAGCGATTCATCCAGAGCATTAACACATTTAATCACACTATGGAAGCATGGAAGTAGTTGCCAGGGAGTAACTGATGAAATCATAACCAAGTTCCTTTTAACAAATGGGAATTTTATTCACTTTAATAGTGCCTAAAAGCATTTTTTAAAAGAAACAGATTTAAAATTATAATCAGAAAGCACCCTCTAAATATCAAAGTAACAATTTATTCAAAGGCAGAGAGAAACAAGTTTTGACTGTATGAGCTTTCGGGCAGAGAACCTTGCCGCTCCCTTTTGACACGGCCGTAGTTACGACCGCTCACAACAGCCTCTGAAAGACTACACTGGTGCAAATCTGCAACACGCCAGATTACTTTGAACTAAGAGTTTTAACAATTTACACAAGCACACAAATTATGCACCCCTCGAAGGAGGGATGCAAATGGTACAAAACACTAACAATGAAAATATTAACCTTGCCACCAAAGGTGCCACTTGATGTTAACTTCTAAGAAAAGTCTTACGGTGAAAGGGCGGCGACTTTATATGCTAAAATGATCGTTTAAATAAAAGCCCATGAAATGCATTCATATATAAAATTATACAAGGCTGGCCAAACAATAGTTAAGATGCTCTACAGTACACATGATACCGCCTCTCAAGATCATAGGCAATAATATCAAAGTTTCAAAAGATCAAAACATATTTCACGTATTAGGCCGTTACACTCCAAGCAATAAACTCCTTAACACACCAAATCCGACAAACATGACAGAGGCAGCTACTAACGCACGGTAGATTGATAGGGAGATTACCGAACAACCCGAACAGCAGGTTGGTCTAACCCGCCCCTACTCTACAAGGAGAAAACGGACCACCCAATTTATAAACAACCACCTTACCGCGAGTGGGCAAACGGAGAAGAATGGTGGGACGACCGCAAAGCAAAACGGCTGGTGACCTCACCAAGAAAACAAGTAGAATTTAACAAGAGTAAATCAAACAACATATCACCAATCACTTAACTTCTAATAAACTGCGATTTCTCGAGAAGTCCTGGCGCAGCACCCCGAAACCGCTCTCCCGAACCGTCCGCTGCCAGCCGCTTCAACGGACGCAGGAAGGCGCGCTGATCTCCCGTCTCACGGCCTAGCAGCTCGCACCGGCCAGACTGATGTTGTGGGCGACTCCTGTTGCTCTCGTGTCCACCGCGAAGCCACTACCCCTCGCTATACGCCGCGGCCCACTGGGCTCACGTGGCGACCTCACATGCGCCGACGCTCAAGACGGACAAGTCATCTTGTGTCTCAGTGCGCGTCCGACCAACCGATCGATCGATCCAACCGGCAATGACCATTTCCTGAGCAAACTCGAGCAGACTGGCGCAACGCGCAGACTCAGATGCAGGAACTAAGCCCCGACCGGGCGACCACTCGCTGAGTTCTCTTATTGGCGGAATAGAAAGGCTCTCATTTGGCCGGTTTTAAAGTTTGATCCGAACGACAGACATACTAGCACTCCGAACGACAGACAGACACTAACTGCCTATCAAATGCGGACGAGAGACAGACTAGCAAGCTGGGGACGAGAAACTGACCCAGACTGACCGACTGGCGAGTTATTTTTTTTCTTTATTGATTTTCAATTCCCCCGAAAGGGGCGGGCTGGCAGCAGCTTAGTACGCTGCTCTACAGCCTACAGACTTTTTAAAAAAAAAAAAAAAAAAAAAAAAAAAAAAAAAAAAAAAAAAAAAAAAAAAAAAAAAAAACGGGGAAGAAAAGAAACAAGAAAAACGCGCCAAAACGGTGACTTAAAGTGTAAAATGGCGGAAAAATGCGGAAAGTTAAAACAGAAAGCAAAAGGGGTTCGCAATGTTAACAAAAGACACAGGAATCAGACAAGGAACACAGTACACACACAATTAAAAAAAAACATGGCGACAGTCTTGTTTCTGTTCGCAAGAGATAAAAAGCACACCCAGCGACAGTATGATGGCCGTTCGCAACACTTCCCAAAAAACACAACACGGAACACTCACTGTAAAACACTGCACGAAAATGGCGGCACAAAGATGAGACTCCCGAGCCAAAGGCAGATTTGGCGGGGGTGGGGGAACCTGGAGGAGGGGGAAGAACAAGGAGGGAGGAAGGAAAAAACGAAAAGGGGGGGGGGACCAAGTAGGGAGAGGATTCATGAAGGGGGAGAGGGGCAGGGCAGACGTGAGAGGGAATGAGAAGAGGCAGAGGAGGGAGATGCAAAAGGACTCAGGGGAGAGAAGGGGGCAGAGAGAGGGGAGGTGGGGAAAATAGAGGATGGAAGGGGGGAGCCCGGGAAAAGGACAGAGGAAAGGAGGGGGACTGAGGATCAGAGTTGATAGGAGGGATACATGGAGGGAGAGAGGGCATCATCCGGGATGGGGAGTTGATGGAAGCCACCTTGGGAAAGGAGATGAAGGGTGTAGAGATGGAGGGTAGGGGGGACTCAACAGTGAAGACGTGGCAGGGGGTGGGGATGGGAGAGGAGAGGAGCAACCAGGGGGTGAGGGGGATCAAGGTGGTGGGAGGTGTAGAGGATGCGGATATGTTCGAGGAATAGGAGCAGATGGGGGAAAGGAATGAGATCATAGAGGATCCGCGTGGGGGACGGGAGGCGTATACGGAAGGTGAGACAGAGTGCATGATGCTCAGGAGGGACTTATAGAATTTGGGGTGAGGGGTGGGGGGGGGGGGCGACTGGCGAGCTCATAGCGCCCCTTAAATGCACCTGAACAGGAAACCTCTCCCGTTTCCCACCAGAGGGAGACACCAGCTGCGATTGCCACAGCGGCGCAATCGCCAGAAACGGAGGGCGACTGCTTCACACTACACGCTGCGGCGCGCTCTTCAAAACAGCAATTTTTATCTCGGCTCACACGTGACCCACTCCTCATTGAGCCAGTCCCTATGCAGATGGCGACATGGCTGATGTGAGTGGGTGTCAACGGAACACTACGTACTGATCGACAGGCAGAAAGACCAGCCCTATACAGTCGTCGTGCCACGATTGCCGCGAAGGCTTCAATCTGCATGACAGTACAGCAACTGGACGTACACTGAGTGGCGGTAGGTGGCCTGTTCTGATAATTCAGGTGTTATGCTCCATCGGACAGATGGCCGTTGGCACGGACGACATATAGTGATCATCAGAAGGTCCAAGGCCAGAGAATGGGGGGGAAGCTTTTCCTTGTATTATCTGGCATTCTGGATGGCACAATGAATCAATAAAAATATGGAATTTAAGTCTTTGATCGCTATTTTTTATTTTCAATGACCGGTTTCAGGCTAGCTGCCCATCTTCAGATCATATATTGCAGTCACAGAGTAACTTGTCAGTACAGAACTATCGGTTCGCTTATGACAGCGAACCAATAGTTCTGTACTGATAAGTTACTCTGTAACAACCCGCCAGTACAGAACTATCGGGTCGCTTATGACTGCGAACCGATAGTCCTGTACTGATAAGTTACTCTGTAACTGCAATATATGATCTGAAGATGGGCAGCTAGCCTGAAACCGGTCATTGAAAATAAAAAATAGCGATCAAAGACTGAAATGCCATGTTTTTATTAACGAACGATCGAGGAAATCCCATTAAGACAATCATGTCTAGTTTTAATACAATGAATCAATACATCTATGTATCTATCCTTGAGGACCATATCCACTTTTACATGCTGTTTGTTTGTTCCTTAGCCCGACAGCATTTAGCAGCAGGACAGTGCTAACAAAGGACGTGTGCAATTCGAAGGGCACCGGGAATAGTTTGGAGTACTCCTCTGGCCACCAAATTCCCCGTATGTAAACAGAGTGGAGAATCTGTGGGACCACCTCGACTGAGTTGAACGCACCTTGGTTTCTAAACAGAGAATCCTAGCTCTGTTGTCCACAGCACTGGAGTCGGCACGGCCCTACATCCCTGTAGTACCTCCCACAACTTTTTTTGCTCTCTTCCTGCTCGTCCGAGCTACAAAAGATGGTTATTGAGGCTTTTGACGGGTGGTGAGCTTAATGTGACTGTGCAGTGTATTTGGTGATTGTTATTTCTTGGCAGAGAGATGGTCGGCCACTTCAGTTTTCGTCACTAACATTTGTTTGAGCCCAACAGACACTTCGGTACCACCTAATTAATTTATCATACAACGGTACATTGTTTCTGTACACTTCCACCAACCAGGAGCGCCTACAAGAGGGGGGGGGGAGGGGTCCGAGGGGGCGGCTCCGCTCAGTGTGACTTCACTTACTTTACGAATACGGGAAAGGACCAGAAATTGCAAGATATAAACTTTATAGGAAGTTGCAATTTAAATTACGAAAAGGATAGTTATTTGAAAATCTCAATGCTTTTTCTATAATTTATTTCATTCTTTTGAGATGCACGAATATTTTTGTGTAACCGTCTTAGAACTATTAAATTTTGTGACAATCAGCTTGCAGTGGCTGTCGAGAATGAGCAGCCGGCCGCGGTGGTCTAGCGGTTCTCGGCGCTCAGTCAGGAACCGCGCGACTGCTACGGTCGCAGGTTCGAATCCTGCCTCGGGCATGGATGTGTGTGATGTCCTTAGGTTAGTTAGGCTTAAGTAGTTCTAAGTTCTAGGGGACTGATGACCACAGATGTTAAGTCCCATAGTGCTCAGAGCCATTTGAACCATTTTTTTGAGAATGAGCAAACATCTTTTGTCTGGTAACATGTGCTTTTAGCTACAAGATATTTCAGCATTCTTTAAACCAACTGTAGTGCACATTATGGTAATTTACTTTAGTTCCAAAAACAAGTATAAAAATCTACTCCCAAATATCCATATTTCACAAATGGACGTTAAATCTGGTACAACATCGCTACGAAATATTGACAGAGTATTTTTGTCATTGCTGATATTTATCTCCCGTTTGGACAGCTACCAGTTACCTGCATCGGGTGCGTCCCCATTGGAATTGGGGAAAGCTCGCTGGCTCTGCCACCAGCGGAGTCGGACGGTAGTGAGGAAATAAAATACTCACCGTGAAAGAATAACTGGACTGGTCCTCCAGGTTGGGGGTTGGTCATTGGGCTAACAACCCGTGCCGTAAAAAAGAACTTCATGTAAATGCCTCGGAGGAAAACAGAAACAAGAAATACAGAAAACGATTCACAGATAAGGGCTTACGATTTGGAAGTGGAACATTAGAACTTTGTCAGCACTTGGAGTTCTCAATATTGTGTCAGAAGAATACAGATATGAAATGGATCTTGCAGCACTGCAAGAAGTTAGATATCCAGGAGCAGGAAAACTGGAAACGGATAGGGACGCTTTAAACTACAGTGGATCGGAAGATGGAAAATTCCAGAAGGGAGTTGGTTTTATGGTCAGCAAAAGTTTAGAAGCGATTTCCAACAGACTGATGGACTAGCTATCATGAGACTAGAACTATGTGTTCTGCCTTACGGCAGGTCTTGTGCTGAGGGGCGCCTCGTCAGATAGGTCCACCACATGAGCGTCTAGAGAAGTGATTCTAGTGATGGTTTCCCATTGCCTTCCACTGATGATGATGAAATGCTAACACCCAGTTCCTGGGCGGAGAAAATCTCCGACCCAGCAGGGAATCGAACCCGTGCACCTTGGCGTGACAAACCGCCGCGCTGACCACTCAACTATCGGGATGGACTGAGACTAAAAGGTACATCTAAAAATATAAGAAAAGTTACACTATATGCTCCGACCGAGGAAGCGGAGAACAAAAAGAAAGATAGTTTTTATGAAACTCTCGAAGAGGTAATTAGTAAGACACCAGGATATGATATGAAGTTCATTGTGTGAGATGCCAATGCTTAAGTTGGAAGGGCGATCATCTGGAAAGGAATAGCTGGGACTGAAAGTTATGCTAATGGAGTGAGGCTATTAAGCTGTGCAAGTGCAGCCAACTTAAGGGTTAAGGGGCACACACTTTCCTTGGAAGGCCAATCACAAGGTAACTTGGAGATTACCAGATGGAAAAACAAAAAACCAAATAGACCATATCGAGATATAAAAGCGGTATAATGAATGTGTAAACGATAAAGGGAGCCGAGGCAGGCACAGACCATTATCTAGTCGTAGCAGAGGTACCCCATAGAATAGCCGTAGAAAAGCCAAAGGGGGGGGGGGAGGGGGAAGAGCATGAAAGATCATAACATTGACATAGAAAGATTGAAGGATAACGGCAAAGCACAGGAGTTCGTCATCAAGCTGCAAAACAAATTTGATGTTCTAACTATTGAAGACAACCTTGACATTGAAGACCACTGGCAAAGGATAAAAACAAATGTGGAAGAAACGGCACTAGAAGTATGCAGAAAAAGAAAACAAGAAAGAAAAATCTATGATTTTCAGAAGAATGTGAGCAAATGTGAAAGAAAGAAAAGCAGGAAAGGAAAAACGCCTACAAAAGGATTCCAACGAAAGCAAAGAAGCATATGAAAATGATAATAGAGAAAGTAAGGAAAAAGAAAGAACATGTGAACAGTTTAATCAAAAGAACGCAGGAGGTTAAAAGTGCAGGGAATGCAAGAGAATTTTACAGATCAGTCAGGTTTTTCAGAAAAAGATATACCATGAATGTATGGCATTAAAGATAAAAGTGGTAATACAACTCTGGAAAGATCCAGAGGCATCGAAATTTGGAGGAAACATTTTGAGGAGCTTCTAAATGTTGAAGATAAAAGTGCAGAAATGGAGTAACAACATGATTATCGGAGTGTAGATCCCTTCGCTGAACCGCCGACAGTGAAAGAGACAACAGACTCAATCAAAATACTAAAAAACAACAAAGTTCCAGGGAGAGATGGTATAACAGCTGAATTGTTAGAAGGGAGAAATGAAAGATACACAAACTTGTTAGGAACGTATGGAATGAAGAAAGAATGCCACAGGAGTAGACAGAAGTGAAAATAATACCAATTCATAAAAAGGGTGACAAACGATAATGCATGAACTATAAAGGCATTAATTAGCACCGCCTATAAAGTGATCTCCAAGAGCCTCGAGAAAAAATAAATGAGAAACAAGGGTGATTTAAGAAGAATTGTTCAACTACTGACCAGATATTCATACTGAAAGAAGCCATATCCAAATACTGGGAGTATGACAAAACAATGAAAATGTTATTTGTTGATTTTAAGAAAGCCTGTGGCACTATATCCGGAGATAAGTTGTGGGAGAAAATGCAGAGATTCGAAATACCGAAGAAGATTATGAATCTTGTGTAAGTGACACTGAAAGGCTCGAAAGGGGTAATGGAAATGGATGGAGAATATTCCAAGGCGTTTGACATAAAAACAGGAGTCAGGCAAGGAAATGAAATATCACCCCTTTTATTCAACATTGTGATACAGGAAGCGCTGGACGCAGCAAGTGAAGCAGAAGAGGGAATTAAAATGGGAACAAAAATAAATCTACTGTCCTTGCAGATGACGTAGCACTAAAATCGGAAAATACGGATGACCTTAAAATACTGGTAAAAAGACTCTTTCAAACAGCAAAGGGATCTGGACTAAAAGTAAATGATGACAAAACAGAATTCATGATGGTAGAAAAAAATTACAGAACAAAAAGACGGGAAACTCTGCAGATCCATAACTGCATCTCTGAAGAAGTAGATGGCTTTGGGGTAGTAGTAAACAGCATCAACGACGAGAAGCAAGAAATAGCGGCGAGGATCCAAACTACACGCAGAGCATCATACTCACTCAACAAACTACTGTCATCTAAAACTTTTTCAAGAGGAACCAGAATAAGAATATCCTAAATCATTATTAGACTAGTATTACTATAAGGGGCGGAAATATGGAGAATAGATGAATATATGGAGAGAAAAATAACAGTTTTTTTAAAATAAAATCCTGCGAAAGATATCTGGAGCAATCTATGAGGGAGAAGAATGGCGGAGAAGAAAGAACAGGGAGGTCAGAGAGCTATACAATGAACCAGATGTAGTTGCAGAAGCCAAGGCAAGAAGACTAAGATGGGCCCTCTATATAGAAGAGAGCAGGGATCTTCACTGAGAGAAGTGTCAGAGAATAAACCTGAAGGACGAAGACCTCTAGGCAGGCCGAAAATGAGATGGAGACAGCAGGTTGCCAAGTATCTCAAGGTATTGGGAACAAGGTAAGAAGATGTCGAAGACAGAATACTGTGGAACAGGATACTTTACGAGACCGAAAACCGACGGCGGTTTGGGGGGCCAGGAGAGGAAGAGTAAGTGCTATTAGTTTTATGGGCATAATGCCGGGATCCGAGGAATAATTTCCGTAAAACAAAAATCAGCAATAATGTGAATACCGCTCGTGGAAGGCTGCGTTCTATCAGTGATATTTTTGTTTCAGTACCCGTTTCTCGTACAAGTTCATATCAGTATGTGACACGACAATGGTGATAAGCAGATAAACCATCAATATGTTTGAAACATGTACGAATATCTTCTTGAGCAAAACTGTTGCCTTTTTCCTGGAAGCATGCACATTGTTCATTCTTTCCGATAGTAAAAGAGTGAATTCTTCTGACATAAATGGACGTTAAACAGAAAAACGTGGAAAACGAAATAAAATCTTAAAGACGACACTGTAATGGAAAAATTAAGTACAGTACTCTATTTATGTGACGAGAAATGTGAAGTTTACATTTTGTTGCCAGTAGATACCGGATATTAGTACTCTTGAACAGTGCGTAGCTCCTAAGAAAAGATTCTTGTCAACAATCTTCGGGTGGTACTAGTAATGAATTCAAAATGAAATGATGCTACAGTCCGAGTGAGTGCCGAAGCTAGTACATGTGTATGCGGTCCCATAAAGAAGGTTAGCCATGGTAAGAGTTGTCTTCGTACAGAAATAAAAAGCCATCTTCCAGCTCCCAGATCACACATCGTCATCAAGGACAAAACACACTCCTTCAGGATTCTAACAATGATTGACAACTTTCAGGCACAAGTTTAAAGAATCATATTCTGTTACATTTCTTTTAATTTACTGAGTGGGTGCTCATTTGTAATTCGGTAGATGTCGGGAATCTTTGTCGTTAGAACTACCATCAACCTATAAGATCTAACAGACATTGACTATCTTTTGTACAACAGGCTTCATTTAATTAACTTCATAATCACTGCTGCAAATAAGTACCACACTTGCGAGAGAATAGCTATTTAATGCGCTGTCAGGAAACTCAGCTGGTCGGTATAGCGCAATAGTTGGTTGATTGGTTTAAGAGTAGGGGAGGGGGGGAGGGGGGGAAGGAACCAGATTGCGTGGTTATCGGTCCCATAGCACAACAGTGTTGTCGGCAGTAAGTGAAGCTCTTTCTCAATTTTCATTAATTAACACTGAGTTGTAAGTGAGCAGTCGTTGCCCGAGAGGTTCTAGGCGCTACAGTCTGGAGCCACACGACCGGTACGGTCGCAGATTCGAATCCTGCCGCGGGCATGGATGTGTATGATGTCCTTAGGTTAGTTAGGTTTAAGTAGTTCTAAGTTCTAGGGGACTGATGACCTCAGAAGTTAAGTCCCATAGTGCTCAGAGCCATTTGAACCATTTATGGGCAATCGTGCATGAACGTCGTTTACTTAGAATTTTGTGTGTTTTTATGTGTACAACGATAGTGAATAGAATGAAAAAATGACTTACATTAGTGACTGTTTTGTACCTCATAAACGAATGAAAACAGGAAATGAGAATAAAGGAATCGAAAAATGTGCTACCGCTGATGAAATACCGAAAGAAAAATGTGAGGCAAACTCAAATAACTCTGTTAAAAATTCTAGTCCTTGTACTGTGGAGGGAATATATTGATCTAGACCGTTGCTATGCTGGTTTCAAATGCTTTGGTGAAAAAGATAGTAGTCTCCTGGTCAGAAATTCCGATTTCGAATATTACGTTGAAAGTAAGGAGATTGACGATTCGCTGAAGTATAGTATTTTATAGAGTCCTTGAGAAACTGACAAAATTATTATTTAAAGAACGACGTAGACAAAGTAAAGTGAACATTTCAGCTGGACTGGCTATTATTATATTCGTGGTTAGTTTACTCTATAGCATTAAAGATGAGCTTTGTTCGATTTTTAAGTCATGCGCTCTTTTACGACCACGTATATTGCATGACAGTCATCATGGTGCCTTTATGAGCCGTCCATTCACGAGTTTCACGAAACAGAAAAAAATATGCAGTTGAAAAGTCAAGTAATTTCGTTAATGTCACGAGAAAAACCTAAAAATGTAAAAGAAAAAACCACTGAGAATCTTGCGAAACGTGCAAACACTAATCGCGCATCGCTAAAATCAACTGTTTCCAAAATTATATGTTTTGTGATTTGATTTAAAGAGGAAGAATTAATTCAAATGCTGTTTTCCATGTTTATTGCGGTCTACAATGCAGTTAGGAAACATTTTGAAATTGTCTCTGAAACTGTCACCTATATAATCCATTATGGAGTCGAGGTAGCAGTTGTCGTTGTACTAGTTATCACTGTTAGCATTCAACCGCAATTCTTATACATATATTTTAACAACGCGTTTCAAGAGACAATGCTCTCATCATCAGGTTGTAAAGTCTATGTCATGAAATTAAGCGGACTAAAAAGATGTGTGATGGTATTTTGTCTTTTTAGTCCGTTTAAATTCATGACATAGACTTTACAACCTGATGATGAGAGCATTGTTTCTTGAAACGCGTTGTTAAAATATATGTATAAGAGTCGCGGTTGAATACTAACAGTGATAACCAGTGTCACCTATATTTTTTACAAAACCGAAAATGCTTCACATTATCAAACAAAATGTACGGTAATATGTTAGGAGTTATCGTACAGATTGTGTGTGAGTGGGAACACGATACCATTTCTACATAAATCGATTTGAAAATCAACATTGAAGCTTGTGGCAGAGGTTCGAAAGCGCAAACTGTGGGCAACGTTACCGATAAGAAATGACAGAAAATAAAGTACATGATGGTTAAACGTAAAAATATGGAAATGTAAAAAAAGAGATTACTATAACTGTACTGTCTGTTTACGTTCATTAAATTAAAGAGGTACCAAAAGTGCGCTGTAGAAAGAAATAGGAGAAAGTGATGAGCAGATAACAACGTCCTCAAAATTTGTGCATGACAAGTCTGCGGAAAATGTTCTCCCTCAAATCGTACGAAAATCTGCTGGTGCCCCTGCCAACGACTAAGCATGGATTCTTGCAGCGTCGTTTCCTTTCAAATGTGGAAAACTATTTATCGCGTACTTCATTTCGTGAATGGGTTGAGCCATTTTGTTTTTAACTCCTTTAATGGCATGCTGTGGCACTGTGGCAGTTGATTCAGTGTATACAAGATCTGAAGACATGTACCTGAAACAAAAAACCGTACCTTACTGTACTTCTTCGACATAATAATTAAAACTTTATCGCTGCCTCTCGTCGATATACTAATCGTCATTTACAGGGATTGTTATAATTTCCTTTTTTCTTTTCTCTTTAATTTCCAGTAATGCTCATGTTTTGGAGAGTATTGTGAAAAATAACTAATAATTGATTGTAGCATGTGTTTTCTTAACATCCTGTATCCACCTGTTTTCCTTAATGGACGTCTTCAGCCGAGGTGCAGGCACAGTAAGAGCGATTCGAGCGTTACGCGTGACCGTGGCCTTTCGGCGACAACCCACAGCCGAGCAGGTGACTCACACTGGCGTATTACGGTAGTGCGGCGTACGGTAGCCAAGGTGAGCACACGACAATTTATGCGACACCAGGTAGTGGACCCCGGAGAGTTACCGCAGCGGTATTAACGATGACTGTTTCCCTCGTGGGACGCAAAAGTCAACAGTTGTTTCAGACGATGAGTGGCAGAATAGAGATCATCTCCATTATCACCATCATCATCATCAACTTGAATGTTAAGTCCTACTGCTCTCTTCTTTCTCTGAGGGGGAATGTCCTCTCATCTGACGAGCAGGTATCTTATATTCAGTCGTCCTTTTAGGTTAAACACCAGCAAGACATTTGGAATTCTGTTCTCCATTGATTCAAAACTTTATTTCCAGTTTAGTTTATTGTTATGTATTACATCATTATTACCGCAATTTTCATGTTTCTACCGTATATCATTACCGCTACTTTTATCCACGTATTTCTAAACTTCTTAACGGACGTTGTGAATCTATAGGACTTGAGAGTGGAAGATTTACAGAGAGAATATGCTTGTATACTGCCTTGTAGCCTAATAAAGCACGGGTCTCCTTTACTTTGCAGTATGAAAGCTCTCAAAAATAAAAAAGTCGCTTGAAATAATAACAGTACCCATGAATATTACCTCGTTTTATTATCCTTTTATCACATAACACTGTCCCTAATATCGCCTAAGCGCATCCATTCTAAAAAATGGCTCTGAGCACTATGGGACTTAACTTCTGAGGTCATCAGTCCCCTAGAACTTAGAACTACTTAAACCTAACTAACCTAAGGACAGCACACACATCCATGCCCGAGGCAGGATTCGAACCTGCGACCGTAGCAGTCGCGCGGGTCCAGACTGTAGCGCCTAGAACCGCTCGGCCACATCGGCCGGCTCCATTCTAGTACTAATAGTTGAACACATTTCACATTGACGCTGTAGTATAAATTGCAACCTTTTTTTCTCCATTTATTGAACATGTTACCATTGTTCAAGGAAGTAATGTCGTATCTGTTCAAATAGCAATATGTTCCATTAACTGAAGTTCCGCTCCAACAACCACGAGCCTGTTTTGTCCACAAATCATCTCGTGCGCTTCCCGCGAATGAACCGAATCACTGAAACGTTTTGACCGTACGAACTGACGTAAAACTTTCAAATAGGTTCCCAGATAGGTGAGTGGCTCGAAAACATCTTAAGTAACCGAACCCAGTATGTTGTCCTTCATGGTAAGTGTTCATGAGAGACGAGGATGTCGTCAGGAGTGCCCCAGGTAAGTGTGACGGGACCTCTGTTGTTTTCTATATACATACATTATCTGTTCGACAGGATGAGCAGCAGTCTGATGATGTGGTGTGCGAGAAGGTGTCGGCGTTTGGTGACTGTAGGAGAATACAAGATGCCTTAGAAAAAATTCTAGTCGGTGTGATGAATGACAGCTGGCTCTAAAAATAGATAAATGTAAGTTAATGCATATGAGTAGGAAAAACAGACCCATAATGTTCAAATACAGCACTAGTATTGAGCTACTTGAAACAGCAATACGAAATGGGACGAGCATGTGAAGATTGTGGTAGTGTGGCGAATGGTCGACTTCGATTTATTAGGAGAATTTTAGGAAAGTGTGGTTTATCTGTAAAGGAGACTGCATACAGCACGCGAGTGTCACCTGTTGTTGAGTACTGTTCGAGTTTTTGCGGTCCGCAGCAGGTCGGATTAAAGGAAGACATCTGAGAAATTCAGAGGTGGACTGTTTGATTTGTTACTGGTGGCTTCGAATAACAGTCAAGTGTTACGGAGATGCTTCGAGGACTCAGATTGGAGTCCCTGGAGGAATTGCGACATGCTCTTCGAAGAGCACTATTGAGAAAACGGAGAACTGGTATTTGAGGCTGACTGCAGCCAACGTACATTTTGCTTAAGAATCACGACTATTAGATTAGAGAGATTAGAGCGCGTACAGAGGCACACACAGTCGTCTTTCGCTTGCTCATTTTGGAAGTGTAACAGAAAAAGAAATGACTAGTAGTGGTAAGGTGTCTTGCGGAGTGTGTAAGTTGATTTAGATGTAAAACTCATTATCACTCTTTAGTTCCATGCGTCTCCACGTGGTCACTACCTACGGAGCCCAAACTAAGACTACCTGCACGCATACATGCGCGTGACTAGTAGCGTTTGGGCATTGTTGATATTAAATAGCAAGACAATGCGTCCACCAGAGAAAAGGTACCGCTTAGCTTCAACAGTCCCAGGAACCAACGATGTGTAAGGAGTACGATTTGTCAAGTCACAACAACCAAAGACAACAGTACTCGTTACACTGTGTACGATCTGCCGTATGCCTCCATATTTGACTGGTCAGCTGCCATTTGAAGGGCGCGGACTCAATTCCTAGCGTAGAAGGATTGGAACGGGCTCCACTCAGCCTCTTGACGGCAACTGAGGAGCTACTTGAATGAGAAGTAGCGGCTTCAAGGTCTGGAAAGGTGAAAACGGGCGGGAGATCGGTGTGCTGACTACATGCCGCTTAATACTGCATCCGAATGACGCCTTATGGCGAACTATAAGACGGCTGCCGGTCGATGTTGCACGGTCTCCTGGGCCTGGTTTTTCCGTGCGTGATCACAAAAGGCCAAAGATGTTTACGGCATTCGACTCCCCACGTACTATCTACCACGCAACCACATTATTGGCTGCTAATGGCAACAAAGCACTGTGGGAGGGGGGGAGGGGGGAGAGGGAGAAGAGGTGAGCACAGCATGAGACTACGGGGGTTAGCTGAATCGTTTAGTCAGCGAGTAACTAACAACAGTGCTACAGCGCTGGTGCTGTTAATGCAAAGCAGAGCAATGGAAACTACAAAAAAAGCAAACATTACATTATGTCTACAACAACAGTCGCCGAGGTTGACATGTCATGAGAAAGGAACGAAAAGATTTTCGCAGTGTGAGAAAGAAGCGCCAGATGAAACATTAGCGTTTCTGCAAGGTGAGTCAGTTGAACGTGTGGTGTCGTATACTTTTGACTGTGCAGACGATGTGCCTCAGGTGCACAATGAGGATACTAGCTTAACAAGTGAGAGTCATGTTGAAACAGGTGATGAGTCATGTAGTTCATCATCCTTGTCGGTGGACAGGGAGCCACAAATCCTGTCTCCAGCGAAAGGAAGTAAGGGACAATCTTTGTCCAAGGTGCGAGTACTGAACATAACTGGATCCAAGAAAGTTCATCCACAGCATAGTTTAAAAAAAGAAAAAAAGGAAGAAACATATTTCGAATAAGTCCACTACAATATGGCTCTGCAGTGCATCAAAAACTTCGGATATTCAAGGGAGGACAAGACGCACTTGTTACAAGAACTGGTATTCACGCGTTTGTAGGATGCATTATTCAATTTACGGAATCTGTATGATGGTGACATACTACGTTGTGAACATTAAATTGTATGCGACATAGATTACGGTGATTTCAGGGGAAGCTGTGGATGGTTGCATAACCATGGCATGAGCGCCACTTTTGGCCAATAGCTAGTTAAATTAACTTGCTTTTGCTTGATTTCTGGTCTGCGTGTAAAAAATCATACTCCTTTAGTGCAAACTATCCCTCCTGAACGTGTGTGGCATTGTAATTCATACCACCTGGAACCATTGCACAAATTCAGCTTCTGGATGTTTGCTTTCTCTGTGCCTGTATCGCAGTATTTGCTGCTACGCCTTAAAGTATAGCCAGTTTCACGATATGTTCCACGACAGACTGTTTCGCAGGCGGTTGCAAGCCATCACATTCCATCAATACTAATCACCCCGTTACATCGATTTCACGCTATATACTGTACATTCTTTAAGAGTGGATACCTAGCTAAACGCCTTCGAACTTGGTAGAGCAAACCTTAGTGGTCACTGTGGAGCGTCATTTTTCATTCGGTATTAATGGTGCAAATTAATGGTTTGTTTCCAACATTTCTTTAATGTCGGCGACGTCCATTTCGTGAAGCATAATAAATACATCCCATGTCCTCCCTGACACTTATTTTCTGTCACCCTCCTGGTACACAAGGTGAGTCATTAGCAGCTAATATTTTTCCGGTCGTAATTGATAACATGACACTTTCAAATGAGCCTTATTAAAGATTGAACTTGTAACTTCACATTTAAGGGGTTCCTTATTAAAGTTTAGTTTTAGATTTAGAGTGTAGCTCGCTGCAGATCTAAAAAGTGATCTCTCAGTTCTTTCTAATTTCCTCTTGTCTCATCTATTTATCGTCCAGCTATTGTTGCCATACGTTAATACAGGGACTGACGTCACGTTGTAGGACTTTATCTGTTTTATTTTCTGTGTTTCCGTCCTTAATGTCCTATAAATTCTTAAGTTAGCATGCTTTACTGTTAATCTCGTTACTGCTGATGCTGTTGTTCGACGCAGGGTGGTTCAATACAGTTCTGCATGCTAGTCTGTCCACTACGAAGCTTCTCATCTCAGAATAACTACTGCAGCCTGCATTCTTTCGAATCTGCTTACGGCAGTCAAGCCTCGGTGTCCTTTTGTAATTCTTACACTTACGTCAATCACGAAACTTGAAACCCATTGATGCAGCAGGATATGTTTTATCAACCGATACCTTCTCGTAGTGTCATCTCTTTTTCTCCCTCATTCTGTTTATAAGCTCCTCGTTAGTTAATAAATTTATTCATTTGATCTTCAACATTCTCTTGTAATATCATACTTCACCAACTTCTATTTTCTTCTTGATGGAAACTTTTATGGTACATGGTATAACCCAGACAAATAACTTCAGAAAAATTTCCTAAGACATTAATTTATAATCTGTGATCACGATTTTCTCCTTTTTTGAAAAACGTTTCTTGCATTTATATGTCTGCATTTTATATATTCTCAGTCGTCAGTCCTATTTGCTGTCCAAATAACAAAACCCATACACAGCTTTTAGTATCTAATTCCTTCAGAACCACCTAATTTAAATCGAGTACATTCCATTACACTTACTTTTGTTCGCGAGTCTTATAGCTATCTATTACGTTCAGCTGCTCTTCCATTCCTTTCAGGATTTCGTTACTACCCTGATTGCAATTTTCTGCTCCAATACTGTCGCTGCATCTTTGAGAACATGTGGTTTCCACTTTTTGTTCCGAATCCTCAGTCTTTACTGATGACCAGAATTTCTTTGGTTTTTGTAAAAGATAATTGTTGAAAGCTTCGTGTATTATCTGTCTGACAACGAAACTCATTTCCCTTAGCGTTTCTCTGTATGTAAGTTTATTCTTTGTTCTGCACAAGTTGTACAATAGTTTCTGTTTATTTAGGAGTTCCTTTAAACAAACTACGTGCCATGGTCAAATATCGCATGCGTCTGTGTCTCCGTCGTCGTTCTCGTAATTTACAGAAGAAGCTCTCCGTTGAAGTGTTTTTACTTTTAGTTGGAAAATAATAGCCACAAGCTGTGTATGTTTAATGTATGTTGGGGATCAACCACGAGTAAAAGAAAATGAAGAATGCGGAACAATTCTCGCTGTGTTGTGCTCCTGTACTAGGATCGGTATGCAGCCCGCATGGCATATTTTTCCGCCGAGCGCAGAGTCGCCACACGCAATTTGTCAAGCTGAATGCTTCTTGGTGGAAAATTAATGGCGGTGTGCCACCCGTGTTTTCTGCGAGACGTGCGTTGTATGTTAATTAGAAATAAGGCTTTTAAATTCTTTTTATCAGGGGTGTAAATATTTGACACTCGCAAGTGGCGGACAAAGAAGGTAAATGCCCGATGTGCCGTTAGAGCGAACGTAAAGCAAATCTTCTGTAATGATAAATACAAGTAAATTCATTTGTAAAGGAACCCCTCATTTTCCGAAATTGATTGAAAGGATTCAGATCTACTTGTAAGCACGAGCACGGATTCCACGCGAAGGACATTGGAGTCTTCTCTCGTTACTAGTAGTATGAGTTATTTATTTAATAATTTATTGATTTCTGAGCACCTACCGCCGTGCAAAATCGGGCTGTTCTCTAGCATGACTGTGGATTACTGTTTTGCGGGAATGTGCCTTTAACCAATATCTATGTACTTTTATTTGCAGCTGTTGTCAGTTTGTTAATCTCGTATCGCCGCCGGCTCTTAGAGAAGGCACTATTTTCAGTTTCTGCAAGCTTCCATCTGGAAACGTCAGAGACACAATCAAGATATTATTAGCGTAACCCACAGATCCATCTGCTTCTTGAGTCCCATTCAATAACTCCAACAGCAGCTCAGTTGTCTGGTCCCAGAATATTGATACCCCTGTTGAGCCCCGTGAGCAGCCCTTGGCACTTCTTTATTGCTGTGTGCCACCTAGCAATCCACTAGATTACATGACCCTTACAGCAGTCGTTGAAACTAAGGCAAATGTGTTTTACGACAATGGGACTTCTTAGACTGGCCATCATAAATTGTCAAAGGCCACTCGAATACCCTCAGACTTCAAGAAGAATATAATAATTCCAATCCCAAAGAAAGCAGGTGTTGACAGATGTGAAAATTACCGAACTATTAGTTTAATAAGTCACAGCTGCAAAATACTAACACGAATTCTTTACAGACGAATGGAAAAGCTGGTAGAAGCCGACCTCGGGGAAGATCAGTTTGGATTCCGTAGAAACACTGGAACACGTGAGGCAATACTGACCTTACGACTTATCTTAGAAGAAAGATTAAGGAAAGGCAAACCTACGCTTCTAGCATTTGTAGACTTAGAGAAAGCTTTTGACAATGTTGACTGGAATACTCTCTTTCAAATTCTAAAGGTGGCAGGGGTAAAATACAGGGAGCGAAAGGCAATTTACAGTTTGTACAGAAACCAGATGGCAGTTATAAGAGTCGAGGGACATGAAAGGGAAGCAGTGGTTGGGAAGGGAGTAAGACAGGGTTGTAGCCTCTCCCCGATGTTGTTCAATCTGTATATTGAGCAAGCAGTAAAGGAAACAAAAGAAAAATTCGGAGTAGGTATTAAAATTCATGGAGAAGAAATAAAAACTTTGAGGTTCGCCGATGACATTGTAATTCTGTCAGAGACAGCAAAGGACTTGGAAGAGCAGTTGAATGGAATGGACAGTGTCTTGAAAGGAGGATATAAGATGAACATCAACAGAAGCAAAACAAGGATAATGGAATGTAGTCTAATTAAGTCGGGTGATGCTGAGGGAGTTAGATTAGGAAATGAGACACTTAAAGTAGTAAAGGTGTTTTGCTATTTGGGGAGCAAAATAACTGATGATGGTCGAAGTAGAGAGGATATAAAATGTAGACTGGCAATGGCAAGTAAAGCGTTTCTGAAGAAGAGAAATTTGTTAACATCTAGTATAGATTTAAGTGTCAGGAAGTAATTTCTGAAAGTAATTGTATGGAGTGTAGCCATGTGTGGAAGTGAAACATGGACGATAAATTGTTTGGACAAGAAGAGAATAGAAGCTCTCGAAATGTGGTGCTACAGAAGAATGCTGAAGATTAGATGGGTAGATCACATAACTAATGAGGAAGTATTGAATAGGATTGGGGAGAAGAGAAGTTTGTGGCACAACTTGACCAGAAGAAGGGATCGGTTGGTAGGACATGTTCTGAGGCATCAAGGGATCACCAATGTAGTATTGGATGGCAGCGTGGAGGGTAAAAATCGTAGAGGGAGACCAAGAGATGAATACACTAAGCAGATTCAGAAGGATGTAGGTTGCAGTAGGTACTACTGGGAGATGAAAAAGCTTGCACAGGATAGAGTAGCATGGAGAGCTGCATCAAACCAGTCTCAGGACTGAAGACCACAACAACAACAACAACAACAAGAAAATCGGTCTGTTTTGCTCTGTTTAAAATTTGAAGAGCCTGATAGATGGCGTCATCGATAGATTTACGTCGAGGAAGTCAAACCGCCATGAACTCAGCTCTAGGAGTTGTTCCTAAAGGCCGGCCGCTGGTGGCCGAGCGGTTCTGGCGCTACAGTCTGGAACCGCGCGACCGCTACGGTCGCAGGTTCGAATCCTGCCTCGGGCATGGATGTGTGTGTTGTCCTTAGGTTAGTTAGGTTTAAGTAGTTCTAAGTTCTAGGGGACTTATGACCTCAGCAGTTGAGGCCCATAGTGCTCAGAGCCATTTGAACCATTTTTTTTTCTTCCTAAAGACGTTTGCACAGTATCCGCTATTTAACATTTACTAATTACGATGGTGTGCTTCCCAATGATCTACGGAGATGTTTCTCTTCCATTTACAGTCTCCAACTGGAGAAGATTGCGTTGGTCGTTGAAATATCGCTCATAAAAGGGAAACAAGAATTCTGCTGAATTCCTGGAAGCACACCTACACTCAATCGCGCCAAGAAAACCCAAGAGATCACATTTTGCTAAGGCGTTTCCTGAACATATCTGTAACTCTTCGAATTTGCGAAATCATTATCAGGGTCTGTCTCATTACGACTGCACTTGCGGATTTCCAAGAAGAGCATAAGTTTATGTTTCCTCGGTAAACGGGAGAAGGATCACACTTCCCTGTCGGCTTAAATGATTTACATTCCCATGGATTTCGACAATTGTTTTAGGCAGTCCTCAAACAGGGCACAGCTGCTTCCATCACTCATTGTTTTTCAGCTTTCCTTATACCACCGTCTTTAATGGTCTCCATGTAGACGACCCTAAAAAGCTCATCTTTCCCACCAAATTCCAGAAGAAATTCTCAATTCTAACGCCCGTAATTCTTTTCGAAAGTCAGTAGTTTGTTCCTATTTACAGATAATGTGTTTCTTTTGTATGGCCATCTTCCGCAGCAGCTGTTATAAGCAATTATTATTGGTTTTTCCGTCTTAATCTTTCTGCAGTTAAATACTACTTTTCACCAGATGCCTTTCGATTTTATTTATAAAGCATCTTGTTTGACCATTCTGGAAATACGGATACATAATATGCCTCTACGAGTACATTTTGGTATTTATTGATTATGACGAAAAACCAAAATTAATTTGTATTTACAAATGAATAAGAGCCCCCACGCAAGGCAAATATTCATGGCTTTTGTGGTAGTGCCTGAACTTTAATAATTTGTTGCCAAATCGAACACTACCAATGGTCTTGCAGTAGTGGTAAAACCGATTCCCGTTCAGTGTGGACATGTGTAAGTGGACTGGACATTCATTTGCGGATAGTTTCAGAACGAGTAGAAATTTCATGTGACGAGGGCGAAGCAGTCACGTGTGACATCTGTGGAATAGTTGACTTAGGGCAGTGACAGCATTATCTCTGAACTTGTGTATCTTTGGCTGAATTTTAGAGCGGTCGACTGTTGGACATTTGGCATTTTCGATACGTTGAAAGAGACACTGCCCACAGCACCTCTATTAGCTCATCCTGATCTCTCAAAAGGATTTTTTCTGCTTATCTACAGATTCTTCCAAAATAGAACTCGGAGCTCATCTTTTCCAAGAGCACATTGAGAATTCAATGGCTGACCAGAAGAGTATTGCGTTTGCCAGTAGGGCGTTAAGTAAATCAGAAAGAAATTACTCGATCGCAGAATTAGAGGCCTTAGCGTTGTCGGGGCGTTTACGAAATTTAGATACCTGGAAGGCAGTAAAAGTTTATTCAGATCACAAATCCTTGTAGTTTTTAATGAACTCCAAGTTAAACCATAAAAGATAACGTCGTTGGGCACTGACCTTGCAGGACTATCATTTCAGCATCTGTTAACTTCCAGGAAAATACAACATAATTGCTCATGCTTTATCTCGTACCGCCATTGTTTTAGGTGATAACAACACAGATACTTTTCAGGACACAAGTTTTAGCTTGCTTTATTTACAACAAGCGGATTTCGTAAATTTTATCTCAAACTCCTTACTCGATATAGGAGAAAAACAAAATAAAGATCTCACTTGGAATGATGTTAGAGAAATCATTACATATAATAGGTCAGAAATGATACCCTCTTTAAACATAGCTCTGTAAATACTACACTTTGAGTGGTGTGTATTCCAGAGGAATTTGTAAATAAGTTGATACGGGACACATACTTAATACATATGCTTTTTCTATCACAGAAGTGTGTTCACAAATTACGGACCACGTGCTATTTTAACAACATGGAGAAAGAATACATAAAGTACTTACGAAGTGTAAACTCCCTCAAAAAGCAAACCTTCCACCATCTGGCATAGTGCTCCACTGATTCCAATCATACCATCCAATGTACAAGAATCAGCTGCTGTAGTTTGACTCGGACCTTCTAGTTAATTCAGAAATTATTATTTTTTTGTCACAGTGGAGCTTACTTCTTCTAAGTTAGTATCACTCACCTCTTTTGGTGAGGCTACGGCTAAAATGGTGTCCAAAGCTTTCATAAATAACTTTTTACACTATGTAGGACATGTTGACAAGGTCATATTAGATAACGGTTCTCAGTTTCGTTCCAGTGTTTGGCTAAGCACATTAAAGAGATACAAGATCCAGCCAATATATATTTCTTTATATTCTCCACATTCAACCCCATCAGAACTTATAATGAAATAGATTAGCATGTTTTGCAGATTCTGTTGCCACCGTCGACAGAGAAACTGGGACAGATACATCCTTTTCTTTCAAGATATCTTAAAGGAGCTTTCTCACGACTCAACGCCCTTGATACCAATCTTGGTGCTAAGAAACCAAAATCAAAGAACTGGTACAGTTTTCTCATCCCAGAAAATTACGGCACAAAGATATCATGTAAGTAGTTTTAACAAATATTGCAAATACAGCTGAAAAACGAAGAAAATCTCGTAATATGAAGGCACAAGTCAGGAAATTCCATGTAGGACAAAGAGTTTTGGTCAGATCTCATCCGACATCAAGTAAAGATAAGTCTCTTACTCAGAAATTCTTCCTTCTCTACAACAGATCCTAAGAAATTAAGAGAATAGCGCACGAGAATGCAGCTGAATCTGAAACACTATGTTAACAGAAATCCAAAGGAATGGACCATAAAGCTATTTGTTGGGTAAATACTATGTTGACAATCCCTGATACTGTAGCTAGTGAAATTATGGAATTTTATGTAACTCATTAGGCATGCAATGAAATTTCCTTTTCTTCTAAGTTGGTACGTGATAAACAAGAATACTGACGGCGTCGTATGCGATTCTATGAAGCATGTAAGGCAACAGCGGTAAATTTTATCAGGCTTTTGGGTTTTGAGTGAAGAATGATGTTGTTTTTCTTATCTTCCAGTTCGTGAAGACCAAGCGGAAAAGAAGGGTTGTATTGGAAAAGTAATGAAATTTATGAGATATGAAGTTATTTGCTCGTTGCACCCATGAGTGCTATATTTTGATGATGATGTTTGGTGAAGCTTATGATGAATAGTATGATGATATGTGTTTAAGATATTTGAGGTAATGATGAATAGGGATTGGGTAGGGGCTCTGTTTTTTGTTGATACATGTTGTTGGAAGGATGGTGCGTTTAGTAGGTTGCAAGCTAAGAAGTGAGTAAGTGTTCATGTCATATAAAATGCTAGCTATGCTTGACTGATAAGAAATAAAATACACACTTCATATGAAAATTTTTGCTTGTACACCTGAAAGAGATAATGTATCAGATAGTAAAATGTTTGCTGGAATACGGTTTGACACTCAGTTGTTTTTACTGCCCATCAGTACCACTTTTCCTGTGAATGATATTTTGACTGCATGACAGAAGTGTTTCTTGCAAATTCTGAAAGATCATTAGCAGAGACTTACTCAAAAACTATGAGAAATGAGAGGTGAAATCTGTCACAAAGTGGAAAATTCTGATAGTAACAAACACTTTTAAAGTACTATATAACACATATTTAGTATAAGCAGTACCATGAAACACCAGTCTAAGTAAGCTGGTGTACATAATCATATATCTATTCTTGTTTTACGTTTCAATGTCATTTGATTGATTTATGTTGGTATGCAATACATTTTGCACACGTTAAACCAATTTTTGTTAGGATGTGATACATTGTTACATGTGCTACGGCAACTTACCTTTCTATTATTTTGTGTTTTCGACGTTTCTTGTGTGCAATGGAATGCGTGATGAAATTTCTTTAAGATATCATGTTGCACAGTTTGCTTGGCGCTTCTTTTGCGTGTACATAGGTGCTTTGCTTTTTTTCCTATGTTGTGTGAATGAGTGTGATGTGGTACTATAATTTTAGCGAGAGCTTCATACTATACAGTAGTAAGTCACCAGGGGCATATTTTAAGATGATGATTAACCATGGCTGACAAAATGAGAGTTAGAGAAATTATTTGAAGTGATGGTGTGGCATATAAGGTTTAGTAAAAGAAAATGGTTTCATATGAGGTAATCATTTGAGAAGTGCGGTTGATAAAAACGATTTTGAGTTTGTGATTTTAATAATGTGGATATGGTAAAGTTTAGGTCTAAAGTTTGAGACATTTTTGAGTTATAATTTCAGTTCAATAGAAGTTATTAGATGGAAAGATGAAATTTTAGGAAAATGTAAATGACGAATAAGAGATTTTGGAAGTAAGTTCTACGAGATTTAAAAAGTTGAAGGATGGAAATAATTTGAGGAATTTTTGAAACAGAGGTGAGAAAATATGTATTTCATGCATGCATGGAGATGTTTGACAGTTTTGGATAAACACAACTTGTTGACACGTGACTATGACAGCTTCCTTTTCCTTTCCCTGAACACATCATCATGAATCGAAGGCAGATATCTGAAATTTAGTAATAGCTTATTTTTTTATTTCTATGGTTTAAATATAAAGATCCCCATTTTTCATATGTTTTCGATTTCTTCTGACCACACACGAATTTGTTATTATTACGTTACAATATTTCTTATTTTGTAGATTTCTTGTTTGTATCTTACGTGATTTCTTTGCGTGCTCAGTATGTCATATATTTTACTTTAATGTGAACTGTTTATTCCGAATGTTTGAATTTTAATGATTCTGCGTCATTTAAAAATATTGTACATTAGTTTCATATTTTGTAATGTTTTTGCAAATTCCATAGACAAAACAATTAGTGCTCACTTTTCTCAGATTATGTATAAGTTTCTGGCTGGTTAGTGAATGAAGGACTGTGTCGTTATCTCCACTGTAATTTTCCGTGCATCTCTTAGTTTTTTCTCCACTATGTGACATTATCAGGCAAAAGACAGTTTACTTGTCAGCCAAAAACCTCGGTCGTTATTGCAGGAGACAATTTAGAACGACTACAGGAATTTATATTGACACGATTTTAATTTGTTATGGAAGATATTATGTTGGTCAGTAAGACTTCTTGCGATATTCCTGATTTTGAAACTTCACCAGTGACAACAACATGGATCATGCTTGGTAGACAACAATTTCTTATGCTGTTCACTTGGTCAGACTTCAGCTATTGCTTAATGCTCCACTACAAAAGGAGTTGCCCAGACTCTAAACAATATTTGACTTTCCACTTGAAGATGCGTCTCTGCTGGTCGTTTGGATAAACTCCAGCCCTCATTGACCATTCTACCGCGATTTTGGTAGTGTTACCTAGTGAAATGTCAACAAAGACATCAATGTATGCGAATATAGCAATGCATTGTGATTGAGGCAAATCATGGACTGTTAAGATGTTAGCTGTGATCGGAATTTATATAGAATGCAGTGACTTACATTCTGCAAAGATATTTTCGTCTAACGACTAAGCCCGCGGGAGTGGCCGAGCGGTTATAGGCGCTACAGTCTGGAACCGCGCGACCGCTACGGTCGCAGGTTCGAATCCTGCCTCGAGCATGGATGTGTGTCATGTCCTTCGGTTAGTTAGGTTTAAGTAGTTCTAAGATCTAGGGGACTGATGACCTCAGAGCCATTTGAACCATTTTTCTAACGATTAAATCTTTTATTTGTGTGCCTAGTCAGAACTTGACAATACCCCGTTGACAGACTTTTGACGAACAACCACAAGTTCAGTTCCTTTGCGTACGTGCTTTCAGTTTATGTTTTGTAAAATTTTTGTATATTTATGTATGTCAAATTTTCGTAGTTTTGACATTCGAAGATAACACAAAAACGTACGAAAATTTTATGAAATGGGATGGGGGATTATGAAAGATGGACATATATAGAGGTGGACTGGACATTCATTTGCGGATAGTTTCAGAATGTAGAACGGAGGCTAGTCGAGTATTGAACACGGACTAAGTTGGCAGAGCTTCTAGCGTAGTGCATATTTTAGAAGAATTTTGCTGAAGAAAAGGGTTGGGAATCATTAATCTGATGTAAGTATTGAAAGACGTGGCATTTATGGAACAGAGAGAACGGATTTGCATTATAGATACGTTTTAAGGCAATAATTTTGGCTGCCGCATACTGATAATGTTAGCGATTCTCGCGACGGAACGGTCCACCTTCCAACTTCAGTTTAGGTCATTTCAGTTTGCATAATCGTAAAATCATTGCCTTGTAAGACATTTTTAAAAAAAGTAAAGATTTTGGTTTCCTGTGAGTTGTGAAATAAGAGTTTTTTTAGTATGAGAAATTTGTCCCAGTCTTTCTCCTAGTAGTTTAGGTTTACTTTAACACATTTTAGACGGCACGATTTCTTCATGCTGTGCTGTTGCTACTGATTATGCCGTAATTTTTCAGGTGAGATACTTTTCATTTTTCTGTTGTTTCTTTCGTTTCTCGTCTCACGTTTCTACTGCACAAATTCTAAGCATTCTCTTTGTAATTAAGATGCCATGGGCCAGTGAACAATTTGTGTTTCATAGAGTTGCTACGTAATTTCAGTGAACGAACTTTTGTGGGCAGTGTACTGTTTGATATTGAAAGTGGTTTTTGAGTAACAGTTCCGATTTAATATCCTACACAGTGAACGCCAGCTAGTTTCGTCTCTATGCAAATGTGTGCACTGAGACACGCTGTTTGCTATAGTAATTTAGTAATTTTAGTTAAACTTTTTATAGCAAAGGACAGTACATTCAGCTTTAAGTAAGAAGCAGCCAAACATTTTAATGCTCATCAACGCACGAACGATGGAGTCAGAGCAAATAATTTTCACCGTCAGATCATCGAAGTTATGCGCTGTCTGGCTTACTAGCACTTGGATGGGTAACAGTACGGGACTGCCGAGCGCTGTTTGCATGCGGGCTGTACTCAGCCCTTGTGAGGCCAATTGAGGAATTACTTGACTGAGATGTAGCGGCTCCGGTCACGAAAACTGAAAACAGCCGAGGGAGCGGTGTGCTGACCATCTGTCCCTCCATGTCCGCATCCAGAGACGGCTAGCGGCTGACGATGTCACGGCGGTCGGTCAGTACCGTTAGACCTTCGAGGTCTGTTCAGACGAGAAATCAAACACTGACATATAATGAATTAAGGGAGTTTACAAAGTTGGTCCAGGCCCCGGTCAGCTATAAATGAATGGTCCAGAGCCACGTTCAGTTTTTCAGATGACCATTGAAACTGTAACGCCTTGAACAGGGCATGCGACAGACGTGAAACTGCAATGTAGTGTGCTGCACGCTTGGATGTGCAAATGAATATCATTTCAGCGTAACCGAAGAAAGTATTTAGGAATTATGCAACCTACATTTTGTGTACGAGGAAACATGATGCCTTGGTTTACTCGTTCAGAAATCTCATTCGACTGTTGTTTGCTCGTAATAAGGTTCCGTAAGAGACGGAAACGTGTACTAGCACGTGACAGAAACCGACAGTGGCAGGACTGTGGGCTATTAAGACTGCTGTTAATCTCTGCGGGAGACCCTTATTCTTGTTTGTCGGAATGCCACTACTGTCGTGCGAATATGGAATCTTTCGGTTCAGATGGCTATTC
Source organism: Schistocerca americana (assembly GCF_021461395.2). NCBI lineage: Eukaryota > Metazoa > Arthropoda > Insecta > Orthoptera > Acrididae > Schistocerca > Schistocerca americana. Next base: position 240,928,547 of record NC_060126.1, read on the forward strand.
AATCGTCATACAGGATCTCCATGGCTCCACATGACTCGTGCCCCAGAGGAAATAATATTGTTCTCTCCTCCGTCTAGGATCGTACAGCCACGTCATGTGCCTCGAATTAGGAAACTCACTTATTTGCAGTAATGCAAGTATCGACACAGTGTGAAGCCATCTGAGACATCACAGTTCGTCAACACATTGACCATTGTTGCGGCTCCGTGGACTCGATAGTGTGATTGTCTTCACACAGTCTAGTGTGGTAAAGGATGTATTCAAATATCTTTCGGGCCGGGACATAAGAATCACTCTCCCAAAATAGAACACAACTACCTTTATGATCAGGATGTTGCCTTCTGTCAGCCTATGTGATACGATCAGTAGGGCAGACTGTCATTAGAAGTGTTGTAGTTTTATACTTTCTTGTAACTCATTTATTGCCCAAACGGTATTTGTAGGTAAACTACTCGTCATCTAGCGTCACCATGTACGCCGAAAGACATAATTTGTCCTAATGTCCGTTGCTCTCATAATTTTTGCTCAAATGGCACTTTGTAGTTTTTCTGAAATTATTCCGGAGCATCTTGAGATATGTCCTACCATCGTATCCCTTCTTCTAATCAGTGTATTTCGTATTCCATTTCTCGCTGATTCCGCGGAGAGCTTCCACATTTCATATCTTTTCAGTCTTCTTAGAATGGTGAACCGCAACAGTTATGATCACTTACTTGATAGTGTGTCGATGCACTCTTGGAAAGCAATACAGCAGCGATTCTTCTACCATTAATTTCAAAGCCCTTGGTAGGTTTCCAGAGGTATGTGACACCAGGTATCTACGCACAGGTGACGAAATTCCCGTAAATTACAGGCCGCTTTTTTATGGTCTTGGAGCTATCGGCCAACAGCCTCACAAACGTACTGCGTCTAGTTGAGATTAGGGGGAATTTGGCGGCCAAGAAATCTACGTGAGTTCGCTGTCATGATTCTCAAACAATAATAGCGTGAATATGCCCTTGTCAAACGGATGGTTATTCCACTGGAAGGATGTCAGGGAAGAAATAAAAGAAGAAACGATGTAGGAGTTCCGCAACACTGTACAAGCAGTCAAAAGCTGTTATACTACAGGTTGTTTATAAATGAATATCGGTTTTTTTATAATATTTATTACGGTAAACCTACAGCTATAAATGATATGTCAATGAAAGAGCAACTCAAACAGTTTTACCAAGAACCTTATAAATGTCCAATGTGAGCACCATTTGTCACACGGCACACATCAAGTCTATAGCCGAGTTATTCCCAAACTTTTCTTTTTTGCTGAACCTACTGTAACTGGCACTTCTTACCTTGATACACTAGAGCAGTGGCTCTTCCCTCAGCTGGAAGAAGATGAGCCAGAGAACTTCATTTTCCAGCAATATGGTGCGCCACCTCACTGGCATAGCGGAGTACGTGATTGAACTTCACTGTACCCAAGCGCTGGATAGGCGGCAAGGGGCCCAATGTTAAGGCTTGCTTTGCATGGCCTCCACGATCACATGACCTAACGCAATACGATTTTTTTCCTTTGGGGCTTCATCAAGGATCGTGTGCACGTGCCTCCGCTACCAGCAGACCCCCCTGAATTCAGAAACCGGATTGAAGCAGCTGTTGCTACAATCACTGAACACACACAATATCATAACGCGTTAAAACCCCGATATTCATGTATAAGCACCCTGTACTTTTGGTTACTACCACAGGATCAATAGAAGCCCAGATGAATATCCCTTGAGTATCATACTACCCACATCAACCTACAATCATGGCGCGGTAGATGTTTCGAGCAGCTGTTCGGATAAAGTGCGGCATGCCCAGACACTACTGGTGCAATAGGAAACGCGATTCCTCCGACTACGCTGAACGGCCCAGCCTCGATGATCCTTTGCCCACTGAATCGCAGTGGATAATACGATGAACGCAGGGTTCGAACCCCGTGTTCGATAATGTGCGCTGAACGGTGTGCTCCGAAATTCTTCTGCCTGCAGCAGCACTGTACTCCGTCGTCAGACCTTCCAAAGATCACAGCCTCTCCTGCTTTACACAGCGGGGAAGCCTGTGCCGTCTGAGATGCTCGCTCACACGTGCCGAGCCACATCAATCTGCCCTTCATCAAAGTCTCTTATGACAGTGGATTTCCTCCATTTGCGGCTCCTGTCATCGCTAGAACGATTCCTGTGAATAGTATCTAGATAATGTTGTGCATAATTCCCCAGCTATTTTCGGAATTCGTAACATACATACAGACGAGAAAAAATTTCAACACCAAGAAGGATCCACATCAAGAGTGGTAAACGTTTTCGTACGTCTGAGAGATGATGCCTATTCAGTCGCGTAAGAGTGACGCTAGTAGCACCTTTAAGAGGATGCAAATAAGATTTGCCTTAAACACACCGTGTAACGGTTGTGAGTGTTAGTTACCATTTAGACTGGATGTCGTGTGTTGATGTTAGTCAAGAATGCTTTTAAGGTGACACAGATGCCCTTTTCAAGACCTTACTGAGTTTGAACGAGGTCGTGTAATAGGGCTATGAGAAGCTGAATGTCCCTTCACGATACAGCAGAAAGACTTGGGAGGAACGTATTCAATGTAGATGATGCGGTGGTCGCAAGGAGACGGGGTTCCGGACGGCCACGCAGCACTACCAAAAAGAAGACCATCCTGTCGGCTTCTGGATCTGGTGTATCGTACTGTATCTACAGCATCGATCTGGGCAGCAGTTGCCAGTTGCAACCACAGTTACACAACGAACCGTTACTTAAGGACATCCTCAAGACATACGCCCTATAGCGCTCACTGACCTCAACTCACAGTCATTTTCGATTTCAATGGTCTCAAGCGTGAGCCTCACTTTGGGGCGGAGGTGGGGGGGGGGGGGGCAGCTTGGAGGTCTGTGTGTTTTCTGTTGAAAGCCGGCCCTGCCTCGCAGCCAGTAATGGCCGTGTGTTGGTTAGCAGGCCAGTACATGTTTCCGTGCTAGACACTGGAGTCTGTATCCAGAAAGTCCTGTACAGGACCTTCAACAAGCGGTCGTGCATTATCCTGCTGAAATGTAGGGTTTCGCAGGGATCGAATGAAGGGTAGAGCCACGGGTCGTAACACATCTGAAATGTAACGTCCACTGTTCAAAGTGCCGTCAATGCGAACAAGAGGTGACAGAGACGTGTAACCAATGGTACCCCATACCATCACGCTGGGTGATACGCCAGTACGGCGATGACGAATATACGTTTTCAATGTGCGTTCACCGCGATATCGCCAAACACGGATGAGACCATCATGATTCTGTAAACAGAATCTCGATTCATCCGAAAAAATGAAGTTTTGCGTTTCGTGCAACCAGGTTCGTCGTTGAGTACATCATCGCAGGCGCTCCTGTCTGTGATGCAGCGTCAGGAGTAACCGCAGACTTGGTCTCGGAGCTGATAGTCCATGCTGCTGCAAACGTCGTCGAACTGTTCGTACAGATGGTTGTTGTCTTGCAAACGTCCCCATCTGTTGACTCAGGGATCGAGACGTGGTTGCACGATCCGTTACAGTCATGCGGATAAGATGCCCGTCATCTCGACTGCTAGTGATACGAGGCCGTTGGGATCCAGCACGGCGTTCCGTATTACCCTCCTGAACCCACCGATTCCTTCTTACACGAGGCATCACAACAACGTTTCACCAGGCAAAGCCGGTCGACTGCTGTTTGTGTATGGGAAATCGGTTGGAAACTTTCCTGATGTCAGCACGTTGTAGATGTCGCCACCGGTGTCAATCTTGCGTGAATGCTCTGAAAAGCTAATCATTCGCATATCACAGCATCTTCTTCCTGTCAGTTAAATTTCGCGTCTGTAGCACGTCATCTTCGTGGTGTATCAATTTTAATGGCCAGTAGTGTATATCGGATGAGCACAAATACTATCGTTTATATTGCTCTGTAATACAGCTTTTAGAATACGGATTGTATGCAGTTCCATAAATAGACAATAACTAAAATGTGGCACCCCGTTTATCATTCTTTAGTTTTCTAAGCATCCTCTTTGAAACGGTACAGTACTGAACAGATTATTCACGATTCTCTTGTGATATTTACCGAAAAAAAGTCGTTTTCCTTTAAATAACAAAAGAGTTTGTTTATCTTTTCCAGAAGGGCGTCGTATATCTACACAACTATGTGATGGAATGGGATAACCACATTATTTTACGTACCAAGAAGCTACGACACCTGTAACTGAAAAGAAAACCATATAGACGGCATTATATACCGTCCACAGCAATAAATCGGTTTCCCAACAGTGAAGAGACGAATTTCACTATTTGTTGCCACATGTGAGGCACAAACGTCAAGATTGTTCAAGAAACTCACTTCTGAAGCACAAATAATTACATTTACATAAATAATCGTGTTGAAAGTGACTATCATAATAACAGAGAAGAACAGAGATATACGAGGTGCGACAATAAAGTAATGAGACTTACGTGAAAAAAATGTTGCTCACTGTTTTAGTCAAGTTCAGTGTTGTCTCCTTCGGAGAAGTTCCCTTCTGATTACACACACTTTTTCCAGCGCTTCTGCCATTGGTGGTACAATTTCTGGAACTCATCTTCTGTAACATCCTCCAAGACCCTCGTCACAGCTTTTTGGACATCTTGTGTTGTTTGAAAATGGTGTTCCTTGACCGCCGTTTTGACTCTTGGAAATAGAAAAAGTCGCACGGAGCGATATCTGGTGAATAAGGTGACTGTGGTAGTACTGAAATTTGTTTTGAGGTTAAAAGTTGCTACTTTAAACGAATCGTTCCCTAAATTAATAAGCTGAGCATTATCTGATTTTGTTTCACTACATACAATTATCCTCGTTTTCATTTTGTTGATGTTTATCCTGCATCCTTCATTCCTGACACTGTTCATCCGTTTCAATTGCTCTTCCTAGTCCTTAGGTGTCTCTGGCAAAATTACAGTGTCATAAGCAGACCTCAAGTTTTTTGTGTCTTCTCCCTGAATTTTAATTCCGGTCCAAAATATTTCTTTTCTTTTCCTTCACTGCTTTCTCAAAGAACAGACTGAATAACATCCGAGATAGGCTACAACCATATCTCACTCCCTTCTCAACCACTACCTCCCTTTCACGCCCCTCAGTTCTGACAGCTATCGTCTGGCTCTGTGTTGTAAATAGCCCTCGGCTCCCTCTATTCTACCCCTGATACCTTCGGAATTTCAGAGAGAGTATTCTAGTCAACTTTGTGAAAAGCTTTGAGTCAAGAAATGCTTTACATGTAGGTTCTCCCTTCCGTAATCTATCTTCCAAGATAAGACGTGGGGCCAGTATTGCCTCACGTGTTCCTGTATTTCTCCATAATCCAAACTCAACTTCCCGGAGGTCGGCTTCTACAAGTTTCTCGATTGTCCTGGCGTTGGCGCTAAACACGGCTACTGTCAGTTCCTTGCAGAAGCCCATAATGTTGCCGTTTTGATTTAGATCCGGTAGATGCTTACATAGCTTACATCACTGCAGAACGAAGTTGCTACATAAGAAGCTCCATAGGATTTGTTACGCCGTTCACCTGAGCAGTAACTTGATCATCGATTCTCCACTTATACCGGGTGGAAAAATCGGACTGTGCTGGAAAAATTTTTCTGGCACCTTCAAATAGACAACCCAAGTTACGTCATCTACCCCAGGTAGAGATAAGTTGGGTTATCTATCTCAATGTGTGTGATGTATGTTCCAGGTCAGTTTGATTTTGTCCACCGCGTTTACATTCCTTATTTTGTCTCTTGACTTGAACTCCATCAGGAAGCGCTCCGTCCCTTGGTGGTCAGTGGTCATAATGTTTCGGCTTGTCACTGCACTTTTAACCATCCTTATCGAAATGGTTAAGGATGCAAGGATCCAGGAGTGGTAAATGAATGAGCGCCCTCTCAATCAGAATTTCACTACGTTATTTACCACAAACATTTTACATAAGGCACACGCTGCTAGACTGAGAACATCTAATAATTCAGCTAAGCAAATTTAAGTTATTATCAGATTGTCTACCATTCATCAAACACTGTTAATATGAAAAAGGCGCCGATAGATGACCTGATGATGTAACACCCAAACAAATACTTAAAGCGCTAATGCCAAAAACATCAACTTATCATCAAAGTTGATTTAAACTCCATGTATTTAAGCACGCAATTTAACATCAGCATCAACAAAGCATGGGTAGAATAGTATTCTAGCCACAAAGTTAAACAAAAAAATTAAACGATAACCAACATTCAATAAATATGACATGCACTCAGCCAAAAATAGGAGAACTCCATACAACCAAGCACACACAACAACAGAACAATAATGACACAAAGAATACATGAACACAAGAAGGAAGATTCAAGACCGTACATAGTGACCTACAAACACAAGGTCACACATAAAATAACAAACTTTTCAAAACACAAGAGGTACACATAGCATTCAAAACAGTTCAGTGCAAAAGTACATTAAAAAAATAACAAAAGACACAGACATCTACCATAAAGCAAGAATATACCAACTACAATTCAACACATGTGCTGGAAGGTATGTAGGACAAACCAGCAGAACATTCGACACCGGGTAAGAAGAACACACCGGAGAATGGGAATATGGGACAAGCCACTCAACTTTTGCAGAACATTTAAGAGAAAATAATCGTGAACCTACTACAAGTAAGAAACACATGAAACAGTAGAATAAATAATGAAAGGCACCTACTAACATTACAAGAAAATTATCACATATACACAAAGCAGAGGTTGAGAGGAATATACTGCTAAATGACCAAGTAAATATGACTAAGTACTCAGTGTGTAAATGATTGATCCTATAACAGACAGTAATCCCAATAGACGATCACAAATCCTGTTGCCCAAGACTGTTCATGTATGTGAAAGAAATAAATATAAAAAAATGAAATACAAACATGAAATAAAGTACACACACACACACGCGCGCAAAGAGGCGCGCGCGCGAGCGCGCGCGCTCGTACACGCACACATGTACAAAAGTTACATCAGAACACATATAGTCACAGAAAAAACTTGAGAAAGCTGGCAACATTTACAGAAACGAGTGACACTATACACACTGAAGATGGCAAATAAAGTAGTGCTACATGGCTAAAACAGTGACCAAAAATAAACTGCGACCTTTCAACGAGTTTACCACTTCAGAGGAACCTGGCTAAATGAATTAGAAGCTGATCTGTTCAAATGGTTCAGATGGCTCTAAGCACAATGGGACTTAACATCAGAGGTCATGTCCCCTAGACTTGGAACTACTTAAACCTAGCTAACCTAAGGACATCACACATCCATGCTCGAGGCAGGATTCGAACCTGCGACCTTAGCAGTAGCGGCGTTCCCGACTGAAGCGCCTCGAACTGCCCGACTACAGCGGCCGGCAGAGGATCTGTAAGTACTTTTTCTTTTTATTATAAAACTTCAATGAACTGTTCTAAACCTGTAACCTATATGTACAAACGATAACCTGTATGTGCAATATTTCAGGACACCTACTGAAGATGCCTTGTAACTAAGGCGAAACGCATCTGGGTGCACAAGATAAATAAAAAAATTAATGTGCAGCATGCAAAAGACATTTTTCATATGAACTACTGTAATTTATAACATCAAAATTACTGAAGGTGTCCTCCAACAATTGAACCATAAGTCGCTATTAACAGAATATTTTACAGAAACCAGGGTGAATAGCAGACCAGATCTTATGCCGACGAAGAACTCCTAGGCCCGGCTCAAAAATTTTGCACAGAAACTGGTAGCTATAGTCGATACCGGTCGTCCCATTACTTTTATGCAGGAATAATAACAACTAAGATTTAGAGCTCTTAAAGAAAGGAAAAATTTATAGCACAGCGACAGTAGCACCTTGAAAACAACTACAGGATACAGAAACAGATTGCATCTTCAGTATTCCTAAACAACGTAAATAAAATCAGCGATAAATAATCAGTTACTGAACATTTAAGGAAGTGCAAAAAGCCGTATATTGCAAAATACTGTCCACAGGGAGCAGAAGTTACGAGCACATTCAGATCCTCCAAAACACACGCAAGTTACCACTGCCAATCCCCGAGAAGTTTGAACAAAAGAAGTGATGGAAGAGCCGAACTCGCACGAGTGCCAAAAATTTTACCGCCTTTTGACACAATTCAGTTATAACGCAATACAGCAGGCAAGAGCTCACCTTTAACTTCCGTGATATGATGATGGTAACCGTTTCACACCGGTGATAACTGTCACACAGTCTCGCAATAGGTAAACCTGGATGGAGTACTTTCGTGGTGAAATTAAAACCTGGCTCCACCACAGTAATCGCTCCACAACAGCAGTGGAGATGGCCCGAAAGGAGAAACGACCTTACATATAAAGCACTCCGTCTTCAGGCCACAAGTGACCCATTGGGACCATCCGACCGCCGTATCATCTTCAGTTGAGAATGCGGATAAGGAGGGGCGTGCGGTCAGCACACAGCTCTCCCAGTCGTTATTATGGTTTTCTTTGACCGGAGCCGCTACTATTCGGTCGAGTAGCTCATCAATTGGCATCACGAGGCTGAGTGCACCCCGAAAAATGGCAACAGCGCATGGCGGCCTAGATGGTCCCCCATCCAAGTGCCGGCCACGCCCGACAGCGCTTAACTTCGGTGATCTCACGGGAACCGGTGTATCCACTGCGGCAAGGTCGTTGCCGACCTTTCATATGGCTACCCACAATATGGCCACCTCCGTACAGTAAAAGCTGCCGCCTTCAAAAACCGACACTCTGTCGTGGGCCACCTTCTCTGATTCCTGGCTGCTAATAGACTCGTCCCGACTGTACCAGGCCCTATAGCTGATCTCTTGCGCTTTTATGGCTTCTCCTCACGAACCATCCAGAAGCAGCACGTTTTTGTGATTTTCCAAAGAGCTCTACGTCAAAAATCCACCGCCACCTTACCCAAAATACAATGACGCAAAAAAATCATTAAGAAGAAGCTGTGCGATGGTAGAAAAAGTTCGTCTTTCTACAGCTGAAAGTTATGTCTATTCAGATTGTTCAGATTTCGTGCTAGTCCCATAAGGGAGCTAGTAGCGGCGCTTTGAGGGTGCAATTCAGATTTGCTTTAAATACATGCTGTAATGGTCGTGGAGGGTAGGGTGGTGATCTCTTGTGTTTTCTTATGAAAGCTGGTTCTGCCTGGGTGCCCGTGATGGTCGTATGTGGGTTAGTTGTGGGCCAGTTGAGGAGCTGCAACCAACCCGCCTGCTAGACACAATGGACCTGCACCTGGATTTATGGTCTCGGGTGCGATTTCGTATGACAGTAGGATCACTCTCGTGGTTATCCAACGCACTGTGATTGCAAATTTGTAAGCAAAGCTTCTGACTCGACCAGCTGTGTTGCCATTCATTAACAGCATTCCAGGTGGTGTTTTCCAACAGGACATCGATCGTCCGCATACTCCTGTTGCAACCCAGCCTGCTCTACAGTGTGTCGACATGTTGCCTTGGCCTGCTAGATCACCTCAATGGCTCTGAGCACTATGGGACTCAACTGCTGAGGTCATTAGTCCCCTAGAAAATGGCTCTGAGCACTATGGGACTCAACTGCTGAGGTCATAAGTCCCCTAGAACTTAGAACTACTTAAACCTAACTAACCTAAGGACAACACACACATCCATGCCCGAGGCAGGATTCGAACCTGCGACCGTAGCGGTCGCGCGGTTCCAGACTGTAGCGCCAGAACCGCTCGGCCACCAGCGGCCGGCAGTCCCCGAGAACTTAAAACTAATTAAACCTAACTAACCTAAGGACATCACAAACATCCATGCCCGAGGCAGGATTCGAGCCTGCGACCGTAGCGGTCCTGCGGTTCCAGACTGCAGCGCCTTTAACCGCACGGCCACTTCGGCCGGCGCTAGATCACCAGATCCGTCTCCAGTCCGGCACATATGGAACATCATCGGATCATTGGACGATAACTCCAGCGTCATGCCCAACCAGCATTAACGGTCTCTGTATAGCTCGCGCAGAATACGGTCGCCGATGCTCAGTGATCAGTTTTAGTCCAAAGCGCCAGGCGAGCTCACTCGTTTGTTCAGAACGGGAGGCCGACAAGCGTTTTCCACCCTTTGACCGGTCAGCGATGACAGAACCGAGGCGCGCATCCTTTAGTTTTTCTCAAACGATTTTACAGAAACTAATCCATAAAAAATTCATTTTTGCTTTGCTTATACACTCCTGGAAATGGAAAAAAGAACACATTGACACAGGTGTGTCAGACCCAGCATACTTGCTCCGGACACTGCGAGAGGGCTGTACAAGCAATGATCACACGCACGGCACAGCGGACACACCAGGAACCGCGGTGTTGGCCGTCGAATGGCGCTAGCTGCGCAGCATTTGTGCACCGCCGCCGTCAGTGTCAGCCAGTTTGCCGTGGCATACGGAGCTCCATCGCAGTCTTTAACACTGGTAGCATGCCGCGACAGCGTGGACGTGAACCGTATGTGCAGTTGACGGACTTTGAGCGAGGGCGTATAGTGGGCATGCGGGAGGCCGGGTGGACGTACCGCCGAATTGCTCAACACGTGGGGCGTGAGGTCTCCACAGTACATCGATGTTGTCCCCAGTGGTCGGCGGAAGGTGCACGTGCCCGTCGACCTGGGACCGGACCGCAGCGACGCACGGATGCACGCCAAGACCGTAGGATCCTACGCAGTGCCGTAGGGGACCGCACCGCCACTTCCCAGCAAATTAGGGACACTGTTGCTCCTGGGGTATCGGCGAGGACCATTCGCAACCGTCTCCATGAAGATGGGCTACGGTCCCGCACACCGTTAGGCCGTCTTCCGCTCACGCCCCAACATCGTGCAGCCCGCCTCCAGTGGTGTCGCGACAGGCGTGAATGGAGGGACGAATGGAGACGTGTCGTCTTCAGCGATGAGAGTCGCATCTGCCTTGGTGCCAATGATGGTCGTATGCGTGTTTGGCGCCGTGCAGGTGGGCGCCACAATCAGGACTGCATACGACCGAGGCACACAGGGCCAACACGCGGCATCATGGTGTGGGGAGCGATCTCCTACACTGGCCGTACACCACTGGTGATCGTCGAGGGGACACTGAATAGTGCACGGTACATCCAAACCGTCATCGAACCCATCGTTCTACCATTCCTAGACCGGCAAGGGAACTTGCTGTTCCAACAGGACAATTCACGTCCGCATGTATCCCGTGCCACCCAACGTGCTCTAGAAGTTGTATGTCAACTACCCTGGCCAGCAAGATCTCCGGATCTGTCCCCCATTGAGCATGTTTGGGACTGGATGAAGTGTCGTCTCACGCGGTCTGCACGTCCAGCACGAACGCTGGTCCAACTGAGGCACCAGGTGGAAATGGCGTGGCAAGCCGTTCCACAGGACTACATCCAGCATCTCTACGATCGTCTCCATGGGAGAATAGCAGCCTGCATTGCTGCGAAAGGTGGATATACACTGTACTAGTGCCGACATTGTGCATCCTCTGTTGCCTGTGTCTATGTGCCTGTGGTTCTGTCAGTGTGATCATGTGATGTATCTGACCCCAGGAATGTGTCAATAAAGTTTTCCCTTCCTGGGACAATGAATTCACGGTGTTCTTATTTCAATTTCCAGGAGTGTAGCTTTTTACGAGGCGTGTTTTTTTTTTGTAAGTACCGTTTTGAAATTAAAAAAAGACGTGCTAAGATATCTCAATAATTTTTTTTTTACATGAAAGCCTGTGCCTTAATCTACGCACTGACCCATTACAGCCTGATTCTTCCTTGTTTACATTGTGTACTGAGTGTATAAGATGCCTCCGATAATCGTGAGTCCCGCCGACTGTGAAGTACGGGCTGTTATCTCTTAGTGCTAAAGGCCCAAAGCGATCGATATTCATCGTGAGATCTGTGCAGTTTACGAAGAAAACATTATGACTGATGGAATGGTAAGAAAGTGGGTGAAAGCATTTAAAGATGGCGGCACAAATGTGCATGATGAACCACAGAGTGGGTGTCCTTCGGTCACTAATGAAAGTTTGGTGCAGAAAGTTGACAATAAGGTGAGAGAAAACAGGCGCTTTACGATTTCCTCCTTGCGCGATGACTTTCTTAATGTTTCTCGCCGTGTTTTGACTGGCATTGTGACTGAGCACTTGAATTACCGAAAATTGTGCGCACGTTGGGTACCGAAAAGGTTGACGGATGTGCACAAAACCAAACGTTTAGACAGTGCATTGATTTTCCTTGAGCGGTACCACAACGACGGTGATGATTTCTTAAGCCAAACTGTTACGGGCGATGAAACATGGGTGGCCTACGTCACACCAGAATCAAAGCAACAGTCCATGGAAGTTGGGCAAGGGCATCGTTTTGCTGCAAGACAATGCACGTCCGCATATGGCGAATCAGATCAAAGATCTCATCACATCTTTTCGATGGGAAACTCTATATCATCCTGCGTACAGCCCCGATCTTGCGCCCAGTGACTGCCATCTGTTCTTGCACTTGAAGAAACATCTGGGCTGTCAGCGTCTTCAAGACGATGACGAAGTCAAAACATTGGTGATGCAGTGGTTAACAAGTCACACGGCAGACTTCTACGAGGAGGGTATTCAAAAGCTGGAACAACGTTATGACAAGTACCTCAATATTGACGGAGCTTATGTACAAAAGTACATTAAGGTATAGGCTTTCATGTAAAAATAAAATTATTGAGATACCTTAGCACGTCTTTTTTTTAATTTCAAAACGGTACTTACTTAAAAAACAAGCCTCGTATGTTCGGTTCATGGTAACGTGCCCATCATTTATTTGAAAAGTAAGACACTATGCGAAATTCGGAGAAGTGTGCAATAGAGGTCGCTATGATTTTGCGTTTGGTGCATATTACATAATATGTTGTTTCGTATGAAATTTAGTTGACATACTGAATTTTTCTTTAGACTTGGGTAGATGCATCTGTCACCAAAATTGATCTGATGTAGCACACTCATTTGCGATCCCGCCGCGCCAGCGATGAAGACAGAGTGAAATGTCCACAACATACCTTATACTTCGTAAACGGTTCCAAATATCGATATGAGACTTTGGCAAAAGGTAGCATGCAAAGAGGAAAGAATTTTACCATGTCGTTATTATGCAAAACTTCATTATCTACCGTGTTATTCCTGTAACTACAGACTTTTTCGGTGAAAGGCGATCGATAGCTGGCGAAACGAGAAATGCTATGGTTTTTGGAACGACGTAAGTGAAGTCATTTACTTTCAGTTTGTACTGAGGATGTGCTTTCTCATAAGCTACTGACTACACCTTTCCTCAGTTCCTCACTTAATATACTTAACAAACAATTGTTTCCGCATTCTCTCGCAGTAGTGTCTGCATTAAATGTTAGTGAGATGAGACAGTGTAAAATCCGATGTCTTTTGGCAAAAGAAGCAAATTCTGACATAGCAACCTAAGAATTGTGTGGGTTTTACTCAAAATTTGCCACTCGCGACGCTTCTCTACAAGTTATAATTGGTTAACAAGCCAGGAAAAAAAATCGCTGCATTTTCGGCGGAATTCTTTTTAAATATTAACGAACGCAGAGGTGACAGTAGATTTGAATGGTCACCGTGCAGATGTGGATGTGCGGGGGCCCCACTTCATATTTGCAAAACATTTGAGCATAGGGTTGATTTCAGAGCGGCATTTCCCCAATAGTGCTCTGAGCGACCCCCCACCAGTGCCCCTCTCCCTAGGCTTTCCCAGTCAATAGTGCATCTAGCGACCTCGGCACTTTACTGACCGACTAAGGGCACCAGGCATGAAACTCAATTACACAAACTGACATCCGGCACCTGTAGAACACAATGCATGCATTTCTGCTTACTTGGCCTCAACAGTCTTGCTGTTACACCGGTTATTAATAGGCCAGTATTTCACATTTGCAGTGGCCTATCTCGGCCTTACATCAAGTGTGATCTTGTAATGTTCGTCACTTACGTATGTTACCTAGACAAATGTGATTCCGAAATTTTATTACTTTACATTACTTCATTTTGGGCGCTGTGATGTTTTTCCGTCAGTGTATATCGAAACGAAAGTATCACTTCTCTAACCACACCTCAAACTGTTCAATTCTCTCCTTCGCAGGTACGTGAGAGTACTGAGCGGGAGCTACACCACATATAAAAGAAGCAGTCCGTCTTCAGGCCACGAGTGGCCTACCGGGACCATCCGACCGCTGTGTCATCCTCAGTGGAGGATGCGGATAGGAGGGGCGTGGGGTCAGCACACCGCTCTCCCGGCCGTTATGATGGTATTCTTGACCGAAGCCGCTACTATTCGGTCGAGTAGCTCCTCAATTGGCATCACGAGGCTGACTGCACCACAACACCACATATAAAGGATATTATTTCACTTTATTAAAACTCTCAAATATCGAATACTTAACTAGAATGTAGTCTGTGTCTACATGAATGACAATGTATATTTACGTACAGGTCACAATAACTGTTTATCATCTCCTACAATGTTAGCCCCCGGTAGCTGAGTGGTCAGCGCGACAGAATGTCAATCCTCAGGGCCTGGGTTCGATTCCCGGATGGGTCGGAGATTTTCTCCACTCAGGAACTGGGTTTTGTGTTGTCCTAATCATCATCATTTTATCTCCATCGATGCGCAAGTCGCCGAAGTGGTGTCAAATCGAAAGAATTACACCCGGCGAACGGTTGCGAGTTGCCGGGGCTAGCATTGTATTTAACACTAAATTCTTCTAGAATCTTCATATGGAAATGATGCTCTAAGCCCCCCCCCCCTTTCTAACTCCGACTTTTGCTGTTGCACATGGATTAAAAAGAAACGCGCACTGACTGTAATCGACCCTGAAAGTGGAGTAGAAAAGAGTTTGGCACCTGCATCAATTTAATTTGATATAAATTACTTTGATAAAGGAAAGTTTCATTAACGTAATGAGAAATGAACGGGTTGCTTTACCTATCCACAAAGTGAAAGTTCTATCTAAAATAACAATTCGATTTATTATGACTAAACTCGAAATAATAAACAAAACACATGAAACACTTACAATACGTCAAATTAGACACTCAAATAAATGCTGTGAAGGTGAAGTTGTCCATAAACTAGCTTGTGACGTTTATGACCAAGTGGTATGTGGAGCCAATTCCTTGCAACTCAAATCTTAAGAGAAACACCCAGCCAACCCAACATTAATTGCTGCTACAGTGGTGAGAATTCAGACAATGAACATCCAAGATAGAACCACGTAAGAAAAAACGAGAACAGGCGCACTCTGCTGAGCTCTGATCATCACAGAGCAAAATTCCCTAATCTGCCGGTGCTGCGGACATACATTACCAAGCTGTCTTCGTAACTGCAAGGACATGATCTGGCGTACCGGAGGCGATGGCTGGTTGCTTCGACATCCCGTCGTGTCGATGATAATGTCGCGAGTATAGCCCGAAACAAATTCTCCTGATCTGGTTGCTCCAGACTAAAGACTTCCTATCAGTACAAATGCGCCTCTGAGGGAGACGAAGAAGGCTCGCCACACAATCACTGACGGTACAGTGATTGATTTTAACAGGCGAAGTCATACAGTAACTCCGATACAGTCAGCATTAGCCAAAACTGCTCAAGACGAACAACATAGGCCGCTTGTACACGGAATGCTCAATCGCCAACTGTACTCGGAAAGTTACATTGAAGTCGTAACTTCAGCAACTTCGTCAAACAGTTACAATTAAATGAAAGTATATTAGACAGCCAACGGAAGGCAGGCTGTCCAGAGCAGTGAGAGGTCAGTCTTGTAACCTACCCCGACCGAAGGGCGAGAGCCGACTACCTCAAGAGCACCCATACAAAACCGAACACCGAACATTCCCGCCCCCACGACAGTGGCCGTGGTTAAACGTTCCAATCAGCAACTCGAAAACCGGCGGAAAACTCCACTCTACTGCCGAAGCACTACCATTCCACCAATGGCGCCAATTTCTGCTCCGATTTTGCTACGTCACGGAGCTATGCCCTGAGCAAGCCAATCACAATTACAATTTTGCAGAAAACGCGAGAATTTGCCCGCCATGACCGCCTGGGAACACAAGTCATTCCCACGCCTCGCTAGTAGCCCGCCAGAAAGTGTTTTCACTGAGTTTCTGCGAAGTAACGGAATCTCTAGCCCAGCCGCTCCTTCGGGCCCCTGTGGGCGTGTCACTCCCGCTCTTACGACAATGTCGCCGTGTGGAAAGCATCCACTCGACTCCCTCACACCCGTCGGCTTAACTTTTTGAAGCTCAGCAGAACCCGCCTGTCACTGGACCACCCGGGTGACGAGAGACGCTGCGTGGGAAGTCGGCGTGTGAAGGAATAGCAACTTTTCACAGCATGCAATTAGAGAGGAAAATCGAATTACTCAGAGTAAGATAGAAGTATGAGAGGGGGCTCATGCCACCTCTCGTGGTCTACCTGACGGGAGACCCTAGTTACACGACATTTATATTTATCTCGTAGAATACCAAACGACAGTCAAATGTCACGCTCAGGCACCTATAGCTCTGTACACAGTTGTGACCAATGATGCTAGCCCACTGCCGGATCTGAGCTATGATGATGCTGGTATCATAGTCGGCTATCAAGGAGTGGGGCGAGCAGTGCTGTGCTCTAATAAGTAGACTCCCAGCAGCGGCAGCGTACGGAACCACTTCAGGGCGTGTCTTCGCACAGAACCACTTCAGGGCGTGTCTTCGCTGTCGCCCCTCATATGTGGCTGCGCCTGGCAGCGACTGTTCGTAACTTGTGGTCCCGTCGTGAGGTACCAACTTTAACCTAGGACCTCCACTTCAGACAGCATTGCAGCCGTTTTCCACACAGTCTAACATTCACTTCCGTACCAATTTTCACGAATTAGGGCCTGTGTTTCATACCAACAGACTTATTTTCGTGAGACACACACTCTCTGCCAACACTATACTGCTTGTTAAGTAGCAGCCACTTGGAATCAGTGCAGAGCAGCAG
Source organism: Schistocerca americana (assembly GCF_021461395.2). Classification (NCBI taxonomy): domain Eukaryota; kingdom Metazoa; phylum Arthropoda; class Insecta; order Orthoptera; family Acrididae; genus Schistocerca; species Schistocerca americana. Next base: position 240,945,622 of record NC_060126.1, read on the forward strand.
CTTCCAGCGTTGATCAAGGAGGAGACAGGGAGCTATGCCTGAAGTGTCGCACTGTGGCGTCACCGGAAATTCCATTGTGTTGCTCATCTTAGCATGTGTTACGCTATTATTTGGAGCACTTTACTTTGCTGTTCGAACCTTGGGTACTATACAAGATACTAACAAGCACGACATACTATTTTAAAAAGCGTGTCGTACTGAACATTTCGTCACCACATTTGTATCGGTACCATGTCAATCTATTGACATTCATTGGGATGACAAAATCAGTAACGATCCTGTACAATTAATAACTATTCAACCAAGGTTGCATATAAAAGAACTTGTCGAGACGCATTATCTTATGTACGCACCACCGCCTGCAACGTTGTATTTCATAGAGAATTGCATTATATCCTTGTGGGGTTGCTTGCTTCTCATCGGGCATCTCAACAGGTGATGTGTAGGGGAATTCTCACCAGACATGCCGGTGTCTGGAGAGTAGAATGTTTGAGTTGTACTACAGTTAGCAGCTGCTGCCTTGTAGCTGGATACTGGCTCATCCACTCTTAAAGAAAGACAACCTTGAATGAAAAATTACGTTGTCCTCTAGGTTTAGGTCGATGCGATTAGCCAACACTCCAATCAACGAAAACTGAAAAGAATAGAAGACCCAAGACAATGCAACCGGGTATATTAAATGGTAAACGTAAAAAGCTATCGAAATGTTCTATCACAACTGCAACATGGAGTATTCGATGGATAAGGAATAAGGTGTGGGAAATGCTTAGAGAAACTGAAAACACAGAATAAGACGTCACTGTGTTATTGGTAACAGAAAAAGAAGCGAAACGGAGTAGAAACTGAATGGATACATCTACATTTCATTTTTTTTTTTTTTTTTTTTTTTGTCATCAGTCTACTGACTGGTTTGATGCGGCCCGCCACGAATTCCTTTCCTGTGCTAAACTCTTCATCTCAGAGTAGCACTTGCAACCTACGTCCTCAATTATTTACTTGACGTATTCCAATCTCTGTCTTCCTCTACAGTTTTTGCCCTCTACAGCTCCCTCTAGTACCATGGAAGTCATTCCCTCATGTCTTAGCATATGTCCTATCATCCTGTCCCTTCTCCTTATCAGTGTTTTCCACATATTCCTTTCCTCTCCGATTCTGCGTAGAACCTCCTCATTCCTTACCTTATCAGTCCATCTAATTTTCAACATTCGTCTGTAGCACCACATCTCAAATGCTTCAATTCTCTTCTGTTCCGGTTTTCCCACAGTCCATGTTTCACTACCATACAATGCTGTACTCCAGACGTACATCCTCAGAAATTTCTTCCTCAAATTAAGGCCGGTATTTGATATTAGTAGACTTCTCTTGGCCAGAAATGCCTTTTTTGCCATAGCGAGTCTGCTTTTTATGTCCTCCTTGCATAGCGGGGTGCAAAAACATCAAAGAACAAAGCGAGGAGGTTAAGTAACGATAAGGGAATAATCACAGAAGTTTGTTACAAAGTGGTAACTTATTGACGAAAATTTTATTAAAGTATATGGTAGTAGTATTAGTAGTAGCAGTAGTAGCTTTATTCATCCGTAGATCTCTTTTTACAAGGATATAGGACATGTCAAGGTATTTACAAGTTTAGACCAATTTAAAGTAAGCTAATTCTTATACGCATACACTTACAGACTACTAGTTGGAGACAATCATTCGATTTACTCTAGGTATACAATACTTTTCTTTCAAATGACTTATTAAACAATGTAATGTCACACTGTTCACTCATATCTCACTACCAGTAACTGCACACACTATACAAACATTGTTTCATAACATTTCACTCACTACAGACACATACATACATACATACACACACACACACACACACACACACACACACACACACACACACAAACTGGTTGATCGCTGGACCATCTTCTGTTCCGCAACATTCAATTCACTATCCTGAAAAACTGAATGAGAATCACTATATAATGAGTGAGATACTGAGCACAGAAAGAGGAAGAGGTGTTAGTATTGCGCTGTGCATATCTTGTGGGTACGTTTTTCTAGAAAAAGAATAAAAGAAGGAGAAGAGAAGGGAAAAGAAGGGAAAAACATAGTGTGAAGGTGTTATGCGGAATGTTGGATATTTTATAATCATTATTATTATTATTTATTTGAATAACTTTTTTTAACCTAACCCCTACTCTGTTTTGTCTAAGTAATCCTTCAATGTATAAAATGTGTTCCATAACAGGTACTTTCTAGCTGCCTTTTTAAAAAGGGTATTTTTGCTATGTCTTTAATCTATTTTGGTAATTTGTTGTACAGATATATTCCTTGCTAGATAATGCTGTTTTGAGTTTTATACTTATTTTTTCTTGGTAAATGTAAGTTGAGTCTAGCTCTTGTTCCATGGTTATGGACAGAGCTATTTGTGTAGTAATTACCAATGTTAGTTGTGATGTGTACAACTGACTGGTAAATGTATTGACATGGAGCAGTTAAAATCCCCTGTGTTTTGAATAAATCTTTGCAATTAGCTTGACTACTATTTTTGCCTATTGTTCTTATGGCTCTTTTCTGGAGTTTGAAAACTGTGTTCGTATTTGTGCATTTGTTCCCCAAAAAAGAATGCCATAGCTAACAATTGAGTGTACATATGGATAGTATGTAACTGAAAGACACTGGATGTTACACACTGATGATAGGATTCTAAGGGCATAACATGCTGATGACATTCTGTTTGCAAGTACCTTTTTGTGTTCACACCACTTCAACTGAGAATCAATAACCATTCCTAGAAATTTTGCATTTGTTACACAGTCTATAGAGGTTCCAACTACATTTAATTTAACATTGTCATTTTTCCTCTTCAAACTGAAATTCTGGACAAAAACTACTATTATAGGATATTATGCAATAAGATGAACCAGATCATATCAATGATACATTCTTCAACAAACTGAATGACGTAGTAAAAGAGATAGGAAGTAGATGAGAAATTGCTGTTGCCAGAGATTTAAGTAGTACAACAGGGAGACAAATAGGAAATAAAACAGTAGAATCATATTGAGTATATTTAGTACATCATAATTGCACAAGCTTACTTAATATATGCAGAGAAAATTCAGGTATATTACAAATGGATTTCATCTGCATAAAGAGAGTCATTAATACAAATGAATCAGGATGAACTCAAATGGAAATCAATAGCTGATTACATAATACTTACGGAAAACAGACTTAAATACAAAATTTTAGAGCATGGAGAGAGGTGACCGTAGTGGTCATCATCTGACAAACTCTGAAATTGTATTTACATATGTAGTTAAAACAAATAACAAGAATATTCTTAGCAATCAGGAAGAACTTCAAATATGAAATAATGGTTCCAAAGTATAATCAGAATAGAACAGAAAACGAAAGTATAGTGTATTTCAACAGGAAAAGGTCAGATGCAAAAATTTTTGTGTGGGAAAAGTTCAGGTGAAAAAATAACTGATACAGTATTTGGTAACACCAATACACAGTACAAATATTTAAAAAATGAACGACACAGTTACAGGTTATCCAAAAGGTCGATTATAATGAACAATATTGCAATGTAAATATGGCTTTAATACTTTGCATGAGGCGACCAAAGAAGATGTAGATGAAGCAATTAATATTGACTGATATAAAGAAAGATAAATATTTAAAATGACTAAATCTGCAAAGAATTCAGTGTCAAAAAGAGTTAGAAGAGCAACAATCAAAACCAGGAAAAATGATGACCAAAGCAAAAACCAACAGAAATGGGACAGTGTTGTAAAGTAATCGATAATCTTATAGAAGGAAGAATCAGATCAGAAACATGAAGGTCATTGAATGAAGTGAAGGAGAATTAATAGAAACACATCAAATTAACTACATTGATAGTCTTGGGAAAAAAAAATATTTTAAGTAAGTGTTGATAGAAAATATGGAAGAATATTTGGATACAATTAATAACAATTCATAATGCAACTGGGATGACAGAAATTAATGAAAGCGTTACTGGGGACATGGGAAGAAGGAAAGATTTAATCAAAACTTTACAGAATGGAAGAGCTACAGAAGTTGAAGAAACATTGACCGAGCTATTGAAATGTGGCGCAGATAAATTATGTGAACGTCTGAGACACTCTTTTTGAAAAAGTTTAAGTAGCGAGGCCAAAAACTGTAAAGTAAGATTTATGTCAACAATTTGTAAGAAAGAAAGAAAAGTTGAGTGTAAGAATCCTAGAGGAATAACTGCGAGTAATGAAGAACTGAGGACTGGCTCTGATTAAAATAATTACGAAACCATTATAGGATATTTAGGAATATGAGAGGTCGTCTGACGAATGGAAACGGTCGTTATCTGCTCTATACTAACAAGACTGCCACTTGATATGTAATAATTATAGAGAGATTGCACTCCTTAATGCAACCTACAAAATTCTGTAGTAATGTCTACTCAAAAAATGATTCCAATTGGAAAAGGAATTATGGGGGATTATAACTGTCGTTTCAGAACCAGTTGATCGACTATGGACCAGCTTATTACGCTTAGACAGGAAACTGAGAAAGGCAGTAAATATAACGTTGACAGGCACAAAATTTTTTTTTGACGTTAAGAAAGCTTCTGACAGCCTGAATAGGAGCACAATCACCAATGTCTTCAAAGAGTTTAAAGTTCTACAAAAGTTAATACGTCTAACGTGGATCCTTTTAGAGGAACTTGTTGCAGTATGTAGATCACTACAGGAATGTCAGAGCATTTTGTAGTCAGAACTCGTCTTGAACAAGGAGACGCATCATCTCTAACACTTTTTGATTCAGCTTTAACCCGGTAATCCAAATGTATTATAAAAATTGGCCAGATGCGTGTAGGACTCGCGTACTGAGGGTTCCGTACAAATTTAATTATGTATACAGACAGTTGGTACATTCCAGGAACCAAGAATCTTGACCATTTTTACCTGTTACCGACATCCATACTGGCAAGATTGCGGTCCAAGGGATTCCAAGATTTTCGAGAATTTTTAATTTAAATAATGTAAATTTGAGATAAAGTCGTCCAGGAGGAAGGTGACCATTATTATAACAATCAGTAGTTCTTCATTCAGGCTTACTGGATCGCAGTGCTAGAAGTCAAGCATAAGGCAAGGAATGACTTTACTGCTCATATGATGCATTTCGGAATTTATCCATCGTCAGATATCTAGAAGTGATTATTGCACGTAGATATAAAGTTTCAAGTTGTGTGTAAAATAAATCTGAGGCAAGTCTGTTGCTTCCGAAACCACATTGACAGTTGCGTATAATTACTTCTGCAATTGATATCATTCTCTTTAGTAGGCACTACGATAGAATTTTGTAGCTTAGGTTAAGGAGTGCAGTCCCTCTATAATTTTCACATATCTGATGATACATAAATTCCGAAACGCGTCATATGAGCAATAAAGTCATTCTTTGCTTGATGTTTGAATTTTAGCATTGCGATCCAGTCAGCCTGAATGCAGAATTAAGGATTGTTTAACATCAAGTTTGACATCGGATTAGAGGTCTGGATTTCATTATAACTTCAAAGAAATATTCTGTTCGTGTGATATAACTCCACATGAACCGTTTTAGGATTTTTTTCTGTACCTGTACTGTGAAGCCTTGCTTCTTGCCAAACTTCATGATTCTAGGTCAACGGGAAGTACCCTATAGGTTTGATGAGTGAGTTCCCGAATATCAAAATACGTTACATAAATGGTAACAACATGGAAGCTAACGTTTATTGTAGCGCCAAGGGACCATAGACAATCAACTTCGTACCTCTATCCGTTCCAAAAAAATTTTGTTCCAAACAAACCGACAGACAGACCGACAGACATTCTGATAGCAAAAGACATATTTTCTGTGCGATATAATTATAAATTTCTAATTTTCGGATTTTTTCCTTTAGCTGTACCGTGAAAACTAGCTTCATGACAAATATCACGATTCAAGGCCAGCGGGAAGTACCCTATAGGTTTTGACGGGGGAATTTGCGAGCATCAAAGTATGTGACTTAGAAGCTGTCTTTTCTTACAGCGTCAAGGGCCTATAGGTATTAGCACGTAATATGAATTTTAACTTGATACTTTACCCGTTGCTGAGAAAAAGGGTTCTTAATAGCCGGACGAAGAGAGAGTCTGATAGGAATGAAATAAAATTTCTTTCTTCTGATAGAATAAGAGATCAATAGTTTTCGAATTTCTTGCTTAGCTTGTACTGTCAAGCCTTGATTATTGCCAAATTAATGATTCTAGGCCAATGGAAAGTACCCTCTATGATTTAATGCGTGAGTTTGCGAGTTCGAAAAAATCAGACATAAATGGCCGTGTCTTTGGATACAGTGTCTTAGACGTTTCTATTTTTTACAACGCGAAGGAACCTTAGGACTTAGTATGCGCCATAAATTTCAACTTCAAGCGACTACCCGTCCCTAAGCAAAAAAGGTCTTAACACATGGACTAACAGAGTCAGATAAGAAATGAGAACAAAGAATATCGTGTGATATTATTACAAATTTATAGTCTTCGGGCTTTTTTCTTTGGTTTTACGGGCAAACCTTTCTTTTTGGCAAATTTCGTGGTTCTAGGCTTACGGGAATCACATTACGGCTTTCAAAGAGTGAGTTAACGAGTATCAAAAATTAAGGTATCTTTTGAATGCATTACTACAGAAGCTTCAATTTTTTACACCACTAAGGAGCCGCAGGCCTTAGCATGTACCATAAATTTCCACTTGATGCGTCTACCCGTTCGTAAGAAAAAGAGTTCTTAACAGATGGACGAACAGGCAAAAAATTAGATAAGAAACGACAAGAAAACTTTTTCGTGTAATATAAGATGAACATCAACAAAAGCAAAACGAGGATAATGGAATGTAATCGAATTATGTCGGGAGGCGCTGAGGGTATTAGATTAGGAAATGAGACACTTAAAGTAGTAAAGGAGTTTTGCTATTTGGGGAGCAAAATAACTGATGATGGTCGAAGTAGAGAGGATATAAAATGAAGATTGGCAATGGCAAGGGAAGCGTTTCTGAACAAGAGAAATTTGTTAACATCGAGTATAGATTTGAGTGCCAGAAAGTCGTTTCTGAAAGTATTTGTATGGAGTGTAGCCATGTATGGAAGTGAAACATGGACGATAAATAGTTTACACAAGAAGTGAATATAAGCTTTCGAAATGTGGTGCTACAGAAGAATGCTGGAGATTAGATGGGTAGATCACATAACTAATGAGGAGGTATTGAATAGGATTGGGGAGAAGAGAAGTTTGTGGCACAACTTGACTAGAAGAAGGGATCGATTGGTAGGATATGTTCTGAGGCATCAAGGGATCACCGATTTAGCATTGGAGGGCAGCGTGGAGGGTAAAAATCTTAGAGGGAGACCAAGAAATGAATACACAAAGCAGATTCAGAAGGATGTAGGTTGTAGTAGGTACTGGGATATGAAGAAGCTTGCACAGGATAGAGTAGCATGGAGAGCTGCATCAAATTAGTCTCAGTACTGAAGACCACAACAACAACAACAACAAGTACAAATTAACAGTTACGGGATTTTTTCTTTAGTTTTACTGTGAAACCTCCCTTACTGGCAAACTGCATGTTCCTAGGGGATAAAATATCTATGCCTAACTATCCAGAGCGACCTTAAGTGGAATGACCATATAAAACAGACAGTAGAAAAAGCAGACAGCAGACTCAGATTCATCGGAAGAATCTTAAGGAAATGTAACTCATCCGCAAAAGAAGCGCCATATGGGCTCTTGTTCGCCCGATTCGTGAGTATTGTTCATCTATATGAGATCCCTATCATGTAGGACTGATAGAGGAGACAGAGAAGATCCAACGAACAGCGCCATGCATCGTCACGGGCTCGTGTAGCTGGAGAGAAAGCGTTACCTAGGTGGTAAACAAAGTCCACTGGAAGACGTTACAAGAGAGGCGTTACGCATTACGGATACTTTTACTATTGAAATTTCGATACAGCACTTTTCAGGTTCGGGAGGAGTCGGACAACATATTACTTTCCCCCCCCCCCCCCCCCCCCTCCGCCACACACACACACACACACACACACACACACACACACACATACACACACATTGACAACGAGGAGAAATTAGATTCAATACAGAGGCTTACCGACAATCATTCTTCCCACGCACTACTCGCGAGTGGAACAGGGTTGGAGGGATCAGATAGTGGTACCGAAAGTACCCTCCGCCACGCACCATTAGGTGGCTTGCGGAATATGATGTAGATGTGTACACCCATTCCTGCCAAAAAAGTTTGTAACAGTCGGACAGACAGACAGACGTAGAACGAAGTGATTCCATAAGGGGTACGTATTTACCAACTGAGGTACGGAACCCGAAAAATGAATGTACGTATGGATGTACGTACATATTTATCTATGTGCGTTTGTCCAACCTCTCTTGCTAAACCACTGGACCCATTTCAACTAAACTTAGTAGACATATCACTCACTATCTGGAAAGAATCGCTGTTGGGGAAGGAGCCACCTACCTATCATGGGGTGGCGATGGAAAAGCAGTGTAGCTCTCGACGCACGAATGCCCATACCTTGTTCCAGTATCTGAGAATTTTAGCACTTAAGGACTTGCAACAAACACTACACATAATTTCAAACCTTTACAGTTTTCTGGCAGGTAATGCCCACAAAATGAGGAATGGGAAAAGTTTAACTTGCTACATTTTCGCTGTTCACACAGTAAAACTGCAGATGAACCTTGACTTTTAATTTATTTCTTTTTTGCTACTGACTGTATTCACGACACATTTTGCAGGTAGCACTCACTTATATCTCTGAATGTACCAGCAAATATATCATTTTACGACACATAGTTTAGCAGATATAATACAATGAACACTGAATGTACCAGAAAAATTATATTACGACACATAGTTCAGCAGATATAATATAATGAACACTGAGGTCGTGAGAAAACGCCGCATCAGGCACGACGGTTAAATTATTACTTCTTTACTACTAATTCTGTTCGCAACATATTAAGCAGACAGTATCCACATACGCTGCCGAATGTTCCTACAAAAATATTTTATTGTGTGACACATAGTCCTGGAGATAACACGTCATAGGCTCTAAATGTTGAGTATGTGAAATTGAAATTGCAGGGAGAAATTTGCTAGAGATACAGGTGAAGTATGTGTACAAATACGGTGAAATATTTTAAACACGTGTGAAATACACTCCTGGAAATGGAAAAAAGAACATATTGACACCGGTGTGTCAGACCCACCATACTTGCTCCGGACACTGCGAGAGGGCTGTACAAGCAATGATCACACGCACGGCACAGCGGACACACCAGGAACCGCGGTGTTGGCCGTCGAATGGCGCTAGCTGCGCAGCATTTGTGCAGCGCCGCCGTCAGTGTCAGCCAGTTTGCCGTGGCATACGGAGCTCCATCGTAGTCTTTAACACTGGTAGCACGCCGCGACAGCGTGGACGTGAACCGTATGTGCAGTTGACGGACTTTGAGCGAGGGCGTATAGTGGGCATGCGGGAGGCCGGGTGGACGTACCGCCGAATTGCTCAACACGTGGGGCATGAGGTCTCCACAGTACATCGATGTTGTCGCCAGTGGTCGGCGGAAGGTGCACGTGCCCGTCGACCTGGGACCGGACCGCAGCGACGCACGGATGCACGCCAAGACCGTAGGATCCTACGCAGTGCCGTAGGGGACCGCACCGCCACTTCCCAGCAAATTAGGGACACTGTTGCTCCTGGGGTATCGGCGAGGACCATTCGCAACCTTCTCCATGAAGCTGGGCTACGGTCCCGCACACCGTTAGGCCGTCTTCCGCTCACGCCCCAACATCGTGCAGCCCGCCTCCAGTGGTGTCGCGACAGGCGTGAATGGAGGGACGAATGGAGACGTGTCGTCTTCAGCGATGAGAGTCGCTTCTGCCTTGGTGCCAATGATGGTCGTATGCGTGTTTGGCGCCGTGCAGGTGAGCGCCACAATCAGGACTGCATACGACCAAGGCACACAGGGCCAACACCCGGCATCATGGTGTGGGGAGCGATCTCCTACACTGGCCGTACACCACTGGTGATCGTCGAGGGGACACTGAATAGTCCACGGTACATCCAAACCGTCATCGAACCCATCGTTCTACCATTCCTAGACCAGCAAGGGAACTTGCTGTTCCAACAGGACAATGCACGTCCGCATGTATCCCGTGCCACCCAACGTGCTCTAGAAGGTGTAAGTCAACTACCCTGGCCAGCAAGATCTCCGTATCTGTCCCCCATTGAGCATGTTTGGGACTGGATGAAGCGTCGTCTCACGCGGTCTGCACGTCCAGCACGAACGCTGGTCCAACTGAGGCGCCAGGTGGAAATGGCATGGCAAGCCGTTCCACAGGACTACATCCAGCATCTCTACGATCGTCTCCATGGGAGAATAGCAGCCTGCATTGCTGCGAAAGGTGGATATACACTGTACTAGTGCCGACATTGTGCATGCTCTGTTGCCTGTGTCTATGTGCCTGTGGTTCTGTCAGTGTGATCATGTGATGTATCTGACCCCAGGAATGTGTCAATAAAGTTTCCCCTTCCTGGGACAATGAATTCACGGTGTTCTTATTTCAATTTCCAGGAGTGTATATTTGACTTGAAAAAACAGAGGCAAAGCCACAGGTAAAAAGCTCACCCTAAGCACAAGGAATCATTTTAGTAAAATTTGGTACACATATTATTTACGATCTGGAAAGAAATATTATCGGTAAGAACCGCCAGCCTCCCTTTGGGCTGAGCATGATAATGTGGAGAGAGGAGAGGAAAGGTGGAGATAGACAGACGGTGAATGAAAAGGGAGATGGACAGAGACAGGGTGAGGAAGAGATGGACAGAGAATGGGAGAGGGAAAATGGACAGAAAGACAGATAGATCTAAATGGACAGAGAAATGACAGAGGAGGAGATGGACAGAGGCAAGTGGGGAGAAGAGATAGGTAGTTAGAGGGAAAGCGGAGATAGACAAAGAGAGGGAAGGAGGAAATAGTCAGAGAAAGATAGGAGGTGGACAGAGAGGGGAGATGAGAAGATGGACAGAGGAACGAAAGAGGGGAAGACGGACAGAGGGCTGAGGAGGAGATGGATGGCGAGAGGAGGGAGGAGAAGATTGTCAGAGAGAGAGGGGTCACGCAGATTGACGAGAAGGGTTAGAGGAGGAGGTGGGGGGGGGGGGGTGGTGGTTAGTGTTTAACGTCCCGTCGACAACGAGGTCATTAGAGACGGAGCGCAAGCTCAGGTTAGGGAAGGATTGGGAAGGAAATCGGCCGTGCCCTTTCAAAGGAACCATCCCGGAATTTGCCTGAAACGATTTAGGGAAATCACGGAAAACCTAAATCTGGATGGCCGGAGACGGGATTGAACCGTCGTCCTCCCGAATGCGAGTCCAGTGTGCTAACCACTGCGCCACCTCGCTCGGTAGAGGAGGAGGTGAACAGAGGCAGAGGAGGCGAAGAAATGGACACAGAGTATGAAAATGTGAAGAGGAACAGTGGGGAAGGAGGAAAATGGATAGAGAGTGGGAGGAAATAGGAGGTGGAATTAGAAATAGGAGGAGGAGATGGACAGAGGGTAAAGGACTACTGGGTGTTACAAAAAGGTACGGCCAAACTTTCAGGAAACATAAAGATGTTATGTGGACATGTGTCCGGAAACGCTTAATTTCCATGTTAGAGCTCATTTTAGTTTCGTCAGTATGTACTGTACTTCCTCGATTCCCCGCCATGATTTCATACGGGATACTCTACCTGTGCTGCTAGAACATGTGCCTTTACAAGTACTACGCAACATGTGGTTCATGCACGATGGAGCTCCTGCACATTTCAGTCGAAGTGTTCGTACGCTTCTCAACAACAGATTTGGTGACCGATGGATTGGTAGAGGCGGACCAATTACATGGCCTCCACGCTCTCCTGACCTACACCCTCTTGACTTTCATTTATGGGGGCATTTGAAAGCTCTTGTCTACGCAACTCCGGTACCAAATCTAGAGACTATTCGTGCTCGTATTGTGAACGGCTGTGATACAATACGCCATTCTCCAGGGCTGCATCAGCGCATCAGGAATTCCATGCGACGGAGGGTGGATGCATGTATCCTTGCTAACGGAGGACATTTTGAACATTTCCTGTAACAAATTGTTTGAAGTCACGCTGGTACGTTCTGTTGCTGTGTCTTTCCATTCCATGATTAATGTGATATGAAGAGAAGTGATAAAATGAGCTCTAACATGGAAAGTAAGCGTTTCTGGACACATGTCCATTTAACATATTTTCTTTCTTTGTGTGTGAGGAATGTTTCCTGAAAGTTTGGCCGTACCTTTTTGTAACATCCTGTATATGGACAAAGAGAGAAGTATCATTTTACACCAATGTGTGATTCTCCTCTATATGGCTCTGAAACATATACATTAAGGAAAACAGATGAACAAAAACTGCCAGTTTGCGAGAGAAATTACGAAAGAAAATATTTGCTCCAGGAGGGACACCTACTCACATGAATGGAGGATATCAAAAAACCAGGAACTTTCAGACCTATACACAAGAGCTGGTATTTTCGGAAGGATGAAGAAAAGAATACTAAAGTGGGCGGGACACTTCATCATAATGTATGAGGACAGACTACCACAAGCAAAATTTTCAGGATCTGCAGAGGGCAGAATGGGCCGAGGAAGACCTCGAACATGATGGAGGGATATTATAAACAGGTATATGGAGATAATGGACCTGAGAAAAAGAGAATGGACCACGAAATTCAGGAACAGAAATTATCGATGGAGAAATGTAGAGAATGCGTATGGTCACTCATGCGAAAGCGATAACTGTGAAGAAGAACTAGGCACAATGCATTTAGTAAACATTGTGGAAGGCTTATTAAATATTTCAGAGAGAGAATTTAAGGGAATGGAGGTCAGAGAACAAACTGAATTCAGAGCAAGGCGATCAGCTACAGACCATAAATTTTTCGCAAGCAATACTTCAAAAGAAAAATACTTGAAATCAGCCTCTTCACTTGGTACATATAGACATAGATAAAGTCCATGGTAACACACATACAAGCAGCTAGTGGAAGGATTTTGAGATAATTTCATATTAATATGATAATTAAAGAATTTAGAACCTCTATGAAAATTCTACCGTAAGTATAAAAACAGAAACGCATCTCTCACCTGGATTTAATGGTAGAAATTATGCCAGAGATGGGGCCTATGGCAACACTTTCTTGTCATGTACGACTTTGTACACAACTGTAAGGAGAGGTGGGTTACAGAGTAGTACGGCAACTGTAATGATAATAAAGGTGGACATGACCAGAAATGATTAGCGAGTAAATTAACACAGTAAATACACTACTGCCCATTAAAATTGCTACACCACGAAGATGACGTGCTACAGACGCGAAATTTAACCGACAGGAAGAAGCTGCTGTGATATGCAAATGATTAGCTTTTCAGAGCATTCACACAAGGCTGGCGCCGGTAGCAACACCTACAACGTGCTGACATGAGGAAAGTTTCCAACCGATTTCTCATACACAAACAGCAGTTGACCGGCGTTGCCTGGTGAAACGTTGTTGTGATGCCCCGTGTAAGTAGGAGAAATGCGTACCATCACGTTTCCGACTTTGATAAAGGTCGGATTGTAGCCTATCGCGATTGCGGTTTATCGTATTGCGACATTGCTGCTCGCTTTGGTCGAGATCCAATGACTGTTAGCAGAATATGGAATCTGTGGGTTCAGGAGGGTAATACGGAACGCCGTGCTGGATCTCAACGGCCTCGTATCACTAGCAGTCGACATGGCACGCATCTTATCCCTATGGCTGTAACGGATCGTGCAGCCACGTCTCGAACCCTGAGTCAACAGATGGGGACGTTTGTAAGACAACAACCATCTGCACGAACAGTTCGACGACGTTTGCAGCAGCATTGACTGTCAGCTCGGAGGCCATGGCTGCGGTTATCCTTGACGCTGCATCATAGACAGGAGCGCCTGCGATGGTGTACTCAACGACGAACCTGGGTACACGAATGGCAAAACGTCATTTTTTTCGGATGAATCGACGTTCTGTTTACAGCATCATGATGGTCACATCCGTGTTTGGCGACATCGCGATGAACGAACATTAGTAGCGTGTATTCGTCATCGCCATACTGGCGTATCACCCGGCGTGATGGTATGGGGTGCCACTGGTTTCGCGTCTCGGTCACCTCTTGTTCGCATTGACGGCACTTCGAACAGTGGATGTTACATTTCAGATGTGTTACGACCCGTTGCTCTACCGTTTCATTTGATCCCTGCGAAACCCTACATTTCAGCAGGATAACGCACGACCGCATGTTACAGGTCCTGTACGGGCCTCTCTGGTTACAGAAAATGTTCGACTGCTGCCCTGGCCAGCACATTCTCCAGATCTCTCACCAACTGAAAACGTCTGGTCACTACTGTTGATGAACTGTGGTATCTTGTTAAAGCTGCATGGGCAGCTGTACCTGTAGACGCCATCCAAGCTCAGTTTGACTCAATTCCCAGGCGTATCAAGGCCGTTATTACGGCCAGAGGTGTTTGTTCTGGGTACTGATTTCTCAGGATCCATGCACCCAAATTGCTTGTAAATGTAATCACATGTCAGTTCTGGTATAAAATATTTGTCCAATGAATACTCGTTTATCATCTGCATTACTTGTTGGTGTATCAATTTTAATGGCCAGTAGTGTAGAGGATTTACTTAACTTGAATTGCTCCAAGCATAAGAAGACATTATAAAAAGTGCAGCAAGAAACGAAGTCCTCAACGAAGAGTCTCTCTGAACCAAGGCATGAACGATGGTGTCAGTTCCAGTGGCTTCTGAGCAGCTTCATGTAAGAGAAGTGGTTCCGAGTACGAGTGACTTGTGTGACTGCCACCGCCCGTCCTATATCGTGGCGGCAGATGGCTCGTGGTATGGAGCTGTGGTATGGAGGTGTGGGTCAGTGAGTGTCCACCACTGGCTCCGCCGGTTCTCACACGAGCGCTGCTAGCCTCTGACGGAAACTTGCGTTGCCATTGGCCACTTTGCGACGCTGGGAGCGTGGTATCAGTATGTGATACTGCATTTATAAAACTGATACTGTGAATGTTTTGGAAAATTGAATTAAGAACTGTAAGAACATGGGAGTCACAATGAAATGGAAGGAAGGTTAGGGTTTAATGTCCCATCGACTTCGAGGTCATCTGAGACAGGGTACAATCTAAGATTGTTGCAAGGGTGGAGTTGGAGATTGGCCATGCCCTTTGAAAGGAACAGTCCTAGCATTTGCCTCGAGCGATTTAGGAAGATCACAGGAAACATAAATCCGGATGGTTAGGAACAGATTTGAGCTGTGATACTGCCGAGGGATCCCAATATACGATATTATTATAAATTTACTACGATTTGATGGTGAACTGCTAATTTGGCACAAGTTCAAGAATGTATTAAGTACATCAGCAAGAAATTGGTAGAGGAGTATAAAAGTAGGACTTTCCGGCCAACATGAACAAAAACAAAGCGAAAAATTGTAGGAGGAATAAATCAATATTTGACGCTGCAAGAAATGATTGGGACGATTACACTCACTGAAGAGTACAAACATCAAGGACTAAGTATCACACAAAATAACAAAGAAGACAAGAAAATTGATTCAAGACATTCTGTAAAGTGCATTATTACTAAGCTAAATCAAATTTAATAGGATCAGCGAATCAAAAAACAAACAAAAGAATAAATCTTCATAACAAATATTAGAAGTTTCAGAAATATGGACGGTTAAATCCCAATTAATGAGAAGACTGATGGCAGCTGAACTTTTCGATACTGTCTGCAAGGATATTCTGGTTGAAGACGGTGAGAAATGAAGTCATCAAGAAGAAAATAGGTGTCGCAATTTCTATTATCGATTTTGTGACGAAAAGCAATTCATATGATATGGACACATGAAAAGGTTGTCAGAGGAGACATTGCTACGAATGATAATGGTATATAAACTAATGGTAAGGAAGAAAGCAGGGAGACCACTGACAACATGTATACAAGGAACTCAGATGTTTACAGAAGATGAAATAATGAACGAAATTTATGGTCTGATAGACGAAGATCTATAATGTTAATGATACTTGATTTGGAGCACTGAGTTACCGAAAAATGTAAAAACGTTGTAAAACCGGGAATAAAAACATTTCGTTTATCTAAATCTGACCAAAACCTGCTTTAATCAAATGAGACACTCCCTGGTTGCAATTTACTCATACACTACGTAGGTTTCACTATGGGTCACGTTACTGTCTTTAATTTACAAATTAATTCTTAACTGTACGACCCTAATTTTACGTCTGCTCATCCACGATTTAATTTAGTATAGAACTTCTGAAGGTGATGAAAAATCTGCCGAAATCGTTTAAGTGCAGTGAAGCACTTCAGTTATGCTGCAGACAACGGATTTTAAATTGAAAAATTAAGATTAGAATGGCCCAAACTGATAGGAAAACAAAGTACATGGCGTTTAAATGGGCGTATAAGAACAAAAACTAGTAAAGAAGATAGTCTTGTTGTATAAAATTGTGAAATAAAGCTTAGAAGAAAATTTGTAAAAAATTGTGTCTGTCTACAGAGAATACAATCAGATACCACATATAAAATTTTAAAATAGTAAGTAAAATTTGACATACGCATTTTCAGCCCAAGACAGAATGAAATGAAAAGAATTAATGAATATTTTTAATTCGTGACCGCTTGAGGTAACTGATTCATTCTTATAATGCTTTGATGCAAAGCATTTTACACTTTAGCAAGTACATCAATGTATGTACTCACGAAGCCACAGTACTCAGCCAGGTAGAAGGTACTTCACTCTGCATGGTTTCTAATATCCAGTATCATATTGGTGTCGTTTCTACCTTACGTGTTGACTGATACTAAAATATTAACATATCTAGTTTACTTGCAAATATCTGAATGCTTTAGCTGGATTTGATCCTAAACTTTCCGTCGTGAAACTACAAGCATTGAAACAAAATATCAGCGGAGTCACTTACAGGTGCCTTCGATATTCGCATTGTGTTTTTGAAATACAACGTAAAAATCTGTCCTTCAATTGAATGATCCGTTATATGAAAGGAAATCTCTCGTGAAGGAAGTCACGATCGCGTTTAACTATTACTGGGAGGTCCATAACGGCTAAAGAGATACCAGTCACGGTCGAAACAAAACGGACCTGCCGCTTCTTCCTCACAGCGCAGAGGTGACCTTCGAAGATCGGCAAGATATTTGCCTGCTCTAACGCCGGCAAACTTTTGGGAATGACGTGGACGTTGTGCATAAAGTTCATGATTTCCAATAGACGCTTACTCATCTTCTTTAAGGCAGAAGGGGTTTTCAAACTCTACGGCGTGGAGGCATCAGTAAACTGATAGTGGCAGTTGTAAAACAACAAAGTGCCAGTATAACAGCACGCGAATGATTTGCATTGATAGCCTTTAAAAAAAATCTACACCAAGCGTGACTTGAACTTCTTCCAAGTGAACGATACGGTACGTCTCAAGAACCAGTTAAAATTTCTACCTGCCCCTTACTGAATTGTGCTCCTGCCATGTCTTATACTGACTGCTGTGTTTCTAGTCAAACACTGATCGAGCTCAACACTATATCTTCTTTAAAATCTATATGAAGATTGACGTCCGAAAAAACAGATACCACTGGTGATCTTGCAGCCCTCGAAGAATGCAATTACAATGAAATCCAGACCATTAACTGCTTACAGGAGTCGATAAATACACTCCTGGAAATGGAAAAAAGAACACATTGACACCGGTGTGTCAGACCCACCATACTTTCTCCGGACACTGCGAGAGGGCTGTACAAGCAATGATCACACGAACGGCACAGCGGACACACCAGGAACCGCGGTGTTGGCCGTCGAATGGCGCTAGCTGCGCAGCATTTGTGCACCGCCGCCGTCAGTGTCAGCCAGTTTGCCGTGGCATACGGAGCTCCATCGCAGTCTTTAACACTGGTAGCACGCCGCGACAGCGTGGACGTGAACCGTATGTGCAGTTGACGGACTTTGAGCGAGGGCGTATAGTGGGCATGCGGGAGGCCGAGTGGACGTACCGCCGAATTGCTCAACACGTGGGGCATGAGGTCTCCACAGTACATCGATGTTGTCGCCAGTGGTCGGCGGAAGGTGCACGTGCCCGTCGACCTGGGACCGGACCGCAGCGACGCACGGATGCACGCCAAGACCGTAGGATCCTACGCAGTGCCGTAGGGGACCGCACCGCCACTTCCCAGCAAATTAGGGACACTGTTGCTCCTGGGGTATCGGCGAGGACCATTCGCAACCTTCTCCATGTAGCTGGGCTACGGTCCCGCACACCGTTAGGCCGTCTTCCGCTCACGCCCCAACATCGTGCAGCCCGCCTCCAGTGGTGTCGCGACAGGCGTGAATGGAGGGACGAATGGAGACGTGTCGTCTTCAGCGATGAGAGTCGCTTCTGCCTTGGTGCCAATGATGGTCGTATGCGTGTTTGGCGCCGTGCAGGTGAGCGCCACAATCAGGACTGCATACGACCAAGGCACACAGGGCCAACACCCGGCATCATGGTGTGGGGAGCGATCTCCTACACTGGCCGTACACCACTGGTGACCGTCGAGGGGACACTGAATAGTCCACGGTACATCCAAACCGTCATCGAACCCATCGTTCTACCATTCCTAGACCGGCAAGGGAACTTGCTGTTCCAACAGGACAATGCACGTCCGCATGTATCCCGTGCCACCCAACGTGCTCTAGAAGGTGTAAGTCAACTACCCTGGCCAGCAATATCTCCGGATCTGTCCCCCATTGAGCATGTTTGGGACTGGATGAAGCGTCGTCTCACGCGGTCTGCACGTCCAGCACGAACGCTGGTCCAACTGAGGCGCCAGGTGGAAATGGCATGGCAAGCCGTTCCACAGGACTACATCCAGCATCTCTACGATCGTCTCCATGGGAGAATAGCAGCCTGCATTGCTGCGAAAGGTGGATATACACTGTACTAGTGCCGACATTGTGCATGCTCTGTTGCCTGTATCTATGTGCCTGTGGTTCTGTCAGTGTGATCATGTGATGTATCTGACCCCAGGAATGTGTCAATAAAGTTTCCCCTTCCTGGGACAATGAATTCACGGTGTTCTTATTTCAATTTCCAGGAGTGTATCAACGGAGACAGTTGAAAATATGTGGCCCGAACGGGTCTCGAAACTGGGATCTCCTGCTTACATGGCAGACGCTGTATCCAACAGAGCCATCGAAAACACAGAAGTGAGTGCGACTGCAGGGACTTACCTCTGACACGCTCTCCATGAGACCCACATTACCAACTTACTGTCCACCTGGTACATTTGTAGTGCCCTTTTCAGACTATTAACGGTACCGGTTACGTCACAATTCAATAAATAACTGTAATACTGAAAACTCAAATGCCTGCATTGCTACTGGATTGCCATACAAGATCTGTTGGTTTCCATGCAAGAATAATGAAAATACGCAACAACAATACCACATAGTGCGTTTAACTTCTGGAATTCACATTCAGAAAGTTGATGTGTGGTATCTCAGCCATCTACTGAGCAGGGCATGAGCATCTCTGGTGGTCAGAGTATATGTATGGGCTTTTTAGAAATGTATGGCATGCGATTACAAACTTAATGCATCAAAACACTTCAGAGCATGTCTCCACTACTAATTTTGATGTGTCTTGTTCTTCAGTATACTGTATGTATGTTGCATCAGCATCGTCACTACCTGATACTGCTAGGTCGTTACATGAATATATTTGCTTATTTGTATACCTTACAATACTAGCTCAAATTTTTAAAAAAGGAAAATAAATGAGTATTTATCTTCCTAAACTTTATTTTATCAAAAACTTCAAACATGTTGAATAAAATAAACAGTAAAATATTACTAAAGCACAAATGGCAGCTTGAATGATTTACATGTTCAGTAACGTAGATAAAAAGGCAGTTGGGATGTATCTTTAGCAGGAACTAGAAACGTTTGCCTGTGGGCAGGAGTTTACAGAAGAAATGTGGGTCAAGTTTAAATGAATAGTTGTCCATGCACAGGATACATACATTTCTAGTAGAGCAGTTCTTGATGTAAGGGGCCATGGCTTCAGAGGCCAGTTATTGCTATACCGAAAAAACTTAGCACATTTTTCATTACTTTAAACTAAATACTTCAGCTGTTGCAGTGTTAAAGTGTGAGAGAGGTATGACAGTTGTTGGAAAAGTACCCCATGTCATAGTGAAGTCCTAACAAATTTCTTCATATGTAACAAAATTCCCCTCAGTGTACATAAATGCTAAGTAGCTTTACAAACGGAACTCTCAAAACAAAGTACCTCAGATTTCCACTGTATAACAGGTGTAAAAGCATAAAACTACAGCTTGAAAGGAACTTAATAGTCCAAGCTGTTGCTACGTTCATGGGACGTATTTTATATGCGATAAAACTTAATAGTTCAACTGTCGCATTGTCAGAGAAAGTCTTAACAGTTCATACCTTTTCAATTGTTCTCACTGTGTTAGAGAAACTAGGCAGTTTATGTATTTTCAGCTACTGTTGGATTTAATAGTTCATTACTGGAAGAAATAAAATATATGTGGAAAGTGGTTGCTCAAAAAAGTCCGTACAGGTGTACCATGCAAGTTGTCTACAAGGGGAAGAGACACAATGTCCATACACAAGTGCCACCCTTAAGCCCGTTTCACACCAGACGTGCGACTCTCACAAGAAAGTCGTCATCTACTGCAGCGCTCCAAGCGGTAGACCGTTCAACCACAAGAAGGCGTTTATACGTCACGTGTTATGTAGTCGTCTCCTCTACGTGTTTTCTCCTTTGTTAACAGCTTCCAGCACGTGAATTGACAACTTTAGTTCACATTCAAAACTATCAAGTATTTTACACCTTTTTATAAGGGCACTACATTAATTTGTTCTTTAGACGGTCACTATGATGCTTCTATTGTTTTCATGCAGTTTATATGAAACTTTCGGTAGCTCACATGTGTAAATGCTCTCATTAAAAAAGGCGTTTAAATACTTCCAGAAGACGAGCCTTAGAACGATGGGAGAAGATATCGCGTTAGCTCTTATTACCGTAGGTGCGACTTTCATCGTAAATAAAAAGCCGGAAGAAAGACGCTGCAAAAAGAGAAGGTGCTGGGTTCGGCCCTGCCTTCAAAGAAGGAGTCAGGAAAATGGCTGCTATGCCTTATTGATGAAGGAGTCGAGGCTAGAGGATACACTGCAATTCAAAACTTTTGTGAGAATGGATCCAGCTTGTTTCACAAGCAGTTCATCGAGCCGAATATTTGCCTGAGGGAGGTAATTTCACCAAGCAGAAGGCAAGACTTTAATTTTGTGTTTATATTTTATCAAATGATTGTTTGTTCAATTATATTAGCTGAAAAGTCTTATATTTTATTCGTTTCTAGGTTAGCAGTTACATTGAGATTTTTGGCGACTGGCGAATCCTACAAGAGCTTGTCATTTGCGAATTGTATTTCAGCTTCGAGTCTGTCGAAAACTGTTAATTACACGTATGCTGTGAAATCCGTAACGCTTTAAGGGATAATTATTTGAAGGTACATGTTTCCTGCATTACTGACTTTACAAAACAGAACCAAGTGAGAACTTTCACTTCACTTCTGCTTTCTTACAGGCTCCAACAACTGAGGAGGATTGGTTTCAAATGGTTTCAAACAACAGCAGGTTTTGATAAACTGCAGCAGTTTCCAAACTGCATAGGTAAGCTGCTTACTTCAAAAATATATTGTTTCTTTTCTTATCACTTACGAGACAACAGTAAAATTTAGGAATTAGTTGAACCATGATTGAGGTACTGATTCTGGGCATTTAGTGAGGCGTGTTACTAATACATTATGATACCATTAGGCTTGTGTTCTCCAATGTAATAAAAGTTTAGATTATCCCACCCTCCTCCTTTGTTTCATATTAAAACACTATACGTGTCTGGAAGGATTTGGTTGCATTTAAGCACAATATATTATAACCATTGCGTATATTTTTTCTGACTGCTGTCCTACCTACAAAGCCAACTTGCACATACAGTCTGTGCAGTCAGACTTAAACGTCAGACTGCAGTGCTCTTATTCTGATCACTGGTCAACTGTAAAGTAGTGCGAAGCAGGGAAATTCAATTTCTATCATAATTTTTAATGGTGCTACAGTTTGTCTTAGTTGTCAGTCATGGATTACTTGAAATGTTACTTACTGGGACACTCATGGGATTTCTTCAATGTGTAGCCATCTGCTGCAGCAAGAGTTACTTGTTAATATCTGCCATATACATTCAGTAGATATGCAATAGTTTTAAAATGTGTCACTCTTAAATGCATATTGTATTGAGACCAGTGTTCTAAATAAATAAAAATAGTGAGACATTAGGTAAACAAAGCTGTGCAAATATTTTATCTGCAGTTAATGCAGCTTGTTGGCGCACTTCATTAGACATACTTATACTGACTGCTTCATTTGTACATGTGCCCTTAGTTGATGCATTGTATGTGTCAGAAATACATATTTCATAGTGTTCATATCATGTGGTATGGAAGATATTCATTTGCTTAAATGATATCCCTTGTAAACATCTCGATTGTCGAAAATACACTCTTTGACCGCACAGACAAAATGTGTGTCTGTGTTTTCTTTCATCACACATTAACTGTAACTACAGTCTGGTAATGAGTACTATATTGGGATGTTTTTTTTTCTTTTTTTTTTTGCTTTAATAAAAAGGTATGGTTGCTGTAAAACACAGCCCACAATCTGCTTTGCGATGTGATTGGCCCTGCATTGGCAGGTTTCGATTTGTTTGGTATTACCTCACTATATAAGAAAAAAATCTATTTTAAAGGTTTTCCATTGTGGTGAACATAACAAAATGATTTATGATACTTCATAGTTATGGCAAAGTGCACCAGCAATGATTTTCTATAGAGTAAGCATGGTGTAGAGCATCAGTGCTTGATTTGTTATGACCACAGAAGCTATTTAGTCATGATCATAAATTTAAAACAGCTGATAATTTTCTATTAAATTTGATGCCACCTCACAGAATTAAGGATCTTTTCAAACCTCTTCAATTTACTTTTAAGGTGCTACAGATGGTAAACACATTGCATTCTCCTTACCACAGTTTGCAGGTTCACATTTCTATAATTACAAAAAATTCAGTAGTGTTGTGCTGCTTGCAGTAATGGATGCACGTTAGACGTTTCAACTTGTTGACATTAGATGCAATGGGCGTGTGAGTGACAGTGATGTTTTGATGAACAGTAAAATAAGTGCTGCCCTGAGAGAAAATCGGTTGAATGTGCCACAGGCAAAATCCTTGGAGTGCAGCAATATTACTGTACCATATGTAATTGTGCCTGATGATGCTTTTCGGTTGGAGCCACACATTATGAAACCATTCAGAAATTGTGGTGGTGATGAAACCAAAAAGTTTTCATCACAGACTATCACAGGCAAGAAGAGTGGTGGAAAATACATTTGTCGTCCTTGCAAATAGTTTCAGAGTTCTTCTTCTGGGTACGATAAGGCTGACAGTTGAAAAAGTGGCGCTAATTGTGGAGACACTATGTATCTCACACTATTTTTTGGTAGATAAGCAGATGGAACATATTTTCTGGCTACAGTTGTGGAGGATACAGAATTGTGCATAGTGGAGGAAGGAGCGTGCAGGATGGATGCTGCTCTACAAGGCATTGCTCAACAAAGATGTGCGTGATAGGTTCTGTCAATATTTTAATAGGAGTGGGTATGCCCGATGGGAATGGGAATCGCTAAAAAAATTAATTGTATAGGAATATACCTATGAATTTAAAATGAATTTTTTGTGTTAAGAAATTAGGAAGCCAGTTAAAAAAGAGGAAACAATGCTGAAAACGAATTTCTTGGTTTTTAATAGTCTTTCTCAGTTAAATAAAATGAGCATTTTGTTAATGAAATTGTATGTAATCAGCATTTTAAAATATCAGTCAAATTCAACTCCTGGATTCCATTGTGTATTATAAAATTTCACACGTCAGGTAGTTGTATTTACCTTTTTTCCCCATTTGCATGTAACACCTCATACCAGTGTAAGTTTCTCTGTGAATATTCCAATTTCTCTGTAATTATGTAGCATGAGTAGTGAAGGCCAAGCCTTTTATGTTTGTGACTGCAAAATTTCCATGTCCTCAAAACATCCATTGTCAGAGTGTCAAAAACAAAGTACATGTGTTCAACACACCATACAGCCGTTCAAACGAATACAATATTAGCTGCTGTATGCAGTAATTCATTAAGTATTATCAAATGTTTCTCATGCCTCTGTAGTATGTGCTGTACATTGGTAATGAGTAAAAATGCAACTGTACCACAATGACTTTTTGGACATCAAATATTTTTCCTGAATATGTAGAATCTTGTCATTCACATGAAGCCCCAAGTCAGCCAAATTACTTTTGTCAGCTGGAAAATGTAATTCAGGTTGCTGAATATATGAACAAGGCTATGAAAGAAGGTCTAAAATATCAGCCAAAGAGCAGTGGGTCATCCTGGCAAGAGCCATCATACAGAAAAGTTTCCACTGTTGTGTACCCACCATTTAACCCTTTATTTTTATTAACTGTTTTTCTGTGTAAGAGATCCTGTTTCATGATTATATGGCTTGATTTGTCAGAAATACGTGGAACTTGGAGTAACAGGACACTCACACATAAATCTATGAGCACCACTATAGGTAGTACGTTCCTTAGGATGGTTACAATGTGTAAACATTCAAATACCACATGTAACAGTGAAATGTTTCCTTAGTAAAACATTCATATATAGGATAAGCATTCAAGGCCCCAAGCAGGAGATTTCAACCTCCTAGCCAATAGATGACTGTTCAGCTTAATGCTGTAAAGTGAAGAAACTTTTTTCATGCGTAACATATTACAGTGCAACCTTACAGAGTAAATAACACCAGTAAATCCGAGGACAAACCAGTAAATTTTACGCAGGAATTAAGGCAGGAAATTTGAAATTATACAGGAGCTCACTTTTTAAATTTAAAATCGATTTATTTCTCCAGTTCAGCAAGCAGCTCACTCTGCCCTTCCATTAACACCTTAAGGATTTTGTTTTTTGTTCTTAAGTGAATAATCAGCTTGCACACAATTTTTTTTAGTTCACTGGCAACAAATTTATCAACAGGTTCTTTGGCACCCATTTCGAGCCTGGCATTCGCTTTCTCCAGAACTGCTGCCACTAGGGCTTCCCTCTTGCAATTTTTTCCTTGCCTGGAGTAATGTGAAGGTGTATTACATTCATAACTGGCAATTTGGCCAGTTCTAAGTGGAAATCAACCACAAAAGGGCTGTTCTGCAAATAAAAGTATATAAATTAAATTACTAATACATTTACTCTGTTGGGTGGTTTAAATACAAATGTTGTTACTATTACTGCAAGTGGTTTTTGTGACTAAAATCAAACAAAACACTTTCAATGGAGTTTAATTAGAAATAAGTCATGCTTTTTTATTTGTGTGTTTATTTAGTCTAACAACAATAAAAATAGGTATGCTATTCTCGACATAAAATTGTTGAAGACTGTCTCACTATGCCGCCGCAATGTATCAAGTAGTTTCACTTACAGTCTAACTGTCTACGGTGCTATCAGTTGGCACTAGCAGCTGACGTGATTTTGATTCCTGAAAATAAGATGTCCCACTTAATCTAATAAATTTTAACCCCAGGGATAGAGTGGTATGAATGGGCAACATTATACAGAGCAATTGTAGAGTGAATAATTTTCATAGCTACTGTCACGGAATACAGTTGTTGACCGGCTTTGTATCCGAAATTATAATGTTTGCAGTTCATACCAACAAAAATGTTCCAGATAGTTATATCTAGTGTTAATTTCAACTTACATTGTAACTGTGGTCGACGTGGTGGACAATCTCACACTCTGTGTCAGTGCGATAGGAAGCAGGAACCTGAAAAATAAATTTCACAGCATATTCAATTTCAGTTACATTTGAGGTACTTCCATGTTCAAATAGTAGTAAGGTTGTCCACATAATTTGTGCAGTTAATAACTGACAGTTCATAGCAATAGCATACACTGTTTAGTGTAGTTAATGTTTAACCTCAACAAGTAATCCAGTAAAGTATAATAATAAATTTATTACAGGCTACAACTATTCATTGCCTGTATATGGACTAAGTAAATAATTTTAAAATCGGAGTACTTATAAAGAAAAAGAACGTTCTCAGTTCCACAAACAGGTTGAATGAAATGGGCTATTCTGTCTAATATGAACAGAGCAGCCATGTGTCTGCTCCTCTTTCTGCCAGTCAGTGACAGACTTTATTTTAAACAATTGTGCAATTTTTCACCGATAAGAATGTTTTCTTAATGAAAAGAACAGATCAAATGATACTTTTTGTAAAAGTCCATAAACTGTTGATCTCATAAGTTACCTCTCAGCTTAAAACTCGTTTACTTCCAAAAACTAAAACAAAAAAATTAGTAAATCTACAAGAATTACATTTATTGAACTGGTTACTGATTAACCTTTTACAGTGGAAGACACCTGAAGTAGTTATTTTAGAATGATTGCAGTCAGCAGCTATTGTATGAGATCTGCCAGATGAAACGTCATCTTACAAAACTGTATATTTTAAATAAGTGAGAAAGGTATTCACTGTGCACAGGAAATATAAATGCAAACACGTGTTAAAACTGTGTTTCAATTAAAATAATAGAATTATTCCTCAAGCCAGTCCTGTCAACCCTTATCAGTTGTAGTCCTTAGGCAAATGCAAGTGAACACTGCAACACCACATGTTACATATACTGCCCAAAAGTATTAGGTACAAGCCAGTGAAAACTAATAAACAGTAAGTAAACTGCGATGTATCAACTTACTGGTACTAAATGTTATTCATATTTTGCTAATACAAGAACGATAATGTAAGAAATAAAATGACTCTGAGCACTATGGGACTTACCATCTGAGGTCATCAGTCCCCTAGAACTTAGAACTAATTAAACCTAACTAACCTAAGGACATCACACACATCCATGCCCGAGGCAGGATTCGAACTTGTGAGCGTAGCGGTCGCACGGTTCCAGACTGAATCGCCTAGAACCGCTCGGCCACAACGGCTGGCTGTCAGGTATGTTTATTGAAGTGTTTCTTGGAATTATGTGGTCTTTTAAAAAATGGAGAAGTGGAAACCACAAAACATTTGGCTTATAAATTATATAGTACCAACACCACTCGCGCGAATTCTCCTCCTCTCTGCTCCATAATGCTATTCTAAAGAGGAAAACTTCGTTTCACATTCTTCCACTGTGATGCCAGGCAACATTACTCTTACTTTTTTCGCCATCTCCATCAGTTTTTCTTTTCTTACATGCTAAAGAAAAGTTATTTACTTTATGTAAATAGTTTATTCACTTTATGTAAATAGTTTATTCACTTTGTGCTCGCGTTTACAATTTCAATGAACTTATAAAACGTAAAAAGTAACAAAAGATACAAAAATGTAAATACTGTGCAACTATCGATGCACAAGTCTAAAAATAGTTATTACTGCCTTACCTCATTATGGTACAAAGGATCCTCTGTATTATACTGGTATGTTGCAATCAGCAATTGCACTGATCTTCTGTTCCACTCCACTTATACAAAATAATATATGCACACTATGTACAAATATTATTCATCCACGATAAACCTGAAAAAGTTTCTATGAAAGTCTGTCTACTAATAGACCTGTGACTGAGATAAAGTTTTAAATAATGCTTACCGAAAAGTACAGGTGTTTCACAAGTTAACTATTTGTGAAACGAACAACCTACTGTACTACGTTCCACTGAACAGGAGCCGAGACACACATTGGATAATGCACATAGAACTTCGCGCCGTTTGTCAGCTGTGATCCCCCCCTCTGTCGTCTGGGTACGAAACAACTACACAGGCGTGAGAATAGGATCCATCCTATACCGCCTTCTGGCGATCGTAAGCGTGAATCACATGTGGGTCCCGTTTACATGGTAGACGCCGACAGAAATGGTGCATCATGGGTAATCTTGCAAGCTCACACGTCCAATGTTGAACGGTGTTTACGGATAGGACAGTATGACGTGGCAGTGTTCACAGATGCAGTGCCTGGATTAATGTGCATTGGAACACTTTAGTGATTTTTTGTGGGGTTAAGTTGATGCGGATATAAAGGACATGATATTTTTAACACTCTTTCAGTGCAATGTCCTCTTTTATACTGAGTGAATAGATGAAACTTCGATAGTAATATGCACCCTGAGACAAACGTAAACCAATACACGTCTGAGAACAGACAATCTTTAGAAGAGCATTCAACTACCATTTTTGTTCTGGTCTTGAGTGTGGTCAACACTAACTGATCTTCAACCTGGAAATAGTTGGTCTTGTTCTCGGCGGTGGTATACATACAATACCCCATCAAATAAATCTGGATATCTACTAGTGCACATTAATATGCATTGTCGATGGTGTCCCATTTCACTCCATTTCAAGTGTCACTTAACACTGACTGCAGAAATGTGTGTCTTAGGAGGAGCTGCTGGACAACTGTACACAATTCGGTTTCACTTCTTGCGCACAGTCATTGTGCTAGCTGGGCTACTGGTAGTACTTTGCAACTCGCGAGTGATTTATTCTTCTGATTTCATACCATTTTTTCCAGTTACCATCCTGTTCATCAGTACATAAAGTTTGCCTAGTCTTGGTTTAGCTGTGGTTGTCACTTCGTGTTTTCACTTCACTATCACGTCACCAAAGGTCAATTTGTGAAAGTTTATAGAGGTTGAAATGCCTCTGATGGTTTTCTTGCTGAAGTGACATCCGATGACTAGCGGACGTTAGAAATCAGTCAGCATTCGTGACCGACCTCTTCAGCTGCTACTGGGTTGGGTTGGGTTCTTTGAGGAAGGAGACCAGACAGCGAGGCCATCGGTCACATCGGATTAGGGAGGGAAGTCGGCCGTGCCCATTCAAAGGAACCATCCCGGCATTTGCCTGGAACGATTTAAGGAAATCACAGGAAACCAAAATCGGGACGGCCGGACGCGGGATTGAACCGTCGTCCTCCCGAATGCGAGTCCAGTGCGCTGCTACTGCTTCTCTACTGACAACATAATACAGGGTGTCCGAAAAGTCTTTCCCTGATTACATAATTGATAACTCAGGCTAGAAGTAAGATACAAATATAAAACTTGTGTCGAATTGTTTACAACTACCAAAGTTTATTTTTCTGTTTTAGGTTCACGGTACATAAGTAGTGGATGAGGTGCAGTGCCCAAGAAGCCATGTTAACCAATCAGGAGAAGGCACAGTGTGTCCTATGGTATCATGAGACTCGATCACCAACCACAGTGCAGAGACACTTCTAGACAACATTTGGAAGGAATCCACCTGATGTCAAGAGCATTAAAGTCTGGTATGAGAAGTTCAAGAACACAGGATCGGTTGCTGACCATCCGAGGTCTGGTCGACCAAGAACCTCAGCAGGCAGGGTGGAAGCTGTAAGGCAGTCTTTTCTGCGAAGTCCGAAGAAATCTGTGCGCAGGGCCTCACGTGAATTACAGATACCAAAAAGCTCTCTCCATGACATTTTACACAAACATTTATTGTTTCGTGCATACAAAGTGCAAATCGTTCAGGCCTTGTTGCCCAATGACAGTTCATATCGATATGACTTTGCGGTCGAAATGCTATCACGTATTGAGGACGACGATGGTTATCTCAGACGAATTGCCTTTCCCGACGAAGCGACCTTTTTTGTCAGTGGAGTAGCGAATCGCCATAATGTGCGCATTTGGGGTTCAAAACCCCCTGGATAGGTCATGGAGTGCACCAGAGGCAGTCCAAAGGTGAATGTTTGGTGCTCGCTATTGCGCAATCGAATTATCTGGCCATTCTTCTTCGCTGAGGCTACCGTCAGACCTGCAGTGTATCTGGACATGTTGCGACTGTATGCTGTTCCTCAGCTGCTTCAGTATCACACCGATGTCTTGTTTCAGCAAGACGGTGCACTTATTGGGGTTTGGACGTCCGTGCCTATCTCGATATGACCTTTCCTGGACGATGGATTGGTCGTGATGGGCCAACGGTTTGGCCTCCACGCTCTCCTGACATAACCCCATTAGACTTCTTTTTGTGGGGTTATGTCAAGGACGAGGTCTACCGAACACGTGTACCAGATCTTGAAACCCTAGGGTAACGGATAACCACAGTCGTTGAATCGATCCATCCAGTGATGTTGGCTAATGTGTGGACGGAAATTGAATATCGCCTAGATGTGCTACGTGCTACCAAGGGTGCTCATGTGGAAGTTTACTGATGTGTGAAAAAAACTTTGATAGTTGTAAACAATTAGCCATATTTGTATCTTACTTCTAGCCTGAGTTGTCAGTCTATGTAATCAGGGAAAGACTGTATTCGCCGTCTCCGTTTATAGGGGGGGGTCCACTTCTCATGACATTTGGTGGTCACTTTCATAGAGTGGTGGCTCATGTATAGAGACTGGAGAACTGCAGCACACCCTACTTCGACTTGATGTTAACAATAATATTTAATATAATATGCTCTCTACAGTTAAATTCTTTCATTATACTTACACCATATAAAGCCCTTATGCTTTATGAAAGAAAACACAAAAAAATTTTGCCTGGTGTTTGGCTGTTGTGCGCATCCACAAATTGGGAGCCACGCTCAAGGCTTGAAGTGAGAGAGAGCACTGTCTGTTCTGCAGCGCAAATTCTCGCATACTCGTGCTGGGGGAAGGCAGCATGTTTAAAAAATATAAATCCGTGTGTGTTGTGCTTAAATGTGTCCGATTTTGTCAAATAATATAAAGTGTGGAACTAGATTATTATTATGCATCCAGCTGTTCTATTTGATTTTTTTTCAAGTCGCTCATTTTTCAGAAAACTTTAGAAATTGACTTCAACCCCAGGAAATTAATTCTGTGACTGTACGTGAACTTCAACATCTTCAATTTTCACAGCTGCCTCTCCAAGAGAAAGTTACAGTTACGAAAGGAGGTCGTTCAACACCTGATCTTCTAATATATCCGTAAGACACAAGCAACAGCAACTAATATTTTTGTAACTTTAATTCTTAATGCTTCGAATGGAAAAGATGGATTGCGGCTGTGAAGTAAGAAATGTATTATTTTTCTTTCCCTGTTTCTGTTTGGAGGAGACGTAACGTAGAAAAAAGGTGGTTTTAGAAATATAATCAAAAGGAAATAAAAATAAAAACAAATAAAGAAAGCATGTTGATAATGTTATTTCGCAGTCATTTTTAGGAACCGTTAGAATTAAGGAGAAATTTAGTGAGCCACACAGACTTTCAGTCAATGGGCACAATATAATTCTTAAAAATAACAGTAAAATTTTGTCCAAAACAATAGAGTGCAGTTACTTTTGTAAAACTTCCTGCAACTTGACTGCTTGCTACAAATGAGATAAGTATGGAAACTAGAAAATGCTTCTTTTGTAGCTCTCATGGCTCATTACACAGAAGTTGTTTCGGAACACAAGCAAATGGTTCTTGTTCTGCAGTACATATTGAATATAGAAGTATTTGAGTGATATTCAGAAATCTTTATTCCAGAAAATGAAACTGCAATTGGTATATCGAAACCTATTATTTTTTAAATAAATAAATAAATATTTTGGAATAACAGGACATTATCTTCCAGGGAAAGGGACAAAATCTGATGCTCAAACCTTTCGTGGTGCAAATGTCACGAAACGCAAAAAATCGGGGATTAAAGCAAGAATCAAAGCAGTTTATAGTAATACACGTTCCATTCACTGTTATACACATCGAATAACTTAATAATTAGAAATGCGCGAAACTCAAGAATATTTTTCCTTAACATTCTGGGTTTTCTTCTCAAGATCAGCGCAACGTGTGTCCATTCTTAAGAATCATATGGACATCAACGTTCCAAGTACACCTGCTTCACGGTGGAACTTCAAAATTTGCAACCATTAAAAATAGCCTTCCTCAAAATTCAGTGAACATCAAATGTAAATCAAACCATTGCAGAAGCAACAGGAATTTTAGGAATTTTAAAATACCTAAACTATGATCATTTGAAGTTTTGGTTGTAGATTTTCTATCAGATTATGACTCATTTTGAAATAATTTACAGTCAAATGCAATCTCAATAAATTAGTGTGTTTGGAGTCAATGAACTTACAACAACATTGAAAATGCTATTTTACATGTAAGAAACTCAAAATTGTCAGAATCTTTTAAAGAAACTATGGTAGAAGGTAAAAAGCATGTGTATATTTGTTGACATAATGGACAGGTAGTCTTCCATTAAACACTTACTAGCAGCTAAATTTTTCAGCAAGAAATGCCTCGCTAGTTCTAAGAAAACTAGCTGGCAACCATAACATATCTCATGATTGTTTTAATCTGAGCTAAAGATTTATTGTTGGTCTGATATTCATGACTATTTTTAAATTAACTAAGCTGCTGAAATTTATTGTGGTAGAAAATATAGACATGTTCTTAGGCAAACTCTAAAACCATTTTGCCATATTCTATAACCGTATCAGCGGTAGAGCGATGCTTTTGAAAACCAAAGAGAAAAATGGACTTTTGCAAAGAAGCACTACGAATTCGGAAGGACTACATGCGCTTGCATTTCTTTCAATGGAGAGAAATTTCCTCAAATACCATGCAGACATCAAGAAGAAAATTATTGATTTTTTTGCGCAAATAAGGATTAGAAGAATGGTTTTATTTTTAAATGGATAAATCAAACTTAAACTGTAACAATTTAGGTTAAAATAAGTAAAAATGCTTGGCTTCGTTCATTTCGGATTTTATCAAGTATCTGAATAAATATTCTTTTTATACATGTTCTTTCCTTTCATGCGGTTTCACAACACAGGCTAAAATTTTATGGAGCAGGACCACACAAATTTTAGCTACGAGCTGTCGCTTTATGGGAGTTTCCGGATACTTTTGATCAGCGAGACTAGATGTGGTATACTCGACGTCAGTTCTCGACAACACCGAGAACGCGTTGGAATCGAGTTTTTAGTTTCGGACTGTCGTCACGAAATCTTTTCAGTGTGCAGTGAACCGTTAACAGCGGACGGTGTGAGGCGGGTAGCGGCCCCAACTCAGGCATAATCGGCGCAGGCCTGAAGTCATGTGGACGGCAGATGGTCACTACTAAATCCATGTCCCCAGTACCGCAGTCCACGGTCGCTGCGGGGTGCCCCAGAGCATTTGTTACCCGCGCCTCGGCGTTTCTCATCCTTACACAACTTACGTGTGTTCTCACAGACGCATACACTCCACTTCATGCGCGCCAGCATCTTTTTTCAAGGCGAGCTCTTCCTCCGTGTCGTAAATATGTTCCTGGTTCAATGGGTATGCTTTATCTCTGCAGTGTGTCCTCATCTTCATATAACGACGACGTTCCTTGCGATACGTCACAACGGCATATGTGTAGGAGTTACGGTACTATAAATATCGGAGGGAGTACAGTTCCCCAGGTCATCCACTGTTGGTTAACACAGAGTAAACTCAGACTTTACTGACAAAATGCTGGAGGTTCTTTAAGGAAGTTTATTGACTATTTTAGTGTGATTTGTCATCTTTGGCAATAATGTAATTATGATTTATTAGGTTTTTACATCAATTATCTTTCTGTAAAAATACTTTCGCAACAGTGAAAGAGCGTGCAAAGACATGCGTCATCAAAATGTACAAGATAGTCAGTTTGTCATAGGAACCTACAGTAAGTACAAATACAGGAAGTACTGTGATGAGTTTGCTGTCACAATTCAGAATATCGTTGTGCCACTTTTCTATTGCATTAAGTGAATTAATACACGAGGTACATATCGGTGAATCTAAAAAATGGCTCTGAGCACTATGGGACTTAACATCTGTGGTCATCAGTCCCATAGAACTTAGAACTACTTAAACTTAACTAACCTAAGGACATCACACACATCCATGCCCGAGGCAAGATTCGAACCTGCGACCGTAGCGGTCACACGGTTCCAGACTGAATCGCCTAGAACCGCACGGCCACACCGGCCGGCGGGTGAATCTTAACAGATTCGTACACAGTATTAGTTGAGAGAGAGAGAGAGAGACATGCTGTTATTTATTAAATGAGTTAGAGACCTACGATGCCTCTACATGCCTACGCAATTTTCCACTTACGGCAGATTTTTTCAACTTTTCTAGCTATCAAGGCGTTCAAAGCTGATATCGTTGTTCCAGATGTTCCTCATTTACCCCCCCCCCCCCCCCCCTCTGTTCCACCACTCTACCATTTCTACTGCTTAATTTCCTTGTATTATACCTTCTCACTGGATATTTATCATGTTATTTGATGATAATTGACGGAAGACCAGTAACACAATAACGTAACGCTGCTTTCGTTTGGTGCAAGGTGCAAGTATCAGATATAGGGAACAATTCCTCACAGGTAATGTCATGTTACTTAATTATCTCTGTTCTATTCCTGCTCCATTTATAATTACCTCGTCGTAGATAGTACATTAAAGTAAATCATCTTTTCTACTATTTTCATCTGCAGTACGTATGTTACGTCGTTTGTAACACCATTGTCATCTTACAAGCTAATGCTCTTTGTTTTCATTTTTCTTATCTTTGAGACTCTTAGTGCTTCGGTTTCCCTAATTCTAAAATAACATTTCTAAAAGTATTTCGGTTGTTCTCGTTTTGTAGATATACCGTTTCTGTATCGTTCCCATATCAATATTTTGCAACCCCTAATAAATCTAGTTCATCTTTCTCACTGAGAATAGTGATCTCACTCATCATCTTTCTAATTCGCCAGAGAGCCAATACCGTGACAGCCAACCTTCTTAAATATCACAACAAGTACGTTTTAAGGTAAATTCTTGTTCGATTTCTTCTCTCTCAGAATGTATTCAGCTGTCATTTCATTACCGTTAATCTAGTTTTGGAGCACTTACGCTGTCGGCTTCTGTCACAGTTCATTGCAATTTATTAGCTTCTACGTTCCACACAAGGCATAGATTCATTGCAAGGCTTTGCAACTTGTCTCCTTTCATACTGTGCGAGTGTAGTTCATCCCACTGATTTATCATTTGTCACAGTTTTGTACTAAAAGAAATTATGGAATACATACGGCGTTATTTGATGTTCAAGAATTGTGATACAAATTATTAAAACAAATTTGATTTTGCAACATTAATTATAATGAAAAATTCCACATTTCAATTTGGCTGCGTGTGTCAAAGAATAGACAGTGGCACTAGTTTCTACTTGAGTGCAAACAGATGGTGTTACATGTCTGATGGGATATCAACGCTTCTTGTGTACCTTTTCTATCACACAAATGTCTTTGATCGAAACGGAGTCTATTAAAGAAATACTGAAGTAGTATATAAAAAGGTATCAGTTAACGGCATACAGAAAAGAAGACCGATGTTATCTGGGTTATCTTACAAGGAACATTTTGGGAAAGATATTATGGGGCGAAAATCAAATGGCACACCGAAAACACCCCTTCTTCAAAGTGTGATCGGGGATCTGACTGCAACAGTTATAGCCAAGTGATGGACTTGCTAGACATGGAGATGGATGACTGTATCAACGAGGATTTCCTTTTAGTGTATAGTGATTTGACGGTGTGTTTCTCAAATGGAGTATCGTTTTCTTTTTCTATTTGAAGACGTTGTTATGAAAAATTTTAGGTGTTTCAAATCAAACGTACGCATGGGCATGCGACATGACTATGGCACAGGATAATTTTTACAGTTTGTGATTCAATTAAAATACAGCACTATGTCGTTTAATGCTATTAATGCTTTACATGTCACATTCTTCCTTTTAGAGGCGATCCTTCATACGATTATTTCTTCAGGAATTCCTCTACTTCTGTCAAGCCATCGAGATTGATGATGATGCAAGGCTTTTCACTGTCATTGTTTGATTCCAGTAAATGTATGTGATAAACTCTGCTAATGCTTTGCAGTGCATGACTTATAGCAACACAGGTACACTGCACATTTTGAGGACCACGTATGGACTCATGGAAAACTTAATGCTAATCGAAAGCTATATTTAAGCCATTCAATTAGATTGAAACGAACCAGTCTGCCCACATTCAGAGCCACCATGAATGAAAGGATGTTGTTAATGCCAAGGTCAGAAAATGTCTACAGGGGGTGCCTAACTGATGCTATAGAAACTTAGCACAGAGTAACTATGTTAATCAGTAAGTTCACTTTATAACTATTCCCCTTGACATGTGGGTTCTACGTCACGAACAAACCTCAAATTAGGATCACTGACAGTTGACTTGCATCTATTCAGAGATGTTTGTGTACTGATGGAGCTAGATATTAACAAAAGGGACATCTGTGGCCATTAAAACAGCTTACGGAGACAAGTGTGCGAGAAGACTGAATACGAGGGTTGGAACGTAAGTAGTGGCAACTATTTGCTCGCAACTGATACAAAAGAGTTTCGTCTTTTCACCTGTTACTATCCTTCAAAGCAGTCACCAACGTTGCCAGTGATGTGGAAGGCGTAGTATAACATTAGCAGACGCTGTTCTGTTGATGGTGCGAATGGAGCGGTCTACTGCCTGTCGAATCTCTGGAACAGTTCTGAAGCGAATGCCACGAAGTGGTTCCTTCATCTTCGGAATCAAATCAAAGTCACAAGGACTTACGTCCGGGGAGTATGGTGGATAGTTCAGTACTTCCCACTCCCATCCACCGAACAGAGCAGCCAAAGCGCAGAAAGTGTTGCCGCTTCTTTCGCAAAGCTGGTCGCAGTGTGATGCTCCAAAAACAAACAGTAATAATGTGCATTGACGGTCTGCCGGAGGAATGTAATGCATTAGGATAACACTATCACAGTTGTACACAAGAATCACCCATAACTTTCACTGTTCTGGTGCTCTGACGTACTTACGACTTTCGCGGCGATCCAAAAATGACGCCATTTATTGGATTGGCATTTCAGTTTTGGCTCATACGATGTGGCACATGTCTCATTCATTGTCATGATACGGCGTAAGAAAGCCTCTCCTTCGCGCACATAGCGCTCCAACTGCGTCTGAGCAGCGTCGTTACGCATCTATTTCTGCATTTCCGTCCAGTCATGCGGAACCTATCGTGATGCAATTTTTCGCATGTACGATTCAGCTGCCCCTAGCTATGGCTTTTATGCAATGCACGATGCTTTCAAATTCCACAAGGAATATTTTCATATTCTCTTCATTGATACGTGCAGACTATTAGTCCTACAAAAAATGAAGTGGACCTTTTTGTAGAAACTTTAAATCTGCCAAATTTTGTATTGGGATACGTTTTGACTAGAAACTGTAGTTCTCGAATTATTCAAGAAAAACGCGCAAAAGTAACATTCAGTAACTCAAAAACCAAGGCCTACAGCGAAAACGTAACATTACGCAAAATTAAACTACATTAAATTTCCTACACAAAGTCCCTGCTCATTTTTTTTCTGTAGGTCTAATAGTTTGCGCTCAGCGAGAGAGAGAATATGTAAAAATACCGCACGTGATTTTTGAAGACGTTGTGGATTGCATAAAAACAGTAGATACGTGCACTTGAATCCCTTTGTATTTTCATTTATATTTCGGGTGTCATGTGATTGAACAAATGAACCAGAATATTTAAAAAGGACATAGATTTGTTGTTTGGAATATAATTACTATTTTTGTACCAACGTAGCTGCCGACTTTTAGCAGTTCTCAAACAATCAACGAAGATGGGTATCACATCGAAAGACAATAATGAATGGTTTATGCAGTATGCAAATATCTAGTTTTGTAGAAGCAATTGTGGGAGCATAGCAAAAGCATGTGTGCGTTGTCTTTAAGTTTTAGAGTAACTTTTTAATGGCGAATAAATATTATGCCGCTGAACTGCAACAAAATTATGCATAGTATAACCTTTATAATATAAGTTACTTAAAATGAACCAACAATCAAAGTTTTAACAACAGTCTCGATAATATACGATGTGGCCACTCTCAGGTTCCGACAACATATAGAAAAAAAATGTAAATTGTTGCCACAAAGAAATTTCCATGGAAATAAATTGTGAGTTGAAGATCTGCGGCATAGAATCATATTTTTATACATGAGGTATTAGATGTCTGGTGTCTTACTGAATATCAAATTTCTAGAAATCGTTATTGATTCTATTAAAACGAAGTCAACTAACACACTTTTCTAACATGGTCCCTCTTAAGAAATTTCAAACGAATCTTCTTGCCGCCTAGTGAGCAACATGACTCTGAGATACCAGTGTTCGTGAGAGATACTGCATGAAGATATTCCCGTTTCTTCGGTTATATTTCTTCTTGTGTTGAACCCACTCCACGTCTGCTTCCACGAACTACTGCTGTAAGTTTGCACAAAACCACTCGTTCATCAAGCCAGAAGGCTTCTAAGATCAGTCTTTTCCTAGAAAATCCCCTTTCTCCCTGCACACTTTTATACTGTGATATAAAATTCACAGCTGTCATGTCAGGAAAGCACACGCACATGCCAGCTCTTACTCCACAGTATTTTTTATTTTTTTTATCTTCTCAAGACATTGTCGATTACATCCATCGAGACTATGTGCCGATTACACAAGGTGAACCCAACTAAATGTGGAAGAATGTTCAGGAACATTTCGTGACTATCTCAGTGGTCTCCGGTGGCCCATTACAGAGAACCGCATATGGTTTGATTTCTTTCCTCATCTTTGTATAAATATTACAGTGAAAATATGTGAGTATGATAACGATATATGCTATGTGCATTGTTTGGAAAGCAACATATTAGATTCATTCACGTGACGTGATATTGACGACAGAAAGATCGCCTTCACTAATCACCCTCAGGCTTATTTTCAGTACCGGCCTTTGTCTGGCCTTTGATTTTCGACAGTTAGTAGGACATTAAAAGTGATATGTCCTGTCTACGAGCGAGTGTTTAGAAATTGATGAGAAATAGAACATAAATAATATGGCATTACCGATATGTAAATGTTCCGTCCATCTGGGAAATGCACCAAACAAAAGCAGAATTACGTTATTGTGTTACTGAACTCGTGCAGATTCTCATCAAATAACATGTTGAAAATTAATTGGAAAGATGTAATATAGGAAACGTAAATAGTAGAAATTGTAAAGTGGGATAAATAAGAAGTATGTAGAGTATATGAACTACGACGTCAGCTTTGTAACCCTATATAGATGAAAAAGTTAGTGAAACCTGTTACAAATGAAGTAGTAAGTAACTACAGAATGGCATGGTAGCTCTATAAGTCATGAAATAAAAAACTGAATATCTCTCTTGGCTAACAGAGTGTACGAATCTATTAAGATTTCCGACTTCTCGGTGTGTCGACTCTTGAGGTCGTTCGTTTTTGCAACGGACTGTAGGATAATACGTTGTCAGACCGTTACTGCACCCATGAAATCGAGTGCTTTCCTTGTACAGAATTTGTAGTTACTTTCATTCGTCACGGCACTACTACCTGGCAATTTCTGCAAGTTACTGCATATTGGATGCCAAAGCGGCGCTTGTTAATATGTATTACACGTCGTATTAATCACGTGAGACACTGTCTCCTGACAACGTAAGGTATGAAAATATCTATTTTTAATATTCCTATTTTACTCCTCCCGTACATATTGTCAGCCCTAGAGACATTTGTCTTACAATATCCATTTGCAGGAACGTATAAATGGCATATCCCATTCTCTCGAGAATGTATGTACATAAGTTCAAAATGAGAAGTGGACAAATTTTGAACGAATTTTCATAGCATTTTCGCAAGTAACTTGAGTATAGCTTGGGGCTCGATATAGCTTTACTTCGTCAAAATAGGATCAGGAAAAAAGATACAGTGATTGGAAATTTTATCTAAAATCGTCGTATCTCTCTGCTTGTCTGTTTGAAAAATCTAATATCTGAAACTACTAGGTGAATTTCCATATGTTTCTCACAGGTAACTTGAGCGTAGCTTGTGGCCTCGTAAAGAGTTTACTTCCACCAAAATCGGATCACGGGAAAAATCGTATCTTAATCGAAAGTTTTATACGTACTGATATAAATGTGACAGTAGCCCTGTCACGTTTTCACGACTAACGTGCTGAGCGATTGTGATGATATTTGGCGTGGAGAAAGCTTGAAGTCTGAGGAAGAACATAGGTTACTTTAGAAAGTGTGTAGCATACGACACTTATTAATTCAAAGAATATTACGTGAATTAGGGAAAAATATCTACACTTTGAGAAAGTTTTTTACTCTTCGACTTTTAATCTTCGTCACGCTTGTAAAATGATTTTATTGGTTGATCTGTGCTATGTGATATAATTCAAAGTAATGATTACAATGGTTATACAATTTTCAGGGTGTTCAATCCATACTCCTGCACTATTCGTTACATAAAGTACGCGTTGTATAGTGTATGGCTACTTTAATAGCACAATGCGTTGACGCGCGCTCCTGCCCGTGCCTCCTTGTCCGCACTGCTGAGCAGCGACGCTGTACATTCTGACGCATCGTGCATTGGGACGGCTTGGGAGGGTGGAGAACCGGTCTCACATCACGAGCTACACTTTACCAAATAGGCAGCTGTTGTAATTGCACATACAGTGACTTACTTTAGCACCGTCACCCATCACAACAGAGCCTCTGATATGCGAGACAGCTGCTTAATACGTATTTTTGAAAGACATGTGTGACATTTTTCAGAATTGTCATATTAACAACTCAAATAAAGTCACATTTTTATTATAAGCCAACGACGTTTTGTCTGCGCTTTTAGTACAAAGTAGTATGTACACATAATGGTACATACATTACGCAATGTTAGATGCAGTGCCCATTCCAGAGATGCTACTGTGAAATGATTCTAACGATTGTGGAACAAAATGATACACTCTCTAATACGATTGAACCGTGATTTTACTTTCAAAATCTTAAGAATTTACTTTATTTACTAGTGATTCATCAGGAACATAACACATTTAATCACACTACGTGAGCGTGGAAGTAGTTGCTAGGGAGTAACTGATGAAATCAAAATGAAATTGCTTTTAACAAATGGGTATTTTATTCCTAAAAGCTTTTTTTTTAAGAAACAGATTTAAAATTATACGCAGAAAGCGCCCTCTAAATATCAAGTTATAATTTATTCAGAGGCAGAAAGGAACAAATTTTTGAGTGTATGAGCTTTCGAGCTGAGAACCTTGCCACTCCCTTTTGACACGGCCGTAGTCACGACGGCTTAAAACAACCTCTGAAAGACTACACAGGTCCAAATCTGCAACACACCAGATTACCTTAAAATAAAAGTTTTAACAATTCACACAAGCACACAAACTATGCACCCCATAGGAGGTATGGAAATGGTACAAAACACTAAAATTAAAAATGGCTCTGAGCACTATGGGACTGAACATCTTAGGTCATCAGTCCCCTAGAACGTAGAACTACTTAAACCTAACTAACCTAAGGACATCACACACATCCATGCCCGAGGCAGGATTCGAACCTGCGACCGTAGCAGTCCCGCGGTTCCGGACAGCAGCGAATAGAACCTCACGACCATCGCGCCCGGCACTAAAATTAAAAGATTAACTTGCCACCGAAGGTGCAACTTGATTTTAACTTCTAAGAAAAGTCTTACGGCGGGTAGGTGGCAACTTTATATACTAAAATTACCATTTAAATGAAAGCCTATGAAATGCAATCTTACATAAAATTATACAAGGTTGAACAAACATGCTCTACAGTACACATATACCGCCTCTCAAGATGATAGGCAAAATAAAAACATATTTCAGGAATCAGGCCGTTACACTTCAAGCAATAAATTCGTTAACACACCGAATCCGACAAATATGACAGAGACAGCTCTTAACGTACGGCAGATTGATAGGGAGATTACCGAACAACCCGAACCGCAGGTTGCTCTAATCCGCCCCTACTCCACAAGGGAAAAACGGACCACCCAATTCATAAACAACCACCTTCCCGCGGGTGGGCAAACTGAGAAGAATGGTGGGACGACCTCAAGACATTCTGGGGCAGCACCCCCAAATCGCTCTCCCGAACCGTCCGCTGCTAGTCGCTTCAACGGACGCAGGAAGGC
This sequence comes from Schistocerca americana, assembly GCF_021461395.2. Classification (NCBI taxonomy): domain Eukaryota; kingdom Metazoa; phylum Arthropoda; class Insecta; order Orthoptera; family Acrididae; genus Schistocerca; species Schistocerca americana. The sequence goes on from NC_060126.1 coordinate 240,988,001, forward strand.
GCGCCGATCTCCCGTCTCACGGCGTCGCAGCTCGCACCGGTCAGACCGATGTGGGTTGACTCCTGTTGCTCTCTTGTCAGCCGCGAAGCCACTACCCCTCGCTATACGGCGCGGCCCAGTGGACGCATGTGGCGGCCTCACATGCGCCGACGCTCAAGGCGGACAAGTCATCTTGTGTCTCGGTGCGCGACCGACTAACCGATCGATCCAACCACCACTGACCGTTGCCTGAGCAACTCGAGCAGACTGGCGGCCTAACGCACAGACTCAGATGCAGGAACTCAGCCCCCGACCGGGCGACCACTCGTTGAGTTCTCTCACTGCGCCACAAATTCGGACGAGAGACAGACTAGCAAGCTGGGGACAAGATACTGACCCCAGACTGACCTCAGACTCAGACTGACAACCCCTGCTCATAGCTCATAGCGCCCCTTAAATACACGTGAACAGGCAACCTTTCCCCTTTCCCACCAGAGGGAGACACCAAAGCTGCAATTGCCACAGCGGCGCCACCGCCAGAAACGGAGGGCGACTGCTTCACACTACGCGCTGCAGTCAGAAGTTTACGCCGTCAAGAAACCGTAGAACTTAATATGTGACATAAATTTCAACTTCGTACTTCCACCCGCTAGGGATCAAAAGGGGTCTTTAACATCGGACAGATAGCCGGACGACAAAGTGACTCTACAAGAGTTCCATTTTTACCAACTGAGTTACGGAATCCTAAAAAGAACTCGTAGAAGGGTTTCAGCACGACTGCACGCATTCGTTCCTAGTTTGAAGATCACTTAGGCAGCCCGCTAAACGTAGACCGGTATTCTTAATCACCCGATTTTTAGCCCATAAAAATGTATGGAACTATGTGGATCTGGTACCTGAAGAATATTATTTGCTACCTCGCCGAACTGCGTCTATAATTAATGCTAGAGTCGGTTATTAGTGTGAAGTCTCCTGGGGGTAACTTCTCGTCTGGAATGCTTATCTAATGGCATTAGGGAGGCCGTGATATACAGCAGTGTGATGGGCTTTAATTATACCACAGTCTGCAACGTGAGCCAGGTACGAGGTCGTCAATATGCAGCGGCAGCCACGTGGGCTGCACGTGCGTGGCCCGCGCCGCATCCGGGTGGCGGAGGTTGCGTCACTGCGTCTGCAGAAGAGCGAGGCTATTCCTGGCTGCAATCTGCCGCCATAAAGCTTGTGGGGCGGCGGCTACGGGCGCAGAGCGGAAGGCGGTAGGCAGAAGGGCAAGGGCCGGCCGTGCGGTGACCCGGCGCACCGCCGCGGCCTTGGGACCAGCCGGGCAGTGGCGTCCAGGACACGGAGGACCTTCCGGTGCGGCCGCGGACTGCAGCTGATTCATCCCGCAGCTTCTCTACACCGCCCTCGATGGACTGGTTACTGGCATTTCTACAAGCAGACACTTGCGAGAGACGTTCAATAAGTAAGGCAACACCTTTATTCTGAGAGAAGCTTTGCTTTATTTAGGATTCCAATACGTCGTATTATTCCCCACTCTTTTGCTACAAAATCCTATTTTTCGACACAATCTCCATTCAACGTGACGACCTTACTCCACTTTCCTGGGAGCGCCCTTATGTCCCCATGGTGCCACTCTATTGGTCGACGTCGGAGCCAACGCATTGCTGCGTCAATAACCTCCATACCATCGACGTACTGTTTCCCGCAGAATGCATCCTTCATTGTCACAAAGAGATGGAATTCGGAAGGTGCGAGATCCGGATGGAATAGTGCAATGAATTTTAGTGAGCTCCTTTACTAACAGAGACGTCCAGCAATGCAGCGAGGTGTTTGACAGTGATCTGCCGATCACCTCGAATGAGAGTGTCCACACGTTCCAACACTGCAGGAGTCATAATCGTGTGCGGTCAGCAGGCACACAGGAGATCGAACAGGTTTGGGTGATCTTCTCGCGATGATGATAGACGCATCGCCCAACGATTCACCGTGCTTTTGTTCACTGCCGCGTCTCTGTAGGCATTCTGCAAGAGTCTATGAGTATCTGCGATGCTATCGTTTTCCGCCAGAAGAAACTCAGTGACTTCTCTGTACTTGAAACGCACCTCCGTTACCATTTTGAAGGCTACGTATAGCGTCGCTACCTATCGGAACTTCATGGAACTATAGGAGTTGAAGACGGAATATTTCGCGGTCCCACAACAAATGCCGCATTTTTTTTTTCAACCAGAACTGACCGAGTAAGAAAATGTGTTGCATTACTTATTGGGCGGCCCGCGTATTTCGAAACTAATTCTCTGCCTGCCAATTCCTTGAAATTAGAGGTGTAAGACATAGATTCACTACCCAATAGTGACGTACGAAAATTTGTGCTAGACCGGGACTTGAACCCGGGCCTCTCACTTATCGCAAGTGGTCGCTTTACTCACTTGGGCTATCCGTGCACGTGGACTACGATACAAGTATGTAGATAGTGTGACATAAGGAAGTTTGGGTCGATCTGGGGAGCCTGCACGGACAGCCGAAATGGTTAAGACAATCGGTCGCGGTAAGTTGAGAGCTAGGTTCGAGCCTCGATCTGGCACAAATATTCCACAGCGATTTTATTCATGCTCTGCTGTTATCTTCTTAGAGCAATGCCTGTCGAAGTAGGATGTCGAAAATGAATTGCTTAAGTCCAGTAGAGTTGGATCACAGGGTGAAAAGGGCCAGTGGCATATTTGACAAATGCGCCGCTAGGGAGCGGCTCCCGCTACTTGTGAAGAAGCTCTTTTGCGAACAAACGTGTTGCAAAAGCGTTCCTGTTATGTTCGTGATAGATCTCGAGGAAAAAAATCACATTCTCGTATGCCGAAGAGTTTTATCGTGTAGTTACATAATTTTAGTATTGAGGTTTGGATTACACAGCATTCATGCAATACTTTTATTGCGAGATTCACAGATGTGTATTCTAAAATGTCTACAGAGTTCCCTACCTGCAATTAGAAGTGGCGATGGTCCATCTCTCCCACATAATCGAGAGAGATGCACCAGCGTTATTTGGAATGGACGGACCACTTGTTCTAATGAGGGAGATATGGAGTGCAATGAAATTCATCTTCAACTCATGTGGAATAATGTCACTGAAGATGACTGCAGCCGCAGACTAGCCTTACTTGTCGGAAGATACGTCTGCGCCAACAAATAGACGAGCAGAATCTCTCACAGAGGCCAACCAGGTCAAAACTCATCAAAAGGCCAAGCGATCCCAAGCACATCGAAAGAGTAGTTATCTGCACAAGTCGAATTCCCTCAATGACTCAACTTCAGACACCACTACTACCAAATCTAAAACTTCCACATTACCAAGAGACTACTCCTAAGCCAACACAGACAAAACTTTTATAATCAATATCACCTGTTCCTTCCATTGATAAAAGCATGAATTTTAGGAATTAGGTAGCGACCGTATCCGAAGGGTTGAATTCTGCTGAAAATACTGAAACTGTAACGGAAAAGTGGTATAAGAGAGGAAAGGAAACAGAAAAAGGCACGAATTAACACAAAAGGGCAACACTAGTGAGGGGAAAAACAGGTTGCAAAACATAAAAAAGGAATACAGAAAATAGCTCACAATGTTCTTCAGATGAAGAAATTGCAGAAGATTGTGAAAATAATATTGATTAACATGATGAAAAGGGATGTGTTGGCTGTTCTGGAACCTATTACGGAACTAATAAGAATGGCTATTGAATCCAGTGTGTTTCCCGTACACGATGGTCACATGAGTGTTGTTCAGCATTTGGTAGTAAGTGTAATTGCTGTGGTGAGAGGAAGATAGGTTAGTGCATGAACAAAACCTTCATTAGAATATCCAATGTGTAATGAAGTTTTATAATAAACTGATAAAATTGTTTTGGACAGAAATATTTAATAGTATAATTCTATATTCATTACGACATATTGTAAATAAAAAAATGTAGTTTTAACCGACTCTTTTCTTCAATTCTAGCTATTTTTACGCGATCCATCTCACCCAGTACAGCTGTCCGTCTCACACATATAACTATGGGGCAGATGGACTGCTCATGTATATTTTCATTTCATCATATTTCTTGTATTTTAAGTGGCAATGCCTCAATAATATATTGTACTTTAGCTTAAAATGACACTCTATACAAAAATGCTGGCAGAAGTTGAAAATGTTGAAAAACACAATAATTTTATCCTGAAGAATAACAGTTGTCTAAGTCACCAGGCTTATCCTAAGTACTTATGCGATCTTGGCTATAGAAAGTTCATCACGAAGTAAAACAGATCGTTCCTTCCCATTTCTCAACATGGGAAATTTCAAACAAACATTCACATGTCGCTGTTGGATAGTAGATATAGGTCTAAAACAGCTGATGTTAAGGAATCCACAGTAAGCCAATTAATTCCAAAGTTTTTCGTAAAGCTGTGGATCGTCAACAGTGCCTGTTCTTTCAGACCTGCGTGTAAGTATAACAAGCAGAGTTGTAAAACTGCCGAAGGCTACCGCAGACTGCCGTAAGTATGCATGGACTACAGAAGTTTTCCTAGTAGTTTTGGTCAGTTAACATAGTAGTTGCGTCAACTCTATATTAGGTGTGATGCATAGCAGTGAGGCCTTACCTCATTTCGATCGTTTTGTTTGCCTTTGTTATCAGTTTCTTTCTACACTGGAGCGCCAAATTAACTGGCATAGACATGCATATTCAAATACAGAGATATGTTAACAGGCAGAATACGGCCCTGCGGTCGGAAACGCCCATACAAGATAAAAAGTGTCTGACGCAATTGTTTGATCGTTTACTGTGGCTACAACGGCAGGTTATCAAGATTTAAGTCAGTCTGAACGTGGTGTCTTAGTCGGCGCACGAGCGGTGGGACGCAGCATCTTAGAGGTAGCGATGAAGTGCGGGTTTTAGTGTACGACCATTTCACGAGTGTACCGTGAATATCAGGAAGCCTGTAAAGCATCAAATTTCCAATAACGCTGCGGCCGGAAAGATCCTCCAAGAACGGGACCAACGACGACTGAACAGAATCGTTCAACGTGACAGAAGTGTAACCCTTGCACAAATTTCTGCAAATTTCAGCTCTAGGCCATCGGCAAGTGTCAGCATGCGAACCACTCAACGAAAAATCATTGATAGGGGCTTTCGGAGCCGACGGCCCATTCTTGCACCCTTGATGACTGCAAGACCAAAAGCTTTACGCCTCACTAGGGCTTGTCAACACCGACCTTGGACTGTTTATGAGTGCAAACATGTTTCCTGGTCGCACGAATCTCGTTTCAAATTGTATCAAGCTGATGGACGTGTACGGGTATGGAAACAACCTCATGAATCTATGGAACTTGCATGTGAACAGGGGACTGCAATGGTATGGGTCGTGTGCAGTTGGAGTGATGAGGTACGTCTAGATACGACTCTGACAAGTGAAACGTACGCAAGCATCTTGTCTGATCAGCTGCATCCATTCATATCCATTGTATATTCCGACGGACTTAAACATATCCAGCAGGACAATGAGACACCCCACAATTCCAGAATCATTACATAGTGGCTCCGGAAACACTCTTCTGAGTTTAAACACTTCCGCTGGCCACCGAACTCCTCAGACGTGAGCATTATTGAGCGTATCTGGGATGCTGTTCAGAAGAGACGTCCAGCTCCTCGTACTCTTACGGATTTATGGACAGCTCTGCAGGATTCACGGTGTCAATTACCTCGAGCACTACCTCAGACATTAGCTGAGTCCATGCCACGTCATGTCGCGGCACTTCTGCGTGCTCGCGCGCACCCTATACGGTATTAGGCAGGAGAGCCAGTTTCTCCGGCTCTTCAGTGTAGATTCCATTAAAAACCGGGAGCGATGAACCATCTAAGAAGTCAGTGTAGGTCTATAAAGGAGCACATAACCTTCAGAGCAGTTTTGTTCTATGATGTTATCCTCTTGCCTGTTACTTAAAAATAAACAGTATTTACAGCAAAATTTAAATTGTCGTTATTTAATTCAAGTTGTATCAGATATTGATTTGTAACGTGAAACATTACCCCGCTTCCCTTGAACCATGGACCTTGCTGTCAGTGGGGTGGCTTGCGTGCCTCAGCGATACACATAGCCATACCGTAAGTGCAACCACATTGTGGGAGTATCTGTTGAAAGGCCTGCAAACGCGTGTTTCCTGAGGAGGGGCAGCAGCCTTTTCAGTAGTTGCAAGGGCAACAACCTGGATGATTGACTGATCTGGTCTTTCAGTATCAACCAGAACGGCCTTGCTGGGCTGGTACTGGAAACAGCTGAAAGCAAGGGGAAACTACAGTCGTAATTTATCTCGAAGGCATGCGGCTCTACTGAAGGCATTAGTCGGCAGTGCAGCCATGTATGGAAGTTAAATATGGACGATTGATAATTTGAGCAAAAAGAAAATAGAAGTTTTCAAAATTTTGTGCTGCAGAAGAATGTTTAGGATAGGATTAACCTATCATGTAAGTAACGAGAAGGTACTGAATAGAATTGTGGAGACAAGAAATTTGTGACACGAATTGACCAAAAGAAGGGACCGGTTGATAGGACACATTCTGGGACATCAAGAGACCACCTATTTAATATTGGAGGGAAGCGGGATGGGGAGGGGGGTGAAAACCGTAGAGGGAGACAAAGAGATGAACACACTAAGCAGACTGAGAAGGATGTAGGTTGCAGCAGTTATTCAGAGATGAACAGGGTCGCACACGTTAGAGTAGCATGGAAAGCTGCTCAGACCAATCTCTGGACTGAAGACCACAACAACAACATGAAACAGAGGGATGTTGTAGTAAAATATAAAAAAAGCAATACAGGTTTATCATATTGCGCTAGGAAAATCGCACTTTCCTCAAAAATAAGGTGAAATTTTAAAAAATTTAAAAATGTCAAACTTTGCTTCATACTTCGCTGAGCTTATAATGTTCCTGTAATTAATAAATATCTTTCAAACCTATTAATCATAACAGAAAACTCTTGTACTTGATCATGCTAAAAACATTTTTTAGTACAAAATAATAATAATAACAACAATAATTATACAGATTTTTTGTGTTTGTCCATTTGAACTGTACTTGCATCAGAAATAACTATTTGTTTATATAAGAGCACAGTAGTTACGGCAGCAGCTACTCTGTTTTTACTTACAAAACGCTACTGATATTTTGTAAGGACATAAAATACACTATGGGCTATCACTGAACGCTGAGCAATTCTGTTTATGGTAAACAAACAATCAAAACCAAAGAGAAGTTGTCGGCTCCCAGTTCCTCCCTCACACATTCAGTTATTTTTCTTTCCCTGTCAATGCTATCAGTACTACCGGTAATCCTATTGTTTAGTACGTCATTTATATACTGTACCAAAACTGACGAACCGTAGTTTTGGTAGAACGCAACTTTGATTATAAGCCAAGGCGGCCACACGACGATAGCAACGTTGGCCTCGGATCATCGTTGTCACATTTTTTCTGTTGCACGAATCCAAGTAATGCTAGGAACATTAGGCAATGAGTTAGTGCATTTGTGATATAAGGAGGGAGTCAGAGAGTCATGTGGAAGTTTGGATCCGTTCGGGTATGGTGCATAGACAGTGGAAATGATTAAGGCAACCGCTTGCTGTGCGTGGCAAATACAGGTTCGAGTTCCGGGCTCGCAGTAATTTTCGCACGTCCCTATTGATAGTAGATCTATTCCTTTCTCAGCTGTTGTCATGGAGTTCACACTCAGTGAATTAATTTCGAAGTATTTCGTACAGTTGTGGATATTCAAGGTGGTTGCAGAAACCATCTTGTCGCCGAACATCCGACTCTTTGGTTTCTGGTTGGCTTGTAGTTTAAGGCGATTCCAGGCTGACGACTAGCTGCAATCTTTCTAAAAGGATACCCCAGTTGCCTTAATCGAGAATTTTTTTTTAAATTTTTCCATCCAAAGAGAAAATTTGTTTCTCCTTTCTTATTTCCGTGTCTTACATTTTGTTCATTAGTCTGTAGCCTTTCGCTGCCCTGAGAAACTTCGTCTTTGCTGACGTAATTTTACTACTTTCTTTCTTCGCCAGTACCAAAGTCTGGCTTCCATATACTACCAACACAACCGCCATTGTTTAAAAATCTTGACTTTAGTTTGTTTTCTGGTCTTATTTCTCAGAGTTCTGTGAATTGCTTCTCATATATGTTTAAATTTGCAAAGTTTTGTTTCTGTGTCGCCATCTATTGTTCTGGATATTTCATAACGATATATAGTTAAAGGTTGACACCTGCTACAAATATACTTTTGTATATGTGTAGATATTACAACCCATTTTGTTCTGGTACATTTCTTAAGATATACAACCCCCTTTGCAAATTGTCCTCTGTCTGTTGCACAAAAATAACATCGTCTTCGTATAAAATATTACTTAAAGTACACTGTGGAGAGATTATTATACAACATTTCAATATTTATTCCATCTTGCTAAGACTTCGCCCACTTTGATATTAAAAAGAGTTGGATAGAGACAGAATGCTTGTCTAAATCCTCTCTTTGTTTTTACTGTTTTTTATCAAAATTTCCCATAGCACGTCTCTATTCATCTTGTCAAATGCCTTTTGAAAACCAATGAAGGCGAGGTGTGTTTCCAAACTGAACTTAATTCTCTTCTCTTTGTTTTAGTACGAAGATGGTATTCATCGTAGAACAATCTCGTCTAAACCAGATTTCTTCTTGCCGATGATAGTCTCTGCTGTGCCCTTAGGCCTACTATTAATACTATCGTAGACACTTATTTTAATCACATCTTCTGGGAAGAAGTTGGAAATCAGCCACAAACATTTTTGGAAAGCAGACGCACATCCAGGGTTCCCTTCTAGGTGTCGAAGAGGAGATCGCAGTTTGTTACAGTCTCTCCTCATCCTTATTATAAATCTAATTTGTCGTTACAACCACTTTTAATCTACAATAATAATAATAAGAATAAGAATAATAATACATCGTAGGCATCTATGGAAAGTTAAAAGTAGTGGTAACTGCATGCTAGATATCGGGCGGTGAGGGGGGGAGGGGACGAATTGGTGAGGCTGTAAATAATTAAGTTATAATAAATAATAAAGCATCTAACACAAATACAACCAAAAAAATGGAAATGGCATTATACAAGCAAATTACATGTGTAATAAGGATACCTTGTCTATTAACTCTTAATTTAAAGTATTACATTATAGTGATTAAAATCAGGCGTCTTTATCCCTCAAAATGCTGCTCTTTAAACACAGTCAAACGTATAAATAGTGATTTAGAGAAAAAAAGAAGACTAATTCGAAAAACTGTGGGACTGAAGTAAGAGAACTAGATATGGAAACTGAGAGGCAACAAGGAAGCGTATGAAAAATTCAGTATGTAATAGATGAAGAGGAAAGTGGAGAATTACATTTCAAGGTCTCTTAAAAAGACTGGTTAAAATGAGGTTGACAAAAAATGCTCAGATTAGATGACAAAAGTTCCAGAGTTCATATTTCATGATTTTTAGAAGTTCAGAAACGTGAATAGTTGTTGGGGATAATCATCTAAGACATAAAAGGCGATATTGAACTCAGGTAAGATGTTCAAAAAGTCAGTGGTTTCCAGTAAAAAGTGAAAGAAGAGACTTGGGGCATGGGCAGAAAGAAGAGAACAACAGAGAACTAGAATAAAGATTTACTGGGGAGCCGAAAACATAGGAAAAGAATACAATATCATAAATCAGCTGTTTTACATGGTCCTGAAGTGTCCACACTCTAATTATAATACTAATATAAGAAAGACTCGAAGACAAAACGAAGCACGACGAAGAAGTTACCAGAATATGACAAAAATCTGTATATGTGATGTTCATGTTTAGACGAACCACTGATAACAATTTTAGAAAAATGGATAATTTATTCAAGAGAAAAAGCTTCACAAGCTGAGCAAGTCAAGAAAGCGTTGGTCCATTTTTGGGCCTTTTGGAAGCAATTATGCGGCTTGGCACTGATTTATAACGTTGTTGGATGTCCTCTTGAGGATATCGTGCCAAATTCTGTTCAATTGCGCGTTATCCCGAGAGGGTTGGAGGGCTCCACCCAGAATGCTCCAAACACTCTCAGTTGGGGTAACTTGCTGGCCAAAACAGGATTTGGTAAGCACGAAGACAAATAGCATAAATAATGAAAGAGACTTTATAGACTTTGTAAATGTTGTAAGGTACAGTAGAACCTCTAGCCATGTGCGAGCAGGGATTATCTTGCTTAAATGTAAGCCCAGGTCCTCGGGGCTCAGTTGGATGCGGCACTCATCACTGAAGACAGCCGGCCGCTGTGACCGAGTGGTTCTACCCGCTGCAGTCCGGAACCGCCCTGCTGCTACGGTCGCAGGTTCGAATCCTGCTTCGCGCATGGATTTATGTTATGTCCTTAGGTTAGTTAGGTTTAAGTAGTTCTAGGTCTAGGGGACTGATGGTAAGTCCAATAGTGCTTAGGGCCATTTCAACCATTTGAGGCGCGCGGGATTAGCCGAGCGGTCTAGGGTGCTGCAGTCATGGACTGTGCGGCTGATCCCGGCGGAGGCTCGAGTCCTCCCTCGGGAATGTGTCCTTAGGATAATTTAGGTTAAGTAGTGTGTAAGCTAAGGGACTGATGACCTTAGCACTTAAGTCCCATAAGATTTCACACACATTTTTTGAACCATTTTAACTGAAGACAATTGTACTCCAGTCAATGATATTCCAGGCAGAATACGTGCCGGGAGATGCCCCGACACCAGTGGGATACCAGCCTGACTTTCACCCACCATACGGCCTAACAACCAGGAGTGATCATCATGGGTGCCATTTCTTCTGACAACAAAACCCCCTCGGTTGTCTTCCGCGCCGCCCTTGCAGCACAGTGGTACGTTGATGAGATTCTATGAACCGTTCTATTGCCCTTCGTGGCAAGGTATCTTTGGCTTACGTTTCAGCAAGATATGCATGCCTATACACGGTGAGAGTTTCCACTACAAGTCTTAGTGTTTGCCAAACCCTAGCACGACCACAAAGCTCACTTGATCTCTCCTCAATTGAGAACTTCTGAAACTTCACGGGCAGAGCCTTCCAATCATCTAGGTGATTTGACGATATGACTCACCAGGTGGACAGAATTTGGCACGATATTCTTCAGGAGGACATCCAATAACTCTGTCAACCATTGCATAATGGCTTGCATAAGGGCTAGAGGTAGAGCAATGTGTTTTCGACTTGCTCTATGTGAGAAGTTCTTTCTCTTGAATAAATAATTCAGTTTTTCTGAAATCTGGAACATTTGTTTGTCTGAACATGTACATGACATCTACTGATTTCCACCCCATTCCAATAACTCCTTCCCGGTGCGTCTTTTCTCTTCGTCTAATTTTTTTGTACATCAGTGAGTACACTGCTTTAACTTTACATCACACTCAAGATATTCCATTTCAAAGAACTATTGCGTATGAAAAGCATTCGTTAAAAGGTTTTTGGCAGCGCATGTGTCACGCAGTTGATTTATGAATTCTGACAGCAACAACCTCCACCTCCAAACTCCTTGGATCCGCGTCTTAATTGAAAGTTTTTGATGCTAGAATCAGTCGTAGCCAGATAGAAAAAAATCATTGTAGCGAACCATACAGAGTGTGAATATCAAGAGAGATATTTTATGTCGACACCCGATAAACACGAACTTTGTAGGGCAATGAATGAATACTCAAATCAGTGCCGATGAGCAGAGTTATACTAGTATTAAACACCGAAAATTAACCAATAAGAATTTCAAAAAAAAGTCAAACTCCAGAAAAGCAAGGTAGCAGTTCTATTCGTCGCTTAGTATGAGGAGAGCTTCAAAGACGAGATACGAACTACTAATCAACCATCCAAGTTGGGTATATATAGTTACTGCTTCATGGTAGTTCAACGACAGGAAAGATAGAAAATGGCGAAATTGTGTTTATTTTGCGCTTTCACTATAGCAGGAAGGATGCGCGGTAATTGTATAAGTGGTTTGGGATATACAGAGCGCAAAATTTAGTATACATGGCTGATATCTTTTGCGGCATGGACGGCTCCAAATTGGCCAGCCAACGAGTCGAAATGATGCTCGATAGCAAATACATTGTTCCATTCTGATTCAATTCTGTGTTAGATTTCATCAGTCGTAGTGTCTGACGAATGGTGGTGTGCCAGTCTCTCCGCAACCCATGACTAGATGTTTTCAGTCGACTACATATATGGAGAAAGTGCTAGTCAGTACAAACCTCTGTACCAAGGAACATCGTGACAGCAAGGACAACTTGTTGAAAAATAACGTCACTGTAGCCTCGAATATTGGCTACAACTACCTGTCTTGAAACGTAGAAATGTGATGGCTGATGTCCACTTTCCATGTCGTAGGAACTAGCGATGAATATGTTGTATACCCGGTCGCCATCTATGTCATTAAGGCAGGGGCTGGGCCAGCGTTTTGAAGACTAGTGTAATATGGCAACGTTCTTTTTCATTGGAGGTTCCAGACACGGATGTATTCATCAATAAGTTCAAGCCAAAACCGGGGCATATATCAAAAGACGTCGTGAGGCCACTCAGCTGTCCAGTGTTGACGTTGAGCGCACCTCTACTGGAGCGCATCTCTCTGCTGCTGCGTCAAAAAAAACTGCAAGAATGGTCGCCCTCTTGAGCAATCTCTTTCTCCTTGTGGTCACCTGTCTTGCTGCAAACAAGCTCAGTTTCTTCCTCAAGGTAGTGGCTGTAGTATACTGCACAACCGAGAGAAAAATGTATGTCCTCTCGAGCGCTATTCGCGTGGGATCATTCAGGTTACGCATCACATTGAGTATGGCCCTCTTGTAGCTATCGATTTCGTAGTTGCGAGATGGTCGTGCTATTCCGACCATCGCGAGCAGCAGTACCGTGAATTAACAAAAAAACAAAAACAAAAGTCTTGCTGAACTACTATCCTGCCGCAGCCTAATTCCGATACCTTCCAATCACACGACACATAAAACTATCTTCTAAAAAGCAACCAATATTAAAATGCTGTTTCTGAATGGAAGCCTTTTGTGTAATCTTTAGTTATAAGCAAAATGTTATAGCATTATTCTACGGGGTGATCATAAAGTTCCACTTTCAAAACACTGTAAAGAAACGACCGCTACTCAAAATGACGTCAAGTTTTAACGTAATATTGTCCAAGAAGGGGAAACCACTATGGAAACAAAAAAAATTACGAAAATTTTCCCGAGTACATAGCACTTTAACGTCATAACGTCAATGGGTTCCTCTACTAATGGCAGATGAAACGCAATAGGATGGCTATTGTACGAGTTGCGCATTACAACAACCGTACTGCGCAACGTGCATGATCATACACGTTGGACATTCAGCAGTTGTGGTACTTTTAGTTAGGTAAGTCAATCCATGATGGTAAGGACGCACCATACCAGACGGGAAAGGTCGGTTTATAATAGTCCTGATACCAAAAACTGCATAAAAAGCAAAATTACATTGGTTTTGCATTGTCCTGGGGCCAAAAACCGCATAAAAGGTAAAATAACATCAGTTTCTAACTCTCGTGAGACTGGCGCAAGACATGTTCAAAATACTGTTCAAATGGTTCAAATGGCTCTGAGCACTATGGGACTTAACTTCTGAGGTCATCAGTCCCCTAAAACTTAGAACTACTTAAACCTCAGTAACCTAAAGACATCACACACATCCATGCCCGAGGCAGGATTCGAATCTGCGACCTTAGCGGTCGCGCGGTCCCACACTGAAGCGCCTAGAAACGCTCGGCTACATCGGCAGGCTCAAAATACTGTCCACCGTTTTTTGCCACAAGTTTAAATCGAGAAACAGCATGTTCCACAACACATCGGAGTGTTCCGTGGGTCACGTTCGAAATGCGTTGCCGAATGCGGGCCTTCAATACAGATACGTTTGTAATTGGAGCGCTGAACACAACAGGTTTCAGATAACCGCACAGCCATAAGTCACACGGATTAAGATCTGGTGATGTGGACGGCCAGGCTGAAAGGAAACGACGGCTGACAATTGTAACATTTCTGAAACGCTGTAAAATTTCTGAAATTCCCCTGCAGCAGCAGCTTAACTGGCTGTGCAGTGCGCACAGGAGCGCCAAATTGCATAAAATGATCCCACCCACACATCCATGCTGTCGAAGTTCTGGAATGACATGGTGCGCAAAAAACTGTCACATCAATGACGGTACAAGTAATAGGCTCCGCAGGACCCATTTGTTCGAAATAATGTGGCTCTAAGATAAACGATGCCGTCAGCCTGCACCAACAGTTACCTATGCATAATAAAGCCGTACCGGTTGATGTATGAGCGGATTTTCCGTATTCTGCAATTCTGCTTATTTACATGTCCTTGGAGATGGAAATGGCGTTCATCTGTACACGCGATGTTCCATGATTATTCATTGTTCACTTACGTGCGAGCAAGAAATTCCGGAGCGGACATCTGTCTCGCTTGCAGGTCAGCAGAAAGCATCTTCTGAACATGTTTGATTTTGAATGGACAGCAATGAAGGATGTTTCTCAGGATTTTACGCACGGTGCTCACAGCTATGTCCAACGTCCGGGCAATAACCCCGTGCAATGCAAGTTTCGCACACCACCGCTCGACCGCACCTGCAATGCTGTGGACCCATCTTCTACTGACATCGGATCAATTGCTTTCCTCTGCCACATTGCATCTCCAAAGCATCTGTCTTTCCGAATTTCGTAATTATTTTCTCCAGATCCCTTGCAGACATCGAACCAACGCCGTTTTTCATATCCTTGACTGTCCAGAACTTCTGTAGAGCTACTGGCGCACAGTCACAGTTCTTCTAAAAGAGTTTTAGCAGCAGCACGCGATCCTGCATTGAGATGGTCATACTGAACGTCGCAGACGCAAACTCATAATAGCCAAATACAGCGTGTGTTTTATTTAGCATATTCCAACCGAGAGAGGTTGCGCAGTGGTTAGCACACTGGATTCGGGAGGACGACGGTTCAATCCCGCGTCCGGCCATCCTGATTTAGATTTACTGTGATTTCCCTAAATCACTGCAGGCAAATTCCGGGATGGTTGCTTTGAAAGGGCACCTCCGTCTTCCTGCCCCGTCCTTCCCTAATCCGATGAGGCCGATGACCTCGCTGTCTGGTCTCCTCCCCCAAAAACAAGTAGCACATTCTGTGCGAATCAGTGGTAAATTTTTCGCTAAATGTTTTGATATCCATAACTTTTTCACGTGTTGGATAATATTCCGTTTAAATTTTACTTCCTTTTTAGCAATGGTTTGTTTTTTACAGCTTTTTGAAGCCGGAAAATATTAACAGTCTTCCAGCCAAGGGTGCAGTGCACTTCATACCATATTCATGTTTGTTACATGCTGCCTTAGTGGCGTTGCAGTTCTAATGGTCAACAGTGTATTTTCTGTTGCCGGCCTGCGGACATCTCCACGTGATAAGTTAGCTGCAATCCCTGGAATCGCAGAAGCCAAAACCGGAGCTATAAGCGACACAAATAACATCGCTGCAACTCTCTGTCGCCGCATCCCTGGAGTGATGAAGCGTTAGACCACAACCACAAGACGTAGCGATATTATGCTTTTAGTAAGCAATCACGGAAAGGTAAATATAATAAGTCAATGGCGCAACTAAATGATATGAAGCAGTTTATAGTCAACAATTATCAACGTGGTAGCCGTTTCTCTTAAAAGAAAGTCCCTTTTGCGAAGAGGCCCGCTTTCGCACGCGTTGTGAAATGGCTATAAAATGTCGCCATAGCCCAAAAACCAGACATCACAGCGCGGTATCTCAGAAACTTGCTGCAAAAGGACAGACTTAGGTCGGCTATTAAAAGTACTCCCATCTTCGTCAGTCAACTGTTTTTCCCCATACAGAAATCTTTAAATAGGACTCAGCACGAGTAGTCCCAACACCAAAATTTTTAGCTGTATTTTGAGGAGACAACACGTTCTCATGCTCTCTGTATTGTCCCCAACCAGGCCAAATGCTCCTGCAGTTAGTGAATCATGATGGTGTTGGTACCTACCCACTGCAGAAGTGTCAGAAAAATAGACGCAGGAGGTAATTCGAAGAGTAGTTATTTCGTTCATTGTATTACTCAACTGTTGGCGTACCAGACCCGCTAGTTTAACAATGGTAGCAGGGCCACAATATTCCACGGTGATATTCAGGTAAGGACGAATGTGTTCCTTTGTCGGTGAGTCATGATCTTTCTACCTCACTGGTTTCATTAAATAATCTTTCTTCAAACAAGTGAATTTCTGATATTCAGTTATCTGGGCAGTGTAAACTGCAATTATCCTTGTCTTATGTGTGATGATTTAAGCACTTTTTGCCGCCTTCTCAGTGTTATTCAATTGTTGAGCTCTCACTCTATGTAGATTCAAAGGCATTAATGAAAGGTGATTGCCTGAAGATTTTACAAACTTTCAGGAATAATGAAGATGGCTAAATGTTTTATTTGAGGTAAGACATTCTGTTCCGGAGGTGAAAGAGTCGAAAGTTATAAGCGAAAATACACTGCAACAAAATAAGGGATCATTGTTTCGAAACTCCATAGTTGTCTCTAAATGGAAAGCATAGGTTTGAAATTTGGTTCAAAGGTGCCTACAGCCTTTGTAATGCTCCACAAGCGTGGCATTCTGCATCGTCATCCTTGGACTCGACGGTGCTTCGAAGAACAATGTCGACTCATACGAGAAAAAAACCACATCTCAAAAGTTTATATGAACTGCAAGGTGGGTTAATACTGTCCGACTGGCAATGGCACGCCACCGTGGAGGATCACACTATGAGAAGGCTGTCACAGCCTCGCTTACCCACATTTCCCCCTTTCCTTAAGCGTCTGTGCTATGGAGGTAAGAACCACGACACCCAGCACTGAAATCACACGGTCTTCTTACGGGTGACCGATGAAAACGTTTCAGACACACCGCCTCCCGGAATCGACAGTAAAAGGCCTGCAGAGAGGACATCAAAATGGAATCGGCCTTTTCCCTCTGGCATTGATTACCACGCATTACGCGGTTGAAAACGACAGTTCTCAGTGCGATGAGCAACAGTAGCACTTCTGACACACATGGACTATTCAGCCCTTCTCTAAAGGCATTGTTGGGCTGCATCCCTATTGAACGTGATCGAACTCCTTTGGCGTGCAGCGCGACAGCGATTTTTGCTCTCGTGTACAGGCTGGAACTAGTAGCGACGGTTCAAAACAATTTGACGAAATTTGAACGTGATCCGAGGCATCAAAGGATGATTATGATCTTTCAACCCTCCTGTTTTCTGTCCTCCTGTGGCATGGTCACACCAGAGTGCAGAATTAACATGTGCGTGAATAAGACTCCCCAGTTCGGCAATAGCCTTGGTGCCATCCATGCAACTTGTTTGAGTACGTTACAAATGTACCTGCCAAACACGCCGACAACAATTCAGCCTCAGAGCTGCTCTAGCTCCTAAAGTTTGTGCAACCATTTCGACTTCGCATGCCTACGCTCTTGCGATAGAGTAGCCGTCACGCTGAATTGATATCGACAGGTACCTTCGTAGCGTGTTCAACAAGGTTTCGTGGGTGGTACGAGAGTGTTTACGAACTGGGGGCTTGTAGAGGGATCGGTTTTATTCACACACATGTTAATGTATCCATCCGGCGAGATCACATAATATGAGGGAGGGGAAACAGGGGTGTTGAGAAAGCACAAGGAAATTTCGATGCTTCAGATAAAGTTAAAATTTCGTCGAACGATTTTGAACGGTCGTTAGCGGTTCCAAACTATGGACAAGAGCAAAAAAATTTGTTCGCAGTGCATTCTACAGGAGTGCGATCACATTCAATGGGGATGCAACTGCACATTGCCATTAGAGAAGTGTTGAAATGTCCGAGGGTGTCAGCAGTATAAAAGGTTGACAAGAACCTCTTCCTGTTAGTCATCGCACTGTGAACTCTCGTTTTCAATCGAGGAATGTGTGGGAATCAACGCCCCAGGGAAAGGAGTGTTCTCATTGACGTCCTTTACGCCACCCTTCCACGCTTCAGGCCTTTTCGTGTTCATTCCGAGCGGCGGTGTTTCTAAAATCTTTTCCTCTGTTACCCGTGCGAAGACCGTGCGATTTCAGCGCTTGTAGTAGCGATTCTGATCTGCATCGGAAAGACGTCAAAACAAGGGGTGAAATGTGAGTAAAGGAGACTGTGACAACCACATAGTGTGACACGTCCATGGTGGCATTAGGCATAAATTTGCAGTCAATGTGGGATTATTAACCCAAGTTACAGCTTACGTAAACTTTTGAGCTGGGACCTTTGTCTCACATGTCTCGACGCTTTGCTGTTCAAAGGGTCGCCGAACCTGATGATTACGTCACAGGGCCCCATGCTATTGTACTATTACTTAGGAAGATTGTGGGCATGTTTGAGCCAAACTTCAAACTTACGGGTAGCAATGAGAGGCAATCACGGGATTTCGCAAAAGTGAACCTTTAATTCTGTTCCACAATCTATTTCTGAAACCTCTGACAGTGGAATGTATCTACTGTTGTTGCTGAGATCCTACAGAAGGCAACTTTCAGAGGAGGACCGAAACAAGAATAAACAAGTGCGGTAAACATGCGCTCTAAAACACTTGCCTTGAGAACTATGGAGACTAGTCCACAGGGAGAGATGTATTTCACATTAGCGAAGATGAACAAATGCTCATATCTGTTAAGGTATGCATTTTGGAGCCTGTATTTACTGAAACTGAAACATCTGTGATAGCTGCGGTGCATTATCGGTTGCAGCTGTGGCGCCTCAGCAGGTGGTGGGAGAGGTGTGTTGTTCTTGTTGGAAGAGATAAAAAAACAGACTAGGTAGGCAAGAAAAATTAGCACGAAACCAAAGAAAATTTCTGCAAGACCTACCTGAAAACATTGTATAGCAAAAACACTATAAGAGATACGGTTAAAGCGACTAAACACACCGCTGCAAAGAAAAAGACGAAGAGGAATTAAGGCGCCAGCAAAACAGGAAAGAGAATTCGTGGCCGCCAGGCACTGGGTTCTTCTTATAACTCGTCGCTTATGTTGAATAGTCCCTAGTTGTCAAAGATGTGATGTCCAGGAAACCTTCTTCTCTGATCGCTAGACAAAAATTCAAGCAAATCGTATTAATGAGTTTTATTTCGAAAAGTACATGACAATACCTAACTTTGTGTTAAACTTGTGGGGCAAGAAAAGAGCGACAGAGGATCTACGAAAACATGTGATGAAATTTCATATGGGGCCAGAATGTCTGACACATTAATTTACAGACTCGGAAATAAATATTTAAATATTAGGAAAGGTGCTGCCAGACGGGTTTCACATGATCTTAATGAAGAGCAGAAAGCAGGTTGCAAAGTAATCGCAGAAGAACTGTATCAGCGTTATCCAATAGAAGGAGAATAGTTTCTGAAAAGGATTGTTGCACTTGACGAAACCGGTATTCGAGGTTTTGAGCCAAAAGTGAAGTCTCAGTCGTCACAATGGAAAATTTCCGTCTCCCCACTCGCGAAAAAAAATCCGCCGCCAACAATGAAAGGTGGAACTGGTGATGATCTTTGCGTTTGCGTGTGACAAGAATGGAGAATACAGTGCTCCAGGGGAGGTATTTAACGGGAGTGTGCTACAAAATATATCTGCAAAATTTTTTTTGCGCCCGACAATTCGTCAAAGAGGGCCTAACGTGCATGGCTTGCAGCTGAAGTCCTCATTTTGCACGATAATGCAAGACTGCATGTTGCCCTACAATAAGATAAATGCTCGACAAATAGGGGTGCGATATACTTCCCCAACCAACCTATAGTCCTGATAAGAGCACACAAGACTTTGATTTGTTTCCCAAATCATAGCAACATCTCCGTGGAAAATATTTTGATATAACTGATGAAGCTTTTAGTGAGGTGACACGAGTAATCAGACAGCTGAACAATGAAGGTGCCCTACCCAGAATAAAGAAGTTGCCAAAACGTTGAGAACTTGTCATAAGCAAGAATGGAGAATATATTGAAGGCCTTTTATTGAAGGACTTAACATCGGAGGTCAACAGTCTCTTAGAACTTAGAACTACTCGTACTTAAACCAAACTAACCTAAGGACATCACACACATCCATGCTCAAGGCAGGATTCGAAACTGCGACCGTAGCGGTCGCGCGGTTCCGGACTGAAGAGCCTAGAACCGCTCGGCCACCGCGGCCGGCGATGGAAATAAAAGGAACGTCACAGGGAAGGATAAAAATTAATGGTAACGGAGTACCAGCGATATGATTCGCTAGTGACATTGCTGTTCTCATTGTAAGTGAAGAAGTATTGCGGGATTTCTTGAATGGAGTAAACAGTCTAAAGAGTACGGTGTACGAATTGAGAGTAAATCGAAGAAAGACAAAACAAAACGCGACTGGTTGCAGTAGTTTCAAAAACCGTTAATTCATCACAGTCGCAGTGATCCTCATCCATAGTGGATAAAAGTTTTGAAGTTAAGGGATACTCCTACGTCAGAAGCAAATTAACACATAACAGCCGAAGCAAAGGGGACATAAATAGCGTGCTGTCACAGGTAAAAAAGGCATTCGTGTCCAAGAGAAATCTACTAGTATCAAAGATCGGCCTCAATTGGAGGAAGAGGTATCTAATAATGTTTGCTTGGAGCACATCGTTGTACGCAATGAATTACATGGGCTGTGGGAAAACTGCTAAGGAAGAGAATCAAGATATAGTTCCTTAGAGGGTTGCTGGAAATTAGATAGACCGATAACAGAAGGAAAAATGAGGTTCTCCTTAGAATCTGAGAAGATAGGAACACACGGCAGACACTGACATAAAGAATAAGGAAGTTCTTCGTAGACTCTGAAAAGAAAGAAACATACAGCAAACACTGACTAAAGGAATGGACATGATGATACGGTATGTGTTACAACATCAGGGAATAGCTATCATGGTACTAGAAGGAGCTGTAAAGGATAAAAACTATAAGCGAAGACAAATAATTGAGGATTTAAGGTGCAAGTGCTACTCTGGAATAAAGAGGTCGGCACGAGAGAGAGGAATTCCCGACGGGCCATAGTAAAACCTGTCAGAAGACTGCTGACTAAAACGTAATTTTAAACAACATGACGTTAGATGTAAGAGAAGGTACGAGTGGAAATTTTGTGTGACCTATGACCTGGTGCAGGCTTCAGGACTCTGAAGTAAACATTGCCGCGACAGTCGAGTAGTTACACATCATGACTTGCAACCCTCGAACGCCGCACCTTTCCTGGACTGTGGTCCTTCTCTTGAATCGCTCATCTACGCAGTCCCACGCACTAAGTGCCTTGTCGAAAAGTTGTGTTGTCTGGCACAGACGTGTATATACACTCCTGGAAATGGAAAAAAGAACACATTGACACCGGTGTGTCAGACCCACCATACTTGCTCCGGACACTGCGAGAGGGCTGTACAAGCAATGATCACACGCACGGCACAGCGGACACACCAGGAACCGTGGTGTTGGCCGTCGAATGGCGCTAGCTGCGCAGCATTTGTGCACCGCCGCCGTCAGTGTCAGCCAGTTTGCCGTGGCATACGGAGCTCCATCGCAGTCTTTAACACTGGTAGCATGCCGCGACAGCGTGGACGTGAACCGTATGTGCAGTTGACGGACTTTGAGCGAGGGCGTATAGTGGGCATGCGGGAGGCCGGGTGGACGTACCGCCGAATTGCTCAACACGTGGGGCGTGAGGTCTCCACAGTACATCGATGTTGTCGCCAGTGGTCGGCGGAAGGTGCACGTGCCCGTCGACCTGGGACCGGACCGCAGCGACGCACGGATGCACGCCAAGACCGTAGGATCCTACGCAGTGCCGTAGGGGACCGCACCGCCACTTCCCAGCAAATTAGGGACACTGTTGCTCCTGGGGTATCGGCGAGGACCATTCGCAACCGTCTCCATGAAGCTGGGCTACGGTCCCGCACACCGTTAGGCCATCTTCCGCTCACGCCCCAACATCGTGCAGCCCACCTCCAGTGGTGTCGCGACAGGCGTGAATGGAGGGACGAATGGAGACGTGTCGTCTTCAGCGATGAGAGTCGCTTCTGCCTTGGTGCCAATGATGGTCGTATGCGTGTTTGGCGCCGTGCAGGTGAGCGCCACAATCAGGACTGCATACGACCGAGGCACACAGGGCCAACACCCGGCATCATGGTGTGGGGAGCGATCTCCTACACTGGCCGTACACCACTGGTGATCGTCGAGGGGACACTGAATAGTGCACGGTACATCCAAACCGTCATCGAACCCATCGTTCTACCATTCCTAGACCGGCAAGGGAACTTGCTGTTCCAACAGGACAATGCACGTCCGCATGTATCCCGTGCCACTCAACGTGCTCTAGAAGGTGTAAGTCAACTACCCTGGCCAGCAAGATCTCCGGATCTGTCCCCCATTGAGCATGTTTGGGACTGGATGAAGCGTCGTCTCACGCGGTCTGCACGTCCAGCACGAACGCTGGTCCAACTGAGGCGCCAGGTGGAAATGGCATGGCAAGCCGTTCCACAGGACTACATCCGGCATCTCTACGATCGTCTCCATGGGAGAATAGCAGCCTGCATTGCTGCGAAAGGTGGATATACACTGTACTAGTGCCGACATTGTGCATGCTCTGTTGCCTGTGTCTATGTGCCTGTGGTTCTGTCAGTGTGATCATGTGATGTATCTGACCCCAGGAATGTGTCAATAAAGTTTCCCCTTCCTGGGACAATGAATTCACGGTGTTCTTATTTCAATTTCCAGGAGTGTAGTTTCATGGAGTTCCGATGGATGGTGGCGCTATACATAGCCTTCAAAATGGCGTCTGTAACGGAGGTGCCTTCCAAGCAGGGAGCTTTCACTGAGTTTCTTTTAGTGGAAAAGCAGAGCATCTCAGGTATTCATAGGCGCTTGCATAATGTCTACGGAGACATGGCAGTGAACAAAAGCGCGATGAGTCGTTGAGAGAGGCGACTGTCATCATCGCGAAAAGGTCGCTCAAACTTGTTCCATCTCCCCGGCGTGCCAGCGGGTCGCATACACCTGTGACACCTGCAATGTGCAGACTGTCTCAGTCGAGGTGGTTGACGGATCACAATCCAACACCTCGCTGCCCAACTGGACGCCTCTGTTGGTAGTGCACTACTCCACCAGATGTATTGTGCTACCCTCGGAGAACTGAGGAATTGACCTCAGCGTGGTCGCCGCCCAAAAAATGCAGACGAACTTATTTTTCCCATGACAAAGCAAAGCCTCATGCAAGTCTGCGCAAGCGAAAGGAGCTCACAAAACTTCATTGGACGGTTCTTCCTGTTCCGCCCTACACCACGGATCTCACATCTGACGACATCCATCCGTTTGGCCCAACGAAGAATGACTCCGCGGAAAACTGTATGTGGATGATGAGTAAGTTACTGATGCAGCAAGGCGTTGACTCCTACGTCGAACACAAGAGTGATGCTATGGGCGCATACATGTCTACTCACTAACGTGGAGTACGGCAGTCTCACTAAACGGAGATTATGTTGAAAGGTAGGGTTTTGTAGCCAGAAGATCGCGGAATGATATCGTGTTTTGGAATCCTGAATAATACCAACATTCTTCCAGAAAAAAATTGTTGCATTACTTATTGAACACTCCTAATATCATGGCAAGACAGAGATTTCAGAATCAGATTTTAAACTGTAAAACATTTCCAGAGGCAGACGTGGACTCTGACCACAGTATAATAGTTACGAACAACAAAGTAAGGCTGAAGACATTGCAAAAAGGTAGATATTAAGATAATGAGACCTAGATAAATTGAAGGAACCAGAGGTAGTTGAGAGTATCTGAGGAAGCATTAGACAAGGACTGACTGACAACAGAAGAGAAGGCAGCAGAAGATCAAGTAGATAAAAAGACAAGGCCTAGTAGAAGTCATTGGACAACATAGTAGGTATTTCCTTTAATTGACGTAAGGCGACTGTGCAGCTGGTCCCGACGGAGGTTCGAGTCCTCCCTCGGGCATGAGTGTGTGTCTTTGTCCTTAGGATAATTTAGGTTAAGTAGTGTGTAATCGTAGGGACTGAGGACCTTAGCAGTTAAGATCCATACGATTTCACACACATCTGTACATTTGGCGTAAGGACAAAATGTAATTCAGTAAATGAAACAGACGGAAGGAAATAGGACTGTCTAAAAAGTGAGAATGGCAGGAAGTGCAAAATGGCGAACCAGACATACCTTTAGGACAAATACAGGGCTGTAGAAAATACTTTATGGAGAAACAGGCCACTTGGAATAGACAATATTACGTCTGAATTTTGAGATCTTTGGGGGACCAACCATGACAAAACTATTCCACTTGGTGTGCGAAATATGTGAGATATGTAAAATGTCCTCACACTTTGCGAATAATGTAATAATATCACTCCCAAAGAAGACAGGAGTTGACAAGTATATATACTACCAATCGGTTTAATGAATCATAGTTGAGAAACAGTGGTGAATAATTTATATAAGAACGTTCTGGAGAAACGTAAGAAATCGTCAGGCAATACAGACTTCAAGATTTATCTTAGAACGTAGGCTAAAGAAAGGCAAACGTACATTTGTAGCATTTATAGACTCATAGAAAGCTTTTGATAACGTTGGCTGGAATACACCCTTTGAAAATCTGAAGACAGCAGGGATAACATAAAGACGAGAAACGATATATACAGCTTGTACAGAAACCAGATTGCTGGTATGGGAGTAGAAGGACATGAAAGAGAGGCAGTGTTGAGAAGGGAGTTAGACAAGTTTGTAACTTATCTCCGATGTTATGTAATCTACACATTGAGCAACCTTTAAAGGAAACCAAGCTGAAATTTGGAAAGGGAATTAAGGTTCAGGGAGAATAATTAAAAACTTTGAAGATTGTGGATGACATCGTAATTCTGCCAGAGTCAGCAAAGGATTTGGACTAGCAGCTCAAAGGAATTGAAAGCACCTTGAAAAGGAGTTATAAGATGAACATTGAAAAAAAAAAAAAAAAACAAAGTTAGCGGAATGCAGTCTGATTAAATCTGGCGCGCTAAGTGAGTTAGACTATAAAATGAGACTCTATAATTAGTAGATGAGTTTTGCTATTTGGGCAGGAAATAAGGTGATGGTGTCTGAGGTAGAGAGGATATGAAGTGTAGACTGACTTTAACAAGAAAAGGAATTTTGTAAAAAAGGAATTTTCTAACATTTAAAGTAAATTAAAGTGTTAGGAATTCTTTTCTGAACTGTCTGTACTGTAGTGTTGTAGCGAAGTAGACATAGTCGATAAATAATTCAGACGCAATATTTTGCATTGTCATGCTACAAAAGAATGCTGAAGATTAGATAGGTTGATCGAGTAACAAATGAGAAAGTACTGAATACAATTGCAGAAAAAAGAATGTATGCACAATCTGACTAAAAGAAGGGGTCAACGGTTTTAAGATATCATGAACTATCAAAGAATAGACAGACTGGCTGCAGAGAAAATAGTGTTGGACGATAATTGGAGAAGTTGGTGAAGGCATTAATACAGTAAACAGTTTCAAATGGATGTAGGTCGCGGCAGTTATTCAGAGATGAAGAGCCTTGCGCAGGGCAGACCAGCTTGAAGAGCTGCATCAGTCATCTATGGATTGAAGATCACAACAACTTAGTTTCAACACTGATGTGTACAACAATGTATTTTTGTGAATTCTCCAAAGATGAGTTGATGGTTATGAAAGCCTCTCACCCATATTCGTCATTGGGAATTTGTTGTACGCAGAGAACGGGATAGGACTAGACAGAGCAAATTCTTGTTAATCAGTCGCTTGTAAATGTGTTTCAATTTTTTTAAGCGACTAGTGCAAGGACTCGTAAAATTTCTTTGAATACTCATATACATAGAAAAGTTTTCTCCACTGCAGGAAAATGTTTAATTCACGGAGAGGCTTACTATTGAAATTTGGAGAGAGCACTTTCCGGAAAGAATCGGACAACATGTTACTCCCACCCACATACATCTCGTGTACTGACCACGACGGGAAAATTCGAGAAATTAGAGAGAATACAAAGGCTTACCGACAAGAATTCTTCCCAAGCGCCATTCGACAGTGGAACAGAGTAGAAGGGATCAGTTAGTAATATCAGAAGTATTCTCCGGCACTCACCAGGAATTGCCGAGTTGCATGTAGATGTAGATGTTGCATGAATTTGCGGCTCGTGATATTTTTCCACAGTGAATTTAACAGACGTGTGAGTAATTCATGGAAAACAACGAGTCTACAGAATTTAACTTATTTTCTAAAATAACGCACTTGTGACTGGAGCGCTGAAGTGTGAACAAAAAGGAAAGCACATCAGTCTGCCGTTGCTGTCAAAACTTATAAAAATCTTAATAATAAACTGTAGCCACACTGTATTCGTGACTTTTATTTTCCGCCATATCCTACATGTGGCTTAAGAAACTTTTTATAGGTATCTCTTGACTAATTGGGATGTTTAGGCACCCTAAGTACCAGTCGTAGCCATACAATATTAAAGACCCGGCCATCCAGTGCCAGTAACGCCTTATATCAACGGTTATTATTATTATTTCTTTTCTTTCTTAGACGTTATGTCTGGTTAAAAATGGAAAGTGACGCGGATCTTGATCAAGCATGACTTCCTTTTAACTGTACGGTGTATGTTACATTGCATTTAGGAACTTTCTGGTATATGAACAAGTATCAATAATTACAGATTTCTGTAGTTGTATATATAAGTTTGGATGTAGCTGTATTGCGTTGATGTACTGGAGGATATTGTGTGGTATGACTCTTGTAGTTGATAGTATGATCGGTATAATGTCAACTTTATCCTGATGCCACATGTCCTTGACTTCCTCAGCCAGTTGGATGTATTTTTCAATTATTTCTCCTGTTTTCTTCTGTATATTTGTTGTATTTGGTATCGATATTTCCATTAGTTGTGTTAATTTCTTCTTTTTATTGGTGAGTATGATGTCAGGTTTGTTATGTGGTGTTGTTTTATCTATTATAATGGTTCTGTTCCAAGAAAAATTTGTATTCATCTATCTCCAGTACATTTTGTGATGCATACTTGTATGTGGGAACGTGTTGTTTTATTAGTATATGTTGTATGGCAGGTTGTTGATGTATTATTTTTGCTGCATTGTCATGTCTTCTGGGGTATTCTGTATTCGCTAGTATTGCACATCCACTTGTGATGTGATCTACTGTTTCTATTTGCTGTTTGCAAAGTCTGCATTTATCTGTTGTGGTATTGGGATCTTTAATAATATGCTTACTGTAATATCTGGTGTTTATTGTTTGATCCTGTATTGCAGTCATGAATCCTTCCATCTCACTGTATATATTGCCTTTTCTTAGCCATGTGTTGGATGCATCTTGATCTATGTGTGGCTGTGTTAGATGATACGGGTGCTTGCCATGTAGTGTTTTCTTTTTCCAATTTACTTTCTTCATATCTGTTGATGTTATGTGATGTAAAGGGATGTAGAGGTGGTTATGAAATTATAGTGGTGTAGCCGATGTATTTATATGAGCGATTGATTTGTGTATTTTGCTAGTTTCTGCTCGTTCTATAAAGAATTTTCTTAAATTGTCTGCCTGTCCATAACGTAGGTTTTTTAATGTCGATAAATCCCTTTCCTCTTTCCGTTCTGCTTAATGTGAATCTTTCTGTTGTTGAATGTATGTGATGTATTCTATATTTGTGGCATTGTGATCGTCTAAGTGTATTGACTGCTTCTAGGTCTGTGTTACTCCATTTCACTACTCCAAATGAGTAGGTCAATATTGGTATAGCATAAGTATTTATAGTTTTTGTCTTGTTTCTTGCTGTCAATTCTGTTTTCAGTATTTTTGTTAGTCTTTGTCTATATTTTTCTTTTAGTTCTTCTTTAATATTGGTATTATACATTCCTATTTTTTGTCTGTATCCTAGATATTTATAGGCATCTGTTTTTTCCATCGCTTCTATGCAATCGCTATGGTTATCCAATATGTAATCTTCTTGTTTAGTGTGTTTTCCCTTGACTATGCTATTTTTCTTACATTTGTCTGTTCCAAAAGCCATATTTATATCATTGCTGAATGCTTCTGTTATCTTAAGTAATTGGTTGAGTTGTTGATTTGTTGCTGCCAGTAGTTTTAGATCATCCATGTGTAGCAAATGTGTGATTTTGTGTTGGTATGTCCCAGTAATATTGTGCCCATAATTTGTATTATTTAGCATGTTGGATAGTGGTTTCAGAGCAAGGCAGAACCAGAAAGGACTTAATGAGTCTCCATGGTATATTCCACCCTTAATCTGTATTGGCTGTGATGTGATAATATTTGAATTTGTTTGGATATTAAGTGTGGTTTTCCAATTTTTCATTACTGTGTTTAGGAACTGTATTAGTTTAGGATCTACTTTGTGTATTTCCAATATTTGTAGTAACCATGAGTGGGGTACACTATCAAAAGGTTTTTGGTAATCAATGTATGCGTAGTGTAGCAACCTTTCTTTAGTTTGATATGTCACCTCTGCATCTATTATCAGTTGCTCTTTGGATCATTGTGCTCCTTTGCAACAGCCTTTTTGTACTTCATTTATAATTTTGGTCTGTGTTGTATGTGTCATTAATTTCTGTGTAATGACTGAAGTTAATATTTTGTATATTGTTGGTAGGCATTTTATGCGGTGATATTTAGCTGGGTTTGCTGTGTCTGCTTGATCTTTGGGTTTCAGATAAGTTATTCCATGTTTAAGTGTATCAGGGAATGTGTATGGGTCTGCAATGTAACTGTTAAATAATTTAGTTAGATGTGAATGTGTTGAGGTGAACTTCTTTAGCCAGAAATCTGATATTTTATCTTTTCCAGGGGCTTTCCAATTGTGAGTAGAATTAATTGCTTGGGTGACTTCATGTTGCAAAATTATCACTTCAGGCATTTGTGGTATCATCTTGTATGTGTCTGTTTCTGCTTGTATCCACCGTGCATGTCTGTTATGTTGTACCGGGTTTGATCATATGTTGCTCCAGAAGTGTTCCATGTCTGTTATGTTTGGTGGATTATCTATTTTAATGTGTGTGTTATCTATTGTCTGGGAAAATTTCTTTTGGTTTGTGTTGAATGCTTGGTTTTGTTTCCTTCTGTTTTCACTTTTTTGTATCTTCTAAGTCGTTTGGCCAATGCTTGTAATTTCTGCTTCTCTTCATCTAACTGCTCTATCGCTTCTTGTTGTGAGATTTTATCTAACCTTTATCGATTTTTGTCTGATATTTCATTTCTTATAAATTGTGTTAGCTGTCCGATGTCTTTTCTCAGTTTTTCTATTCTGATCCATAGCCTGTGTTGCAATGCTGGTTTTGTGGGTTTCTTCTGTGTGTTGGTTGGTTCTAATTTCTGCCTAGTGTGTATATTTAGTGTAGTGAGTGCTCCTATATAAATCAGTAGTTGTAGCTCTTCCATAGCTGTATTTTCATTTATTTTGTAGTGTATGATTGTGTTGATAGTTGTTATTGTTGTTTCGACTTGTGGGTTATTTGGTGGTCTATGCAAGAATGGTCTAATGTCTGTATTTGTGTCTTTGTATTCTATATATGTCAGCTGAAATTTTTCTTCTATATCTAACATGTGTGTCACTTCATGTTCTATTTGTGCTTGTTCTGGTGGCTGTCTTAAGATTTCGTTTTCCTCTCATTGTTTAATTGATGCGTGTTGTTCTTTGTTTGTTTGCTCTGGGATGTTTGAGTCCATTACTGTATTTTCTTCTTCTTCTAATTGCACATAATTTTGTTCTAGAATTTGTTGTACTTGTTGTTTGATGTTTTCTAATTCTGACTGGGGTATCCTGTTATTTTTGATTATTACACGGATCTGATCAGCTAGTCATTGTTCTGTTAAACATTTTAATTCTGGGTATCTGGTAATAAATGTTGTGTATACTTCTGATCTGTATCCAGTTGCGTTTGTTCCTAAGTTTGTTGCTTGGTAATAACAGTACATGAGTTGTCGGTTAACTTCATCTTACTATCTCATCGAATGTCTTTGTTTTCCTTCTAGAGTAGTTGCAGGAAGCATATCCTGCAAAAACACCTCTATTTGGATTTAAATCAATTTCCGTGTGGCTAGCAGTGTCATTACTATTGTGGTCGGGCATAGGGTTCAAGCGTCGTCCCTGACCATGACAGCGCTTGTCCGAGGCTTCATTAGTTCTGTCCTGAACCAACTAATCACACTAAAAGGGGGTTAGCGCTATTAGTGGTTTGTTCTTTTCGTCGCCTTTTACGACTGGTAGAACATAACAGAGGCCTATTCTTTTCCCGGGCCTCCACGGGGATTATTATTATTATTATTATTTTTCATATGATCACACAGAATAGTAATCGAGATACTAATAATGTAAATAACCAATAAATCCTGCTTATGGACCGTAAAAAAAGTTTAATGAACTGGAGTTGAAAGCCACATCCACTTTCTCGTATCAAGTATCTGTTTCATCATGGGTAGAATGCGCGCAGACCAATATTTTGTTTGGAAGCCGCCAGAGATCGTAGCGAGTCTCTTCAAGAATACCACATGTCTTAGTTCTAGGACTTACAGAGAGAATACGATGTTAGCAAAGCGGCCAAAACAAAATAGAGTAGGTGATGAATAGTTGACAACATTCCAAAAATACAAGCAGACATGACAAAAATGTTTGCATGTCTTTTGTGAAATACATTAAGTTTCTCATAATAATCGTATGATCCATGTTAAAGAGAGTATACAGCAATTGAAAATAAAATCTAACAACAGGAATAAAGGTGCAGAGATACTGCATATTACTACTAGTGTTATGAACTATGATTGATAATTTCCTGATGCCAGTCAGTGATGTCGACAAAGAATAATACGAAATAATATGGACAGGAAGGCGCTTCTAAGGATCAGAACAGAGGAACTTAAAGCAGTTGTGGATAGACCCAAATTTCCGTGATAGTCAGCGACTTGGCTCCCTGCTGTGTTTGTGTCTCTCCATTCTTAGCCACGCTCGGGAGCAACGCGGTCTAGGACGTCGTGTCACTGCCAGTGCGGATTCCCCCGTCGGAGGTTCGAGCCCTCCCTCAGGCATGGGTGTGTGTGTCGCCCATAGCGTAAGTTAGTTTAAGTTAGATTAAGTAGTGTGTAGGCTTAGGGACCGATGGCCTCCCATAGTTTGGTCCCATAAGACCTTACCACAAATTTCAAATGTTTTCTCCATTTTTCTGACACACCCTCGTAGCAAATCGTAGAGAAATGTGCGAGATAGGTTAGAGGTGTCCAAAGTCAATTGCTAGCAGAGACAACGCTTATTTTTTGAATAAGTATTGTTCCTGAGCTTCAACTGGGAGTTAATAGTTGCTAAATTAACTATGTCATTGACAACACGGGAGGGACCATGTTCCGAATTTCTTTTACGGTTCTCCACCTATAAACAGCATATCGGCTGTACAAATATACAGCATATGGAGAAGAAGCTTTTGAGCAGCATTTTATCAAAAACGTTTATGAAAACTCTAACACCAAAGGGATTGAACTTTATACCAAATTGTAGGTAGACGTCAATATTGATATGATTACGATTACATAATTGTCTTTAATTTCTGATTTAATAAATCAGTACAATTTTAATCCTCCAAGTTCTGCAGTTGGTGTTGCTAAACGCGATTTCACGGAATTGAAGAGAGTCTAGATTTGTTCCTGTGGAATCTCCATTCACGCAGGTTGTATGCAAGTCTACAACAAGGTTGCTGGAAAATCATAACGTAAAAACCGGTGGCCAATATATCACAGAGACGGACAACTTGTCAGAAACGCTTACAGGCAGGGTAATGAGCAGTATCAGTCGAGCAGCGGAGAGGGTTTCCACATTTTAGGCATGTGATGTGAACATGCACTGTCGTCCTGAGAATGTTATGTGAAATTTCCTCAAGAAGAGATTCACTTACCTCTGCAAGGTAAGGCTGCTACTGCGCCAGCAGTGGTCGTACGTCGTATGTATCGGCGCGTAGATCGTTCTTGGCTTTTCCCTGCTGGAGCGTTAATCAATCTGCGGTCATCAAGCTAGCGTCCAACACGTATAAGTGACTATAGTATACTTTGTAGAAGGACTGGACCGAAGATGTTGCTTTTCGTTACTCAGTGTGACAGTCATTTTTTTCTTTGATTATTTACTCTAATACTATTTACTAGGCTACTACTTTACAGTAGACTGTATTACCTGTCTATAACTATATTTCTGTAATAATTACTGTTAAAAAAGTAAAACTTTCATATTTTTATCGCCATTAATATCGCTAAGTGATTCCCACAAGGTTCAGTTTTGGGTCCATTTCAATTCGTTATGACCATTCACTTAACATTCACCAAGCAGAACTAGTACTTATTTGCAGCAGACAATACTAGTCTTATAATACATATTACAGAAGAAACATTTAATGAATTTCTTCAAGCAATTATTAAGTGATTCTCTGAAAATCCACTCTCAATTTTGATGCCAGACCGCGACTGGATTCGTGAACCTTTGCCTTTCGCGGGAAACTGCTGTCAACTTCAGCGAATTCTCCTGCAACCTTGCGTAATTAGCACTCCTGGAAGAAAGGGTATTGTGGAGACGTGACTTAGCCACAGCCTGGATGATTTTTTCCAGAATATATTTCCATTCTGTAGCAGAGTGTCCGCTGATTTGAAATTTCCTGGCAGATCGGAACTGTTAAAAAAACCTGTGAAAGTTTGACTAACACTCGTGTTGTTGAATAAAAGCAGGAAAGATCGTTGACCGGCTGCCAGTCTTCTGGTTCCTCCTGAGAAATGCCAGTGAGCCGCTGTGACGAAATGGGCAGCGGCAGCGCCTCCACACCGGGAGGAGGCAGCGCTTTTCGCTGCGGATGTGGCACCTGGAGAGGACCCTTGACCCTGCTGGAGGTGTCTGGAGGTCGCTGCAGACATTCCTCGCGCGTCGAGTGGGGCTTCCCTGTCGCCAGCAGCCAGCTGGTTGGCTGCTGAAGAACCTGACCAAATCAAGAGGGAAACCGGATTTCCAGAATACGGTTGTTGTAGTTCTTCTCCCTGCTCCATGCCCTCCATTGACTACTTCTACACTAGAGATTATATATATATATATATATATATATATATATATATATATATCAATTGTTTTATCTCTGTTCTATCCAGTTTAACCATGAAATCTACACTACTGGCCATTAAAATTGCTACACCACGAAGATGACGTGCTGCAGACGCGAAATTTAACTGACAGGAAGAAGATGCTGTGATATGCAAATGATTAGCTTTTCAGAGCATTCACACAAGGTTGGCGCCGGTGGGTACACGTACAACGTGCTGACATGAGAAAGGTTTCTCCTAGAGAGACGAGATACTGGCAGAAGTAAGGCTGTGAGTACCGGCCGTGAGTCGTGCTTCGGTAGCTCAGATGGTAGAGCACTTGCCCGCGAAAGGCGAAGGTCCCGAGTTCGAGTCTCGGTCGGGTACACAGTTTTAATCTGCCAGGAAGTTTCATATCAGCGGACACTCCGCTGTAGAGTGAAAATCTCATTCTGTAGTGTAAACAGTTTACTAAACAAGTTACATTTTCTAAGTGTTCAGTCAATGCTTCCCCACAACGTTAACTACTTGATCGATACAGATTTAGTTATTTGTAACTGTAATCCCTAAGTGTTTAGCTGAGTTTACAGCCTTTAGAGTAGTGATATCTATCATGTAACAGGAATTTAGCTGAATGTTTTTAGTGGCTCATGTGGACGACTTCGCAATTTTCATGATTTAGAGTCAATTGCAAATATTTGCACTATACAGATATTGTATCTAAATCATTTTTTAACTAGTGTTGATCAATTGATGTTTTTAAAACGGTAAATGAGAGAATCATCTGGAGAGAATCTAATAGGACAGCTCAGATTGTCTCTTATATCATTCATATAGATCAGTAACAATAGAGGGCCCATAGCACTTGCTTGGGGAACGCCAGATATTACTTCTGTTTTACTCTATCGCTTTCCGTCAGTTATTGCAAAGTGTTACCTTTCTGACAGGAAATCACGAACCCAGTCAAACAACTGGCACGCACTTTAATTAGAAGTCGCCTTTGAGGAACGGTATCAAAAGCCTTCTGGAAATCTAAATATGAGATTCTATGATAAATTTAAACTGAAACAGTAGCAACCCCGGGCATGTGATTAGTGAGTCAGACATGTCACTCACCACCATCTGAAATATAACTCAGACATATATTCAGTTTTGAGTAATGTAATGTTAGTCTTAAATTTATTGGGTACACATCAGGAAACTGTGGTGTGTCCTCGAAAGAGATGGCTAACGAAATACAGGGTGTCTATAATTAAAGTTCCGGTTTCATAACGCTGTACAAAGTGAACCACTGCTTAGACTGAAGTCAAATTTGAACAGCGTATTATTGACGCAGGGGAAACACCATGGGACAAAAAAATAAGGAAAATTTGAGCAATATATGGTGCTGTAAGTGTCAGAATATGCACACCAACAGATGGGTGGCACAGGGCTATTCCTCAGTTAGCGTCCGAGGCACAAAATAACTCCATGACGGATCGGATGCTGCTGGTAAAGCTACTGTGCGTCACTAGCCCTGCACAAGTTCCCAACACTCAAGGGTATCGAGAAAGAGGTTGGCCCGATGCCTGTTAAGGCTCCGGGGGAAACGACTGCAGAATTTGAAAAGACCGGTTCTTTTGAAGTGCAGTGTGCAATGTGCTCATCTGCCGGCAAGACAAATGTTCGCTCTCGTTTGCCACAAATTTCTTGTATTCAGCTCTTCCTCATCAGCTATGTAATCTTTCCATATAATATTCAGCATCCTTCTGTAGCACCACGTTTCAAAAGCTTCCATTCTCTTATCTAAGCTGTTTATCGTCCGTGTTTCACTTCCATACATGGCTACGCTCTACACAAATACCTCCAGGAATGACTTCACAACACTTACAGCTACAATGAAGTCCGCCTCCGCTGCGCAGCGGCAGCGTTACCGTTACCGACTACCATTCAGGGGGCCAGGGTTCGACTCCGGCAGGGGACTGAGTGTTGTGTGTCCATCATCATTTACATTATCATAAACTCGCAAGTCGCCGATGTGGCGTCACCTAGAAAGGACTTGCAATATGGCGGCCGAACTCCCCCGAAATAAACCTCCCGGCCAACAAAGCCACACGACCATTTTTTTTTCCATCTGTACTGAAGAACCAAATAAACTTGTACACCTGCTTAATATCGTGTAGGATCCCCACGGGTACGGAGAAGTGCCACAGCACGACGTGGGATGGACTAATGTCTGAAGTAGTGCTGTAGGGAATTGACACCATGAATCCTGCAGGGCTGTCCTTAAATCCGCAAGAGGAGTGGGTGGAGATCTCTTTCGAACAGAATGTTGCAAGGTTCCCCAGATATGCTCAATAATGGTCATGTCTCGGGTGCTTGGTAGCCAGCGGAAGTGTTTAAAACTCAGAAGAGTGTTCCTGGAGCCACTCTGTAGCAGTTCTGGACGTGTTGGGTGTCGCATTGTCCTGCTGGAATTTCCATTCAGAATGCGCAATGGACATGAATGGGTGCACGTGATCAGACAAGATGCTTATATCTGTGTCACCTGTAAGTCATATCTAGACTCCAACTGCACACGCCCCATACCATTACAGAACCTCCACCAGCTTGTACAGTCCCCTGCCGATACCTACGGATTTAAGATGTTGTCTCCATACCCGTACACGTCCATCTGCTCGCTACTGTTTGAAACGAGACTCGTTCGAGCAACAACATGTTTCTAGTCGTCAAAAGTCCAATGTCGGTGTTGACGGGCCATGGCGAGGCGCTAAAGCTTTGTGTCTTGCAGTCTTAAAGGGTGCACGAGTGGGCCCTCGGCTCCAAAAGCCATATCGATGATGTTTCGCTGAATGGTTCGCATGCTGACACTTGTTTATGGCCCAGCATTGAAATCGTCAGCCATTTGCGACAGGGTTGCACTTCCGTCAAGTTGAACGATTCCCTTCAGCCGTCGTTGGTCCCGTTCTTGCAAGATCATACTCCGGTCGCAACGGTATTGGAAATTTGGTGTTTTACCGGATTCCTGATACGCACGGTATACTCATGAAATGGTAGTACGGGAAATTCGCCACTTCATCGCTACCTCGGAGATGCAATCACTCGTCCGCCGACTATAACAGCACGTTCAAACTCATGTAAATCTTTATAACCTGCCATTGTAGCAGCAGTAACTGACCTAACAACTGCGCCAGACACTTGTCTTATGTAGGCCTTACCATCTGCAGCACAGTCTTTTGCTTGTTTAAATATCTCTTTATTTGAGTACGCATGCCTATACCAGTTACTTTGACGCTTCAGTGTACATTGAAGAATATAGTTTCCATATAAGGCGAAAGTAAGGTATGTTAATCGTATACAAATTTCAGTTAACAGATCACTTAGCATTAACCGAATTCCTCATCCATAGTAGACTGAACAAGAAAATAACTTTGAAAATCAACCATTTTCCTGTCTTGCTACATATATTATTCTTTGATCAAATAAATCATAATAGTAGAACAATAATAGCTTGTTTCCTTTTTAAGTCTCTTAGCTCTATTAACTCGTACAGCCCGTGGAGACGAGTGGTGAAAGCCACTAGAAGGCTTAGCGAAATAAGTAGTAGAAGCCAGCTCGAAAATTTATTCACGCTGCAGTAAAATTTACGACTTCTTTGTTGTCGCGAGAATAATGGCAGAGTTCCTACAAGTGACGCCAGCGAAAAACATCGTAACGCAGCAGGTACCGGTAGTATTCAAGGGGACCGCGGCATTGACCGTGAGCGTTATGTGCAAATTTCTGCTAGCCTCTCTTTTTGGTATGTCAGCAACCATTGTCTACCCGTTAGGTGAGTTAAGCAACGGACCTCAAAGTGGTATGCGAATGTGATGTTTAATTTGTAAATGTTCAAACAAAATGTATTCTCCATTAGGAGATATCGGTATGAAGATGTATTTGTCGAAACGTTTACCATATTTGCTAGCAATGCTGAAGTTCTCCATCCTGTTGTTAGATGACTCTAACATTCCAGAAATGTCTGCTTTTAAACTTGCAGCGCAAATCGACGTCTGATGACGATAGAAACTATATAAGCTCCTCTTTATGTGTTTCTGTATGAAATTTAGCCCAAATTTACCTCTCACTCTATAAAAAGTCTACGTATTACTAAAACTATGTACCCACAAAGTATTACCCAACTTTAACTCGTATCCTAACCTTTGACCAAACAAAACCTAATTTGAACTGAACTGTGACTTGTCTGAATACAACTTGTCTTAATATTAAATTGCAACTAAAGTAAAACAATTATCTGGCCATAATAAAAATTTCTACTCATCTGGGGTCTTGACAACACTGTTGCAGTTTTCTCTAAAGCACAGCAGCAAACAGCAAGCAGGCCGGGTCATCATCATCATCATCATTTAAGACTGATTATGCCTTTCAGCGTTCAGTCTGGAGCATAGCCCCCCTTATACAGTTCCTCCATGATCCCCTATTCAGTGCTAACATTGGTGCCTCTTCTGATGTTAAACCTATTACTTCAAAATCATTCTTAACCGAATCCAGGTACCTTCTCCTCGGTCTGCCCCGACTCCTCCTACCCTCTACTGCTGAATCCATGAGTCTCTTGGGTAACCTTGCTTCTTCCATGCGTGTAACATGACCCCACCATCTAAGCCTGTTCGCCCTGACTGCTACATCTATAGAGTTCATTCCCAGTTTTCCTTTGATTTCCTCATTGTGGACACCCTCCTGCCATTGTTACCATCTACTAGTACCTGCAATCATCCTAGCTACTTTCATATCCGTAACCTTAACCTTGTTGACAAGGTAACCTGAATCCACCCAGCTTTCGCTCCCGTACAACAAAGTTGGTCGAAAGATTGAACGGTGCACAGATAACTTAGTCTTGGTACTGACTTCCTTCTTGCAGAAGAGAGTAGATCGTAGCTGAGCGCTCACTGCATTAGTTTTGCTACACCTCGCTGGCAACAATCAGAGCAGGCCGGGTCTAAGCTAGATTTCTGTTTTTAAATAAAATTTCCGAACAATATTCAAACTGTTGCATATCATAAGATGAAACGTAGTAATGCGTTGCAATAAACCTCCTTCGTTTAACCAATATTTCACTGTCTTTTGTCGCTGAAAACTGTTGCAGTACGTGTTTCTTTTCTTTTTTTTCTTTTTATTTTATTTTTTTTAATTGAAGCTTGGAAGGTATTCTTCAGAACATTTACTGGCACAACTGACGTCGTCCGAACCACAATTCATGGAATCGCCACAGTTATTTCCTATTTCTTCTAACGTATCCTAATTTCAAACGAAATGTCGATATCATTCGAATGAATGTCAAGGAAATCAACTAACAAATGACACATATGTACTCCCTCAGAAGAAGTGGGTGATTTCGGCTGGAAACCATATTCTTCACATTTCATCATTGCTAAATTGAGAACGCTAATTGGATTCCACATTATTGTGAAACTGGAAGAAAAAAAAGCATTATTTGCAGGCATGCCTTACAAAAGCACAGTAAATATTAGTTCAGCTTTATCTGTATTGTCAATACTTAAAAATAATGCAAAAGGCCACTGATAATTTGTAATAGATGTTACTTGAGTGACTAATTGGAGATAACAGTAACTGTGTACTGTAGTGTCAGAGAAACTATCAACGAACGGTAACCTGCTACCTCCGCCTTGGCGCTGTCAATTTGGCAATTATCAGCTATTTTTTTAATACTTGCAGTGCC
Source organism: Schistocerca americana (assembly GCF_021461395.2). NCBI lineage: Eukaryota > Metazoa > Arthropoda > Insecta > Orthoptera > Acrididae > Schistocerca > Schistocerca americana. Next base: position 241,026,906 of record NC_060126.1, read on the forward strand.
TCTTAGCAGCTAAAATTTTGACAGTACATTTCTCTCATTGTCTTCTTCCTGTGCAAAAAATTTCAGGGTAGTTTTCGACATGCTGGTACTTTTTGCCGATGATACAAGTATAGGTATCACACCCGAAAGACAAGAATTAACTGGTGAAATTGTAAGCGATGTTTTTCAGAAAATCATTAAGAGGGTCTCTGCAAATGGGCTCTCATTAAACTTTGACAAAACACAGTATATACAGTTCCACACAGTAAATGGAATGACCCCATTAATAAATATAGACTTCGATCAGAAATCGGTAGCTAAGGTAGAATATTCAAAATTTCTAGGTGTATGCATTGATGAGGGGTTGGACTGGAAAAAACACACTGAGGATCTGCTGAGTTCAGCTACTTATGCTATTAGGGTCTTTGCAAATTTTGGCGATATACATCAGAGTAAATTAGCTTACCACGCCTAGATTCATTCTCTGCTTTCGTATGGAATTATATTCTGGGGTAACTCATCATTGAGTAAAAGAGTGTTCATTGCACAAAAGCGTGTAATCAGAATAATTGCTGGAGCTCATCCAAGATCATCCTGTAGATTCTTATTTAAACAGCTATGGATCTTCACTGTAGCCTCACAATATATATATTCACTTAAGAAATTTTTTATTAACAATGCGAACGAATTCAAAAGTAATAGCAGTGTACATGGCTACAACACTAGGAGAAAGGATGATCTTCTCAACTCAAGGTTAAATCTAACTTTGTTTAAGGGGGTAAATTATGCTGCCACAAAAGTCTTTGGTCACTTACCTAATAGCATCAAAAGTCTGACAGATAGCCATATAGCATTTAAAAGGAAATTAAAAGAATTTCTTAATAGCAACTCCTTCTACTCATTAGATGAATTTTTGAATATAGTAAGTGGGTAATTTCCCAACTCCACAAAAAAAATATTGAGTGTCATGTAATATTTTGTCTAATGTAATATCTTGTATAGGCACCTTTGATTAACCTGACACGTTCCACATCATTACGAAGTGTCGTATTCATGATCTATGGAACAAGTACTAATCTAATCTAATCTAATCTATGGAAAGAATAACTATTCCTACGAAATGATATTCCAAAGCGAACAATGACTGGAAATGGGTAAAACGTTAACAGATAATTTCTACAAATACCAAACAGCTTAATCAGTTGATCTCTTAATGCATGGCTCATGGTCGTGGCGTGGTCTTCCTCTCAGCTCTGAGCAAATTAGCTTGCTAACAATAAGCATTCCGACAAACTAGCTGCGCAGTGCTTCAGTCTTACCTCAGACTTCTCATCAAAAATAATAACATTGTCCAAAATTTATATTCTTTTCGCCTTCCAATATATACATCTTATTCATCCCTATACATATAATATATACATCATTCATCATATTCATCTGTCCTTTACAATACATCTTTCTTCATATAACACATACAATTACAAGTCAACACAGCACTACTGTAAACGTTAGTTAGGTTTAAGTAGTTCTAAGTTCTAGGGGACTGATGGCCTCGGGTGTTAAGCCCCATAGTGCACAGAGCCATTTGAACCATTTCTTTTTTCTACCACGTTTCAACTAAGAATGTATCCGACTGTGCAGAAGCAAAGACTGTGTCACGACAACACCAGAGATTTTTTAACAGTAATATAACTTGCTCCCTCTCTGACGTGCACATCGATAACTTACAAAAATCGGGTTTGATAGGAATGTAACGAGGATAAAATCCTCAACGTTATGGAGAGGGACATACAAAACAAATATAAAGAGAAAAATAGTTTTGCAAAAATATGAGTTAAAAAACTATAAGTAAAAAATTTTTACAAAATTCAAGAATATGTTAATGAAGTAATCAGTAGAATTCACCAGACATAGGTTATCATGTTTCATGAAGTCTATGAGAAAGTTCTGCACAGGTTTTTTTTGAAAATTTATGTGTCACATTCTGTATTGTAGTAAGCAGTATTTGCGATCTACACTGTTTCTGTAGCACACAGGAAGTAGGTTCGCGTGTCTATATCACACAAGGCTTACATTTCTGAAGCACAGTCACGTATTGCAGTAGTAATTTGCAGGATGAAAGTAGGCAGTAGAGTGTCCTTGTCACAAACAACCAAACTTTCTTTAGATCGTTGCAATTATGTCACTGTTGTGGCAATTTTCGTGGATGCTACTGACCACCCCACACATGCATAAACACTAAAATACGTAGTAGAATCTGCTTGAAGCAGACTGTGTATCCACTGATAATTGCAAAGTCATCTTTTAGTATCGAAAAGTTTCTTTTGAAAGCCAGTTGCAGCTCGTATCGGTGAAGTATGCCAACATTTGGCAGAGAGTATTTCAGTATACAATCAATAGGCATATTTGGTCTGCACAGGCAAGGCTCAATCATTTGTGGTGAATGGTGAATCAGTTACAGTTCGCTACATTTACAATACAAAATTAGATATATTACGACAGAAGTAAAAAGATTTTACGTAGCTGTACATGTGGACTGCACATGTAGTGTAATGTTAATAACAGATTTCTATCTCTATAAAAAGTAAGAAAACATGTCACCATATTTTTATAATAATCAATTACAGGAACATTAGACAAGTAGATCATGTGAAACAGAGAACAGTAATAGGCATGGTAAGAAACAATAATTATATGTGTACAGAAGGGCTACAGAAAATTCTAAATCTATTGAAATAAATATGTATGCATGAAACCATTAAAATATTAGAAAGTATAAGGAATAAAGTAAATGGAGACTCATAAGGATAGTGAACACACACAAGAAATAAGCACGTGAGGATAGTGGTCTCACACACACAGATAAGGAGAACAAAAATATATTGTTAGGAAAACCATGGATTATGGAGTAACCAAGGTTCATATCGAAGAATACTTTATGCAGTCGATCAAACGTCAGTCTATTATTATACCTAATATGGTCACTAATTAGCACGCTGTCTCATTGTATTTAATTCTTTAGTTTGTGCATCTTTAAAAAATTTTACTTATTATTTCATCAAACATCCAACAAAAAACACTGTCAACTTTATCTCTGTCCTTCTTTTTGTCATATTTTTCATAGAGTTTTGTAAGTTCATATTATTTAGTTCCGTTGCCATACCTAACCATTTGTCATCTTTGCTCTAGCTAATCATAATTCATCTGATATTTACCAAACCTAATCATTTCAGCTCAAATTCATCTTTGTAATAATTTCTTTGTTCAAGCATATGTTGTAAAACTTCTTTTCTTAACTTTTCCTCTCTGCTTCCTCCTTACACATTTTTCATGACCTATGAGAGCTGAATAAAATACTACACTTAACAGAATTATTATACTAATAGTGCTCCAACCTACAGTAATAATTTATACAGAGCATATACGTTATAAGGAATCTCAATAAATAAAGTATATGCAACAGGAAAATTCAGCTTGAAAATTCCTTAAAGTAAGGCAACGCATGTTATTATGTTGCGTCATATGTAAATACAAGAAGACACTTAGTCTGCAATGTCACACATGTTGGTAGAAAGATATAGATATAAAAGAATGTTATCCCGTGCTGTGGCCAAGAGAATAAAGCAGAACAAATCATCAACAGTATCCCAATTACTTGCTGCATCTCCTTTCTCTAATTGCTTTTTTTCTCTTTTTTTATTCTAGGTATCCATTTGACACCTCATGAGTCATGAGTTTCATCGTCACTTCGAAAATTTCCCAAACACCTAGACTAATGGACAATGTTGTTATGACATCGTTTCATACATATGTAAAATTTATCTGTCAGACAAAGAAGAGGCAGATTGGCTCCACAGAAATTCAATAGAAGTTTAGTTTTGCATGCATGTCACTATATGCAAATCAGAATAAATGTCATGCATTAGCATTCACAATAAAATAGATGCTACCACAAAGGGAAGTCAGGTGTTGTATGCTAAAAGAAAATCACAGATTCAATGCCGAATCAGACATTTGCAAAACATTTTTCTTGCACAAATGGAGACAAAAACGTACACATCTCGAATTACTGTAAAATTTGCATAACTGTTACGTGCTGTGTTGTTCAGAAGAAAAAGATACCACTGTAGGTTCAGTGAAATGATTAAATAATTTGCATCAGATATTCATAAACTCCATACCAATGAAATAACTGTGTTGTCTCATATCGTGTTACCTTCATTCACTGTCATCATACAACCACAGACTTGCATTTTATTCTTATAAACACGAAGTGCATCTACACGTCATAAAAATTGACAGCAATAAGAAAAAGTGTCTCTATGCCCCAATCAGTACCCACTTACTCTTTTTCTACATTAACAATCATAATCATTTTCTCATTCTATTACATTATGCATCACAAATTTCATAACCATCGTCTCGTGTACCTAGCCAACATAAATCTAATTATCCTATTACAAAATTAATCACTTTCGTTGTCTTCGTCTCAATGTACACTTTAAATAACAATTCTCTAATCTGTTTTCATTTCCACATAAACAACATCTCATAACTATACTATTTCACTTCAGTAACCACAGCTTCACAACCTCACAATTAGAGCCATGGAACGTGCCACATTTACCCGCCCAAGCCGTTCTGCCTGTAATTATATATATATATATATATATATATATATATATATATATATATACATATATATATATATATCTTCATCTAACAGATACAATCAGAAGTCAACACAGCCGTACAGAATACGTCCATCACCTACCACACTTCAACTAACAAAGTATCAGAGACCAAGATTATGCCACAACAAGACTAAGGATATTTATCAGTAACATAACTCGCTCTCTCTGTGACGTGCACATCGATAACATTAAATCAAACTGACATTCACGTCTTACAACTTTTGTAGAGATAGACTCCACATTTTTGGATGCATACATTTAAGTTAAAAAAATACGATGCTACTAGTTTTGTCCATTTCTGTGTTTCTCAAAAACTATAATGATTCGTTACATATCCAGTTACAACCTATCTAGTTTTGTACGTGGTGCGATTTGTATAAAAAATTTGTCTGTTGCAGTATAAGTAGTCGAGGAATGCCACTTGAAGGTAATTGCACCTGATGGCCAGAAGCGAATCTCGTTCGAACAACAGACTTGCCTTTCTTAGTATATACTTGAAATTGTAAAAGAAACATAAGGCATAAAAAATATTCCATTCTGATTAAAGAATAAAAAAGAAAACAGTAATATACCATCATAACTCCAGTAGTCTCATCTATACAGTGACCTACATATACCTACAAATACACTGAGCTCGATTTTTAATAATCGGAGCTGAAAACATTGCTTTCATGTTACTTTGTTTAAAAACTGTAACAGGTTTTGCCTACAAAAAAGACTGTCTTAAAAGTACCCCATTGCTTTCAACGTAATGCCATGATACAAAGAACAGCACTTACTCTTTTCTTACAACCTCTGACCTCGCTAAACCACAGCAATTTCCGTGTTTCTGTCAGAAACAGGATTTTATGAAAACCAACTGCCTGCCATTGTGGCCGAGTGGTTCTAGGCGCTTCAGTCTGGAACCGCCCGACTGCTACGGTAGCAGGTTCGAATCCTGCCTCGGCCATGGATGTGTGTGCTGTCCTTAGGTTAGTTAGGTTTACGTAGTTCTAAGTTCTAGGGGACTGATGACCACAGACCTTAAGTACCATAGTCCTCAGAGCCATTTGGACCATCAGACATGAAAGAATCTCTTCAATGGATGTAGTACTCGTCATACGAATTAAGAGCAAGAGCCTGTGCAGATCTTCCCAGAAGCTAGCACCGACAGAAGCACAGATGTTCACTCCAGAACATGTCCTCTTCGTCCCAAAATCGTGTTCTAGAACTTTTTCTTCAATTTTCAATGCTCTGGGATTTAGACGTTTAGAATTGTGGGCTCTAAAGTATCAGTCGCTATCGAAAACCCCAAAAAGTTAGTTTAACGGCATTGTTCAGTATTCTAAGGACAGTCTACACGTAGCGAAAGTGTTAATCCTCATTGCTGTGTGATCTGCTGATAAAAATTTCTAACTTTTCGAAACCGTGTTGATAGCCATCATTAACTAATTAATTTATGAACCTCAAGGTGGGAAGGTGAGTAGAATGGGGAGAAGGGGTGACTGGCACAGAGTTGGGCGATTTTTGTTCTAAATAAGTCACTTCCTTAGTTTTTATGTCTGCTCATAAATTCAAAAAATCTATATGCTTATTTTCCTACCTCCGTTTGCACTTCACTGGACCAGTGTAAAACTGCTAGTCGATGATTCAATGTGTCGATACCTAAAACGAAGAATGATTAAAAAAAGGCGTAATAATAGTGGTAGGGGATACTATTCACAATTCCGCCTCTAGCTAGCTCTGTAAGTTTAATATATTTTCTTATTCAATTTTTAAATGATGAAATTCACTTTTTATGGGCTGTAGTCCCTTTCTGAAATCAGAAAAATGCTTTGGTAAACTAAGGTTTTTTAAATCTGAAAACATGTTCCAAGGCACGACACGGTCATATACATAGGAGCAAATATTTTATTGAAATTTTAAAGCGTTGTAATCGAGAACGTCTTATAAGTACTGTATTTGGTCGTCCGTCTGTTACATCGTTACTCTGCTACACATTAGCCATCACGAAGAGAAGAAATTTAAGCAGAGGTATTATCAAAAACTAGATAGATGTTAAACGAATGTTGAAATTGAAGCTAATGGAAATGAAAACAGATTTTCATTTCAAAACAGGTAAAATTGTTAACACATTAACTAAAATCAATTTGCAGGTATGAGATGGTCCACGGTAGACGACCTACTTCTGTTGAAGGCACAAAATGGTGCACGATCGACAAGATATGGCTTCACACTCCACAAGCAATGTAATCCGTTTTAAAAATATATGGAATTACACTTACCCTAAAATTCTGCAACTGAAGCATTAAGACCATATTCCAAATAGCTTAAATATGTGGAGTAGAACTCAAAAAACTTTGAAATGCTGCACAAAGTACAACCTCATGTCTAGTGACAACAGAAGATGTAGAAAAAGGCAGAAAACGATTATAGAGGTCTCTAGTGCTCATTCCTCCATATGATTCTATAATAAAACACTAAAATGAAGTACCGACTAAAATGCCTAAATTTTTCCTAGGTACACTGTCGTGTAGGTGCAACACTCTTCGCTAACAATAACAATAACGACTCTGTTCCAGATGACATTAACAAATTAGTGGAAGATACTTGTTGAGAGTTTCAATGCCACTACAGGAAACAATTCACCGAAACAGGGGGAAGTAATACGATAGACGACGAATGAGTAGCTTTCAGAGAGGAAATAGTGAAGATATAAAAGGCAAAAGGAGCATACCCAGTATAAATCGTTGGATAACGCAAGAGTAACTGAATATAATTACGAAAAGAAAACAAATTTTAAGTGCAGCAAATGGTGGAAAAGCAAATACAGGAGTCTTAAAAATAAGACCGACAGAAATTGCCCAACGGTGAATCAGGATTGGCGAGAAGCGAAATGTAAAGCATGGATGAGAGTGGCAAAGATAAATGCTGCCTATAGAAAAATAAAAACTTTGAATAAAGGGTAAGCACCTATATGAATAACAAGAGCTTAGATGAAACGCCAGAACCAACCGAATAATTGACGAATGAAAGTGAGAAACACTATAAAGGATGGATTCCAACTCCACTTAAAAAATTTCCGAACTTGTTTGAAGGTATGTTCTTTCTTTTTTGCTGAAAAGGACCCGAAATCTCCGATTGCTCGTTATAAAGTTGTACCGTAACTATGATTTTTGCCTTAATTATCAATTTTTAAGAACATGCCTACACAACAGTATAAAAATCTGTATTACGCGATCACCAAGTAACACGGAAAGATCCGGTTTCTTGTACGCGACTATAAACAAGTGCTGGGGTAGTATTATGTTGTCGCCTTTGCTGCAGGAACTTCTTCAGTATAACATCGTGGTCTTATTCAGTGAACCCATGCATGAGGAGCATATCTGACAGCTCTTCATGAGTGAACCGATCCATACTGGTTTCTATCACTGTTATAGTAAAATAACACTGCCACAAATCAAACCCGTACAAAACCCAGCAGACTCGAAGACTAAGTATAAAGTCGACATTATTGTTGTGGTTTTCAGTCCAAAGACTGGTTTGATGCAGCTCCCCATGCTAGCCTATCCTGTGCAAGTTGCTTTGTCTCCAAGTACCTACTGCAACCTCCATCCTTCTGAAACTGCTTAGTGTATTCATCTCTTGGTCTCTCTCTACCCTCCACGCTGCCATCCAATACTAAATTGGTGATCCCTTGACGCCTCATAACATGTTCTATCAACCGATCCCTTTTTCTAGTCAAGTTGTGCTACATATTCCTCTTCTCCCCAGTTCTATCCAGTACCTCCTCATTAGTTGTGTGATCTATCCATTTAATATTCAGCATCCTTCTATAGCACCACATTTCGAAATCCTCTATCCTCTTCTTGTCTAAAGTATTCATCGTCCATGTTTCACTTCCATGTATGGCTACACTCCACACACATACTTTCGGAAAGGACTATCTGACACTTAAATCTATGCTCGATGTTAACAAATTTCTCTACATTTTATATCTCCTCTACTTCGACGATCATCAGTTACTTTGCTCCCCAAATAGTAAAACTCATCTACTACTTTAAGTGCCTCATTTCCTCACCGTCGCCTGATTTAATTCATTCTTGTTTTGCTTTTGTTGATTTTCATCTTATATACTCCTTTCAAGACACTGTCCCTTCAGTTCACTGCTCTTCCAGATCCTTTGATGTCTCTCACAGAATTACAATGTCATCGGCAAACCTCAAAGCTTTTATTTCTTCTCCTTGGATTTCAATTCCTACTCCAAATTTTTCTTGTGTATCTTTTACTGCTTGCTCAATACAGAGATTGAATAACATCGGGGATAGGCTACAACCCTGTCTCATTCCCGTCCCAACCACTGCTTCTCTTTCATGCCTCGCGACTCTTATAACTGCCATCTGGTTTCTGCACAAATTGTAAATAGCATTTCGTTCCCTGTATTTGACACCTAGCACCTTCAGAATTTGAAAGATAGTATTCCAGTCAACACTGTCAAAAGCTTTCTCTAAGTCTACAAATGCTAGAAACGTATTTTTGCCTTTCCTTAATATTTCTTCTAAGAAAGTCGTAAAGTCAGTATTGCCTCACGTGTAAATAAGGAACAGGAGTGGCCCCAGCACTGACCCCTGGGGCACCCCTCATTTAACAGTGCCCCACTCGCCGTAGCACTGTATTGAGATGATTTAGTAAGACTAGGAGGATGTTAAATCGCGATAACTCGAATTAGTGTCACTCTGCAGCCGCCATTGCAAGAATAATGGTTTGAAAATTACATTCGTCTTTATTAGTCTCATTAACAAAGTCCAGTGCTATGTGAAACTTATTTACTTTTGCAGAAAGCAGTAGCCGGTGGACAGCTCAAAGGCTTCACTATAGGCGCGAAAACAGCGCGTTATAAATTTGCGAGATATAATCCATATTTGGTCTATATGCGGTAAGTATGGAAGTACTAGGGAAAACGTACGCAGCCCCTTAGACGATTTCAGTATCGGTACCCACAATTTGTTCTTACAGCCTTTATCAAATTTCATCGATATGAGTGTGATTGTACAGCTTGAATTACGACCTATCAGTTCGTGATTTATGTGATAGTATTTTTCGCAAGTGTCTGACGTCATAGCTTGGTCTTAAGAAAACTTACTTAGATCGCTGGAGATTTAAAATAATGACTCATGGGTTTTAAGAAAATTTATATCGTTCACTAGAAATTTAAGGCATTCAATGTTGAACGTTAATTTCAACCTACAAACAAAAAATGAATATTATGCTTTATTGTGCGAAATGACACATAACAATTAAAAAAATATACTACACTGCGCTTTTCTGGAAGTCAGCTAACAGTTAGTAGTCCGCAGACCGATTGGTCTTTCGTTTTGTGTACATTATATGGGTGCAACTGTCGCTTAGAGAGAATTATATTTTCCCACGAACAGCGTATTATTATTTTTAAGCTAACTGTTTCCAAGTGTATAAAAATGAGGTATTTGTGCGTTAGGTATAACAAAATAAGTTCGTGCAGTTTTTTAGACACTCAACCCAGATTCAGGTGGTTGGAGCTTCATGCTCTATGCAGCAATTCCTTATATAGTTTCCTTATTTCTAAGTAAATTTGTTTGGAAAAACATTGATATGTTCAAACAGCTTCTGGACTGGGGTTGCTGTAGCTGCTGCACTGCTATGTCAGTTCAGTCGACACATTCAGCTTACGTCGTAGTAATCTCGGTAACCGGTTCGTTTCGCCAATTTGTCTTATTCACCATCCCGAATAAACATTTGTTATGCGCGAGGTACGCCGTGAGTGTTTTTGCCTGGCGCCGCACCCAGGTCTGCAGGAGTCGGCAGATGACGCTCGCGTACGTTCTTGAAACCGATCCACACATATTTTTAACGGTGACGCGGCTTCATCTAGACACAGACCACTGCCGATGCTGCTGCGATTGGAGTTTGCAACGGGGCCCTCAAGGACACCCTAAGATGGCGTCACTTAAACAAGAAAGGCTTATATCCGCACTTCTGCGACGCCCAACGGACCTAAGAGTCCTTGTAGCAGTTACTAGCGTTTACAATTGGGTTGTTCGGTATCAGGAAAACACTCATTTGCAGCAGTAACGGTCCTGGTTTACCTATTTCAGTACGCTCCATTACCTCGCTCACTTCTTGTTTAATATGCATCAATCTGAGTTAGATTTTTCAGTACGATTGTCTGTGTAGAGGATAGTAGATTGATTAAGGAAAATATCTACCATCAATGTTGCAGTTACTTGTGATAAGAATATTCATCTAAATTTGGCAAATTACTACAAATTCAATGAGAAATGGTTAATTTAATGTCCCCCACAGCTATTTTCCGTCTGCATTCGAAACCATATCTCAGGAACTGTTGTTGGGATTTTGATATGGTTTTACCTAGTAGATAGTGTTGTGATGTACATCACAGAGTGGTGTATTGCAGGCCAAAGATACGTCTGTTTCTCAAAGATGACTACATGACTACAAATGAGAGGCTTAACAAAAGTCAAGACAGTAATTCAAGGAACGATACACGCAGAATCTCATGAGAAGACTGGAGAAAATATACATTGAAAAAGTAACTAGTATACGCATGCGCATTCAAATACAGAGAGATGTAAACAGGCAGAAGACGGTGCTGCAGTCGGGAAGGCCCATATAAGACAACAAGCGCCTGCCAAGTTGATTGATCGGTTACTGCTGCTACAGTGGCAGGTTATCAAGATGTAAGTGAGTTCGAAAGTGCTGTTACAGTTGGTGCACAAGCGATGGGACACCGCATCTCCGAGATAGCGATGAAGTGGGGATTTTCCCGTACGACGATCTCACGAGTGTACCGCGATTATCGGGAATCTGGTAAAACATCAAAACTCCGATAGCGGTGCGATAGGAAAAAGATTCTGCAAGAACGGGACCAACGACGACTGAAGAGAATCGTTCAACGTGACAGAAGTGCAACCTTTCCGCAAATTGTTGCAGATTTCTATGCTGGGCCATCAACAAAAGTCAGCGTGCGAACCATTCAACGAAATGTCATCGATATGGGTTTTCGGAGCCGAAGTCCACTCGTGTAGCCTTAATGATTGCACGACACAAAGCTTTACACCTCGCCTGGCCCCGTGAACACCGACATTGGACTGTTGATGACTGGAAACATGTTGCCTGGTCGGACGAGTCTCGTTTCAGATTGTATCGAGCGGATGAACTTGTACGGGTATGGAGAAGACCTCATGGATCCATGGAACCTGCATGTCAGCAGGGAACTTTTCAAGCTGGTGGGGGCTCTGTAATGGTGTGGGGTATGTGCAGTTGGAGTTATTTGGGACCCCTGTTACGTGTAGATACGACTGTGACAGGTGACACGTATGTAAGCATCCTGTCTGATCGCCTGCATCCATTCATATCCACTGTGCATTGCGACGGACTTGAGCAATCCAGCAGGACAATGCAACACCCCATACGTACATAATTGCTACAGAGTCGCTCCAGGAACACTCTTCTGAGTTTAAACTCCCGCTGGCCACCAAACTCCCCAGAATTTTAGAACATGTTTTTTGCTCGTGTATCATGTCGTTTTTGGAAACCCAGAATCTACTATGTAGGAATCAACATGGACTCCGGAAACAGCGATCGTGTGAGACCCAACTCGCTTTATTTGTTCATGAGACCCAGAAAATATTAGATACAGGCTCCCAGATAGATGCTATTTTCCTTGACTTCCGGAAGGCGTTCGATACAGTTCCGCACTGTCGCCTGATAAACAAAGTAAGTGCCTACGGAATATCAGACCAGCTGTGTAGCTAGATTGAAGCGTTTTTAGCAAACAGAACACAGTATGTTGTTATCAATGGAGAGACGTCTACAGACGTTAAAGTAACCTCTGGCGTGCCACAGGGGAGTGTTATGGGACCATTGCTTTTCACAATATATATATAAATGACCTAGTAGATAGAGCCGGAAGTTCCATGCGCCTTTTCGCGGATGATGCTGTAGTATACAGAGAAGTTGCAGCATTAGAAAATTGTAGCGAAATGCAGGAAGATCTGCAGCGGATAGGCATTTGGTGCAGGGAGTGGCAACTGACCCTTAACATAGACAAATGTAATGTATTGCGAATACATAGAAAGAAGGATCCTTTATTGTATGATTATATGATAGCGGAACAAACACTGGTAGCAGTTACTTCTGTAAAATATCTGGGAGTATGCGTGCGGAACGATTTGAAGTGGAATGATCATATAACATTAGTTGTTGGTAAGGCGGGTACCAGGTTGAGATTCATTGGGAGAGTCCTTAGAAAATGTAGTCCATCAACAAAGGAGGTAGCTTACAAAACACTCGTTCGACCTATACTTGAGTATTCCTCATCAGTGTGGGATCCGTACCAGATCGGGTTGACGGAGGAGATAGAGAATATCCAAAGAAGAGCGGCGTGTTTCGTCACAGGGTTATTTGGCAACCGTGATTGCGTTACGGAGATGTTTAGCAAACTGAAGTGGCAGACTCTGCAAGAGAGGCGCTCTGCATCGCGGTGTAGCTTGCTAGCCAGGTTTCGAGAGGGTGTGTTTCTGGATGAGGAATCGAATATATTGCTTCCCCTACTTATACCTCCCGAGGAGATCACGAATGTAAAATTAGAGGGATTCGAGCGTGCACGGAGGCTTTCAGACAGTCGTTCTTCCCACGAACCATACGCGACTGGAACAGAAAAGGGAGGTAATGACAGTAGCATGTAAAGTGCCCTCCGCCACGCACCGTTGGGTGGCTTGCGGAGTATAAATGTAGATGTAGATGTAGACATGAATACCATCGAGTATATCTGGGACGCCTTGCAACGTTCTGTTCAGAAGAGATCTCCACCCCCGTTGTACTCTTATGGATTTATGGACAGCCTTCAGGATTGATAGTGTTAGTTCCCTCCAGCATTACTTCAGACATTAATCGAGTCCATGTCACTTCGTATTGCGACACTTCTGCGTGTTCGCGGGGACCTTATACTACATTAACCAGGTGTACCAGTTTCTTTGGCTCTTCAGTGAACAAATTCGTTAAAGATAACTTAAAACCCAAGTTTAAAGAGGATAAGTTATGCATTCCTGATTCAGAGTCCAATCCAGATTATCCAGCTTGCTCAGCATAGTATGGCCTGTAAGTATACATAAACCAGAGTAGAAATCTGGAAGGTCTTGGTTATAATGTTATTGACATCTGTCGTGTAGTAAACCCAACAGACCGGGCTGTACTGCTAGAGGGCATTATCCCTGGTATGCAGCAGATATACCTACCTCAAGGAAGGTTTGTGCATACGATGTACAAAGGGCGATCGAAAAGTTTCCGTTCCAAGGCCACGCAGTTTAGAATAGGTATGCCAATGAAACAAAATGGCCTAGAGCATAGGAGCAATTAAATCACTTTCGCCCCAGGTTGAAGATACCTGCTTGGTCAAACACTGCGTACTGCAGCGTGAAGAAGTCCTTAACTGCCTGCTGTACATCCTCTACCATTGGGAGTCGTCGACCGTTCAGAACCCATTTGAAGGGACCTAAGGCGTCATAACCGCAATGGGAGAGATCAGGATTATAGGGCGAGTGTCTCCCAGTAGAGTTCGCATAATTTCTGCTGTTCAATAATTGTAGTGTAGGTGTGTGTTATCAAGCAGCAGCAGCAGCATCCCTTGTCGCAGTTATCCCGGACCATTCCACAACGGTGATTTTCGGTACACGTGGTACCCCGTACACATTCTTCATTCTTTTATCGGTGTCCACTGGTGTTTATACTTTACGCGCCAAGAAAAGACCAACAGCACGTTTGTCCTATATGGACGTCGCCATATTTCACGTTTCCGCATCTACCGCACACGCGTTGGAAGGTCACGCATATCACACTAATCCCATGCCAATACGTCGGTGGTCATATACCTATATGGGAGTCGCGCTTCGTTGCAAGTTCGCTGCAGTAACGCCCTTAACTGGAAACTTCTTCATCGCCTCTTAATGTTACCACTAGTTCAGACAAGCCAGCCAAGTGCAAATACTTAGCTTTGCCTGTTGAATTCCACAGAGGGTCGCTCATTAGAATTTATTGGAGATTGATTCATGAATGAACTGCAAGCAGCAATTCTGTTTGAAATTATACGTTCATGACAGATGCAGTGTCATTCTCTTTTGCAAATATGCTGCATGTTTTTAAGCTCTCTACTAGTAAACTATTATCAAAATATAATTAATTTACGGCAATCTGACTGCTTAATTAGTAGCAGAACTCACATCCGTTTGTTGCATTCGCTTCTACCCACCATCACGTGACCTAATCAACACGATCATGGTTAAGGTCATTTTTTGTGAGTATGTAATACTAACACAGTTTTGTCTGGGAACTTACTGAATAATGAAAGTGCTAGTTTCACCATACTTTTCGAATTTATTATCGTGGATCAGCCACTATGTGTCTAGCTCTTGACATGTACACAGTTGAAAAAACATTTGTACCGTTCATACACGTTAAGTCCATTAACAGCGGTAATTTTTCTAGTTATTTTTAATGATCAACGTGAGATGCATTATTATGGCTGAAGAAAGGGTACACCGACCTGGCTAAGGTATAGGTACCTTTATATGTTGCACAGGCACGTTTATGAATCTCTTCCATAAAACGTGCTAGCTTTTGACTCCAGGATATACGAGTCCCATCATGAGCTGGAAGTGCTGTAAAGACATTTGGAAGTAAGACTGTGTGGGAATTTGATGTGGAATTATTACGTATGTTTAACCGTAGGTGAAACAAATGCCTGCTTCGTTGGTAGGCTGTAGATAACTAAAGTTCGTCTAAAAAATACGTTGCTTAAAAATAACACTTGTGCCGGTAATAGTAAAATAATGTATGAATGTGTGGGATCCATATCACACGAGGGAAACTAATAAGGAACGTCTGACATCTAGCAAGTATGGTAATACAAACGGTCACATACATGTGTATGTAGCGTTTGTGATTATGTACAAACATTCTTCAGCTGCTGTGTATGATGCAAGTAACGTTTCGCTGTTAGTCAAGCGTTATGCCACACCTCACAGACTGACAGCTAATATTCTTGAGCCTATGTCACTACATGAAGAGACCCCTGGCATCTTGTGTAGGTGATAGAGATTATTTGGCGATGATTTATTCTAAACTGTTATATTCGTTTTTGAAATTTACGCGCATAAATCCACACTGAAAACAAATCTGTATCAAAACTATAGTATACACTTTCTAAATCAAGATACTCTCCACTGGATGACCACTTTTTGACCGAGCGAGGTGGTGTAGTGGTTAGTACTCTGGACTCGCATTCGGGAGGACGACGGCCATCCTGATTTAGGTTTTCCGTGATTTCCCTAAATCGTTTCAGGCAAATGCCGGGATGGTTCCTTTGAAAGGGCACGGCCGATTTCCTTCCCAATCCTTCCCTCACCCGAGCTGGCACTCCGTCTCTAATGACCTCATTGTCGACGGGACGTTAAACACTAACCACCACCACCACCACTTTTTGCGGCTATAATTTTTCTTGTGCAAACTATAGTCAGTGATGAAGTATATGAGTCGCCTTTTAAGAATTTTTTCATCCTACTATGTCTTTTAACCGCAGTTTCTCTATTGGTGATGTCAGAAAGTGAGCTACGTCGTCCGTTGCTTTTTTGACGATGAGAGGTGTTATAGAACACAATTTGGCGTTGTCCTACAGCGTGCAGTAGTCTGCTACGTATGATCATAAACTTGGCGTTTATGGCAGTTGAAGTAAGACAATGACCGTTCAGATTGACGTAGGGGAAGGTTCTTCTGATTCCCATTTTCTACTGAGACTTAATTTTCGCAGGAGCTCTGAAAGACATGGTTCAAGAGATTCTGACTACTGGTGAAGGTATCAAAACCTTTGTGTACCTTGACGATATACATTTCCATATTCACTGGACGTCCTTAAAGAGTGTTTAAACACCATATCTAACATTTGCATTTTTTTTAGATTGCAAATCAATGTAAGAAAAGTAAAATTTACAATTATTCCTACGAAAAAGTAAAAATGTTCAGTACAAACAATATGTGAAAGGTGCTGGAAGTAAAAGATTTGACAAAATAAAATGTTGAAAGCACTGATAATTCACGTGACGGCTCTTGAAGCCGAATTAAATCTCATATTTAACGAATACTTGCAGTATTTACAAACTCATTTTCGTGCTAAAAAATGTCAAACTTCAGGTCAAACTACAGCTGCTTAAGTGTGATGTCTTTGCACTTTTTCTGTTTTGATCAGATATAATGACACTGAAAGAAAAAGTAAAACGGTGATGAGATGTGGAGATACCACTGCAACACTTCACAATCATCAAAGAACAAAGGAGATATGGAAATATATAACAGAGGGTGCACTGACCCGTACACAAAAAGTAGGTTTAAATTATGGAATTAATTGTATTCTTCCAGCAGCTGGGAGTGGTTCAGAATGTCTGTCTGTCTGTCTCTGTGTGTGTTTGCGTCCTTACATTAATATTTTAGCCAACACACTCACGCACACACACACACACACACACTTAAAATGTCAGCTACCTGTTTGGCATCTTATTTGTAACTATTTAAGCGTAGAAATAACCTTGTGGTCTTGATGTAAACATTGCATTTTTTATTGCTCCTGTATTTAGGAAAAGATTTTAGACAGGAAGAGATTATTATGACACTTGACAAGCAAACTTCCTGGCAGACTAAAACTTTGTGCTGGACCGAGACTCGAACTCTAGACCATCGCCTTTCGCCATCTGAGCAACCCAAGCACGACTCACGACCCGTCCTCGCAGCTTTACTTCCGCCAGTACCTCGTCTTCTACCTTAAAAACTTCACAGAAACTCTCCTGCGAAGCACTTGCGCACGAAAGGCAAAGGTCCCTAGTTCGAGTCTCGGTACGGCACACAGTTTTAATCTGCCAGGAAGTTTCATATCATCACACACTCCGCTGCAGAGTGAAAATTCCATTTTGGACCTCGTCCTTTATCTGCAGGAGCTGTGTTTCACTTGCGTCACACTAAATATCTCGTCCCCTGAACTGCAGCATGCCATAGCTCGAAATTTCATCCAAAGAAATAATGATAACACCATGCACTGGAATAGTTGTAATGCAGTAAAGAAAAGGAAATAAAAGCGTCACTTTCAAGCACTCTTACAGTTTTACCCAACCCCAAAAATGTATTTCCATGATCTACATAGCGTTGAATCGAACCTACATGTTAAAATGAGCAAAAATTTATCAGTCGAAACGGCTTGATGCTTTTCACCTTTTTTGTAATTTTGGGGTATATGCTCTTGAACAAGATGCAAAAGAGATCAAATAATTCGCAAACTTTAGAAGCAAGGTGCCTGCCTTTTTACTAAACTATCATTTCATTTTAATGCCCAGAAAACAACTAAGATACAATTTATTTAAATTATACATCTTTATAATTATTTATACTATTTATTTTATTATTAATTAAATTATTACAATTATTGTGATAGGGAGAGAGAGAGGAAGGAGAAATGGGTAAGGATTGCAAACTTTAACTGGGCTACATCGTCCATTTCATTTTTTTTCTATTTTTTGCCAATTTTCTTTTTGTTTTGTTTTTCTGAGTTGCCACCATCTTTCCATATTTAATTTCTCGCCATTCTGCATTTTAAAATTTTCTGCCACCCATCATCTTGGACGCTCGAATTCCCTACCGCCACCAGCGACTGCTGCACCGCAACTACGGCGCCAACTAGTAGTGGAAACTTGAACTGTGCTCCAGAGGTTCCTTCTGTATACTAATTTTGTAACATCACGTAAAACGGAGTTAGGTAGTCCGTTGTGAGGTGTTAGCCTCGAGAATAGCGTTGCACTGAAGTGAAACATAGGCGATCAGCGGTTCACATAAGAATAGAATTGTAACTTTTGAAATGTGGTGCTCCATAAGAATGTTGAAAATTAGGTGGGGAGATAGCGCAACTAACGAGGTGGTGCTGAACAGAATTAGGGAAATAAAAATTTGTGGGAAAACTGGAATGAAAGAAAGTCCCAGTTGATAGGATGCATTCCGGGACATCAAGAAATCATTAATTTAGTATCACAGATATGTGTTTGTGGCTGAAAACCGTAGAGGGATATCAAGAGATGCATACAATAAGCCGGTTGAAATGGCTGTAAGTTGCATTACTTAATCGGAGAGGGGAGGCTTGCACAGGATGAGAGCGTGGTTAGTTGCATTAGACCAGTCTGTGGACTGAAAACCATAACAACGACCTTTTCCTACAAGTTTCAAGCCTAAGTGAGCGCGACAGTAATTGTGAATTGGCAATATTAGTGATGGATGCCTTTGGCTCGTATGTTTTCTCGGGTTAGTTATAGCCGGTCTGAAATACGACCGACCATAATACACTTCGTTTATTTCTTATAAAAAATGTCCTCCGAAACCGATAGATTTTTTTTCGTCGTTGACAATCATACGTAACTATCTACTGAAGTGATTGTAAAACTTTTATACTTATCTTTACTACTTTATATTCATCTGCATAATACGGAGGTCTAAATGAACAACATGCTTGGAGCTGTAAACATTTCATTGCTTCCCTGCTGGAATGGCGTCACTGATTGCGCAATGGGCCAACTCAACACTCGCCAGTCTACACTGAGGTGGCAAAAGTCGTGGGATAGCGATGTGGCGCTACTATCACGTACACAAAGTATAAAAGAGCAGCGAATTGACACAGCTCTCATTTGTGCTCAGACGATACATGTGAAAAGGTTTCCGAAGTCATTACGGCCATACGACGGGAATTAACAGACTTTGAACGAGGGCCGGCCAGAGTGGCCGTGCGGTTCTAGGCGCTACAGTCTGGAACCGAGCGACCGCTACGGGCATGGATGTATGTGATGTCCTTAGGTTGATTAGGTTTAATTAGTTCTAAGTTCTAGGCGACTGATGACCTCAGAAGTTAAGTCGCATAGTGCTCAGAGCCATTTGAACCAAGCCATTTTGAACGAGGAATGGTGGTGGGAGCTAGACGCATGGGACACTCCAATCGTAAATCGTTAGGGAATCCGATATTGCGAAATAGACAATGTCAGGGGTGTGCCAATAATACCAGATTTTAGGCATTACATCTCATCACGGACAACTCAGTGGCAGACAGCCTTCACATAACTACAGTGGGCAGCGGCGTTTTTGTAGAGTTGTTTGTGCTAACAGACTAGCAACACTGCGTGAAATAACGGAAGAAATCAATGCGGGATGTAAGAAAAACGTATCCGATAGGATGATGCGGCGAAATTTGGCGCTAATGGGCTACCAACGCGAGTTCCTTTTCTAATTCCACGACATCGCCTCAGCGCCTCTCATGGATCCGTGACTATACCCGTTGGACTCTAGAGGACTACAAAACCGTGGCCTGATCAGATAAGTTGGGTTGTTTTTGGGGGAGGAGAGCAGACAGCGAGGTCATCGGTCTCATCGAATCAGGGAAGGAGGGGGACGAAAGTCGGCCGTGCCCTTCCAATGGAACCATCCCGGCATTTGCCTGGAGTGATTTAGGGAAATCACGGAAAACCTAAATCAGGATGGCCGGACGCGGAATTGAACCGTCGTTCTCCCGAATGCGAGCCCAGTGTTCTAACCACTGCGCCACCTCGCTCGGTGATGATCAGATAAGTCCCGATTTCAGTTGTGAGAGCCGATAGTGGGTTCCAGTGCTGCGAAGATCCCACGAAGCCTTTGATCCAAAACAGTGTGTAAGCTAGTAGTGGCTCCATAACGGTATAGGCTGTGTTTCCACGGAATGGAATGAGTTCACTAGTCCAACGGAACAGGTAACTGACTGGAAATGGTCATATTCGGCTAGCTGGAGACCATTCTTAGCCATTCATGGATTTCATGTTCCCAAAAAACCATATCATATTACCGGGTCACAGTTGTTCGTGATTGATTTGAAGAACGTTATGGACAATTCGAGCGAATGCTTCGGTCACCCAGATCGTCCGACATAAATCCCATCGAACATTTATGGAACATAATTGGGAAGCCAACTGATACGCAAAACCCTTAACGGGGAACACTTTTGTTGTTATGGATGACTATAGAGACAGTGATGAGTCTGGTACCATAGGAATCAAGAGAGCATGTTGTTTGGTGGCAGGTATGCTCTTTTTACAACACAACTGCACACATATATTTAACAGCATTCTTTAATGAAATTTTCTCTCTACAGCGGAGTGTGCGCTGACATGAAACTTCCTAGCAGATTACAACTGTGTGCCGGACCGATACTCGAACTCGGGACCTTTACCTTTCGCGGGCAAGTACTCTACCAACTGAGATACCCAAGCACGACTCACGCCCCGTCCTCACCGTTTTAATTCCGCCAGTAGTCTCCTACCTTCCAAACTTCACAGAAGCTCTCCTGCGAACCTCGCAGAACTAGCACTCCTGAAAGAAAGGATATTGCAGAAACGAGGTACTGGCAGAAGTAAAGCTGTCAGGACGGGGCGTGAGTCGTGCTCGGGTAGCTCAGTTGGTAGATCACTTGCCCGCGAAAGGCAAAGGTCCCGAATTCGAGTCTCGGTCGGGCACACAGTTTTAATTTGCCAGGAAGTTTCATATCAGCAGACACACCACTGTAGAGTGAAAATTTCATTCTAGGAACATCCCCCAGGCTGTGGCTAAGCAATGTCTCCGCAAGGAGTGCTAGTTCTGTAAGGGCCGTAGGAGAGCTTCTGTGAAGTTTGGAAGGTAGGAGAAGAGGTACTGGCGGAATTAAACCGGTGAGGACGGGGCGTAAGTCGTGCTTGGGTAGCTCAGTTGGTAGAGCATTTGCCCGCGAAAGGCAAAAGTTCAAATGGTTTTGAGCACTATGGGACTCAACAGCTATGGTCATCAGTCCCCTAGAACTTAGAACTAATTAAACCTAACTAACCTAAGGACAGCACACAACACCCAGTCATCACGAGGCAGAGAAAAACCCTGACCCCGCCGGGAATCGAACCCGGGAACCCGGGCGTGGGAAGCGAGAACGCTACCGCACGACCACGAGCTGCGGATGAAAGGCAAAAGTCCCGAGTTCGAGTTTCGGTGCAGCACACAGTTTTAACCTGCCAGAAAGTTTCAAGAGCATTCTTTATTTACATAAACAGGAAGCTACTTATCGTAAGAGAGTCCATGGCTCTTCAAATAATATTCCATGTTAACCTCACTGCTGGTAAAGTATAGCTCCCTCTGTGTGATGAATGGCTGACGCCAAACTGAAGTGAGTCAGTGAGAGTGTGACTGAGCTAGTGACTGAGCGACTGCACTAGTGACTAAGAGACTGAGACTGGGACCGAGACTAAGACCTGTGGTCAGCGGCAGCGATCCTAATACTTGTGGTCGAGAGGGCATTGCCGGCGTGTTGTGTGTGAGTCTGTCTTTGGCCCTCTCTTGTTAGGCGCGCTTGATCCACCGCCTACTATCGATCTTCTTGCCTTGCGACAGCTTATGCCACCACATTCCTCCCATCCCCTCACCGAAATGCCACACTGTTGTCGTGTATGGAAGATGCAAACGACTACGGGGAGGGAGGCAGGGAGATGGACGTAAAGATGAGTCGAGAGCCATGACTGTGGAGGACAGAGTACTTCCAACTGTACCCTGCCGTCTGGCTTGCGAGGCAGTAGGAACATCCTCCGCAAAACTGCTTCCGGGGCACACGTTCAGGCCTGAGGCGATGACGGCGACGGAGACGGCGACAGAGACGGCGATGGTGGAACAGGTCCATTGGGTCCGCGAGTGGGGCGGCGAGGGCGAGGGCGCATCGTCCATCCGCTCCTCCAGAGGTGCCCTGGTGGCACCAGCGGGCGGCTGCGAAGGTCGCGCGGTCCCGTGAAGCCGTGAATCTGGGGGAAGAAAAGCAGCAGAGTCATGGGGCCAATGACACGCACGAATTAGGTTCTAGTGGCGGCGCTACAAACCATCAGGACCTACCATCAAGTACATAAAAGAGCCAATGCGTTCCTGGATCACACTTCTTTCCCAGCGCCCACGGTTGCGATAAACCCTGGAAACAACAAGATTGTGCTGCGCAAAGCGATACTTGCGGACCATTGGCGGCGCCGGATGCTCCGGTGAGTATAGCTAGAGTAGCAGCATCCGATTCCGGCGGCCATGCAGAAGTTCCGCCAGTGGTGGTACGTCTCGTGGGTGGGAGCGATAGGAGGCGAGAAAGAGTAGCAGCGCGTTCCCATGTGTGGGAGGTGCGAAGCTTGCCATCTGTTGCATAAAAGTGCGTACAAAGTGTTCTGCAGCTCCATTGGACTGTGGGTGAAACGGAGCCCTTGTTAGATGACGAACGCCGTTTCGTTCACAAAACTTCTCAAAGTCACGTGAAGTAAACTGTGGTCCGTTGTCCGACACAAGTACAATTGGCAAAACTTCGATGGAAAATATGGAATACAGTGCTTGATTGGTGCTACGTGATGTGGTAGAAGCCATAGGCACCGCAAATGTGAACTTACTAAAAGAGTCTACCACTATGAGCCAACGAGTGTTCCAAAATGGTCCTGCAAAGTCTATGTGCACTGGTTGCCGTGGCGATTGATTTTTACGCTAATTCCCCTATGTCCTTGATGGAGCAATCCCAACACATCCTTTTTCAACACTTCGAAATAAGCGTACGTGATTGTCTACTGCCATTTTGAACAAGAATCACATCCTGTTGAACTGAAAGGTTATTCCGACGTGCAACTCAGTTTTGAATACTGTTCAAGACGTGTGAATGCAATCCAACAAAATCTTGAGGTCTGGGTCTGCTTCCGTGACCTGTGCAATCTTTCTGTAGTCAAGGGAAGGGATTCCAGCAATTCAGAGTCCTGCGCACCGATTTGGAAACAAGATGCGGCAAATGCATCAAAATCAGAGAGATATGGCGTCCGCATTACCATGCTTTGCCGTAGGTCTGTACCCAATTTCATACTGATACTACGAAAGCAACGTTGCAATTTTTGAGTGGGACATGTAGGAATCGGCTTTGACAGATGAAACAAGGACTGCAAAGACATGTGACCTGTCACTAAATATAGCCGGCCGCGGTGGCCGTGCGGTTCTAGGCGCTCCAGTCCGGAGCCGCGCTGTTGCTACGGTCGCAGGTTCGAATCCTGCCTCGGGCATGGGTGTATGTGATGTCCTTAGATTAGTTAGGTTTAAGTAGTTCTAAGTTCTAGGGGACTGATGACCACAGCAGTTGCGTCCCATAGTACTCAGAGCCATTTTTTTTGTCACTAAATATAGCCGGCCGGAGTGGCCGTGCGGTTCTAGGCGCTACAGTCTGGAACCGGGCTACCACTACGGTCGCAGATTCGAATCCTGCCTCGGGCATGGATGTGTGTGAAGTCTTTAGGTTAGTTAGGTTTAATTAGTTCTAAGTTCTAGGCGACTAATGACCTCAGAAGTTAAGTCACATAGTGCTCAGAGCCATTTGTCACTAAATAGAACTTTCAAGCCGACAAATAGTGATGGAATTTTGTCACATCATACACAATACCGAGAGCTTATTTTTCTATTTGAGAATAATTCAATTAAGTATGAGTTAAAACCTTTGAGGCAAAAGCAATAGGTCTGTCTTGTGCACCAATTCTGTGGGAAAGTACAACGCCGATCTCGTAGGAAGAAGCGTTGGCTTGCAAAACTACTGGATTGGCAAGATCAAAATGCAGTAAACATGTGCCGCTAAACAAAACACTTTTGAGTTTCTGACATACGTCTTAACAGACTTTAGCCCACACAAAAACCTATATTTTTGCGACGCAAGCGGCGCAATGGAGCCGCTATCTGAGCGGCATTCGGTATGAACCGAATGTAATACATATATTGCCTACTACTGACTGCAGTTCAGACACATTGCGAGGCGCAGGCAGGTCACCGATTGCAAACGAATGAGATTGAAGGGGCTGCACACCTTGACTGTTTATCACATGACCTAAGTACTGTAGTTCAGTTTGAAAAAAGTCACAATTTTCGTGACGACACTTGAGTTCCGATTCTGACAACACTCGAAAAATAGTACGCAGATTGGCAATGTGTTCCTCTGGTGTACGACATAAGATGAGAATATCGTCAAGGTAGTTTGAACAAAATGGCACGTTTGCAGTCAACTGTTCCAAGTAACGTTGAAAAATGGCGGGTGCGGAAGCACTTCCGAAGGGCGAACGTAAATACTTGAACAGTCTTAAGTGCGTATTTATGACAGTCACTGAACCGTGGCGCGGCTCTCGGGGGCAAGACGCTGTCGACTACTCCTCTGGTTGAGGTTGGCACTATGTGCGATCGCGAGCGCCTCCTGTCGGAGCGGGTCCTAACGAGGGAGTGAGTGCGAGTACGGGAGTCTGGGGCGGACAGCAGGGGAGAAAGGACATTGCGGCCACACTCTGAGGCCACAAGAGAAGAGTTGTTGTGCACGGCATCGCTTTCCGGGGGACAGAGTTGGGGCAGTCCAGCGAGCAGACACCAGCTCCGGGAGCAGTGCTCCGGTTTGTGGACGTGACGTGGGTCGTATTTTGGCGCAGTATAGTTTGCTTGGTACGCATCTGCTGCTCCCTTTATGCCAACGTGTGTTGTTCTGTCCGTATGTGCATTTAAAAGGTTACGCTCCGGCTGGGACAGTGGCTTGTGCTTTACGTTCATGCACCCTGACTCATTTGTTTTGCTGCAGGCAGCTGTAATTTCAGAGATTTTTTCTCGTCGCGATTGTCTTAGCCCGGTGGTGCCTAGTAACCGAGAACAAGACAGCTAACGTGTGACCTGTTGTTTTGGGTTTCGGAGTCCTGTTTGGGCAACCTAGTTATCACGCACACAAATGTATTGCTGCCGAGTGAGGTTAGTCCTAATCTTGTGGAGCTGAGCTTTCAGTGACTCGCTCGCCTGCAAATTAATTAATTTAACCGTTGTGGTGTGTTGTTTTTTTTGCTTTCAATGGCGAATTTCTTGTCATTAATTTGTGTATATTTCGCCGTTAATGATAACTGTAAGTTAGCAAGGTCTTGAAGGGCTTGCGTATCGTGACTATTTTTGGTAACTGTTTAATTTGATTTCTTGTTTATCGGTCTGGTGAAAACTTATGCGAAGTTTACTAATTTCCACCTGTGGTCCGGAAGTTGGTTTGAAGGTAAATCCGTTGGTAAATCTTTACTGGACCTAACTGTTAACTGATCTTGCGCTGAACTAATGCCATTATTAAATAGTTTCTTGTGTGCTACAAATTTTATTACCATAGACAAGGAGACAGGGCACATTCTGTGGTAGAGGGGTAGGCACGGTTGCTGCTTTGCGCGTGGCGTCTTGTCGCTCGCTATCATTTCCCGCGTTAGTACGGGCGGCGTGAGATTTGTTTGCTCTCGGTCGTATGGCCGCTAGTCAGCTGTGCCTGCTCCCGCTTCAGGGTGTGCAGTGTTTCGTAAGGCGTACGCCGACTTTGTCACCGTTACTCCTATGTTGCTGTCGGCCGCTTACCGAAATGTTAGTCTGTTTTAGCACGGTGGCCACTGGGCCGTGACGATGTCGGTTGATGACCAGCGCTGGGGCGGTCGTCCGCTCTGAGTGGCTTCGGTCGCTTGGACTTGGCAGTTACCTTCTGGTTAAACACATCAAACTTGTTTAGTTGCTGTAAATTCCTAAGTAGTTTGTGAGAAAAGTTGTAACTCAGCTTTTCATGATTTTACACAATTCAAGCATTTTGGTAAGGCATTTTCCTATCTGTTTTATTTAAATGAGAATTCTTTATTGGGGTTATTTATCTGTTGAAGCTTAACATAAAATTTGTAACTTTGCTTTCATAATTTTACTTAATTTAAGCATTCTTGTAAAGCAGTCCCTTGTCTACGTTTTATTGATTGGTAACTCTTTATTGGGGTTATTCACTGGTTGAAGGTTAACATATGTTTGTAACCAAGTTTATGTCCTTGCTTAATTGAGATTTGTTAAGAGCCTTTATTGCTGGAAGATCATTACAGCTTGGGTGCTTGTAATTGTGAATACTGTTTATGTTGTGGGCTACCCTTCCACTTCCACAGCCAAGCTGTTCTATCTACCAGTACAGTGACTTTCTGTGATTCTTCATCCAACGGAATTTTCAAATAGGCATCACCAAATCTATCTCAGAAAAGTAGCGTCGTGCGCGAAGCCTGTCCATGAGTTCCTCAGGACGAGGTAACGAGTAAGTGTCAGCTATTGTCTGCAGGTTAACTGTAGACTTGAAGTCAACGTAAATCAAATTGCGACCAGAGGGCTTAGGCAACAAAGCAAGAGTACTTGTCCATTGACTAGCTTGAATAGGAATAATTACACCACTATCTTGCAATTCTTTCAGTTCACCGGCTACTCTGACTCTTAAAGCAGTGGGCCTGGAGAAACTTAGGCAGTGCATTGTCTTTCAGTGTAACATGAGCTACAGACTTAATTGTCTTTCCCATTCCTTCGAAAAATAGTAGAGGAAAGTCATTAAGCAAGCTAGCGACACTCTTACGATGCAAAAGTCGATACTGAAAGTGCATTCTCTTGGATGCTAAGGTCAAACAAGTCAAAGGCATCTAAATCGAATGTGTTCTCACTGTCTTGATTTCAAGTAAAATTCACCGTCCTAGTGTGAGAAATGTAAGGGGCAAGCAAACTACACTGTCCAAGCACTGGAATTCCCTGTCCGTTGTAAGCAGTGAGGTGCTTGCTAGACTTAGAAAGGCGTGGTGAACGTAACCGTTTGTACGTGGCATGATTAAGCAAAGTTATTGACGCACCTGTGTCTAACTTAAAGGTCACACGACGGCCAGTAATGCGTAATGAAAAATAGTTTGGTAGAACATCATTGCACAGCATTAAGGGCGAGAAGGAAACACAACCTTAATCTTACTTTTGTCAGAACCTGTTGTAGATTTTGAAAACAGCAGTCACTGCATGTGCACAAGCCTGTTTTTTCTGGGAGCAGGCAAAATTGGTGTTTTTTGTGCCGTTGCAAACAAACTGCTTAGATATGGTCTTTTTTCTCCACACGTGTAACACGTTGTGTTACGCGGTGGGCAGTCCTCTATTTTATGGGGAGAAAAAGATCTAGGACAAGCCTTCACAGGTCTGCTTATCTGTCTACGTGGCTATCCGATAGGCTGTGTAAGCGCTGGTTGTTGTGACTGCTTGGGACGGTCACGAACAAGGGGCGACACGACCCGACAAATCGGGGCCTAAAACTTACCGACCGCTATTGAACCAGAATCATGTTGCTCTAAGATTTACAATACTTGAGGAAGTGAGGGGACAGTCTGTTCCAGTATTTTATCTGGATCACTGAATGTTATAGCATCACGTATCGTAAGATCACTGTAGAAGTTTCCACAACTACATTAAATTTTTCACTTCCTAGTCATGTCCGTTATTTGGTAATTTGGTAAGTTGTGGTCTTATGGGACCAAACTGCTGGGGTCATCGGTCTCTAAGCCTACACCTTACTTAACCTAACTTAAACCAACTTAGGCTATGAACAACACAAACCTATGCCTGAGGGAGGACTCGAACCTCCGACGTGGAGAGCCGCACAGGTCTCGTTAGTTCTGTGTATCGCTGACGGTATGTCTGTTCCGGCTTTTTCTACAAACGAAAGAACTGATATTGGGGTGCAGCTACTTGGGTTTGCTGGTCATAGTACTTAATTAATACAGCAATTACTTCGTCATAACTGAGTTCGTCGAGACACGCTGTTGGGAATAGTTTTTGTATTAACCTGAACACAGGGGACCTTGCAATCGAAGGGAAATATTGTAACTTTACAGTACCTTCAACACGATTAACTTGACAATGTGCTTGGAACTGAGTCAGGTATTCGAGCCATTCCTCTTCTTTGCCGTTGAATTGCCGGAACGTTGATATGCTGGTCGGCGGCACTAGTTGGGCTGGTTGGGTGGTCCGTTCTGCGGTCGCCACAGCGTGTTCAGCCAGCAGTTGTACCGTCGTTAGCAGGGCAGCAATTTGTTGATTCTGAAACTGAAAACTTGTGTTAGATCCATCACACTGGGCGTCTGCGACTGTGGCGCAGAGACAGAGGGTGGAGGGGGGGTGGGGAATTATGGTTTACACAGATATGTTTAGCAAAAAGTGAGCAACGCCCCTGAAAAGAGAAATACGATTAGTTCTGCCACTCCCCTCCTGAACGCAGCAACAATTGAGCAACTAGAAAAGAGCATCCCTGCAAGCTAAAACACAAGAGAAGCAAGTAAAATCTTAAATCTGCACTGAATTATCCTCGTCGCCCCTGTAGCGAGTCACTGAGAGTGTGACTGAGCTAGAGACTGAGTGACTATGCTAGTGATGAAGAGACTGAGACTGAGACCTCCGGTTAGCGGCAGCGATCTAAATGCTCGCAGTGAGATGGCGTTGGCGGCAAGTTGGGTGCAAGTCGGTCTTTGGCCTCTCTCCTAATAGGCGCACTTGATCCAGCGGTTACTATCGATCTTCTCGCTACATCTTTGCCGGCTGGTGTGCTAGCGACAGCTTACTCAGCACAGGCAGTATGACTAATAGTTTTGGAGGGGACTTTCAACGACTTTCTGAGTCCACACGACCTCGAAATGCTGCACTATGCTGGGAAAAAGGAGGTCCGCCATGATATTAGAAGGTATCCCATGACGTCTATCACCCCAGTATGAAGCCTGGTTTACACCGGAGCGCGCACAAGTGGGTGAGCATTAGCGATTGGGTATTCCCTCTGATTTAAACAGTGGGCTGAGTGGGAGCGAACATCACTCGAACGTGCTCAGATCACATTTGGTGGTCTTCGCTCATCTTCTGCTTATTTTCGGTCTTCCAGCAAACTTTGAAATGATATTCGTGTCCTCTCTCGTTCACCACTAATGTTACAGAGAACATTCGTCTGGTGTTTTACGTGCAATCTACTATTGTTATCGACATGACGCATGAGTTAAGTGGTCATAACAGAATGTGGAGCCTCTGGTAGAACAAATATAGATAACGTAGGTGCTTATGCGACTCCAGGAGATGGTCAACACAAATGATGAAGAGAAAGATATAAACTGGGTGGAAATTTGAAGAAGCAATCGCAGGTCCAACTGGTGCCGTGCAGAATACGACAAATTCATTAACTGCTTAGAGGCATGAATTCCGTATTTCATGTTGCTTAAACCGATCAACAGAGTAAATTTCTATATGCTGATTAAAATTAAAAATATATGAAAGACCTAATCATCCTCATTGCCAATATTTCAGGTGACTAATTATATGACTTACGAATCATTATTATGTTAGACGTTTTCGATTTAACACCCAAATAAATGAAAATAGTTTTCCCCACTGTCAGAGGGGTGGATAAAAATATGGAAACATCTCAAGAAATACATTCCTGAGCATAAATGCAGATGCTGTCCACGTCGGCAGATTGTGCTGTTGTATTTGACCACGAACGTCTTCTGTCCAACGTCCTCAATGGGTTACAAGTGGCAGTCGTGTCAGTGTGCTCCCTGCCGCCGTTGGATAAGCAGCTGCAGCAGCAAGTCGTATACTCCTAGCTCACTCATTTGTTACATAGTTTAATTCTTAATTTCTTTGCGTGTTTTTGGTACTTGCATTGTTTAATTCATAAATTTCGGGCGTATTATAGTATTTGAGAGTTGTAGCATCGCGTTTTAGTACCTGAATAGAGTAAATTCGCGTAGTCTCCTTCCGCCAACGAGCAGTGTCAGCAGTGCGCAAGTAGCAGCATTACTGCATTTACTAGGCAATCTTGTATTTTAATAACCGTTTAAATTTTGTCGATTTGTTTGCGCTCTCTGTAGATTAGTTCAGACGTTCTTTGCAAAACAGTTTTTAGCATGGATAGGGACTGCAACTGCTGTTCGGATGCAGGCTGAGTTGGCATCCCTTCGCTCCCAGCTTCAGGCAGTGTTGGCTTCGGTCACACAGCTTGAGGCTGTTGCCAATGGGCATCGCTGTGGGGGTCCGGATGGGGGTTTGTCGGGGACAGCCAGCTCGTCCCACGCATCCCCCGATCGGACTACGACTGTGGTTGCCCGGGATATTGCCCGCATTGAGGCTGATCCCTCACCTGTGGTAGAGTGGGAGGTCATCTCAAGGTGTGGCAGGGGGCGAAAGACATTCTGGAGGGCTGAGCGGAAGGCCTCTCCAGTTTGTCTGACGAACCGGTTTCAGGCTCTGTCTCAGGCTGATACTGATCTTCGGCCTGACATGGCTGCTTGTCCTGTTACAGAGGTTGCCCCTCAGTCTGCAAGATCCGGGCGGTCGCAGAGGGTGGGCTTACTGGTAGTTGGGAGCTCCAACGTCAGGCGCGTAATGGGGACCCTTAGGGAAATTGCAGCAAGAGAGGGGAAGAAAACCAATGTGCACTCCGTGTGCATACCGGGGGGAGTCATTCCAGATGTGGAAAGGGTCCTTCCGGATGCCATGAAGGGTACAGGGTGCACCCATCTGCAGGTGGTCGCTCATGTCGGCACCAATGATGTGTGTCGCTATGGATCGGAGGTAATCCTCTCTGGCTTCCGGCGGCTATCTGATTTGGTGAAGACTGCCAGTCTCGCTAGCGGGATGAAAGCAGAGCTCACCATCTGCAGCATCGTCGACAGGACTGACTGCGGACCTTTGGTACAGAGCCGAGTGGAGGCTCTGAATCAGAGGCTGAGACGGTTCTGCGACCGTGTGGGCTGCAGATTCCTCGACTTGCGCCATAGGGTGGTGGGGTTTCGGGTTCCGCTGGATAGGTCAGGAGTCCACTACACGCAACAAGCGGCTACACGGGTAGCAGGGGTTGTGTGGCGTGGGCTGGGCGGTTTTTTAGGTTAGATGGCCTTGGGCAAGTACAGAAAGGGCAACAGCCTCAACGGGTGCGGGGCAAAGTCAGGACATGCGGGGACCATGCAGCAATCGGTATTGTAATTGTCAACTGTCGAAGCTGCGTTGGTAAAGTACCAGAACTTCAAGCGCTGATAGAAAGCACCGAAGCTGAAATCGTTATAGGTACAGAAAGCTGGCTTAAGCCAGAGATAAATTCTGCCGAAATTTTTACAAAGGTACAGACGGTGTTTAGAAAGGATAGATTGCATGCAACCGGTGGTGGAGTGTTCGTCGCTGTTAGTAGTAGTTTATCCTGTAGTGAATTAGAAGTGGATAGTTCTTGTGAATTATTATGGGTGGAGGTTACACTCAACAACCGAGCTAGGTTAATAATTGGCTCCTTTTACCGACCTCCCGACTCAGCAGCATTAGTGGCAGAGCAACTGAGAGAAAATTTGGAATACATTTCACATAAATTTTCTCAGCATGTTATAGTCTTAGGTGGAGATTTCAATTTACCAGATATAGACTGGGACACTCAGATGTTTAGGACGGGTGGTAGGGACAGAGCATCGAATGACATTATACTGAGTGCACTATCCGAAAATTACCTCGAGCAATTAAACAGAGAACCGACTCGTAGAGATAACATCTTGGACCTACTGATAACAAACAGACCCGAACTTCTCGACTCTGTATGTACAGAACAGGGAATCAGTGATCATAAGGCCGTTGCAGCATCCCTGAATATGGAAGTTAATAGGAATATAAAAAAGGGAGGAAGGTTTATCTGTTTAGCAAGAGTAATAGAAGGCAGATTTCAGACTACCTAACAGATCAGAACAGGTACGTGCCGAGTAAAACTGTGAGGGACGGGAAAAACCCACCGTGGTTCAAAATCAAAGTTAGGAAACCACTGCGAAACCAGAGAGCTTCACTGCAAGTTTAAACGCAGCCAAAACCTCTCAGACAAACAGAAGCTAAACGATGTCAAAGTTAGCGTAAGGAGGGCTATGCGTGAAGCGTTCAGTGAATTCGAAAGTAAAATTCTATGTACCGACTTGACGGAAAATCCTAGGAAGTTCTGGTCTTACGTTAAATCAATAAGTGGATCGAAACAGCATATCCAGACACTCGGGGATGATGATGGCATTGAAACAGAGGATGACACGCGTAAAGCTGAAATACTAAACACCTTTTTCCAAAGCTGTTTCACAGAGGAAGACCGCACTGCAGTTCCTTCTCTAAATCCTCGCACAAACGAAAAAATGGCTGACATCGAAATAAGTGTCCAAGGGATAGAAAAGCAACTGGAATCACTCAATAGAGGAAAGTCCACTCGACCTGACGGGATACCAATTCGATTCTACAGAGTACGCGAAAGAACTTGCCCCCCTTCTAACAGCCGTGTACCGCAAGTCTCTAGAGGAACGGAGGGTTCTAAACGATTGGAAAAGAGCACAGGTAGTCCCAGTCTTCAAGAAGGGTCGTCGAGCAGATGCGCAAAACTATAGACCTATATCTCTGACGTCGATCTGTTGTAGAATTTTAGAACATGTTTTTTGCTCTACTATCATGTCGTTTTTGGAAACCCAGAATCTACTATGTACGAATCAACATGGATTCCGGAAACAGCGATCGTGAGAGACCCAACTCGCTTTATTTGTTCATGAGACCCAGAAAATATTAGATACAGGCTCCCAGGTAGATGCTATTTTTCTTGACTTCCGGAAGGCGTTCGATACAGTTCCGCACTGTCGCCTGATAAACAAAGTAAGAGCCTACGGAATATCAGACCAGCTGTGTGGCTGGATTGAAGAGTTTTTGGCAAACAGAACACAGCATGTTGTTATCAATGGAGAGACGTCTACAGACGTTAAAGTAACCTCTGGCGTGCCACAGGGGAGTGTTATGGGACCATTGCTTTTCACAATATATATAAATGACCTATTAGATAGTGTCGGAAGTTCCATGCGGCTTTTCGCGGATGATGCTGTAGCATACAGAGAAGCTGCAGCATTAGAAAATTGTAGCGAAATGCAGTAAGATCTGCAGTGGATAGGCACTTGGTGCAGGGAGTGGCAACTGTCCCTTAACATAGAAAATGTAATGTATTGCGAATACGTAGAAAGGAGGATCCTTTATTGTATGATTATATGATAGCGGAACAAACACTGGTAGCAGTTACGTCTGTAAAATATCTGGGAGTATGCGTGCGGAACGATTTGAAGTGGAATGATCATGTAAAATTAATTGTTGGTAAGGCGGGTACCAGGTTGAGATTCATTGGGAGAGTGCTTAGAAAATGTAGTCCATCAACAAAGGAGGTGGCTTACAAAACACTCGTTCGACCTATACTTGAGTATTGCTCATCAGTGTGGGATCCGTACCAGATCGATTTGACAGAGGAGATAGAGAAGTTCCAAAGAAGAGCGGCGCGTTTCGTCACAGGGTTATTTGGTAACCGTGATAGCGTTACGAAGATGTTTAATAAACTCGAGTGGCAGACTCTGCAAGAGAGGCGCTCTGCATCGCGGTGTAGATTGCTCGCCAGGTTTCGAGAGGGTGCGTTTCTGGATGAGGTATCGAATATATTGCTTCCCCCTACTTATACCTCCCGAGGAGATCACGAGTGTAAAATTAGAGAGATTAGAGCGCGCACGGAGGCTTTCAGACAGTCGTTCTTCCCGCGAACCATACGCGACTGGAACAGGAAAGGGAGGTAATGACAGTGGCACGTAAAGTGCCCTCCGCCACACACCGTTGGGTGGCTTGCGGAGTATGAATGTAGATGCAGATGTAGAACAGTGGTCTCAATACTTGTGAGTGCATTGTCAGATCTGAGCACTCGAACTTGTTGATGCTCATATAGGGAGTATCTCCTCAACATGGCAGCCGAAGTGTTTGGTGTTTCGACAGGCACCATATCGATTATTTATACCATATACAGGAAATTTTAGCGATCAAGGACTCCCAACTTTCTTATTCTCTCGCTTCCATTTCAGCCATTGTCTGGTATGGTCATAAAATATATTCCTTGGTTTATTTTATGTAGAGATTTCGTTATTTGTGCCCATTTGGCTAATAATAACTATTTAATTTCATTGTGTTTGCTATTACGACTAATCATACCTTTTTCTCCTCAACTTTTTTCCATGAATTTGATAAAGAAATGTGGCTTACTTTGTGTGGTTATGTCTGTTAGTGAATGATGCGTATTAACGGTACCAATTAGTATAATACGTTTGGTTTCCTTTCAGAACAGAACCTGCATCAGAAATTTAACTTTTCGCAAAACAAAGTCCGATAACTTTTAGGCGTAAATCACATCCCGAAATTATACTCGGCAACAATCAGTCCTGTTAGAGGAACCTGGGTAAAAGGTATCAATCATTAATTATTATGGTAGTAATATCCGGAAGATTGCATTGAAATTTCAATATTTAAAATTATTTTCACGTAATTTTTCAAGTATGTAATATTCATGACTTAATTGAAGACTCATTTAGCGAAAGATAATTTTAATTCGAATCAGACTTGCAGCTGAGTTCAAAAATTTTAAAAGCTAGAATAATATGAAATTAAATACTAATTTAAAAACCCAATAATAATAAATAATAATAAAAAACCTCCATTAAAATAGAGACAGTGACAGGACCTATTTATGTATGTATATGTATCATTTTAATTTTGGAATCTAAATTTTTTTTTATATTTCTGTTCCATGAAAAGCAATTGTAACGAGATACAAGGCAATTTCAACAACCTGGGTAATACGTGACGTGGAGTATACTCCTTAAAAGAGAGAACCACAACTCGAGACGTTGCTGAAGCACTGTAAGAAAGGAGATAAGAACATTACTGTTTCCCTTTGCCTTCGTGTGCAAAAGTCAGTTAGGCAGTGTTAAATTCCAGCAACGTTGAGCACAATACCTTCAAAATTTTTTGGTGTTTTTTGCAAAAGGAAATATCGGCAAGATGGCTGCTCTCTAGAACGACTGAGAATTGTCTTTATCCTCATTTATCTATTAACAGTAATTCCTATTAAATAAAATTTTCCATGTGAAACTTGAATAGAATTAACTGTCAATTTTATTAAATTGAGTGAAATGTATTTTCTTTTAAATTCGTGGGCAAAGTTGGTAGAAACATTAAAATGACTACACCGCCCGGAGTAGTCAGATACAGTGACGAGCAAGATATGGTGAATCACGAAACTCAAAATAATGAATTATCGGTGGGTGAAAATGCACCTACGGCTGAACATACTGGAAAACCCAACCAGGGTAAACCACTAGCTACAAATTTCGCGGACCTGTTCACATTTTTCAGAGAACAGATGTAAGGTTTACATGGCGCTGTTCATGAACAGAATGCACTCTTTAAAGTAGTTCAGAAAAATTTAACAGTTTAGATGCAAAACCGCAAAATGTAACAGTTAGTTCAGACGCAAAACTACGGAAAACTTCAAACTGCGGCCACTGAAATTCAAAATAATGAAACCATAGTAGTAAACGAAAATTCGAAAGCCATAACCCATCAGATACAAGAAAATGGCGCCCCACCAATTCGTAACGACCTTGATAGAAAATTCAGTAAAAATTGAAACTAACTTCAAAAATATTAGTGATGAATCTAACGAAATGCGAAAAACATAAAAGCACTGGCCGTAGCTGTCAATGATTTAACCAAGCAGGCTGCGCAAGTTAATGCAGCACAAAGTGCATTAGAAAATGCTGTTCAGCAAATAGCTACACAGGTACAGACACTCGCTATCGAACAGGAGAAAATAACGAATGGCTGTCACCTTTACCGCCGGCTGGTGTGACCGAGCGGTTCTAGGCGCTAAAGTCTTAAACTGCGCGACCGCTACGGTCGCAGGTTCGAATCCTGCCTCGGGCATGGATGTGTGTGATGTCCTTAGATTATTATTATTATTATTATTATTATTAAGCATTACAATCCATGAAGGCTTTTTGCTGCAGAATGGACAATGTTGAACCACTTTGCTCTGTCTTTACAAGTAATTTGCCACTGTCTGTCATGTCCTAGTTTTCTGAGATCGTCTTGAATATTGTCCAAGTATCTCATGCGTGGGCGTCCAAGAGGTCGTCTTCCGGTGGGAATCTCTTCAGTCACTTTCTTGATGGTCCTGTTTGGTGGTGCTCTGATGACATGCCCTATCCATTTCAGTCTTTTGGCTTTAATTTTGGCCACTATATCGGAGTCTTTATATAATTTGTAAATTTCATTGTTATTTAGCAATCTCCATTCATCACTGATCCTATCTCTTATGGGTCCAAATATTTTTCTCAAAATTTTTCGTTCAAATACTCTTAATCTGTTTTCCTCTTTTTTTGTGAGAGTCCAGGTTTCAGATCCATAGGTGAGTACTGGTATAATCAATGATTTGTATACTTGTAGTTTGGTGTTCCTAGAAATTAACTTGCTTTTGAAAACTGTCAAGAGACTATAGTAGCATTTGTTAGCCTTCTGAATTCGTGATTCTATTTCAATTTTTATGGAGTTGTCAGAGGTTACTATTGTACCAACAGACCTAGACCTAACAGATCGACTATTGACAATATATATGTCCTAAGGATGTTGGGGGAAAAGAAATATGAATTCAATCAAAATGTACATATGCTTTTCATTGATTTTAAAAAAGCTTTTGACAGTATCAACAGGGAATATTTATGGAAGTGCATGAGGCAGATTGGCATCCCTAACAAATTGATAAATTTAATAAAATCTTGCACTTTAAACTCAAAATACAAAATAAAAGTAGCTAGCAAACTTTCTGAAGACTTTGAGGTTAAAACTGGAGTCAAACAAGGGGATTCACTCTCACCAGTTCTTTTTAACATAGTAATCAATAGAATAATCCAAAAAGTAAAGCTACTACAAATTGGAGCACAACTGGAAAGCAAAATTAACATTGTAGCATACGCTGATGACATTGCATTATTATCTGACAGTGAGAATGATTTGAAGCTTCTTACTGCACAATTAATTAAAGCCACAAATGGCACAGGCCTCCAGCTGAATACAGACAAAACAATGTCCTTAGATTAGTTAGGTTTAAGTAGTTCTAAGTTCTAGGGGACTGATGACCTTAGAAGTTAAGTCCCATTGTGCTCAGAGCCATTTGAGGCATTTTTTGTCACCCTTGCCCTGTATACCAAGAAGAATTAAGTTGGAATGAGAAAATAAGACAAGCTGTCATTTCTCTAACACATCATGCGAATCTGAAGAAATCAAGATATGACAAAAAGCTATCCAAAGTACAGACTTATAACATAGGGGAAAATGTGATGCTTAAGGCTCATGTGTAACTCTCACTACTAAAGAAAAGAAACAAGAAGTGGCAGATGTAATTTTCTGGACCATTTAAAGCAATAGAACAACCACATGGTTGCAGCTATCTGCTAGAATATCCAGAATCAAACAAGATCAAAGGTTTATATCCACACCGGGATATAAAGAAATATTTTGCTGAGTAGACATTTCGCAGGGTGGATTAGCTATATAAATATTCTGGGAATTTGTAAATACGTTAGTATGTAAGACATTTCACAGTATACACAGTAGTCTTAAGACAAATTTACTTTCTTCGTGTGCATGAGTAAATCTTAAGTAAACCTTTTGCTGAGCAACAAACTTTCACATTAATAGTTCAGGTATAGCCTTTCAAGTAAAGTTCGTTCATTAATATGATGAAGAGAAAAGTAAACAGGAAACTTGTTTTGATGTAATCGTAGTAACATTTCTCATGGATGCAATTATTTCATTTTTTTATTTTGCTATGCAATTCTAAGTAAAAAAAGTAAATCAGAAGCCATACAGATGATAGAAAAACTTTATCAGCAGATTTTAATTTTTGTACAGATGCAATGATTTGTAGTGCAAAATAATTTCCCTGTTTATGCCTAACAAGCAGTTTGCCAACGTAAACAGGAAGCTACTAAGGGTCGTGTTTTTACAGTGAAATGATAAAACAATTGAGATTTTACTCCTATAGTATGGAAATGGCAATGTTGTGCCATAAGCAGATTTGTTTTCTGCACTAGTTCTCGCGACTAATTTCAATGGAACACACCAGTTTGTGTGAGGTAAAAAGTCAGTGATGTCCTTAGCTTCAGTAGTAATGCCTGAACTCGCATCACACACTGAAAAAATATTGTAAAGCTAGACTTTACTACCTGAACAGCCACAAAATGAAATTAATGTCGCGAAGAATTGTAAGAGGAAAAATTTAAGAAGTTATATAGCATAAACATTATGTAAATCATACAGTTAGTACCTACAACAGAGTGCATAACCTGTGGGATTTTTCTTGAAGCATATTTGTAAGTAACGTGACATGTACCGACAGACGCTGAGTAATAAATTGTCAATAGCAAACAGAACTGTCAGTGGTGAAGTAGTGTGCGTAAATTTGTATTTCACGGGAGGACTCTTTGTACAAGAGCAAAGAGAAATGTGTTATCAAGAGACGTTATACGCGTTATAATACAATTTCACCTGATGAAATAAATTCACACACATTGCACTAATGTCGAATATAGACGTCACTCTTAGTAGCAAGTGAACTTAATTTGTGTACTCAGCCAGAGGACAGCATTGAAGTGATGTGATGATCCACTGCAGTGAAACACAGTGAAGTGTTATTGCTTTAAAATGAAACTCAGATAATGTGTAGCGCGCATAAACTGTGTAACAGACTGTAGCGCTGTAACTTTGCGAATGTGACGTCATGTGTTATTACACGCCGACGCGAAGCTAAGCGCTTAAGAAACGAAAACTTTGAACACTTTGCAAACATGTGTAATGTACGGTACTCTAATGAATGTGCAGAAACCGAAACTACCATGAATGTGTTTGTGCAGTAACGGTGTTGATGTCAACCGCCAGTAAAGGGCATGAACAGAAAGCATACTTCAGACCCCTTGTATCACAACGCAAACATGCATACCATGTAACCTACAGCTATCACGGATCAAACTGATGTAAATTAGTGTTCGAAGTGATTACAACTACGAACTAGCCAAAATTCTTTTTAGGGAATGTGTATTAAAAAGTCAATATTGTGTTATTGACAGCAATCTACGAATGTTTCATGTAATCCCTGTGCCCTGAGCTAACCGAATCCCGTCGAGCACTACCAGTCCAGAACTCTGCAATCTTCTTGTTCCATCGCAGATAACGTAGATCGGCTCACACGTTTGCAGATTTGTCAACATGGCGAGCACGCCGCCCTGACCGCTGTATATAACAGCAACGGCGAATGCTGCAGCACGTCTGACTTCGCCTCCAAAGCGTCGCCTTTACAACCGTCAAGAAAGAATAAATAATATTCTACTGAGGCATTATTGTTTCAAAAACCACACGTATTTCTGTAACAAAAGCCCATACGACGATTCCTAAGAGTTTAAATTGAATATTTCAAAACTCAAACTCAAATCACAAGGACATATAAGTGTCAAAAATGAAAATTTCATACCTTGATGTTTTCTTTCCTAATTACGTAATTTGTTCATTCTGATTATTTACTAAATGATCTGATTTCGTCAATGTGTAATGTTTGTAAATTTTATGAGAAAACATTGCATGCGAAAAAAGAAATTGGATGCCTATGCTCTTCCTGTCGTTTCGCCAGTTTCCGGTAGGATCACATCCAAATGGGAAGGCAAATAACGTTCCTGGCAGAGCTAAAACAGTCTTCAGCTCAAGAAAATAAAATGACATCACTAATTCACATTACTGAACTGAAAATTATGTAATTATGTATTTGATGTACCATAAACTGAAGTGCTACGAAAACTAAATACGATATACAGTAAATTGATGCAAAAAAGGCAATCTAAAGACTGAAAGTTAGTGAAGCGATGTAAATTTGGAAAACTTTTTACAAAGACATGACAAACTTAAAAATTTAAGCGGCTGTGTAATGTTTCCCCAAGTGTTTGTGGATTTCGTGACTATGTTCTCGTGCAATAGCGCAGAGGCGATTTTATCGCTGACCATAAACACTGCGATTACAACAATTAACATCACT
The DNA here is from genome assembly GCF_021461395.2 of Schistocerca americana. Lineage (NCBI taxonomy): Eukaryota > Metazoa > Arthropoda > Insecta > Orthoptera > Acrididae > Schistocerca > Schistocerca americana. The sequence continues at coordinate 241,067,469 of NC_060126.1, forward strand.
ATAACTGGATTATGTATGTAATTGAAGCGAACAAGGTCTCGCAACTTTTTCTCTCTTCCTTAGCAGCAGTTGTGTGGTACAGTTATAAAATATATTGCTTGGTCTGTTATGTAGAGATTGTTATTTCTGCTCATTTTGCTTAATAACTATTTAATTTTATTGTTTGCTGTTACGACTAATCATACTTTTTTTCCCTCAGCTTTTTATATGAACTTGATAATGAAATGTGGCTCACTTTGTGTGGTTATGTCTGTTAGTGAATGATCGCGTATTAACGGCACCAATCAGTGTAATACGTTTGGTTTGCTTTCAGAATAGAACCTGCATCTAAAATTTCACTTTTCACAAAACCAAGTCCGATAACTTTTGTGCGTAAATCACGTCCCAAAATTATACTTGCCAACAGACAATCCTGGTAGAGGAGCCTAGCTGAAAGATATCGGTCATTAATTATTATGATTGTAGTATCTAGCAAAATGGATTCAAATTTCAATATTTAAAAACATTTTTACATAATTTTTCAAGTACGTAATTTCCTTGATTTAGTTGAAGACTCATTTCACCAAAGATAATTTTAATTTGATTCAGAGTTGCATTAGAGTTCAAACATTTTGAAAGCTAGAATAAAGTACTCCGTCTTCAGGCCAGAAGTGGCCCATCGGGACCATCCAACGGCCATGTCAACCTCAGCTAAGAATGCGGATAGGAGGGGCATGTGGTCAGCACATCACTCTCCCGGTCGTTATGATGGCTTTCTTTGACCGGAGCCGCTACTATTCGGTCGAGTAGCTCCTCAGTTGGCATCACGAGGCTGAGTGCACCCCGAAAAATGTCAACAGCCCATGGCAGCCCGGACGGTCACCCATCCAAGTGCCGGCCACGCCCGGCACTGCTTAACTTCGGTGATCCGGCGAGGAACCGGTGTTTCCACTGCCGCAAGGCCGTTGCCTAAAAGCCAGAATAATATGAAATTAAATACAAATTTCAAAACCCAATTATAATATAAAGCCACCATTAAAACAACCACTCGTCAGTGATGCAAATGCCAATAACTGGGCAATGTGGCTTCAAAGCCATAAAACCTGGATCATGGAGCAATGGAAGAATGTCGTTTACGTCCCAAGAATGAAACAAGTCAGCAGTTCGTTGATGATTTGGGCAGCCATAATATCGTATTCCGTGGGCCACATGCTTACTGCCAAGGATTATACGACCATTTTGGCTGAACAGGTCCATCCCATGGTACAATATTTCCCCAATGATGATGCTGTGTACCAAGAAGACAGAGACCCCTGTTCACACCGCTAGGAACATACAGGACTCGTTTTGTGAGGCCATGAATTAACTGTCGCATGGCCCTGGCCAACACAGTAACTAGATCTCAATATTACTGAACCTTCGTAGTCTACTTTGGAGAGAAGGATGCATTATCCGTATCCACTTCCATAATAGTTATATGGATATCATTGTTCTGTAGGAATAATGGCATAATAGTCCATTGAAAACCATTCAGGACCCGTACTTACCCACTCTGAGACTACAAGAAGCTTTCTCGAATGCCAATGGTTTCCCTGCACTGTATTACACAGTAATGTTGCGGTTTAGGTGTTTGCATTGTTTTATCAATTAGCCTATGTGACAGTTTGTATTTAAATGCAGAACATCATTAATCATGCTTTAGTGACATTACCTTGCGCAGATCGCACGAAGCCATAGACCCAAGTTATCAACAAGGCACAGTGTAAGCTGGAGATGACTCCATAATGGTGTGGGCTGTGCTTGCATGCAATGGACTGGATCCTCTGGTCCAACTGAGCCAACCGTTGACTGTAAATGGCTATGTTTGGCTACGTGGGGAACGTCTGCTGGCATTTATGGACTCCGTGGTCCCAAACAACGAAATGAATTTTTATGGATGACAATACGCCTTGTCAGGGGGCCACAGATGTTCTGGGCAATTCGAGCGAATGATTTGGCCGCCCAGATTACCCGACATGAATCCCATCGAACATTTGTGAGTAATCAAGGGGTCAGCTGGTACACATTCCTGCCCCGACAAGAATTTCGCTGTTATGGACAGCTAAATACGTAGCATGGCTCAATATTTCTGTAGTGCTCTTCCAAAGACTTGTTGAGTGCATCCCACGTAGAGTTACTGCGCTTCTTCTCGTAAAAGGGGGTCCGACACGATGTTAGGTAGATCCAACTTTTAGCGCCTCAGTGTATAGAACTTAATGCAAAGAAAGGAAAAGGGAATACATCAGATCTTTCTTTTCCAACATGTGAAGAGTTTCTATCACATTTGGCAGAAAGAATGCTGAAGTATATTGTAGATGAATTGTAGGAACTAAATTCTTTTCCGCAATATTAGACTTCACCCCCGAGGTTGCACATGTGGATCGTCTGTCTTTTGTTAAGATATTTGTTGTGGGTTGTCAGGAGAGCCAACCCCGTATTATTAGAGGAAGCCGAAAGGCACGCGTTTTAGCTCACGCAGGCTGGCGTGAGGTCATGGAACACGTCAAGGAAATTAGAATTTAGAAAAACGGACGTAGCTGGTGAAATACTTAACTTTAATCCATAAATGGTGAACGTCGCTCTTGTCTGTACATTATTTACAATATCAATAGTAACTGAACATGGCACCTTGCTAGGTCGAACAAATGACGTAGCTGAAGGCTATGCTAACTGTCGTCTCGGCAAATGAGAGCGTATTTTGTCAGTGAACCATTGCTAGCAAAGTCGATTGAACAACTGGGCGAATGCTAGGAAGTCTCTAGACCTGCCGTGTAGCGGCGCTCGGTCTGCAATCACTGATAGTGGCGACACGCGGGTCCGACGTATACTAACGGACCGCGGCCGATTTAAAGGCTACCACCTAGCAAGTGTGGTGTCTGGCGGTGACACCACAATATTTATCTAAAGATATTTATCGCATCGAAAGAAATATCTATTTCGTTCGAAATTCGGGTCACAAATCAGTAGAATTAGCTGATTCACCAATAAATTTATTAAGTAAATATGATTCTGGACACTCGCTTATCAGGAGTAAGTCATATGACAATACAAGCAATATGATGGATGTTACGTTGGTCTGCAAGCTAGAATTAAACGAAGCATCCTTCTTGTTGTGTGTATTCCGTGAGCAGCTGACTCTCTAAATTCGTAGGATCGTGTGCAGCTAGGTGTTGTCTTCAGCCGGCTCCATTCTACCGTTTGTTGCAACGAATTTACACCTTCTCTTCTTCGACGAGCCGTTGGAATGTTTTGCAGTCAAAATATCTTCAGAATAGTACCGGTCAGGGCGTCAGTCCTGCTGCTATAGTCTCAGTATTACCTGGTAAGAAATAATATCAGCTCTGGAAGTTATTCAGGATGATCAAACTCAAATGGCATGACTGAAATGCGGAACAGTCTATACAGAGTCTGGAAACTGCGATAATGACAACTTTTTGGTCAGTGATTAAAGATATTTAATACTACACATAAAGTGCAGCAAAGAGTTGATACCGATATTGGGATTCGAACAAAGTTTCGATTCTAAACTTGAATGCGCTTGAGACGGTTGTTCTATGTTCGATACACTTCTGAACGTTAGTGCGAAAAGAGGGAAATAAATATGTACAAAACAGCCACAAAAAGGAAAAAAGCTCAAAAAAACTAAAGTGGACGAAACTGCCGCGCTTGATACTACTTTTGAACGGAAGGAAAATTTTCGGGTGAATGTATTTCTGGTTATTATAGGCAGACTGTTATCTGAATTATGGAAAAGAATATAATTTTCTTGCAGTTTGGAGTTGCTGATTAATATTTCTGGACAGCACAACAATTTTAATGCGCAAGAGAACTACTACAGTGCTCCAGAGACATCTTGGAAGCCTTTTTGAGTGATGAGATTATTCATTTCAAAATATATGTGAAGAGCAACGACACAAAAACCTCCTCCCTTAGTACTTTGTTGTGTGAAAACCACTTTCAAAAACTGTTTCCTAATTTGGAGATTGAATTACGAATATTTTTGTCAACCATTGCAACCAGTTGTTCGGGCGAGAGCTTTCTCTCACTCCTCAAACAGTTTCAAGATTTATTTGCGGCCATCCCTGTCGCCGTCCTCTCCATGAATTCTGACATAACGCAGTAAGTAGACTATGAAGCTGTGATCGACGAATTTGCTACAAAGAATGCACACCGTAAAAATCTTTCACTGACTTGAGTGTGGTGAGTCCAACACACATGTATTTATTATTATTCATATTATTATTACTATTTGTATTATTATTATCAGTAGTAGGAGTAGTCGTAGTGTTCAGTTACGTACAGATATAAGTAACTTGATGGTGCAGTCGACATGAGCAGCAGAAGTATTTTTCTCCCCATAAGGGCAGCAAGTAGCTAAATTCGCCCCTTACAACAGGACGATGTTCTTGACAATCGTTCACATTTCTTACACCCCAGGACGTTTCAGCCCTTGCCTAAATACATTATAGGACTGCGTCCCCATCCAAAGCGATCGCACTCCTTTGGAGAGCAATATTTTGGTTCTCGTCACAGTGTAGAACCACTATGGACCATTGAAAATCACTCGAAGAAATTTGAAAGAGATCCAAACCAGCAAAGGTTGTTTATGCATTTTCAGCTCTCCTACTTCGTGACCTCCTGTGGCGTGATCTCGATGATGGCTGGAGGGTGGGGGGGGGGAGGAGGGGTGATGGGGTTGGAGGGTGGAGGGAAGGGGATAGGTGTGAAGTTGACACATGCGTGACTAATATGACAAAGGGTCCCTCTAAGATCCCCCAGTTCGGCAACACCTTTGGTGGCACCTGCCCAACTGAGAATTTTAAAAATGTACTCGTCAAAGTACATTCTGCAAAGTAGTCCTAGACGCCTACAGTCCCTGATCGTGACACCTCTCTGATACTAGACGGCTACCTGCAGGCATCTAGGACTACTTTGCGTATTTTAGGGGTACATTTGTAATCTTCTCAATATAGGTATGTGTACGCTTCGGGGGGTGTTTCAGCCATAGTGGGTTTTAGAGAGATCACTTGCCATTTTATTCACGCAGGTGTCAACGTCATATCCCCCCCCCCCCTCCCCGTCCCTCGCTCTCGTGAACACACGACAGAAGGGTGCGAAACAGCAGGCCTCAAAATGCATAAGCAGCCTTTTCGTCTTCGGATGACATTTAAATTTCGTAAAATGATTGTGAACAGTCCCTGATCATTACAACCTGTACAAGAGAGCGAAACTGTGGCCGCGCTGCACACATCGAATGGTGATGCAGTCCCACAATGTTCTTTATGTTCTTTGTCAAAGAACTGAAATGGCTAGATATATCAACAGCGCCAAAGATTATGAAGACGTAGTTATGTTGTTCGTCGCACTGCCAACTGGCCTGAGAAATGTGTGTAAATCAGTGACTCAGGGAAAGTTATGCTTTCGTTGATGCCATTTCTGCCACAACCTAAAGCCTTTCCATCTCTATTCTGAGTGGCGGTGCGTCGATTCGCTTTTCTCGACCACCCAAAAAAAAAAAAAAACTCAAATTTAACGCTGGGTGTCACGATTGTGACCTCCATCGCAGAACGTCAAAAGAAGTGGTGAAATGTGGCGGAGAGGGGTTTTTCCAACCTTTACATGGTGTGACATGTCCTCGATAGCGTTGGGCAGAACTGTGGTGACATTTGGTGCCAAAGTGAGATCATTAACCCACCTTACACGTCACATTAACTCGTGAGCTCTGGCTCTTTTTCGCATGTGTCGTCACCATGCCCGAGGGTGACGTCGCAGGACGCCACGCTTTCGTAGTAAATTGCAGGAAGGTTGTAGGCACCTTTGAGCCAAATTTCAAATTTGTGCTTCGCAGTGGGAGACAATTACGGTATTTCGCAAAAGAAATACTCCGACTGTGTTTCGCAGTGTAGTATTGTATTGTATGGAATGGAAACTGTGTGACGCCTATTAGCACCAAAGAAACGTACAAGAAGCGCTCGTAAAGGTGGCATGCTAGGCTCGCTCTTTGGTTTTTTCTTCGGTTCCCTCTCGTGTAAACGTTTCTTCAAAGGTAGAAGCGAATGCTAGTGAAAACTGGCCAGCCGTCTACGAATTGTCGTTCCCTTACTTTCCCTTCCATTCGCTCTAGTGCAAACGAGACAAAGTAGGTTGGGAAACGAAACTCTCTGATTGCGCATTACCGTGACACGGAATGAATGGTACTACTTTCTTAATTAATCACATTTTACCAACAACAGGAAAGCCACTGTAATGAAAATTGTGTAGCTCTGTCGTTGCTATTCAAAAACTAACTTTTCTGTCAATGAATCCCATTCTATTAAAAACTGAATGGGGTCCAATATAAAATGTGTAAGTGTAATAGCTTTGTTAAATAATTCCTGTCGTTAACTGTCGATATTGTAACTCGGACACAGTTTTTTATATGTCCATTTGCTAAAAAAAGAATACAGACCGCAGGACAATCGAGGTGACCACGTTCCTATTACGAAGGGCTAATTGCATTGCATTGCGCGGAAGTCATGCACCACAGTATAGGTCTATGAGGAGAAAAATAGCTGTTCAGTTTAATGAAATGAAAGCATAAGGATCAAAACAGTATGACTGCATTGGTCTTCACGTCAAAGTGGGAAACAAGACTACACATATTACAGTCATACATATAACTGCAGATAGACACAAAATAAAATCCACAGGTCATACAAATTAATCACTTATAGCCCGTACACTCATTTTTACATCCTTATAAATGACCGAAGAAATATAATTACACACATACAATAATATAATTTTAAAAAATGTTGTAGGTCAAAGACAAAGTAGTGGAAATATTATGTTGGCAACAGTACAAAACACAAACAAAAACATATACTTAAAGTACAAAAACGAACAGAATACAGTGGTGTTCATAAAAGTGTCGTGAGAAACTTAAGAAACGCATAGTGCTGCAGAACATCCAAAAATTAGACCAAAATTACCAGCGTCTAACACAGAAAAACAACGATGTGCTAGCAGACGGCATTTCCCGATGTAAGCGAGAAACCAGCCGAAAAATCATCGTAAGTACAAATTAACCTATTCTTAACGAACTGTTTTTCGATTTAAAAGCAAATCAAAATGTAAATAGCTTAATTACAGGCCACTGAAGAGGCTTTACCTCAATAAAGCGAAACGCGTCTGGTGAAAAAAATCACTCATTTGGAACGACAGAACCAAAATACCCAATACCCTCAAGAATTATTAAGCAACTACGGACACTATGGCCACACAAATAAAGAACTTAATCATTTCCATCACTTACATTGCATTCCTCTTCCAAACACGATTCTTTGATGCCTCTCGGTGGGTCCTGTTAATCTATCGCTTCTTTCAGTAATCCTATAAATTTCTCTTCTCCTGAAATAGACTCAGTACCTCTACGTTAGTTATATGATCTTCCCATCTAATCATCATCCGTCTTCTGTAGCACCACATTTCGAAAGCTTCTATTCTCTCCTTGTCTGAATTGTTTACCATCCACGCCTTACCTCTGTACAAGGCAACATTCGAGACAAACACCTTCAAAAAAGGCTTCTTGACGCTTGAATTAATATTCGAAGCTAACAAAGTTATCTTTTTCAGATATGGTTTTCTTGCTGTTGCCAATCTGCATTCTATGTCTTCCCTACTTCAGACGTCATCAATTAGGAGGGGCTTTCGGTAACTATTACAATATTTTTTTCTGAAGGGAGATTGTTTTTAAGGCTACAAAACCGAATTTTTCAACGTGAGCTCCATTCAATGCTACGGCCTTACGCTACCCTAATGGTAGGGCCTGTATCCCCGCATGGTACCACTCTACTGGTCGACGTTGGAGCCAACACCTTGCTGCGTCAGTGCCATTCCCATCAGTTACAGTACATATCGCTTCCCGCGGAGTGCATACTCCGCCGAGCCAAGTAGATGGTCCTTCGTTTGGTTTTATGATCTTCTGTTAGGCGGTGACGAACCTAGCAGCCACACACCTTTGAGTACCTCAGCTGGCGGACGATTATGTCAGCATTGCCAACAGAGATGCTCATTTGAGCAGCGATGTATTTGATTGTGACCCGTCGGCCATTTCGAATGAGTGTGTCCACACGTTCCAACACAGCGAGCGCGACTGCTGTGTGTGGCACGTGGGAGATCTGACAAGTTCCCACCACCCTCATGCCACAATAACAGACGCCTTTCCCAACGACTCACCGTACTTTTGTTCACTGCCAGATGACAGGCCACAGACATTCAGACATTCTGCAAGCGCATTGTAAACATCTGTGATGCTCTGGTTTTCTACAAAAACAAAAATCTGCTTTCTTGGAACGCACCTCCGTTACAGATGCTATTTTGAAGGCCGCTACCTGTCGAATTGTCGAATATTCATGAAACAACAACTGAAGCGAGGATATTCCTCGACGTTCCACAACAAATTCGGTATTTTTTTAACCTAAATTGACCGAGATAAGAAAAGTATTGCATTATTTATTGAATGTTCCTCGTATTTTACTGCACAGATAGTAAAACTCATCTACTGTTTTTCATTTGTCATCACCTAAACTAGTTCTCTCAGCATGACCTAATTTTATTCGACTTAATTCCATTATGCTTAAATTAGTTTTCTTGCTGTCCATCTTATAACCTCTTTTCCAGACATTATGATTTCCGATGAACTGCTCCTCTAAGTCCTTTGCTGTCCCTGACAGCATCATCGACACACCTCTGAGTCTGAATTTCTCCTCCCTGAGGCCGGCAGGAGTGGCCGAGCGGTTCTAGGCGCTACAGTCTGGAGCCGCGCGACCGCTACGGTCGCAGATTCGAATCTTGCCTCGGGCATGGATGTGTGTTATGTCCTTAGGTTAGTTAGGTTTAAGTAGTTCTATGTTCTAGGGGACTGATGATCTCAGATGTTAAGTCCCATAGTGCTTAGAGCCATTTGAACCATTTTTTTCTCCTCCCTGGACTTTAATTGCCTTTTATAATTTCTTTATATAGCTTCTTTATATAGCTTCTTCAAACTATACTACAGTTTGGATTGACTGCAACCATGACTCACCCTGTTCTGAACTACTCCTTCCCTTTCAAGCCCTTTGATTCTTATACCTGCAACAACGGTAGGAGTACTATTTATGTGCAACATATCTTTCATGTTTCTCTACCAAAGTTCCACAGCGCTCTTTGTGTAAATGTCATTCTCAAACTGAATATGTTTTAATTTATGTCAGCAGTTATTATTTCCACTCCTTGTTCATGCACCAGGCCAGCACGTTAAAAGAATATACCGTAACAGCCACACGCAGCAGCATCTGCTCTACTCACAACTAATAACAATGATTTATTACCGTTAAACTAATACAATTGCCTCAGACTAAAAGACGGTTATTTTCTAATACCACCAAACATTAGTCGACTAGACGTTTGGAACATTTAGGAGACACAGGCTTCAGTACAAATCACCAAAATAATTCCACATGTAGCTACATCTCTGCACTTGACAATGGCTGTACTGAGCTGTTGGGAGCTGTATATGCCCCTGTATTGTTTTTTTTTATTAACTGTAAGTTTGTTTCATATGTCCTTATGTGTTAAAACGCTTTGTGCGTTTCTTGGGGTTCGATTCTTACTCACAAGTGCGTATGCAGATCCGAGAACATAACTTACTGCAGCTGTCAGTAGAAAGTGGTAAACAAATCAACATTCCGCAATTGCAAGGTTCATTACTCGGGGTCACAGCGGAGTGACCCACGTTCCGACCAAATGTCAAGAAGCGGAGGTGAAGTTATGGGCCCCACGGCCGCATACCACTGCCGGTACGGTAGTATGATCAGCGCAGAAGGTAGTGGCTTCATACCGCGGTAACGGCTCCGGTCCCAGATGCGGTAATGTTCAGTGCCAAAACAGCGTCTTGTCACTGCACCAGAGATACATTTCACGTTCCGTTTTGGACAAATACGCTAAACAGCTTGTCTGTCGGGCGCTTGAACGAAATTTTCTCAAGGCAGGTGACGATTTCTTTTCATTACTCGTTCCCGACAGGTACACAAGATCATTTACACGACGTATCGTTAATCTATGAAATGAGTTATACAGACGCCACATGTAATAGGGGAAGTTCAGGTAGTAACGAACACGTTATGCTTTTATGAAGTAATAACTTTTTTCTAAACGTAGCGTTGGGACAATCTTCACACTAAACTGCACTATAATACGTTACTTAATACAAGTGTAAAACTCACTGTCATAAGAATGTACATTCGTTGGTTCTTTATTTTACCATCCTTTGATTTTGTTCGTATGTTAATTTGACCGTAAACTGTTATAAACGTTGAATTACAGTAAGTACGAGTTATATGGTAAAAATTTGTGATAAAGCTACTAGATTAAAGTTTTGAACAGAATAGGCCAATATTGAAATATTTATCACAGGCATAGCGAAGATTGTTCACTCATGGGCATAACTCTCTTGGGTTCAATCCTCACAAATATGGCATCGAATCCAGCGTTCTTCGGAGTCTGCGTTGATCCCGCAGTACTGTTTCCTTTTCATCATTGAATCGTCTCGGAAAAAGAGCTTCTCATTTCCTAATACGTGTTTCATAGCAGCGTCATTGATTCCTCGTAAAGCTTGAGTCTATCATCTAATGTACTTCTTGGAACTAAATATTTACCATTCGCTTCCGTAACTGTCGATGCAGGACGTCTACGATTTTCTACGCTTTATTCTCATCCCTTTTCTGTCGCGATTTCTCCATATTTGACTTCTGAAGGAAAAAAAAGTAAAAATTTGATCAATTATTATTGGTTGCTCCTTTTCGAGCTTACTGTAGTTAAAGAGTATTCTGCACGAGATGCGTTGCAGTTTTACAAAGCATTTTCTGTAGTTACACTGGAATAAGGAGTCACAATATGTTTGTACACCTTGGTTATTGTTGTTGTTGTTGTGGTCTTCAGTCCTGAGACTGGTTTGATGTAGCTCTCCATGCTACTCTATCCTGTGCAAGCTTTTTCATCTCCCAGTACCTACCGCAACCTACATCCTTCTGAATCTGCTTAGTGTATTCATCTCTTGGTCTCCCTCTACGATTTTTACCCTCCACGCTGCCCTCCAATACTAAATTGGTGATCCCTTGATGTCTCAGAACATGTCCTACCAACCGATCCCTTCTTCTAGTCAAGTTGTGCCACAAACTTCTCTTCTCCCCAATCCTATTCAATACTTCCTCATTAGTTATGTGATCTACCCATCTAATCTTCAGCATTCTTCTGTAGCACCACATTTCGAAAGCTTCTATTCTCTTCTTGTCCAAACCATTTATCGTCCATGTTTCACTTCCATACATGGCTACACTCCATACAAACACTTTCAGAAACGACTTCCTCACACTTAAATCTATACTCGATGTTAGCAAATTTCTCTTCTTCAGAAACGCTTTCCTTGCCATTGCCAGTCTACATTTTATATCCTCTCTACTTCGACCATCATCAGTTATTTTACTCCCTAAATAGCAAAACTCCTTTGCTACTTTAAGTGTCTCATTTCCTAATCTAATTCCCTCAGCATCACCCGACTTAATTTGACTACATTCCATTATACTCGTTTTGCTTTTGTTGATGTTCATCTTATATCCTCCTTTCAAGACACTGTCCATTCCGTTCAACTGCTCTTCCAAGTCCTTTGCTGTCTCCGACAGAATTACAATGTCATCGGCGAACCTCAAAGTTTTTACTTCTCCATGAATTTTAATACCTACTCCGAATTTTTTTTTTTTGTTTCCTTTACTGCTTGCTTAATATACAGATTGAGTAACATCGGGGAGAGGCTACAACCCTGTCTCACTCTTTTCCCAACCACTGCTTCCCTTTCATGCCCCTCGACTCTTATAACTGCCATCTGGTTTCTGTACAAATTGTAAATAGCCTTTCGCTCCCTGTATTTTACCCCTGCCACCTTCAGAATTTGAAAGAGAGTATTCCAGTTAACATTGTCAAAAGCTTTCTCTAAGTCTACAAATGCTAGAAACGTAGGTTTGCCTTTTCTTAATCTTTCTTCTAAGATAAGTCGTAAGGTCAGTATTGCCTCACGTGTTCCAACATTTCTACGGAATCCAAACTGATCTTCCCCAAGGTCCGCTTCTACCAGTTTTTCCATTCGTCTATAAAGAATTCGCGTTAGTATTTTGCAGCTGTGACTTATTAAACTGATAGTTCGGTAATTTTCACATCTGTCAACACCTGCTTTCTTTGGGATTGGAATTATTATATTTTTCTTGAAGTCTGAGGGAATTTCGCCTGTCTCATACATCGTGCTCACCAGATGGTAGAGTTTTGTCATGACTGGCTCTCCCGAGGCCATCAGTAGTTCTAATGGAATGTTGTCTACTCCCGGGACCTTGTTTCGACTCGGGTCTTTCAGTGCTCTGTCAAACTCTTCACGCAGTATCTTATCTCCCATTTCGTCTTCATCTACATCCCCTTCCATTTCCATAATATTGTCCTCAAGTACATCGCCCTTGTATAAACCCTCTATATACTCCTTCCACCTTTCTGCCTTCCCTTCTTTGCTTAGAACTGGGTTACCATCTGAGCTCTTGATATTCATACAAGTGGTTCTCTTCTCTCCAAAGGTCTCTTTAATTTTCCTTTAGGCAGTATCTATCTTACCTCTAGTGAGACAAGCCTCTAAATCCTTACATTTGTCCTCTAGCCATACCTGCTTAGCCATTTTGCACTTTCTGTCGATCTCATTTTTGAGACGTTTGTATTCCCTTTTGCCTGCTTCATTTACTGTGTTTTTATATTTTCTCCTTTCATCAATTAAATTCAAGATTTCTTCTGTTACCCAAGGATTTCTATTAGCCCTCGTCTTTTTACCTACTTGATCCTCTGCTGCCTTCACTACTTCATCCCTCAGAGCTACCCATTCTTCTTCTACTGTATTTCTTTCCCCCATTCCTGTCAATTGTTCCCTTATACTCTCCCTGAAACTCTCTACAACCTCTGGTTCTTTCAGTTTATCCAGGTCCCATCTCCTTAAATTCCCACCTTTTTGCAGTTTCTTCAGTTTCAATCTGCAGTTCATAGCCAATAGATTGTGGTCAGAATCCACATCTGCCCCAGGAAATGTCTTACAATTTAAAACCTGGTTCCTAAATCTCTGTCTTACCATTAATAATCTATCTGATACCTTTTAGTATCTCCAGGCTTCTTCCATGTATACAACCTCCTTTTATGATTCTTGAACCAAGTGTTAGCTATGATTAAGTTAAGCTCTGTGCAAAATTCTACAAGGCGGCTTCCTCTTTTATTCCTTCCCCCCAATCCATATTCACCTACTGTGTTTCCTTCTCTCCCTTTTCCTACTGACGAATTCCAGTCACCCATGACTATTAAATTTTCGTCTCCCTTCACTACCTGAATAATTTCTTTTATCTCGTCATACATTTCATCTATTACTTCATCATCTGCAGAGCTAGTTGGCATATAAACTTGTACTACTGTAGTAGGCATGGGCTTTGTGTCTCTTAGCCACAATAATGCGTTCACTATGCTGTTTGTAGTAGCTAACCAGCACTCCTATTTTTTTTATTCATTATTAAACCTACTCCTTGGTTATTACAGATGTGTATTTCTTTACACAGTTGGCATGCAATTAAATTATGACATCAATGCTCTTGTTTACGTATTCTCCAAACCACTGCTTTTTCAAAAATGGTTCAAATGGCTCTGAGAACTATGACTTAACATCTGAGGTCATCAGTCCCCTAGAACTTCGAACTACTTAAACCTAACTAACCTAAGGACATCACACACATCCATGCCCGAGGCAGGATTTCAACCTGCGACCCTAGTGGTAGCGCGGTTCCGGACTGAAGCGCCTAGAACCGCTCGGCCACTCCGGGCGGCACTGCTTTTTCCTTAGTTGCTACTGGACGCTGATGCTGAAAGAAACAGGGGTTTTACATTCACTCTTGCCAAATTTTCGACTTTTTTGAAACGACTTTTTCTTACGCTGCATTAGCAATATTTCGCTTCGCCTCACTCTGTATAATTCCTCACGAAAAACAGAACTGCAATTACATGTGATTCGCACTCAGAAGAGTGTTCATATTTATTCATTTTTTTACTGTGTAAGGTGCGTTGCCAACCTGGGTGTGGGTGTGAGAAGGTGTAAATTACCGAAGATGTCCTAAATGGTCAGCAGATGTTTGAGTGGCAGGGAGGGAGATGAAAGTAGGAGTGGGTGATAGCGATTATAGGGAAAGCAACTGGCAGGAGATGGTATTGGTGAATGAGAACTGACCAAGGTGTACTTGTGAGTGGGTGACATATGTAAGAATATAGTGACATGGCTATGTTTAATGCTATTTTAAATGGTTTATTACTGTAAAAAGTGTGTGTTTTGCCAGGTTGGTCTGATCGTTTATGTAGTATTTATTTTCTGTTATGATTTCTTGAAAGTGGTAACTTTATTATGGTATGAGAAGGTATTTTTTTTGTTGTTTATCCTAGTGATTTCCATATCTATGTCTCTGGTGGAAATTTTGTGTTGGTGTCGATAAAAATGTTCTGCAATAGTGAAATGATTTTTGCCTATACTTCCATACTCAAGAAATGAAAGAATAATTAGGCAAATCGACATTTTAATTGGAAACGTTAGCAAAAATAAATTACGTAATAAATTCAATATTTATTTCGATTTGAAACTTGAACATTACCGTAGTGCAATGTACGATAGCTGCAGATAGATAAATACATCGGGTAATGGAGGATAGTTTTCCAAGTCTCCCACGTCGGGAAATACACTATATCTGCATCCTTTAAAGAATTCTGCACGTCAATGGACACGAGTGCCGTCTATCCCAGTGGCGCAGTTCATGCATATGCTGTGGCGCCGGTGCGACTTTGTTGTACTACAACATCGAAGAATATTCGAGGCTGAGTGCACGAGAATATCATGCTGGTATACCGGTTCGTTAAGTCCGACATTTTAATTTAAAAATACTCTGCCCGTGACCTTAAAAGTAAAAAAGGAAATCTCTGCTTCGAGGTACGCAGTCTACCACTGACGCATTCCAGCGCAGAGGTGCAAATCCTCAAATTTGACGACACTGCACATACACCCCACATTTCGCGACACGTGAACGTGAAAACCGGAATAACACAATGAACGAACTATCACCTTTCATAGCTCAATTTTATTTATGGTCCAACAATCATTGCTACGTAGCATTACTGCGGGACAAAATTACACACTTTGCCGTCGTTCTGCTATGTAAGGTAGGATGAAGAACCTTGTACATTGTTTCAAATGTTCTTCTGGCCTGATCTTGGTTTGATGAGTTCCATTGTTTCTTGAAAATACTTGTAACCTCCCCCTCGCTTATCGACCTTAATGACAGTGAAAAATTAAACCGCGTGTACCTAATGGAAATTTGGGAAAAGCAATCGTCACCGAAGTTAATTTGTCGGTAAAGAGGGAGGAAAGGGTTGCGTCTAAATGAAAGGAAAAATGCAAATCAAAGTGGTGGAAATTAATTCTGAAAAGGGGTAAAGTTAATAAAGAAAGTAAATGTGCGGCCTTTACGTTAACAATTAACTAGCGGTAATTAGATATTTGAGATTTGGGGGAAATTACGGTCGCTAGCCCTAAGGACAATTACTATAGTAACTGAAAAAGAAAGGTTATTACACATATAATTAGCAGTAGAAGCGTGGCAACTGAAGGTTGACACGTGTAGTGTGAAAACTGAAAGTCTGTCAGAAGTAATAAATTTCGCTACACTCTGACTTAATTTAGCAAAAGAATTAATGAAACCGGAAAATCGAAAGTTAATTTAGTGACTGAAGTTAATAGTGAGCTTTCTTTCTGAAGCGCATCGAAATTCAGTAAAATACGGTTAGTCTTGGACTACCTCAACAATCATTTCAAAAGCTACTTGAATCTACGCAATTTAGAAATGAGAGATTTAACTTTGAACTTGAATTAAATGATTCTCAACAATTAACAATAGTAAAATTTAGTACGTACCAAGCTGAGCTGCAGTCACAGGTAAGCTAAAATACGGTAACATAACTCGCACTCTTAATTTGTGCTTGTGTAATCTAAATATTGTAGCCAGCTATGAATACCTTAACTGAACTTTGAAATTAAAGCAGTGAAATCGAATGATGCTGGCGTTTGAATTTCAACGACACTCGGGTTCATTCCGGAAAAGGAAGGGACCCTGCTCGGTAATGCAATTGGGACAATGAGCAACAAAGGTTCATGCTACGTTGCTGTCATTTAGTTATGAAAATTGAACAGTTTGAAAAGCTGAGGTCTGCCATACAGTTCTAAAACTTTACGTGCTTTGTAGTGGGACGCGAAATTGGAGCGTCACCTCTCCACCAGTGTCAGCCCAGTGTGCAGGTGAATATAAGTTTAATTCGGTTTTTGTTTATGTATTTTTTGTAATATTTGTAGTGGTTGTGAATTGTCTAAAGTTTGTATTTATTTTTTATGTTTCATGTACGGAGAGGGCGGCGCAACGAACGGAGACAGCATCTTCGCTGCCGGGACCAGAGAGAAAATTGCTGACCACTATACGTCGCGGGTCGACAGCCAAAGAGCAACAGAAGATCCTGAAACCGAGTTGTTGCATCGTGCTTCTAAAAATTGAAAAGAGAATAGGAATTTGTAATGTTTGTACAACAGTGACGTCATAGAAAGTTAATCATGTTGTAAATGTTCAGTTCTGTCTTGTCAAGGCTCAGGTTCACGTCTATATGTAGGAAGATAATAAACTAGTGGATGCTACAAAAGTTTAAATACGTGTTCCGAGAATTTATGTATGAAGAATTATGTTAAGTAATTTATTTGACAAGATTATTAATTTTTGACAGCGTTCATCGCGAGTGTGATTCTTGAAAGTTTATTCAATGTGGTTCTAATATTTATTAAAGCAGATCACTTGCATTAATATAATTTCTGAGAAGAAACAATCGACATCTAAATTGAAAAAGCTTGCGCAAACCAATTGGACTGAGTGACGTAATTCTGCGCATACGACTCAAATGATGTTTTACAGTTTCATTCAAGAACCATTCAGAGACAATTTAAAAAGAGTTTAAATAATTTTGAAGTGTGTTCTAACTGACGTAGGTGACGAAGTCTGCACGTGGTCATATGTCAAAAGAAAATCATTTATACAAAACTTACGTCGTTACACTACACCGTGGCGACCTTATAAACAGGACTTGTGTGCAACTAAGGCACACAGGTTCGAAACAATTAAAACATCTAGAGTCCTTCGGAAGTCAACGCGAGTCTTCGTGGAGCCTTCACCCACCAGCGGCGACTTCGCGGGTGTGGGCATCTGACGGAGCGCAGGCAAGCAGTACGGTCACGCAGTTATTCCACGAGAAGGCGCATCTGTTGGGCAGCAGATGAACGCTGGAAACCCCGACAACCTTTTTCTCCCTAAACTAACAAGCCCAGTACGTCAGCTGGGGGGCGGTCCTCCGGCTGGTATTAGAGGTGTTGCTGAGGGCTTCGCCTGTCTACGGTGCGGCCGGGCGTGGTTGCAGCCAGTGACGTATCCGGTGTTCGACTCAGCGTCCTGCCGGTTGCGGAAGCGGGGTCGTACCATCTCAGCGGCTGCATCGACGGCTGTTACTTCTGCAGCCCATAGCAGCACACTGATCATCGAGAACTACAAACTAAAATATTAGTGTCCGGTGAGTCTGTTTTAAGTTGGAAGTGGAGTGTTGTACATAGGGAGTGTGCTTTTAATAGGATTTTTGATTACAAGTCTGCCTGTGTAACTAGTTAATATCTTACAATAATGTCGGGAAGTGAAATGTCAGACGATGAGCAATCTATGTCCGACAGGAGCATGAGATCCCTTTTTGAGGCGATCGCTAAATTAAAACAATCTAACGAAGAATCCACTGCTAGATTAAAAGAGGAACTAAAACAGGAATTAAAACAGTCTAACGAAGAATCTACTGCTAAATTAAAACAATCTAACGAAGAATCTATTGCTAGATTAAAACAGTCGAACGATGAATCTAAGGCTAGATTAAAAGAGGAACTTAAAGGGAGCTAACAAAATCGACAGACAGGTTACAGGAACATCTTAATGAAACCAGTCGAAAATTAAGTGATAAAATAGAGGCTTCTAAAGTTGAAATGCAGGAAAAACTAGTAGGACTTAGTAATAAGATTGCTGATAATTGTAAAAGGTTAGAAGAACATATCCAGGAATCGCGTGAGGAAAAAGCTGGCATGCGAAATATTACTGACTTAACCAAGAGACAGATAATATCAATGTCTTAGTTGTAAATGAAATAGAGAAAAATAACGATGAGTTACGAGATGAATTTTCTATGCAAACAGAAACTGTTCGTAGAGAATTATTAGAAACTATTAAAGAGGTTTCTACCAAACCTGTAGAGATTTCTTCAATAGATAATGTAGAATTAGAGACATTAACTCATCGATTAGAAAAAGATCATACTGAAATAGAAAACATGAAATTTTTAATTACCGAAATATGCAGTAACCTTGAGACTTCCAAAGATAATAACACTGACGAAGGTACAGAGCGTTCACATAGTGAACACAGTGAAGAATCGATATTAGCTAACCGCGTATCCGATACAGAGATGCGAATACAGGAAATTAATAAACGGCTATCGGAATTAGATAATAATGAAAACTTTTCAAATAGTAGAAGCAATAACGTAATCAGAGACAAGTCACATCGTGTTTGCTAGCTCGGACGACAACAATACAAATAAAGAAATCACGGCAAGCAAATCCGACGCAACGCCGTCTCTGCAATCTAAACAAAATCCAACTACGTCTCTCACATAATGTTGGGATGATATAACGACAAATTCAAATGAAGCAAGTCGATTTCCTGTATTCAAACCAGGAGGCGAACTTCACCCTATAATCTTTATAAAAGCCTTTGAAACTTCATTATCTCCTAAATGGAGTAATGAAAAACGGATTCAATTTGTAATAGGACATTTAGAAGCAGAAGCTGCGGAATGGGCAGTACTGCATAGAACTGAATTTAGGGACTGGGATGATTTCGTTAAGCAGTTTAAAGAAAATTATTGGTCAAGAGGAAAACAACAACACTTAACTTTAGAGTTGTTAGGCCCTCCATATTCTAAACGGTGGGGAGGTTATAGGAATTATTTCGAATGGCATTTAAACCGTGCTAAATTAATTGAAGAACCAATTATTGAAAGTCATCTAATACGAGTCCTAATTAGTAGGTTGCCGTATTATGTAAAGGAAAGAATGATAGAAAGGGAATGGTCACAACCTTGTGAATTATTAGGATATTTAGAACAGTTAGATATACTTAATAGAGAAAGGGAAGACGAGAAATTTAGATTTGGTAGAAGTGACAATCCTCGAAATAATAATAATTCAGAACAACGAAAATTTAACAGCAACAATCATAGCCGGTTTTGTTATATAAAACGTCAATCTAAAGATAAAGAGAGCCAACAAAATCGTGGTAATAACTCTAAAATGCGGAAATTACACAGTAACGATAATGAGATAAATCATCCTCAAGTAATTAATGACGGTCAAGTTGTAGGTGACGTTATCATAGAAAGTTCGGAAAACTAGTAAAGTCCTTTAATATAAGGCTTTTCTTTTTGAAGGCACATCATATCAGTTCCAAGTTTTACCTTTTGGACTTAATCTATCAGTGTCAACTTTCGTTAGGGTATTAGATTCTGCTTTGGGTCAACAATTATTACAAAAGATTATTTTATATGTAGATGATATTTTGGTAGCCACTAACACGTGGGAAGAACACGTAACGATATTACGGGAATTGTTTAACCGTTTAATTGACAGAGGAATTACTTTAAAATTATCTAAGTCTTACTTACGAAAGGAGGAAGTGAGATTTTTGGGGCATATAGTGGACAGTAAAGGTATTGGGCCAGACCCAGCACGTATTGAAGCTATTTCTCGATGCCCGAGTCCTAGAAATCGGAAACAACTGAAATCATTCTTAGGAATGGTAGGATTTCTGAGAAGATTTCTTCCAAGGTAGGATATTGTTAATCCTAAATTACTGGATTTATTAAAAGAGAAGTCAGTATGGCTCTGGGGAAAAGAGGAAGAGGAAGTTTTTAATAAGATAAAGGAAGCGTTAACAGAAGCCAAAATGTTATACCTTCCAGATTTCAATCAGGACTTTTGTACGTGTACGGATGCCTCTGATTATGGTGTGTCTTGCGTAATATTCCAAGGTGATCTGACCAATGAAAAGGGATTATATCAGCCTATTGGATTCGCTAGTAGAACTTTAAATAAACATGAAAGAAATTATTTTGTAACCGAGAAGGAAGCTCTCGCAGTGGTATGGGGTTTTCAAAGATTTAGAGGATTATTAATGTGAAGAAAAACAATTGTATATACTGAAACAGACTTTAACCTTTTTGAACAATTGTCGGTTACTTCACCGTAGATTATTACGTTGGGTATTATGCTTGCAAGAATTTCAGTACGAAATTAGGTATATAAATGGATATCAAAATGTAGTTTCGGATGCTTTGTCGAGACTTCTAGTAGGAATGGAGAATATTAATATTGCAGAAGAACCAGGAACAAATTACCATGTTTATTTCCTTTTAACTCAGGAGAACGAACGTAAGGTTAAACGGATAGTAACTGCTATTAGATGCAATCAAAGAAATGACGATCAATATAGGGACCTTATACAAAACCTTAATAATGGGGGCGAAACAGTTAACACCCGGGGTGTGTGGTTATATTTCAACGACTTGCTGTATTGGAAAGCGCAGAGGGAACACCAGAGATGGAAAATCTGCATCCAGGAAACTTGTGTACGAATTAATTACTTATATTCATGAAGGTTACGGGCATTTTGGAATTCATAAATGTATTAAACACCTAATGAAGTATTATTATTTCAGAAATATGTCCCGTATTGTGAGAAGTATTATTAGGACTTGTGAAACCTGTCAAAAGGTTAAAGTTAATAACAAATCTAAGCGTTATAAATTATACGCTGTAATTCCTCGAGGTCTGTGGGATCTACTGTCATTAGATTTTTTCGGCCCTTTGCCTCGTAGTTCAGGAGGATTTACTTATGTGTTTGTTGTAACGGAATGTTGGTCCAAACACGTGAAGCTATATACTCTGAAACGAGCGAACACAGCAAGCGTTATACGCTGTCTTACTCGAAATTACTTTGTTAACTGGGGCATTCCTAAACAACTTACGTCTGACAACGCTAGTGCCTTTATTAGTCAAAAGTTTCAAGATATGATAAAACAATATGAAATCAAACATATCTTAACTTCGAAGTATCACCTTCAAAGTAATTTAGTAGAAAGAGTCATGAAAGAATTAGGACGATTATGTAGAACTTATTGTGCATATAAACATACTCGGTGGGCCAAACTAATGCCTGATTCGAAAAGATATTAAATGAATTGCCTCATCTAACGACGGGATTATCACCTATAGAAATTTTAGACAAACGAATTATAGGTGAGCCTTTACTAGAAATCCAACAGTGCATTCCAAACGAAAAAATTCGCGAACAGATTGTTAAAAATGCTGAACGGAGAAATAAAAGTTATAATCAACATGCTATAGAACCTTCATTTCAGTTAGGAGATCTTGTATTAGTACGATCTCATCCTAAAAGTTCGAAGATCAATAAGGAATGTAGAAAATTTTTCTTTGTCCTTGAAGGTCCATATGTTGTACATAAGATTGTACATCCCAAAGCGTTACTTCTTATGGAACCTTCATCAGGTGTAATTAAAGGATTATATAGTGTCGATCAAATGAAACCTTTCATTCCTAAATAAGTTAATATTTAGGTATGTTACATACGGAAGAGCGTTCTTAGTTTATTCAAGTGAAGTTTTCGTGATAGTTACGTGTTATTTTAAAGAAATAACAGAAAGCTTAAACAAGTATTCTACAGTAATCTACCGGTACTTAAAAAAGAGAAAGATAACCAAAAGGGGATTTATATGGAGGAAATTGTTATTAGGTCAGAAGGAATTTTGTATATTTTATATTTACTCCGATAGTAGGAACCAAAGGGGATGGTTAATAATTTTAGGGACCATGGGCGTCCAGAGCTATATGGCTCACGAGAACATAGCAGAGTGCCTTTAATAGAGATTTGTAATAGTGTTAATATAGAACACACCAAACGGGGCTCTCTCGCTTGTTTCTCCTAAATAAATTGCCATTACCCAACAAAGTGTCCGAAGGTAAAGAAAGCCGTGCCGAGATTCTAAAGATAGGTTTGCTTGATTTCTTCTTGACCTCAGGCATAAATAAAGCATTAGGGAAAAGAACGACGTAAAGTAAATAGTACTATTAGCTATTGTGAGAAACGTATTAGTAACAAACATTTTGGAAAGAATAACTAGTAAATGAATAAAACCGAAACTAACCTATCACAATTTGAACGCTCTGTCCTAATGTAACAACGTTAAAGAACGTACTAAATTATTATTTACTAGCAACTATTAAATGAAAAGGAGTAATCTCCATATATTCGGTTGTGAATTACCATAATAGCAAAATTAAAAGTGAATGACAAATAGTCACAACAATATTGTCATAAAAAGATTAAATCTATCTAAGAGCAAGGACTTTAGATTACGGAAAATATGAGAAAAATGTATAATATTAACAGTTAAATATTGTATATAGAAGAAGTTTTATTTTCGGTTAAAGCCTGACAAACTGAGCTTGTGGGTGGGGTATGTAGCGGGACGCGAAATTGAAGCGTCACCCATCCACCAGTGTCAGCCCAGTTTGCAGGTGAATATAAGTTTAATTTAGTTTTTGTTTACGTATTTTTGTAATATTTGTAATGGTTGTGAATTGTCTAAAGTTTTTGTGTTTATTTTTTGTGTTTCATGTTTCATGTACGGAGAGGGCGGCGCAGCGAACGGAGACAGCATCTTCACTGCCGGGACCAGAGAGAAAATTGCTGGCCACTATACGTCGCGGGTCGACAGCCAAAGAGCAACAGAAGATCCTGAAACCGAGTTGTTGCGTCGTGCTTCTAAAAATTGAAAAAAGAATAAGAATTTGTAATGTTTGTACAACAATGACGTCATAGAAAGTTAATCATGTTGTAAATGTTCAGTTCTGTCTTGTCAAGGCTCAGGTTCACGTCTATATGTAGGAAGATAATAAACTAGTGGATTCTACAAAAGTTTAAATGCGTGTTCCGAGAATTTATGTATGAAGAATTATGTTAAGTAATTTATTTGACAAGATTATTAATTTTTGACAGCGTTCATCGCGAGTGTGTTTCTTGAAAGTTTATTCAATGTGGTTCTAATATTTATTAAAGCAGATCACTTGCATTATTATAATTTCTGAGAAGAAACAATCGACATCTAAACTGAAAAAGTTTGCGCAAACCAATTGGACTGAGTGACGTAATTCTGCGCATACGACCCAAATGATGTTTTACAGTTTCGTTCAAAAACCATTCAGAGACAATTTAAAAAGAGTTTAAATAATTTTGAAGTGTGTTGTAACTGACGTAGGTGACGAAGTCTGCACATGGTCATATGTCAAAAGAAAATCATTTATACAAAACTTACGTCGTTACACTACAGCTTCCAGTCTTCCTTGTTGGTTGATTGAAGGTTAGAAGCCGTCGATCGAGGAGGTAGCGACAGTCACTCATTGTCGGCCGTCGCTGTTGCAGAAGCTGGATGTTGGCGCGCCTTCTTCTCGACACGGTCACCAGGCGAAACGGGCTCTTCATGTGCGCTAGCTAATGCTTCCCGTCCGCGACACCGTGTCAGAAACTATCATAGCAAGTCGAGCGCAATTACATGCCGCCCAACCCCGAAAGCGCGGCAACTCGCGGGAGCGTCACACAACACACCTGCTCCACTGCACCACCGCACCCAGACTCCCCCTCTGCCTGCGCTCCACGCGACAGAGTTAACACTACCAAAGATCTTAAACACTTTTGTTCTCCACACGACCTATCGATGTATTCGTTCGATAGCATAGTTTTCCCTAGGCCAGGCCCAGCGTATAAATACAAATAATATTCACAAAACAAACCAACATAAATGCATAAATATATATATATATATATATATATATATATATATATACAAACAGTAAAAGTTACAAAATATAAAGACACAGAAATGTCATATCTTCAGGTAACAAAATAAGGAAAAAAATTTATAGTGCAGCAGATGGGAATAGGAGGATATGCATTTCCGGCGTTACATACTGTATGTTCTATGTGTGAATTTGTTGTTGTATGTCAATGGATATTGTATGTCACTGTTTACTGTATATCATTGTATACCATATTTTGTTTTCTTTTTCTTTCTTATTTTGTGTTGTTCCTATTCTTGCATCTTATATGTGTGGGATCTTGTCCATTTGTTGGGGACATCTGGGGATTTGCTCTTGATTTTATTAGTCAGCTTTGTTAGTAAGTTTTGTTTGGATCCATTGTTTGTACCTACATGCACTATAGTATTCATTTCTTTTTCGTGGTTGTCTGCGTCTAATGATACAGTGTTTAGTTTATGGACCATGAACCTACGTGCAGCTATTTCATGAGAGTTTGGGTGATTTTATGTATGGTGTATCACTGTATCTGTTCTTGTCGCTTATTAGTAAACGTCAAACATGTGTTGGTTGCTCTGAATCCTTACAGCAATATCCAAGGAAATTAACTGTCTATTTTGATCTTTTCCTATCATAAACATTATCTCACCATGAACATAATTTATGACATTATGTAACTATAAGTTTTACTGCTTATTTGATCCATCAGACACAGGATGTCATCCACATAACTAACACAGTATGCAACATTGCACGTATTTCACACTAGAATGACATTTTCACTCTGCAGCGGAGTGTGCGCTGATATGAAACTTCCTGGCAGATTAAAACTGTGTGCCCGACCGAGACTCGAATTCGGGACCTTTGCCTTTATATGGCATAAATAGATACGGTGCCTGTCGAAACACGAAACACTTTAGCTGCCTCGTTACGGAGATACTCGCCATATGAGCGCTAACACGTTCTAGTGCGCTGAGATCTAACATAATGCACTCACAAGAATTGAGAACACTGTCCTGACACGACTGCCACCTGTAACCCATTGAGGACGTTGGACAGATGACGTTCGTGGTCAAATACAACAGCACAATCTGCCGACTTGGCTAGCATCTGCATTTATGCTCAAGCATACGTTTCTCGCGATGTTTCCATATTTTTATCCACCCTTTTAGGTTGTTAGAGAGGTGACAGACAGTGGGGAAAACGATTCTTACTAATTTGGACGTTAAATCAAAAAGTCTAACATAATAATGATCCGTAAGTCATATAATTAGTCAAGCGGAATGTTGGCAATGAGGACGATTAAGTCCTTCACAAATTTGTAATTTTAATCAGCATGATAGATATATATTCATAGTCGTTTATTTTTACGGAAATTTACTGTATTGATCTGTTCAAGTAACATGAGGTATGTAGCTCATGCTTCTAAGCAGCTAATGAATTTATAGTATTCTGCACGGCACCAGTTGGAACTGCGAGTGCTTCCTCAAATTCCCACCCAGTTTATATCTTTCTCTTCATCATTTGTGCTGACCATCTCTTGGAACCCCATAAACACCTACAATATCTACATTGTTCTATTCAGTCCTGACCACTTAATAACTCATGTTTCAGACGGATAACAATAGTAGATTGCACGTAAAACACCAGACGATTGTTCTCTGTGAGAGGACTGAACAAGAGAGAACATGAACAGTATTTCATGGTTTTGTTGGAAGATCGAAAAAAAGCAGAAGATGAGCGAAGACCACCAAATATGATCTGAACCCTACCGAATCCTGTTCGCTTCCACTCAGCCCACTGTTTAAATCAGAGACAATACTCAATCGCTGATGCTCGTCCACTTAAGCACGCTCCGGTGTAAACCAGGCTTCAAGTCATGATAGAAGTCATGGGATACCTTCTAATATCATGGTAGACCTCCTTTTGTCCAGTTTGGTGCAGCAGGTCGAGGCAGTGTGTACTCAAAGAGTCGTTGGATTTCCCCTGCAAAAATATTAGCCATGCTGCCTGTGCTGGAGTGAGCTGCCGCCAGCACACTGGTCGGCGAAGATGTAGCGAGAAGAGCGATAGCAGGCGCTGGATCAAGTGCACCTATTAGGAGAGGAGCCAAAGACAGACTTGCACGCAACTGGCCGCCAACGCCATCGCGGCTGCGAGCATTTAGACAGATGCCGCTGAGCGAAGGTCTCATTCTCAGTCTCTTCATCACTAGCGCAGTCGCTCCATCACTAGCTCAGTCACACTCTCAGTGACTCACTACAGTGGCGACGAGAACACAACAGTGGCAACGAGATCGAAGATATTGCTTTCTTCTCTTGTGTTTTAGCTTGCAGGGATGCTCTTTTCTAGTTGCTCAATTGTTGCTGTGTTTTTGTATGCATTTCAGGAGGGGAGTGGCAGAACTAATCAAATTTCTCTTTTCAGAGGCTTTGCTTCCTTTTTGATATAACATATTTGTGTAAACCATGAATTCCCCTCACCCTCCACCCTCTGCCCCCACGCCGCAGTCGCAGACGACCAATGTTATGGACCTAACACAAGTTTTTCAGTTTCAGAACCAACAAATTCCTGCCCTATTAACGACGGTACAACAATTATTGGCCTAACAAGCTGTGTCGGCCGCACAACGGACCAACCAACCTGCCCAACAAGTGCTGCCGACCAGCACACCAACGTTCCGGCAATTAAACGGCAAAGGGGAGTGGCTCGAATATCTGACTCAGTTCCAAGCATATTGTCAAGATAATCGTGTTGAAGGTACTGTAAAGTAACAATACTTCCTTCCGATTCTGGGGTCCCTTGTGTTGAGGTTAATACAAAAACTATTCCCAACAGTATCTACCGACGGGGTAAGTTATGACCAAGTGGCTGGCCGGGGTGGCTGAGCGGTTCTAGGCGCTACAGTCTGGAACCGCTTGACCGCTACGGTCGCAGGTTCGAATCCTGCCTCGGGCATGGATGTGTGTGCTGTCCTTAGGTTAGTTAGGTTTAAGTAGTTGTTAGGGGACTGATGACCTCAGAAGTTAGGTCCCATAGTGCTCAGAGCCATTTGAACCATATGACCAACTAATTGCTTAAAGTACTATGACCACCAGACCCAAATAGCTGCAGCCCATTATCAGTTCTTCCGTTTTCAGAAAAAGTCGTAACAGACATACCGTCAGCGGTACACAGAACTAACGGGCATGAACAGGAAGTGAAAATGTAAGTGTAGTTGTGGAAACTTCTTCAGTGATCTCATGATATGTGATGCTGATGTCCCAGATAGTAGAATACGGTAACACCGAGCGAGGTGGCGCAGTGGTTAGCACACTGGACTCGCATTCGGGAGGACGACGGTTCAATCCCGCGTCCAGCTATCCTGATTTAGGTTTTCCGTGATTTCCCTAAACCGCTTCAAGCAAATGCAGGGATGGTTCCTTTGAAAGGGCACGGCCGACTTCCTTCCCCATCCTTCCCTACTCCGATGAGACCGATGACCTCGCAGTTTGGTCTCCTCTCCCCAAATCAACCAACCAACCAATACGGTAACAGATCCTAAAGTAGTTCCCTCCCTTCCTCGAGTATTGCAAATCTTAGAGAAATATGATTCTGGTGCCATAGCGGTCGGTAAGTTTGACTAAGCTCCGATTTTTCGGTTCGAGTCTCCCCTTGTTCGTGACCGTCCCAAGCAGTCACAACAACGAGCGCGTACACAGTCGCGCGGACAGCCACGTCGACAAATAAACAGACCTGTGAACTTTGTGAAGGCTTCTCCTAGATCTTTTTCTCGCCATAAAAGAGAGGATTGCCCACCACGTAACACAACGTGTTACACGCATGGAGAAAAGAGGCCATATCCAAGAAATTTGTCTGCAACGGCACAAAAACACCAATTTTGCCCGCTCCCAGAAAAAACAGTCTTGTGCACATGCAGTGACTGCTGTGTTTTCAAAATCTACAACAGGTTCTGACAAAAGTAAGATTAAGGTTGTGTTTCCTTCTCGCCCTTAATGCTGTGCAATGATGTTCTACCAAACTATTTTTCATTACGCATTACTGGCCGTCGTGTGACCTTTAAGTTAGACACAGGTGCGTCAATAACTTTGCTTAATCATGCCACGTACAAACGGTTACGTTCACCACGCGTTTCTAAATCTAGCAAGCACCTCACTGCTTACAACGGACAGGGAATTCCAGTGCTTGGACAGTGTAGTTTGCTTGCCCCTTACATTTCTCACACTAGGACCGTGAGTTTTACTGGAAATCAAGAGACAGAGAGAACATATTCGGTTTAGATTCATTTAAACTGTTTGGCCTTCGCATCCAAGAGAATGTACTTTCATTATCGGCTTTTGCACCATATTTTCCGAAGGAATGGGGAAAGCTACTAACTTTGTACCTTATGTAACACTGAAAGACAATGCACAGCCTAACTTTTTCCGGGCCCACCCCTTTCCAGTTGCCCATATCAATGATGTTTCGGTGAATGGTTTCACTCTGACACTTGTTAATGGCCTAGCATTGAAATCTGCAGCAATTTGCCGAAGCGTTGCACTTCTGTCACATTGAACGATTTTCTTCAATCGTCTTTGGGCCCGTTGTTGCAGGATTTTTTCCGGCAGCAGCGATGTCGAGGATTTGATGTTTTAGCGCATCCCTGATATTCACGGTACACTCATGAAATGGAAATTACGGGAAAATCCCTACTTCATCGCTACCTCGAAGATGCTGTGTCCCATCGCTCATGCGCCGACTGTAACACCACGTTCAAACTCACTTAAATCTCGATAAAATGCACATTGTAGCAGCAGTAACCGGTTTAAGAACTGCGCCAGACATTTGTTGTCTTACATACGCGTTGCCGACAGCAGCGCCGTATTCTGCCTGTTTACATATCCCTGTATTTTAATATGTACGCTTATACCAGATACTTAGGCGCTTCAGTGCATGTTCTCTACATAAAATGAGAGGAGGATGCCCATGGATGGAATCTGTAAGTCTATTTAGTTCATTCAGTACATAAAACAACGGACCTCATGTCTGACAGTCAGGGATAGTCTAGCATGGCGGACGTTCTTTGTAGAAAAAGTGCATGAAATCAGTGGAAGGAATTACTCGTGACAACAAATTGTTACCTGCCGTCAATCTAACAGAATGACAGTGTATAGGAAGTTAATAAGAATGGGGTCCCACGGCCGAGCAGTTCTTCATAAGCCACACATTGCTGTAATCAATGCGAAGTGACACTTGAGGTGGTGTGAAAAGAGGCGTCAATGGGCAGTGAATGACTGGAAACGAGTTATTCGGAGAGACGACTCGCACTATATCCTGTGGCAATCTGATGGAAAGCTTGACTAATATCTGCAGAATCTCACCCTCCATCATGCATATTTCCCACAGCGATGTACACGGGATGTGATGATATGATATGGATGTGTTTTACGTGGTTATATTGCAGTCCCCTTATTACGACTAAGAAAACGTTATGTGTTGAAGGATGTGAACACATTTTCAGGATATTCATATGGTTTACAGCATTATCTCTCGCATACAGGAAAGGAACAGTTCGGGGATGATGATTGTATCAGCTCCCAACAAAAGCAACATCTGTGAGGCAACTGTTTGTGGACAATAACATTACTTCTGCCAGGTAGGAGACGAGATACTGGCTGAAGTAAAGCTGTGAGGCGGGGGCGTGAGTCGTGCTTGAGTATCGCAGATGGTTTGCCGGCACGGTAGCTCAACGTGTTCGATCAGAGGGTTAGCTGCCCTCTGTAATAAAAAAACTTAGTTAATGGATCAACGACGAACTCAAAACGGATGTCTTGCGACATCCGCCCCGAGCAAAAAAAAAAAAAAAAAAAAGGTAGAGCACTTGCCCGCGACAGGCAAAGGTCCCGAGTTTGAGTCTCGGTCGGGTACACAGTTTTAATCTACCAGGAAGTCTTAACATTTTGTTGTGTTAGATCTCCCGATCTCAATCCATTGGATTTTAATTTTTGGAGGGCATTTAAAGGTCACAGTGTATTCAAGAACTATTGTGAATGTTGACGTTCTTCGCCATCGCGTTCAAGAAGGATTTCCTCGGGTACAACAGTTATCTGGAATATGAGAGTGTGTAAGACACTCTATGATGAGGTGTTTAGAAGCTTGTGTCCGAGCTAATGATAGACATTTTTAGCATTTCATTCAGCCGTTAGAACCAAGTTGGAAATCTGAAAAAAAAGACAAATAGAAACGAAGCAAATATGCAGTAACAAAAAGAGTCTGTAATAAAGCAGAAATCAATCGCCTTACTTATGCGCAAACTTTCTTGCTTATTTTTAACTCCTCTATTCATCCGTTTGCAGGCTTCCTACGTGTGTGTATACTCAGGCGCCTGGTAATGATTCAACTAGTGTGGAAACCCAAACAGGATTTGTCGTTTCTGGACCTGATAAGTAATTACAGAGAAATCCCACTCTCTACAGCTGGTACCTGAAATCTTTGGTGACCAGCTGCCCCGTTTCAGGTGTCCGTCACTTAAAAATTTGTGGATAATATGTTTTAACCCGACTTTAAGCTTTCCGACATGCTATCACAATGAATCATGCCTCAAAATACGCCTTTTCAAGAAAACGTGAACATTATTATACACAGAAACTCTCAAAAGTGCTTGTCCATATTGGAAATTATTATTTTAATTTTGTTTTTCCGCAGTTGGCCTGTAAGCTGTTTTTGAGCAACGTCTTTCGTAGAAAAGTAGTTTTTCAAATTATATTCCTTCACATCAGACAGTTATTCGCTACACAACAAACAAACAGGTTTATCTTCGTACATGGTAAAGAAATAATCCTCCATCCATTTCTCCTGGAATTGGTGACATTCAGCATCTACTTTTCTCTTCTTAATGCCAGGCATATTGCGAATAAATGCAGTAAAGGTCCACAGAAACACTTGCACAAAATTAATTAAGTAGCACAGAACATTACATGTGAAAAGTCAGTAAATAACTTCTTTGCTTATCAGGTTATGGCCCCTGCTGTCTCGTTCAAATAATCACATTTCGCGATTAGTCGGTAATTTTCGTTCCATTGCCACCTACTACCAACGTTTGCTATCTGTCAGTATGCTGGATAGACGTACGAAGTACACATTGTTTTTGTATTGTCAGCACTGATCCATAGATGAAAAGACTTCAAGGTGTGAGCTGCTTTCCCCATTCTCCAGACGCACATGGACACATGGGCCAGTAACTTCGCACTCAGGCTGGCTGCTGGCGGCTAAATGGCACTGCGCATGAGAAGAGTAACCAAAAGAATCACAGATCTACGTCCTGAGCTACAAAAGCGAAAAGAGCCGAGCGTCGGCGGAATTATCCGGACGGTGAACAATACGTTCGCCTCGCTCCTTCTCCCGCGAATTTCATCCGCTGACCGGACTGAAACCAACCGCGGGACGGATCCAGCCTGTGGGCCGAGTAGTGTTGTCAACCTTAGCGGAACTGCTCTACGCACTGTAGAGAATTTTTATCCTTACGGCGTAACGGTAGCATACTAAAACTGTTAAAATGTAGTGTAATTTAATTTCCCTTACCTGAACGTAAAACCCCCGTAAACTTCCATTCCAAGTACAAAAAATACGTAAATCGGTATTACGTTAATCTTAAAACGTTCATAAATATTGACAGTGCATGTTACGTACAGTTTAATCTGCACGTTTCATGCTCATTTCGGTGAACAGTATGTGTTCTCTAATACTGCCAAACTAGCAAAAATAATACTAATATTGCCGTACGGGTATGCAGATGTTCAACTGGTTTTCTCCATGTTGACAGACATTAAAACTTAAAACCGTTATAGGCTATAACGTGAAATACTTAGTGACTTGTTAAGAGTACGACTAGACACAGAAAACAACCACAATTGTTGCATTTCGCATCCAGGTATGGAGAAGTATATCCTTAAGTTTGGAAACTGTTTGTTTCAGCTCTCTAAAAAAAAAAAACGAGCAGGTGATGGAAACGACAACCGAAGAATTGTAATGATAGGATACGTAAACAAATTGGAATTCTCTTCGAATCACTCAACTGTGTAGCTTATGCTATCATTACAGTCTTAAAATAAATAATGAAAAATAATAAATAATTCACTAAAGATTGCATTTTATTATCGTAAGTCGTGATGACAGCTAAAAGCAATAAAATCCATGATGATTCAAAAAAACTTTACAACTTCGGAGTGAAATGGAAAGTTATTGAGATATCTTACAGAATCAGCAACGGTTTCATTTTGTAGCAAACAACATCAAGTTTCGCATAAAAGTGACAGTGTCATTTTGATGTGACTATCATTTGTGATGCGGGAAACATTCTGTTGGTAATGGTGGTAATCAGTTTCCTCCCACGCTCGTTGCAGCAAATCGGACATATCTTGTCCAACCCGTCTGAACAAAGTTCTTATGCCAAGAGTAAATTTTAGTCCTGCTTGGAGGTTCTTAGCGTATTGTGTGCGAAATTTAAATCGAACAGTTGTTTCAGAGTTCGTTTCATGAAACCAAAATACACAGCGAGCAGGCTCCGCATAAAGAAGTAGTCATTTTAACTTTGCAGTACGTTGGCACCCGTGGTGGCGGAATAGGGTACTGATGGACTATGTGAATCAAACTTGAGGCTTTTTGCTAAGAAATGACACATCTACCGATTCTGTAAGTTATCTCGATAAATTTCTGTATCATTCCAAAGCTTTAAACTCCTTTTTGACTCACCCTATATTGTGTAGAATAAAATATGTAAAGTAATATCTTTATCCAGAAAGTAAAAGTTTATTAACACCTTCTTTCGTCATTGAAATGTAAATGTACATTATCCTAATGCGTTAAGCAAGATAAAAATTTCTCCTTCTTATCCCAAAACAACATTAAGTTTGGAAAGTGTCTGCAAAGCAATCACAAAGTGGGAAAAATATTGCTATATTTACAGACTCGTATACTTCACTACCATTTTAAGAAACATTAAACCATTTTATACATAAAGCTAACAACACGCCCTTGCGAATGAATGAATATCTTACACCTTGTAAACTCAAGTTCCACATAGAGAGTAAGGTACCTGTTGCATCAAACTACAATTACTGTACTAGCAGCGACCTTGTGACTGACGCTTATCTTCAAGTTCACCGCAGCCCACTTGGTAGTGGTAGCGCCCCCTCCTCCACCCCCCTTTCGAGCATTTGATGTAGGACAACAAAAATTTCAATAAAATTTGATTTTTCAAACAGATGTTCATCTGAAGATACATAAGACATACATGTTCGAGGACATGTAAGAATGTTATCCAGTTTTAAGTATGCCAGAGTGCAGTGCCACGCCTGTTCACACAGCATTCTTCTATCTCATGTCACTCCGTGGAAATCAAACGTCTATATTTTGTAATGGCTGCCATCAAACCTATATTCACGACAGTAGAAATTAAAATATCCTGTGGCGCCTTTCCTGCCCCCAGTTGGCTGGTTTGTCGTCCTATCCCCCATAAAGAAAAGCTCACGACTGATACTCGATGGGATTATTTGTGAGTGGGAGAATAAGAACTCTTCCGAAAATTTGCCCTCTTTATTGCCTATTAGCTAATAACTTCCTCTTTTATGTGACCAAAATTAAGAATAGGAAATATAAAATCAGTAAAGATAAGAGACAAGTAAGACAGTATACATTTCTTAAATTCTTAGGTCCCAGAATTTTTTTCCATTTAATCATGCTACATCTTTACACGGCATACTTTCCTTTCTGCGGAAGAGTCTATTAGTTCAACAAAGTTCGTCAAACGTTTTGCCACACGAAAAATCAAAATGTATTTGTCTAATACTGAAATAGCCATTAATACGAATAGTACCAAAGTCTGGTGCTGTTTTTCGACTTGGTTATGTGTATTTTGTCACTGTCTGCTAAATGAAACGAATAAATTGCAGGAGTTGTAAGACTCGCCAAATAAGCAATATTGTTTTGGCACAAATGGTCATTTTATGTACCTCATTTACAGAAATAACACGTCAGAACATAATTTACGAAGTACAATATCAAATGCCTATTAGGCCGACTACAAGCAAAACGTTTTGCGTTAAGAAGCAGTTTCATAGTTCATTCATACGCTCCAGTTTCTCAAGCATGAGATCGAAAAGCGGTAGTACGAAATTTTTGTGTAGATTTGGAATCGTCATACTCTTACATACAATTTTTATAATGTCCCTGTGTCCTCTCCTTCCTCGTTCTAACAAACAATCTTGTCGTCACTAATTCTGTAACTATTCCTGCAATTGTGAAAATTTTTCTCCGGTTAACTTCGCTAACGCTGCAAGAATCACACGTTCATTTAGCCCACGTTTACTCTCCGGTTAGGCTCTACGTGTTCGTACAACTCAGCGTTTTCCGCACTGTCGCGAGAATAGAACTTAGAGCGGCTGATAACTAGGAACTGTACAACAGGTAGTGTAGCGACCAGGCAATAACTTTTTGTAAAAATATCATTTTATGGGGTACACCGAGAAGATAATATGTAATCTTTATTGCCTGTTATTCCTGTTAGTAGTTTATTTCCACTGTGGTGGTCTGAATTTACGGATTTCGCTAATAATTATAGCAATGCTGATCATTTGCACACCAAATCGACCACATAAACAAACAGCGACTGGCATTCGCCCGTTCTGGTTTATTCGGCTCAGCTCATATCGCCCTGTCCCCATTTGTCTGCGGGAATGTTTTTTTTATTTCTAGATGTGACGGGGACTCCCCTGGCAGACACATCACATACACTATGCACGCATTCAAAAATCAACCTATAATTCGTTCAGAAATCAACTTCGAATGTGTTCAAAAATATTCAAAAACCAACTGGGAGGCGCTTCAAAATCAGATGAATAATCGACAGACCAATGTGCGCTGGATGCTAGGCGCTATGTGGAATAAGACATTTTCGTCAAAAATATGAATCTGATGTCCCCTGAAATCGCCGCCCGGGGTAGAGACGCCGGTTTGCCCCCTCTCCCCTTCCCTCGGACCTACCTCTAGATCTGGGCCCCGTTCATCACTGTCGTCCTTGTTATCGCTCATTGTCAAATGGCTAGCTAGAATGTACTTGTTTATATCTCAAGTTCTTTTTTTACCCTATAAATGGTGAATATTAACAAAACCGACCAACTGCAGGGCCACATTCCTGACTGGAAATGGAGGAAACAACGTCCAATGAACATGTGTCCCGAAATGGGCGGTGTGCGTCCAACGACAACACATCGTCCCGAACACAGTACAGAGCTGCATCGCATGCACGTCACAGCAAATGTGCAAAGCGGCCTCCATTGGATGCAATTCAAGCGTTCACACGTTGCATCATGAACTGCCACACTGCTTCTCACGTTCCGGCCTCACTCCGAATAGCGTCAAAGGCATCGTGAACACGCTGTTGAAGGGTACGCACATCACGAACTGGTTCAGCATCCACACCGCTTACCACTTTCCTGATGCCCCCAGAGGTAAAACTCCAAGTGGCTTGTCCGATGATCTAGCAGGCCATGCTCCAGGGTATCCACGTCCCATCCCACGTCCAGGGATTACGTTGACCAGGTGTCGGCGAGCAGTAATGCGGAAGATAGATGGTGCTCTGTCACAAATAACCTGTCATATTCCAAAGGCACATGCTCAAGTAGCCCAGGCATAATATTCCGCAGGAAGTCCATGTACGTTCCCCTGTCGAGGTGTTGTGGAATAATAGCTGGCCCAAGTACGTGGTCGCCAAGAATCCCGGTTCACCCATTGATGCTGATGAGATCCGGCAACCATTCCCCGAGGATTGTCTGTAACTGACGGATGACGATTATGCAGACTGATGGTGCCAGTTCTGGTAAAGGTTTTTTGGTAGGTATGGAGGACTTTTAACAGTCAATGCTATCTACCGTGACAATGATGCAGTTCTAGACACATGTTCATGGGACGTTTTTCCTCATTTTTTAGTCAGGAATCCTTTCTCTGGCAGCTTGTCGCTTTTATTAATTTTCACCTTGTATGTCGTCGTCAATTTATGTGGGTTGTATAATAAATAGTATTTGTATTGTATTCGATTGGATTTCGTGTGCATAAATGGACAAACCAAAATGGCCAAAGATTTATTGAAACATGCAAAAGTTTTAACTTTAAAATCACGTCAACACGTTTTAAAAAGAATCTATCCAAACAAAAAAATTTGGCAGTCACCCAACACATTTATCGAGTAATTTCAAATCGATCATGCACCAATTTCATACCCTAACTACAAATAAATTTTAAATGTTCAAGATGCTGACCATTATTCAACGCGAATAAAAGCATAGCTTCTACCTCCAAAAATTTTTCAAAATAAAAAATGTTATACCGATATTTGACACTGCTAAAATAACACCAGCTATATCTAACAAGCGAACTTGATTAAAAAAAAGCAATCCAACAATTGGCAAAGCCTAACAGAAAATTTCATCAAGACAGCATACAGTTCAATTCCTCTTCGAAAGAAACAAAAACACCTTTGGTGGAAGGCGGATCGTGAAATAGCTGAAAATACATACAACTCCTTTCTAACTGTAAGAAAACCCAACTGACTAAAAGAAGACACGAAAATGCCCAACTTTTAGAAATCGAAAGAGAATTCCAAAAGAACAATACAAAGAAACCTTTATAAAACATTCAAACAAAACGAACCGGCTACCAATCTCAAATTCTTTGCTTCAAACATGAAAATGGCAGTTTAAATATTCACAACCACGAAAATTGTGAGGTACTTGCTAATTATATTAAAAATGAAGAAACAGGGAAAACGTGGGAATTTAAGGAGATGGGACCTGGATAAACTTACTAAACCAGAGGTTGTACAGAGTTTCAGGGAGAGCATAAGGGAACAAATGACAGCAATGGGGGAAAGAAACACAGTAGAAGAAGAATGGGTAGCTTTGAGGGATGAAATAGTGAAGGCAGCAGAGGATCAAATAGGTAAAAAGACGAGGGCTAGTAGAAACCCTTGGGTAACACAAGAAATATTGAATTTAATTGATGAAGGGAGAAAATATAAAAATGCAGTAAATGAAGCAGGCAAAAAGGAATACAAACGTCTCAAAAATGATATCGACAGAAAGTGCAAAATGGCTAAGCAGGGATGGCTAGAGGACAAATGTAAGGATGTAGAGGCTTATCTCACGAGAGGTAAGATAGATACTGCCTACAGGAAAATTAAAGAGACCTTTGGAGAATAGAGAGCCACTTGTATGAATATCAAGAGCTCAGATGGAAACCCAGTTCTAAGCAAAGAAGGGAAAGCAGAAAGGTGGAAGGAGTATATAGAGGTTATATACAAGGGCGATGTACTTGAGGACAATATTATGGAAATGGAAGAGGATGTAGATAAAGATGAAATGGGAGATAGGATACTGCGTGAAGAGTTTGACAGAGCACTGAAAGACCTGAGTCGAAACAAGGCCCTTGGAGTAGACAACATTCCATTAGAACTACTGACAGCCTTGGGAGAGCCAGTCCTGACAAAACTCTACCATCTGGTGAGCAAGATGTATGAGACAGGCGAAATACCCTCAGACTTCAAGAAGAATATAATAATTCCAATCCCAAAGAAAGCAGGTAATGACAGATGTGAAAATTACCAAACAATCAGTTTAATAAGTCACATCTGTAAAATAATAACGCGAATTCTTTACAGACGAATGGAATAACTGGTAGAAGCTGACCATGGGGAAGATCAGTTTGGATTCCGTAGAAATGTTGGAACACGTGAGGCAATACTGACCCTACGACTTATCTTAGAAAATAGATTAAGGAAAGACAAACCTACGTTTCTAGCATTTGTAGACTTAGAAAAAGCTTTTGACAATGTTGACTGGAATACTCTCTTTCAAATTCTAAAGGTGGCAGGGGTAAAATACAGGGAGCGAAAGGCTATTTACAATTTATACAGAAAGCATATGGCAGTAATAAGAGTTGAGGGATATGAAAGGGAAGCAGTGGTTGGGAAGGGAATTAGACAGAGTTGTAACCTATCCCCGATGCTATTCAATCTGTATATTGAGCAAGCAATAAAGGAAACAAAAGAAAAGTTCGGAGTAGGTATTAAAATCCATGGAGAAGAAATAAAAACTTTGAGGTTCGCCGATGACATTGTAATTCTGTCAGAGACAGCAAAGGACTTGGAAGAGCAGTTGAACGGAATGGACAGTGTCTTGAAAGGAGGGTATAAGATGAACGCAAACAAAAGCAAAACGAGGATAATGGAATGTAGTCGAATTAAGTCGGGTGATGCTGAGGGAATTAGATTAGGAAATGAGACACTTAAAGTAGTAAAGGATTTGTACTATTTGGGGAGCAAAATAACTGATGATGGTCGAAGTAGAGAGGATATCAAATGTAGACTGGCAATGGCAAGGAAAGTGTTTCTGAAGAAGAGAAATTTGTTAACATCGGGTATAGATTAAAGTGTCAGGAAGTCGTTTCTGAAAGTATTTGTATGGAGTGTAGCCATGTATGAAAGTGAAACGTGGACGATAAATAGTTTAAACAAGAAGAGAATAGAAGCTTTTGAAATGTGGTGCTACAGAAGAATGCTGAAGATTAGATGGGTAGATCACATAAGTAATGAGGTCTTGAATAGAATTGGAGAGAAGAGGAGCTTGTGGCACAACTTGACTAGAAGAAGGGATCGGTTGGTAGGACATGTTCTGAGACATCGAGGGATCACCAATTTAGTATTGGAGGGCAGCGTGGAGGGTAAAAATCGTAGAGGGAGACCAAGAGATGAATACACTAAGCAGATTCAGAAGGATAAGGGCTGCTGTAGGTACTGGGAGATGAGGAAGCTTGCACAGGACAGAGTAGCATGGAGAGCTGCATCAAACCAGTCTGAGGACTGAAGACCACAACAACAACTTGCTAATTATTTTTAAAAAACTATTAAGCTCTACAGAACCGGCGGATAAATTCCAATCACAGAAAATTGATAACACCAACCAAAACTCTAAAGAACCTCACGAAATCGAAATAACTGAACAAACTAAGAGACTTAAAAACAATAAAGCATCCGGAGAAGACGGTATAATTGCAGAACTACTAAAATCAGCTGCCTCTAACACTATAAAAGAGATCACCCAACTAATAGGACATTCCTGGTAAACTGAGAAAATACATGAGGACTGGAAAACAGCCCTAATTCACTCATTGCATAAAAAAGGGACAGAACAGATGTTAATAATTAGCGAAGAATCTGTCTTCTCCCTGTCACATACAAAATTCCTTCGCAATGTTTACTTGACCGAACCCAAGAACAGTTAGAACCTAAAATTGGTGAATACCAAGCAGGCTTTAGACCAAACAGACCCAGTCCGAAACAAATTCTTAATTTAAAACTAATTCTTGGGCACCAAAGGATTTCTAGTAACAATATTGCATATAGAATAGTGGATTTTAAAAAGGGCTAAGATTAAGCTGATCGTGAATCTCTTTCCTAAATTGTAAAGGAGCAAGGACTAGATAAAAAAACTAATACTGATTCAGGAAATGTTAACCGACACTAGCTCGAAAGTTAACTTCATGGGAGAAATTTCTGAACCATTTTTTATAAAGACGATGTCAGACATGGAGATGGACCTTCCCCATTACTGTTTAACTGTGTTTTGGGAAAGGTAATTACAGATGGCGGGAGCAAAATCCGAGTCAAAACAGAGATCAATCAATCAAGTTAGGCAGAAGTAACATTAGAATAGATTGTCTCACTGCTGATGATGATATGGCAATTTTAACTAGGGATATAACCACAGCTCAAATACAAATTAAAGTTCTTAAAGAAGTTGTGAACAAATTAGGACTACAAATATCATTCGATGAAACGGAATATACGACATGCAACAAACAAGCACCAAAGTTTTTGAACACAAAATATGGAAAAATAAAAAGGGTTTCTCAGTTTAAGTACCCAAGGGAAGTCATATAAGAAAACGGTCTGGAAAAAGATGCAAACGAAGATCGCTGTCAAAAAATTGCAGCCGCATTTATATATATATATATATATATAAACTCACGTTCTAAATTCAGTAAACTTAGGCACCGTATGAGAAATTTATGGCCTGAGAAGAAAGGAGGAAACAGAAGAATACACGGATGTACATGGTGACATGAGAAAACAATTATTTAAATTTTATGAGCACTTTAAAGCAATGGCACCGACTAAGTAGACAAAACCAATAGTAGAATCCTACTAAAACAGAAGTAAGGCCAAAACTGAGCCAATGAAATGGATCGCTGCGATGAAGGAGGATCTTAATGTAGCCTGTATAACTGAGGCAGACGTTACAAATGGGAAAACATTCATAAAAGATATTTGATTGGAAAGTTGGGCAGAGGGAAATTAGAACTGGAACACCGTGGTCTGATGAAACAAAGAGACTTCATTCTGAGGGGATGAAACAAATTTGGAGGTAATGGAAGGCCTACTATCACAAGCGACATTGACTGATTGTACCTCGCGTGGTGCTATTGGGCCCCATACGTGATTAATAATAAAATGATAATAAAAAATTGTATTTGATATGTTAACGGAATGTAGTAGAATTTGAGTACGCTAGTAGATGAAATAACTTATTTTTGGCTGGCAACACGCCGGCCGACGGTTGGCCTCCCGTACTCTACACGCTCTGAAACGGTGTATACACTACTGGTCATTAAAATTGCTACACCACGAAGATGACGTGCTACAGACGCGAAATTTAACCGACAGGAAGAAGATTCTGTGATATGCAAATGATTAGCTTTTCAGAGCATTCACACAAGGTTGGCGCCGGTGCAGACACTTACAACGTGCTGACATGAGGAAAGTTTCCAACCGATTTCTCATACACAAACACCAGTTGACCGGCGTTTCCTGGTGAAACTTGTTGCGATGCCTCGTGTAAGGAGGAGAAATGCGTACCGTCACGTTTCCGACTTTGACAAAGGTCGGATTGTAGCCTACCACGATTGCGGTTTATCGTATCGCGACATTACTGCTCGCGTTGGTCAAGATCCAATGACTGATAGCAGGATATGGAATCGGTGGGTTCAGGAGGGTAATACGGAACGCCGTGCTGGATCCCAACGGCCACGTATCACTAGCAGTCGAGATGACAGGCATCTTATCCGCATGGCTGTAGCGGATCGTGCAGCCACGTATCGATCCCTGAGTCAACAGATGGGGACGTTTGCAAGACAACACCCATCTGCACGAATAGTTCGACGAAGTTTGCAGCAGCATGGACTATCAGCTCGGAGACCATGGCTGCGGTTACCCTTGACGCTGCATCACAGACAGGAGCGCCTGCGATGGTGTACTCAAAGACGAACCTGGTTGCACGAATGGCAAAACGCATTTTTTTCGGATGAATCCAGGTTCTGTTTACAACATCATGATGGTCACATCCGTGTTTGGCGACATCACGGTGATCGCACATTGGAATCGTGTATTCGTCATCGCCATACTGGCGTATCACCCGGCGTGATGCCATTGGTTACACGTCTCGGGCACCTCTTGCTCGTATTGACGGCACTTTGAACAGTGGACGTTACATTTCCAATGTGTTACAATCCGTGGCTCCACCCTTCATTCGATACCTGCGAAACCCTACATTTCACCAGGATAATGCACGACCGCATGTTGCAGGTCCTGTACGGGCCTTTCTGGATACAGCAAATGTTCGACTGCTGCTCTGGCCAGCACATTCACCAGATGTCTCACCAAATGAAAACAATAGTGGGCGAGCAACTGGCTCGTCACAATACGCCGGTCACTACTCTTCATGAACTGTGGTATCGTGTTGAAGCTGCACGGGCAGCTGTACCTGTACAAGGCATCCAAGCTCTGCTTGTCTCCAAGGCTATCAAGGCCGTTATTGTGGCCAGAGGTGGTTGTTGTGGGTACTGATTTCTCAGGATCTATGCACCCAAATTGCGTGAAAATGTAATCACATGTTAGTTCTAGTATAATATATTGTCCAATGAATACCCGTTTATCATCTGCATTTCTTCTTGGTGTATCAGTTTTAATGGCCAGTGGTGTAGTAACTGGCCTGTTATGTTGCATGTAGCTTTAGGTGATTCGTGTTGCCGGCCGAAGTGGCCGTGCGGTTAAAGGCGCTGCAGTCTGGTACCGCAAGACCGCTACGGTCGCAGGTTCGAATCCTGCCTCGGGCATGGATGTTTGTGATGTCCTTAGGTTAGTTAGGTTTAACTAGTTCTAAGTTCTAGGGGACTAATGACCTCAGCAGTTGAGTCCCATAGTGTTCAGAGCCATTTGAACCATTTTGATTCGTGTTGCAAGTACAAATTCGGTGCTGCAGCATCCGAGCGACGTGTCCGCGCATCGCGCCTGATTCCCTTAGGTCACTGTGGCGGTGCTGCAACGCCGCAGCCGTCGCTCGGTGACCCGCTCCGCGAGAGTAACAGGCGCTCTCTGTCGTGCAGACCTCCTGGACGTGACGCAACGCGGCCTGCCGTCAGCGTGTGGTCCGGTGACGGCTGACGCGGCGGCCGCCGCTCTTGTGTTCCGACACCTCCGCCAGCTCCCCCGCCTCCGAGAAAGTAGGACGGCGCCCCCGCCCCCGCAGCCGCAGCCGCATAAATCGGTCGCCGGTATTCTCCACGCCGTTGCACTTCGGCCGGCCTCACCTGCTTCCGTTCCGGGAGACCGCTTTCCCTCTCGTTCTGCGTCAGCGAGTCGCACGGCCGGATCCTTCTGGAGAAGAGTGTCCTTCGTTGTTGTTGCTATAGCTGCTCGTTGAGGGCATTCAACATCGCGGGCGTCATCGCCCTTACAATTACTGCATCAGACGAATAGGGGTGCAAAAACGTAAGATAAAAAAATGCTAAAAAGGGACACATTCGCTCCCTCTCACTCTTCCTCACATAAGCACGCATTTAAACCTGAATCTACAACTACATGACTAATCTACAACTCATAATTAAGTTCCTAGCACAGAGTTCATCAAACCACCTTCAAGCTACTCCTCTACCGCTCCCAGGGAACGAGGTGGCGAAATGGTTAGCACAATGGACTCGCATTCGGGAGGACGACGCTTCAAACCTGTGTCCAGTCATCCAGATATAGGTTTTCCGTGATTCCCTTGAATCGCTCCTGGCAAATGCCTGGATGGTTCCATTGAAGGGCGCCGCCGATTTCCTTCTCTCTACTTGCCACAACACGAGCTTCTGCTCCGTCTCTAATGACCTCGATGTCGACGGGATGTTAAACCCAATTTTTCTCACTTTTTTTCTACCGCTCCACTTTCTAACAGCACAGGGAAAAACGAAAAGTCTAATCCTTCCGTGTGAGCTCTTATTTCTCTTACTTTATTATGATGATCACTTCTTGTGTTGGTCGGCGCAAACAAAATTTTTTCCACTCTGAGGTGAGAGTTGGTGTTGAAATTTCCTGAGAAGATCCTTCCGTAGTGAAAAACATCATTGTTTTGATGATTGTAACCCTAGTTCAAGTAACATATCTGGGCACACTCTCCTCTATTTGGCGATAATACAAAACGAGGTGCCCTTCTTATAACTTTTTCATGTCCTCCGTCACTCCAACTCGATGCAGATAACACACCGCACAGCACAGTAATACTCCAAAGAGGCCGGACAAGCGTAGTGTAGGTAGGCCCTTTAGTAAACCTGTTACATTTTCTAGGTGTCCTCCAAATAAATAGCAGTCTTTGTTAGCTTTGCTTTCCCCACAACATTCTCTATCTGATCATTCCAATTTCAGTTGTTAGTAATCATAATTCTTAAGTATTTAGTCGAATTTACACCCTTTGTGTGATTTATCGTCCAACCGAAATTTGGGGGATTAGTTTTTAGTGCTCATGTGGATGACATCATTATTTAGAGTCAACCCCCACTTTTCGCACCAAACAGATACGTTGTCTGAATCATTTTGCAGTTGGTTTTGACCATCTGATGACTTCAAAAGCCGGTAAATGCCAGAGGACAGAGATTGTCACCTACATCGTTTACGTAGCGCAGGAGCAGTGGGGGCCTGTAAGACTTCCATAGCGAATGCCAGGTATTACTTGCGTTTTACTCGACGACTTTCCGACAGTTACAAAAATATCTGACCTTTCTGAAAAGCAACCATGAATCCAATTACACAATTAAGACGATCATAGGCACGCAATTTTACTAGACGTCGCTTGTGACGAACGGTGTAAGGATCCTTTCTGAAATCTAAAAATATGAAATCAATTTTACGTACCCAGTCGTTAGACCTGATTACTTCGTCAGAATAAAGACCTAGTAGAGTTTCACAGAAACGATATTTCCTGAATTCGTGAATTTGTTTTTAAATCGTTTTCCTCGAGGTAATTCATGATGTTCGAACACAGTTATTCTTCCAAAATCTTTCTGCGAATCCATGTTAATGGTAAGGATATTGATGTAACAAAATTTTCCAGTCATTGGGTACGGTCTTCCGACGAACGAGCAGT
Source organism: Schistocerca americana (assembly GCF_021461395.2). Classification (NCBI taxonomy): domain Eukaryota; kingdom Metazoa; phylum Arthropoda; class Insecta; order Orthoptera; family Acrididae; genus Schistocerca; species Schistocerca americana. The sequence goes on from NC_060126.1 coordinate 241,112,112, forward strand.
TGTACGTGATTACTGATTATGGAGCTATTGTACGCTGAAAGGAGCTTTACCAGTATGTCAGTCTGGTCCAGTGGCCATGCCTTTGTTAAATGCTTTTAGCTGCTTCGCTACACCGAGGATAGCTACTTCTAAGTTACTCATGTAGGCAATTGTTCTTTATTCAAAATCTGCAATATTTACTTCGTCTTCATTTCTGAAGGCGTCAAGCGAAATTTTATCTGTTTTGCTGAACAGTTGTATTTGGCGTTCACCTCTGAACGGTATAAGGGAGCTTACTGATTCAAGACTGATTAGTAAAATATTGTTGCCAAACTTGAAAAGCCACGAAGAGGCAAGTCCGAAAAAGACGACTCATTGATCACTAACATAACTGGATGGGCCAACACAGAAATCTTCCACCTAAGAGCTTAGGCAAAAGTGCAGACAAAACACATAATCGTAAAACACGTGCCGCATTCATCTCATCGTAGCCTAAAATTGAGGAGAAATCTGCCAATAAACCGACTTATACCCAATCGGCATTATATAAACGACGATCGGTTAAAATGTGGCGAACTGTAATCAGCTCACCACATACATTACAAATGGGTGGTTCTTAACGTCTGAGAAGAAAGCAATAGGTCAGGGCGCTGTGTCCTATTCGCGGACGTGTTAAGCAGACTTCATCACTTCTAACTGGCCGGAAGGAGTTGCGCCAAGGCCTTATAGTCCCTTGTTATCCGTCATGCCCCGTCACTCTTTCTCCCAAAGACGCATTACAAACCTTGTCAGCAGTGAGAACACTGCACGCAGAGGCGTCCGGAATCGGGTTACGTTCGAAAGAGTACATGCCTCCTTGGTTGTGGACTCGACCAAGTCTTTCCCATGAACCCCTACTTCCCAGCAGAATAAGACGCCCTTTCCTTGTCTTTACGATTGAAGTAGGGCGTCTTGGATGTTATTGTTGGTTCTCAAACGGTTCAAATGGCTATGAGCAATATGGGACTTAACATCTGAGGTCATCCGTCCCCTAGAACTTAGAATATTTAAACCTAACTGACCTAAGTACATCACACATATCCATGCCAGAGTGAGAATTCGAACCTGCTACCGTAGCAGTCGCGTGGTTCCGCTCGACAACAGCGGCCAGTTTATGTTCGGTTCTAAACGGTCTATTCACCACGGGCTATGTTCGACGCTAGCGTACAACAACCACTCACAGAATGCAGGAGGCAGTAGTAACAGTGGGAAGTACACAAAGCGTGTTGGGGGGACATGGAAGCAGTGCAGTTATTGTCAGAATGCTTAAACGGAGTGATTTATCTGACCTCCAAAAGGGTACGATTACTGTCTTTCGAGTCTCAGGTGGAAACATTTCCTAAACGGCTAAATTTATAAACCGGACACATGCCGCCATGGTTAAAGTATACCGCGCACGACAAAAACGTGCTACCGGAAACCGGCGCAGAGCACTGGTGATGCATCACGGGTTGTTGAACGTATAACACATGGCTTCAACATAAACAAAGCAACAGAAGCGGTGTTCCTGGACATAGAAAAAGCTTTCGACTGTCTATGGCGACGCTGGGTTCCCCGACGGGCTGGTGCGTCTCATATACTCATACCTCGAGAAAGGAGTTTCAACACTGACGTGCAGGGAAAACAAACGACACGGTATCCATGCGGGAGTACCCCAAGGAAGCATCTTAGGGCTCCTACTGTTAAACCTCTACATAAAAGATCTCCCAACCACACACAACACAACGATTACAATCTATGCGGATGACACCGCCATCCTCGCACAAGATTGGAAACCATCAAACATTACGTCACGATTACAGACAGCACTCAGAGTGGCTTGGTCAGAGAAATGGCATGTTAGAGTAAACGCCGACAAGTGAGAAGCCGTTCTGTTCACTAGAAGACCGAAGCAACTGCGCAAACATCGAGACTGCAGACCAAGAGCACACATGCATCCCCAATACGTTGCCGTGAGAAAGTCAAATACCTCGGTGTCTGACTGGACCGGAAATTACTCTGGGGGGACCACATACAACACACGACCAACAGAGCAAGCGCGAAGCTCAAACAGCTCTACCCTATGCTCAACAGGTTAGCACACTGAACAGACGGGTGTCGAGGTCCATGTACATGACACTTATTCGGCTCCCCATGACGTATGCAGCTCCTGTCGGGGGATAAGCTGTGCCCACACGCCTGCGCCGTCTGCAGATCATACAAAACAAAGTACTGAAAATCATAAGCAATGCTTCACGATACACACGCATCGCGGATCTTCACCGGGAATATCGACTTGAGACTCTCACGGAGATAATCCACAAACTCACCATAAGACTATACAGAAACTCAAGACATTCGCAGAACCCGTTCATTCTGAATCTGGGGAACTACGGCTACAACCATAGATGGAAACATAATAGACCAAAAAACATACTTGCAAGGGCCTAACATGTACGGCCAAGTACACGCAAACACAACGGTACAGGTGAGCTCCTGTTTATCAGCCACCATTACTGGATACCCAGTTGGAATACACCTGCTGAAAAACCGGCACCACACAGGGAAGCCGTACCGTATACTACGTGCAGAAAAGCTATACCCACCCACCACACAATGAGGTTATTTATGGCCGATCTCTCACTAATATATAACGACCTTACTGTTCCAGGAATGCAGCGCCTGCAGCAGACCGGAATACATCGCCATCGCCTACCACGGTATTGATGCATGATACCCACACTAACAAACCCAACCTTTCCTGAACTATCGCACCTAGTAAGCCACTACTGCTCTTACTACCCATCCCAGTGTCGCAGAGGTTTTTTTTCCCCTCGGCACAAGCCTTGGCACTTTTTTCCCCTCTGCTCTTCAAATCGTTACCCTCATTCGCGTCCACAATCTATCACCTGATGGCTCGTGTTAATGTGTAACTCACCCAGACGCACGGATAACATCACAGCCAAGCATCCTGCGATCCACTGGTTAGACAACTGACATGTTAACGGAGGTGACAGTGGAACTTTTGGTTTGGTCACCACGTTGGTGCGTGCGTAGAGGGGCCCCATCTCTTTTTTAAACAGGCCATAGGTGACAGTGAGAACGCAGGCTGCAGAGATGTGTATGAGCGAATTGGCGTGGAACAATTGGGCAACTGACCGCCCAGATCAACCAAGGGAATATAAACAGTGTCTCCTCAACGGCCGTTCAGCGAACGTTGCTGCATATGGGTCACGGCAGCAGGCGTTTTGTTCATGTTCCCATTCTGACTGCTGTTAATCGGCGACGAAGGCTGGAATTTGTACGGAAATACCGTAACTTGACGTCCACCGAGTGACGACAGGTGGTGTTTTAATTAAGCGCGTTTTATGCTTTATCGAGCAGTTGGAAGTTGGCAAGGATGCCCTCACAACGACTTTTGGGAGGGTCCAGACTGAAGGAGGGAACAATATGGTCTGGAGAATATTTTCTTGGCATTCCCTGGATGCTTGTCATTCTGGAAGGTACAGTGGATCAACCCAAGCTTGGGTACCATGTCAGTCCCTACATGCAGTTTGCTTTTTCTCTTGCCACAATGGCATCTACCAACAGGACAATCCAACACACAGCTCGCACTGTCTATAAGGGGTTCGAAAAGCACCAAGATGAGTTTACAGTATCCCCTGCCCACCGAACTACCCAGATTTAAGCCCAGTCGAGAGTATGGGCGTACCACCTCGATGGCATTGTTCGCTCTATGAATCCTCAACTGAGAAACCAAGCGCACCTTGCTGCGGCACTGGAATCCGCTCCACGTCCCTGTCGGTACCTTCCAGATCCTATCTGACACTCTTCCTGCACCACCGTGCGACAAGAGGCGGTTATTGTGGCTTCTGATTGGTGGTCACAATAATTTGATTGGATCATATATCTGCTAGGTACATATCCTGGTGATCTGTGGGATGTCAAGTGAATCAGATCAGGTATTTGAAACCACGATCACGTTTCATCTGATCCACAATTCGAAGATTCGCATAGAGTTCAGCTTTAAAGGCCATAAACTCACTAGTTAGACGGAATCTGAAGATACAGGTGGCATAAACGACTGAACGACCAGTAGTGTCCTCCCGTTTGGTTGCATCACCATACAGGGTGGTCCATTGATAGTGACCGGGCCAAATATCTCACGAAATAAGCATCAAACGAAAAAACTGCAAAGAACAAAACCCGTGATGCTTGGAGGTGTAAACCAGATGGCGCTATGATTGGGCCGCTAGATGGCGCTGCCATAGGTCAAACGGGTATCAGCTTCGTTTTTTTAAATAGGAACCCGCATTTTTATTACATATTCGTGTAGTACGTAAAGAAATATGAATGTTTTAGTTGGACCACTTTTTTCGCTTTGTAATAGTCACAAACATGTGGTTCACAATTTTAGACGAACAGTTGGTTCAAAATGACTCTGAGCACTATGGGACTTAATTTCTGAGGTCATCAGTCCCCTAGAGGTGACAAAAGTGGTCCAACTAAAACATTCATATTTCTTTACGTACTACACGAATATGTAATTAAAAAATGGGGGTTGCTATTTTTAAAAAACGTAGTTGACCCATGGCAGCGCCATCTAGCGGGTCAACCATAGCTCCATCTAGTTTCCCCCTTCAAGCTAAACAAGTTTCGCTCATTGTAGTTTTTTCGTTTGACACTTGTTTCGTGAGATATTTGGCCCGGTCACGATTAATGGACCAGCCCATTTATTGCATTAATTTCATGGTACTCAGAAAGTTACAAAATTTGTTCTTAAAACATAGTTTCGAGTCAACAGTTTGTTACACTCTGTCAATAACAGTGGTACTTTGCTCCAACTCTGTCTCTGTATGTTTATCAGAGACACTCCTACAGCCAGTAAATGCTGCTTTGACCTTGTACCGAACGGTTTCGACGCTCGTGGACGAGACTGCAAGTCGATCCAGGGATGCATGGATGTTAGTATTCTTTGGGTTCAACATACCAAGAGCCGCTGGATCGATTTCAGACTAACCAAGTGAAATGAAAACTTTTGGAAGAATGTGTTCCCAGCACTGCAGCTGTGCCGGCGCAGTATCTGTCGAAAACTGTGCGTCCAAGATGTTTTCTTGCAACATCTGGTTTATATCAATGGTAAAGGACTCATTGACTGTTACTCTCACATTGTCTAGAATCTGCTCAGTTCAAATGGCTCTGAGCACTGTGGGCCTTAATATCTCAAGTCATCAGGCTCCTAGAACTTAGAACTACTTAAACCTAAGCAACCTAAGGACATGACACATATCCATGCCCGAGGCAGGATTCGAACCTGCTACCGTAGCGGTCGCGCGGTTCCAGACTGAAGTGCCTAGAACAGCTCGGCCACACTGGCCGGCAAACTGTACAGTCGACTGTAGAGTCTGAGATGAGGCGATAACAGAAACTGACAGAACTCTGAGAACTAAAAAAATTGTGTTACCATCATTGTGCCTTCAACACTCTTTTTACGTAGCTTTCTCCGTCCCTTTCCATCTGTAGCTGCTACGATTCATTCCATCGATAACAATTTGTGAAACGGTTGTTCTGGGCCTGCCTCTTGAGTCACTTCTCAGCATCGTTCCATCTAAAATGTTTTTCATAATACTATTATTTCAAAGTAGGTGTCAAATTAACTATGCTTTTCTCCCCTGTATCATATTAAATAATTCCCTTTCCTCTTTAGTCTGTTTTAGTATTTATTCATTAGTTCTTCTTTGAGTCCAGGGCGCTTTCCTGGCTCTTCTGCACGAATTTCTAGGGCGCCAGATTATTCCTCATCTTGTTTCTCCAGAGGGAACGTTTCACCACCATACCTTGAAACGCTCAAGATAAAATGTCATGATAAATTTCTTTCTTATACTTATATAAATGTGGTTGTTTCTGAATAAGTTAGTGTTATTCCTGAAGTTAGTTATTGCAAATCTTTTTTTAAAATTATATATTCTCATCTGTTATTGTACTTCTCAAATAGCAAAATGCACTAACATACAATAGCAAGCTACTTTATTTCTGTCTTAATGTTTGCCTTTCTTTGTCTGATTTGATTTATCTGTCACCATTATTTTAGTCTTATTTGTGTTTGCTTTCAGTTTGTAGTTGCCTTAGTTGCCTGAGGCATCAGACAAAATTTTTAACATATAATTTATGACCTTCGCAGAATCTGCTAAGAGTACTATGTCTTCAGCAAATCAAATACAATCTATTTGTTTACGATTAATTGTGATATCATTTGGGTCAATTTTCATTTTGTACTGCGTTTCCAATAAATAAATTTCGTAATGCCACCGGTATTTATTTCTGTACTCTGTTTTCTGTATAGATCGGTAATTAACCTTTTATCACTCTACAGTATTACAGTTTTATTTAGTTTTCTAAACAGTGTCTCCCAGTCTACTCTGTCAAATGCCTTCTCTAAGTCGATGAATGCAGCTTGTATTTTCCTGTGCATTTCATTTCTTCTTCCTAAGGTCAGTTGTAGTCCCATTGTAGCTTTCCTGATTCCTCTTTCTTTCCTAAAACCAGTTGGGATTCTGCTAAACTTTAGTTAATCTTACCTTTTAATCTTTTCTCAACTATACTGAGAAGGATTTTTGAAGTATGGCTTAGTAACACAAAGGTTCTACAATTTGAACGATCATTAGTATTTCCTTTCTTAGGTGTGGTAACTGTGTTCCGTTGATACAGTTACTTTCTCATAGCAGACAAAAATAATTCCATATTATTGTTCTTTGACCTTTGTTTTCAGTATTATTCAATAACTCGGCAAGGATGTTATTTGTTCAAGTCACTCTGTAACTGTTCACGTTGTTTAAAAGAATTTTCTTCTATTCCCTGGTAACGGGCGGGCGTATGAATTCACTTTCTGCTTCTTCCATTCCGTTTATACAATCTGAATCATCTCTGACGTCTTCTCCATCCTACAAATTTTAAATGCTTTCTTTCCACCTCATTATCATTAGTTTTCTGCTAGATCATCATCTCCTTTGCGTCTCCATTTCCTGCGATCAATTGCTTCCTTTCAAATATTGCTGTATGTGCTGCCGTCCATGTCATCATTCAGGATCTGAAATCCTTTCCTCCCTCACCTCCCCATCCCTTCCTCATACCCTTCCTTCTTTCTTAAGATATATCCAATCCATTTTCGTTTCTTTCTCCTTATTACGTTCAGTAATTGTCTTTGATCTCCTGCTCTTCTCAGTACCTCTTCACTTTTCACCCTATCCATCCAACTTTTTCTTTCCATGCTAGACCTTGTCCACATCTTAAAAGCCCCCAGCCTTGCTCTTTCTTTCTTCCTCAATGTCAATGTTTCAGAACCCTACAGGAGGACACGCCATACAAAACGTTTTGTTTCTCATTTCCTCAATTCTTTGTCCATACTGCTGGAAAAAATTCTCCATTAATCTACACTTACCTGCTATTTTTTAAGTTGAAATAGTGTGTTACCTCTTTTGTCTTTAATTCTGCTGCCATGAGTATTAAATTTAAAATGCAGTAACCTAATTTTGAGTACATATTATCTCTGCCTTTGCTAGGTCGTCTTCTCTCCTCTACTTATTTGTGTCATTCTATGCGGCACACACTTGTTACTTGGCTTTCGATTTTTCTGCATTCGTAAAACTCTATTTTTCTTAACCTGTTTCGTTCTTTTATGAGGTCTAGTATTCCTTATGCTATCCATGGTTTCCTTCACTTTTTTATTCTTCTTCCTGTGTGCTCCTTTCGAGATACATATTCATAGTCCTTCCCAATACACCGTTCTAGTATTCCTATACACCACTCAATGCCAGCTGTATTTTGTTACATTTAAATATAAAATTTCACTTGGCAGTAATTATTTTGAGATTACTATCAATGTAAAAACCAGGCTATGAATGAACAAATTTTATTTATGTGGATACCTTAAGAGTAAAGGAGAATACTCACCGGAAAGAAGCGTTGAGCCGTCGACAAGCGCACACAAAAATGAAAGAGGACATGCTAGGTTTCGGAGCAATCTCTTCTCGAGTTAAAGTACAAATACACACCGGTACGCATACACACGCCCCTATATGGAGCCAGCTGGATGTACAGTGCCACTGCTGCACATTCTAACTACTTCTCCTTTGTAGGAAAGGCATACAAACAAGTCGGGGGCACAGCCATGGGCACTCACATGACACACTCCAATACCAACCTGCTTATGGATCATGCAGACGAAACCTTCCAAGACTCCAGAAACTCCAAACGCCCAGTCTGGTTCAGGTTCATTGATGATATATTCAGTATCTGGCCAAGGCAGCCTGTCCTCATTCCTTGACAACCTCAACACATTCTCTACCATCCACTTCACTGCTCCTTCTCAACCCATTGTGACACCTTCCTGGATGTTCACATCCATTTCTCTGATGTCTCCATCCACACCTCTGTCCACATTAAACAACCCACAATTCTAGTCCACAGAGGGATTTCAAGCGCCATATCCTCACACACCCCCAATCCCCTCTCCACCCTCAATAATTAGCTACAAAGAAGCGCCTCCCTTGTTAATCATTATCACCTAGGACTGGACCATTTGAAGCCTGACCTTCGTCAGGGTTTTGATTATCTTTCATCATGCCCTCAAATGAGCGACATTCTACCCAAGTTCCTTCCCATCCATCCCAAATAAAATCCTACTCCGTGCCTGTGCCACTCCCAGTCTCTTACCATAATTTTATTTACCTTTGTAATATCCAGGTGCAAGTCCTGCCTAATGCTCCAACCGTACCCTAACTCTCCTGCACGCTGGCTGGTGTGGCCGAGCGGCTCTAGGCGCTTCAGTCTGTAACCGCGTGACCGCTACGGTCGCAGGTTCGAATCCTGCCTCGGGCATGGATGTGTGTGATGTCCTTAGGTTAGTTAGGTTTAAGTAGTTCTAAGGTCTAGGGGACTGATGACCTCAGATGTTAAGTCCCATAGTGCTCAGAGCCATTTTTTGAACTCTGCTGCAAACACTGCACAGATTTTTATGTCGGTGTGACTACCAACCAGCTGTCCTCCAGGATGAATGATCACTGCCAAACTGTTGCCAAGAATAAAGATTCATCACCCAGTGGCACAATGTGCTCAGTTTCAACGGCTACTTTACAACTTGAGCCATCTGGATCTTTCCATCCTACACCAGATCCTCTGAATTACACAGATTGCAATTACCTTCCACCTCACAGTTCCCCTTCCTCATTTCATGTCCCCACATCACCTTCACCGTGCGCCGCTCCGCACCGGCTCCGACACCCACGCGTAACATGCCTAGCAACACTTAGGAAAAACCAGAACTTGTTGATATTATTTGTTGTTAGGAGAAAAATAGGTTTAAGCTGCAGCGAAAGACAGGTAATGTGCATTGCGTAAAAGTAAAGAAGGAATAGGAATATCGAAGACCTAGAATGAAGAGCTTGTATTATAAAGCATGTAATTCAGGAATGCAGTATTTCGCCTCTACTGTTCAATCTATACATCTGCACATCTGTCAGAAATAAAAAATAGATTCAGGAGTGGGATTACAACTCAGAGTGAACGAATATAAACCGGTAAGACTAGGTGATAACATGTACTGTCCTCGGTGAAAGCGACGAAGAATTAAAAGACATACTGAATTGAATGTACACTGTAATGAAGATAGAATGTGAACTGAGAATAAACTGAAAAAAGATGGAAGTAGTTAGGAGTAGCAGGAACAAGATTACTTATCATCTAAATTATGTGTCACGAAGTCGACAAAATGAAGGAATTCTGAAACCTTCGAAGCAACATGTAAGACGGACGAGCCAAAAAGGACAGAAAAAGCAGACTAGCACAAGGAAAAAGCACATTCTCCGTAAGAGAATTCCACTAGTTCGAAACTTCAGATTCATTTTGTGGAAGAAATTTTTGAGAATATGCATTTGGAGCGAAACATTGTATGGAAGTTCATCATGGACTATGATCAGGAAAGAGAAAATCGAAGCCCTCTACCACTTGCCAAATACCGAAGTTAACACACCAACCCAATGAAGATAAGGAATGAAGGCCAGAGTAAAGACGAAGAATGATATTGTAGACACAGTAGACGAAGGTTTTCCGTTTTGTCAAGTACACAGTTTTACGCTTCAGAACATTTAACGGAAGTCTCCAATTTTTGTGCTTCTTTGATATTTTATTAAAATGCGACTGAATTTGAGTGCAGCTTCGATCAGAGAGTACTTTATTATAAATCAACGTATCATCTGTGAAAAGTTAATAAACAGCATGGACAGAAAGGGTCACAAAATACACTACCCTGAATACGGATGTAATTACTTCCACATCCGTTGATGTGAGTAAGAGTATAAACACCAACGTCATCTTTGCACATCAAATGAAGCGTAGGCGACTGTTAAATGAAACTAGACATGCGGATAATCGGTTACCTCCAGTTCTCTGCAAATAGCGCTGACGTGCGTCTGATTATGATCGTAAATATCAGCTTCCGTCATCCTGCGGAGTCCTAGATAATAGTCATTAGAAGATGCTTGTTCTTTAGAACTTCTAGATTTTTTAATGTTTTTGCTGCATTTTTTTTCAGTGTTGGCGCTTCTTGGAGCAGTGTTTTCAGCAGAAAAATTACCTGGTAAGAAGCAAGCAAGTAATCAGTTCGATTAACCATGATTTTATTGTGCTTCAAAGTTTGTATGATCAACGTAATGTGAATACCACTTTCCAAACCATGTTTTGTTCAGTTTTCACTCTGGGGAAAAACCACGTATACCAAGTGGGGTGCAAAAGTGGGCCAATGCGGATATGTCCCACACTGCAACGGCAAAAACAGAACCAGAGGGCAAAGAAGCACGCTAAGAATTACCAGAAGCTAAGACGTTTCAAGACGACGTCCCGCAAGCTAGTACGCTCTCATACAAAGTCTCTGAATCTTCTAGAACCTAAAATATTCCAGAGCGAGAAGATGAATTAGTAGCTGTTCCATGGACTTCGGAAATGACATCAGATGGTGTGGGTTGCGGTTGCTGGGACTTCTGGTACGCAATCGTCATTCCCTGTGTCTCCAAAGATTCATGTGCCTTTTCCGGAAGCTGGCTCCGCGGGAATTGCAAACAAAATCGTCAGTAGGAGACAGAGCAATGCGGAAATACTTAACTCCACTCCAAACAAAAATTATTTGAAAGCTGAAGGGAAAGCACAAAAAAGAGAAGGAAAGAAAAACCCTAAACGAAACCTTTTTATTGGGTCGAACCAAAGGCCTCAAGCTGTAAAGAAGGCTTAGAGAAAGGGACAGATGGAAAGGTTAGACCAGCACAAAAAGACAGAGAGAAAAAAAATAAAATTCTACTTCATCAGGAGAAGAAGACGCAAGTGAATTATGCATGTTTTTAATAGCCTATATTGAGATGCGTTATCAAAGGACGGACTAGTCCAGGTTCTATATCGTGGTGTCTGGCCTCATGAACAGTAGTCCAGTGATCAGGAAAAAGACAACTGCTTCGTCTGCGATGCCGGTTCTTTATAACATGTCTTTTAGGACCTGTTATTAAAAGCAATGTCTATGTTACTGTTACGTTATGAAAATTTGAATTTCATTGTAAAAAAACAGTTTTGGTAGCTAAAATAGGATTATGGTATCCCTTTGTAGTATTCTTAAGGGTTACTTTGTGTTTTCATATATTTTTTGCAGGGAAATAAAACTTGTGTCTTGTTTTCAAGTTTTTTTAAATGGATACCTCATTTCACCCAAGGGTGGTGTAAAACCGTATATTCTGCAACTAACAAGATTCTTATTTTTTATGTTGAAACCAAACTAGTACATGTCGCTGATTATATAAAATCTTAATAACCCTAATTTATTGATCACTGAAAATAATTTATGTAAATCAGATATAAGGTACCCGGTTTTGTCCAAATTTCCCCTACTTTACTCTTTGTTGTAGCTTATAGCCCCGAGAGTAAATCGAAGAAAGACGGGAGTAATGAGAAGTAACGGAAAGGAGAATAGTGAGAAACTTAACATCAGGATTGGCGGTCACGAAGAAGATGAAGTTAAAGACTTCTTCTACCTAGGCAGTAAAATAACCAGTGACGCACGGAGCAAGGAAAACATCAAAATCGAATTAGCTCTGGCAGAAAGGGCATTGCAGCCCAGATGATGTCTACTGCTGTCAAACATAGGCCTTAATTTGAGGAAGAAATTTCTGAGAATGTACGTTTGGAGCAGAGCATTGTACGGTTGCGAAACACGGATTGTGGGAAAATCGGAACAGAAGAGAATCGAACCACTTGAGATGTCGTGCTACAGACAAATGTTGAAAATTAGGTGGACTGATAAGGAGGTTCTGCACAGAATCGGAGAGGAAAGGAATATGTGTAAAACAGTGACAAGAAGAAGGAACAGGATGATAGGAAATCTATGACTGGAATACATTCAGCAAATAATATAGGTTATCGGTCTCAAGTGCTATTCTGGGATGAAGAGGTTGCGCCGAAGAGGAATTCCAGGTGAACCGCATTAAACCAGTCAGAAGACTGCTTACTCAAAAGGCCGAAAAGCCCTTATTACATAGACGACTTGGCAGGACCGACACCTCGTATTTTCCTTCCCAAGCACGTAAGCTTTATAAGGAGTCGGCCACGTGCCAGATGACCTGTATCGATACTGCATCGGCGAAAGGTCGGATATTCGGTACCCATCCTCTGTGTAGCATTAGTTATCGCGCCACTGCTTAGTGACGCACGTTACGTCCACTTCTACCAAGGTCGGAGGGGTAGAATGTAACGCATCGTTATCAGAGATATCGTGCATATAATACACAGTTGTTCAGTACTTGGTATAGAGTGACTCGCCCTTGCAACGGACATTTGTTATTATTTTAGATGGAGTTGCATTGAATGGTATATTCACTTTACTAAAATATAGTTGTTACTCAACTGATTGCCTCAAAGGTGGCATCGTTGTCATAGAGGTATTATAAAGCCGCAAGTTTGCTTTCTGCGAATAACAACACTGACTCTAGGATTCTTGAAATAAAAAATATCTGCACTTTGAATATCTGAATCTTAAATCTTCAAATATCGGAACAACAAAATGTAACTGTCATCGTCATCCCTGAGCAGTCAGTTCGAACGACAGTTTCGGCTTTCTACCGCATCACAAACACGACATGTCTCCGTAACTCCACAACATCCCGCCAACATCCCAAAAAAGATATACAAAGATACACCAGAAAGCAAATAGGTTTAAATCGCAATCAAGGAAATTAACAAAATTCTATTATTTTAAATTTACAGATAATTTATGATAGGGCTACGTCTTGAAAATCTATAAAGATATAAATAGTAGTTCTTGAAACGAAGAATATTAGAAAGTTTACTCTCATACGAATATTTGGATTTGTAATATGAAATTACCGATACCCGACCGTGTAAAAGGATTCAGAATGTGTCTTAGGCTTGGTTGCACCTCAAGCAAGAGGATATGTGGAGAAGAGAAGAAATAAAGAGGCCATGGTGTACAAAAAACACCATACTGATATTCAACTGACCAAAACACAGAAATTTCAACGTTGCCTCCCGTTACTGTGTGTCCAGTGACTTAACCGTAAGCCGCGCGGGGTAGCCATTCGGACTAGGGCGCCTGTCACGGTTCGCGCGGCTCCCTCCGTCGGTGGCGCGAGTCCTCTTTCTTACATGGGTGTGTGTGTTGTCCTTAGCGTTAGTTACTTTAAGTTAGATTAAGTAGCGTGTAAGCTTAGGGATCGATTACCTCAGCAGTTTGGTCGCACAGCACTTACCACAACCACTTAACCAGAAAGTATCCTCGCTCGAGCTCAATCCCATCGCGATGTATAAAATCAACTTTGGCTGAGAAGTGTATTGTTTAGTTTTATCAGCTCAAAAAGTGATAGTCAGTGACACAATCGGCCACAGGAATTAATTATATTGCACGAAACTCTAATTTGTATTATAAGGAATGAAGTGATGTAGTAAGTACTTACGTGGTCATGTTGGTTACTGTGTATGAATGTTGAACCAAGGGAAGGTAAGTGTAACCCGGCTTCGGAATGTTACCCATTCATCTTTTGTAACACGTAACGGACCATCAGTCTCAATGCCCCAACCCATCTGATGAATCTCCGTCAACAGTACTGCATGCTCTCACTCCATGAGGACGTTCGGGATTTAACCAAGAACATTGATATGCTGTCTGGCAATCAGTAACTGTACACCACCTCCTCTGCACTTCATGTAAGCCGGATTCTAGAAACTGTAACTATTTCATCACTCTTTACCAAACTAATCAATATCGGATCAAATGATAAAGCACTGTCGTGTTTGAGTTACCATACCCATGACGAATATTCTGAAAGCAAATACACAGGGTTAGAACTTCAATAGTGGCAACTATTTATTTACAGCTCGTACAAAGTAGATAGGTGTTTCAAAGTTTTACTGACCTACAGAGTAGTAACCAGCATTGTGTATAACCCGCTGCCAGCGATGTGGAAGTCGTAGAATACTCTTAACAGTGCCAGTTGTGTTGACAGTTCGAGCGGCACGGTCTATTGCCCGACGAATTTGTAGCAATTCTGAGGCGAACACCGTGAAGTCTTTCCTTCAGTTTAGAAATCGAGTTGAACTCACGATGGCTTAAGTCAGGGAAGTGCAGTAGGTGGTATAGCACTTAGTAGCCCCATCAGTCAAACAAATTATAGACAGCTTGTACTGTACGTGCTTGAGCACTAACCTGCAAAATGATCAGGTCCTGCAGAAAGTGTCATCACTTCTGTTTCTTAGCTGGTCGTAGGAAGTGTTCGAAAAATGTCGATAAACGACAGCGTCATATGCAATCAACCTAATACTGCTGCTCAGATTGTCTCCCAAATCGTTTATATAGATAAGGAACAGCAAAAGGCCTATAACACTACCTTGGGGAACGCAAGAAATCACGCCGCCAGACGCTACCGACCAGCAGCTACCACTAACACTGCCTTAAGCGATACAGCATGCCGACCGTGCAGAGATATGGGACAAGGCAAAGAGTAAGATACATGTCACAGAACTGCTCAACTCCAAGCGGAGAGAGTAATAACATAACGCAGAAGCTAATTAGAAAATTTGAAAAGTCGATCAAAAGTACATCTTCCGAACGATTTCTCGATAACAATGAACTGGAAATGCGAAGATAAATAAACCACGTGAATGACAGCTATATTTGGACTTCAAGTAGGTGTCACTGACATAAAAATACACTCCTGGAAATGGAAAAAAGAACACATTGACACCGGTGTGTCAGACCCACCATACTTGCTCCGGACACTGCGAGAGGGATGTACAAGCAATGATCACACGCACGGCACAGCGGACACACCAGGAACCGCGGTGTTGGCCGTCGAATGGCGCTAGCTGCGCAGCATTTGTGCACCGCCGCCGTCAGTGTCAGCCAGTTTGCCGTGGCATACGGAGCTCCATCGCAGTCTTTAACACTGGTAGCATGCCGCAACAGCGTGGACGTGAACCGTATGTGCAGTTGACGGACTTTGAGCGAGGGCGTATAGTGGGCATGCGGGAGGCCGGGTGGACGTACCGCCGAATTGCTCAACACGTGGGGCGTGAGGTCTCCACAGTACATCGATGTTGTCGCCAGTGGTCGGCGGAAGGTGCACGTGCCCGTCGACCTGGGACCGGACCGCAGCGACGCACGGATGCATGCCAAGACCGTAGGATCCTACGCAGTGCCGTAGGGGACCGCACCGCCACTTCCCAGCAAATTAGGGACACTGTTGCTCCTGGGGTATTGGCGAGGACCATTCGCAACCGTCTCCATGAAGCTGGGCTACTGTCCCGCACACCGTTAGGCCGTCTTCCGCTCACGCCCCAACATCGTGCAGCCCGCCTCCAGTGGTGTCGCGACAGGCGTGAATGGAGGGACGAATGGAGACGTGTCGTCTTCAGCGATGAGAGTCGCTTCTGCCTTGGTGCCAATGATGGTCGTATGCGTGTTTGGCGCCGTGCAGGTGAGCGCCACAATCAGGACTGCATACGACCGAGGCACACAGGGCCAACACCCGGCATCATGGTGTGGGGAGCGATCCCCTACACTGGCCGTACACCACTGGTGATCGTCGAGGGGACACTGAATAGTGCACGGTACATCCAAACCGTCATCGAACCCATCGTTCTACCATTCCTAGACCGGCAAGGGAACTTGCTGTTCCAACAGGACAATGCACGTCCGCATGTATCCCGTGCCACCCAACGTGCTCTAGAAGGTGTAAGTCAACTACCCTGGCCAGCAAGATCTCCGGATCTGTCCCCCATTGAGCATGTTTGGGACTGGATGAAGCGTTGTCTCACGTGGTCTGCACGTCCAGCACGAACGCTGGTCCAACTGAGGCGCCAGGTGGAAATGGCATGGCAAGCCGTTCCACAGGACTACATCCAGCATCTCTACGATCGTCTCCATGGGAGAATAGCAGCCTGCATTGCTGCGAAAGGTTGATATACACTGTACTAGTGCCGACATTGTGCATGCTCTGTTGCCTGTGTCTATGTGCCTGTGGTTCTGTCAGTGTGATCATGTGATGTATCTGACCCCAGGAATGTGTCAATAAAGTTTCCCCTTCCTGGGACAATGAATTCACGGTGTTCTTATTTCAATTTCCAGGAGTGTAGATGCAAAGCACCTCTGGGTCTGTGGATATTAAATTTCGTTCCCTTGCTGGAAATTAATAAAATAGTCTGTCCAAACTCTGGCCCTAAAAGACGTTTCCATCGTCAGGAGCGAGGAAGAATTTAGCATATTTATGTGCAACTGTCAGACTTACAGGAACAAATTATTGATAATACAGAATCAAATTATGGGAATTATTTCCATAATTCTACACCCTTCTGCAAACAAACCTGTTTCAAAAGAAGTCGTATTTTGACAACTATTTCCCAAAATTTTTTCTCAGTAAAGTCCTTTATCGTTCATAATATTTCCCTTTTTTCAAGAAAGAGGGCACAATGTGCCTATAAAATTACATTATAGAAATTTATTCACACTAAACGTTCATGTTACTGCACAAAGGAATCACTCATTTCGTCCAGAAGTATTTATCATGCCATCATAGTACAGTAAACATGTTTTCGGCAAAAAGCGGAGTTGATGGGTCCATTAAAAATGTTTGTTGGAGACAACTTTTACTTTCTATTGATTATAACAGAAGGGAGTGAAAGGGGCATGAATGATGGGAAATAGCAAAGTTACGAAGATATTATACGAGTACAAGCCAATAAATCGATGGAGTATTGACAGACTTGAGTTTCCATAATGGGAGCCAGAATGAGTCATATGGCTTATACGTCCTTAGAAGCTAGAAGAAAATTTCTTTCTTCCATTTCAGTTGGATTTTTAAAATGAATATGTTTAGTTACAATGTAATCCATGCATTTAGATAAAGTGTACACGTCTGACTCCTTTTCTCGAGTTAGGAATTGCAGCCTGTGGCATCTTTGACATACAGAATAATGAAATTAGGAATAATTGGACAGCGCAATCATTTTCTCACATCAGTTTAAAATCCTCTGCTTTGTGAGTAATCTTTCAGAAGTCATCATTGCACACAACGTCCAGCTCTAGCCTGGCGACAATGAGAAATCATCTTCACTTAAACCTTACCAAGAATTCAATGTTAAATCCTAGGATGTCTCCGAGATCTTTAGTATGGGGCTTGTGAGGTTCACCTTGTGCCAAGTATGCCGTGTAACACTGAAGTGGGTGTGTGCGCATGAATATTCATGTGGAGGTGATACGGAAATAGAAGCGTTGCATCAGAAACGGTGCTCGCCTCTCTGTCCATGTCCAGCCAGGGCACTAGTGCCCTGGTGCTGTCTGAGAGATAACTGGTTCGAATTCTAGGGATGGAAGTAAATTCCATTTGCAAAATGTGGCCGACAAGGTGAAGCGAAGTAGCGGCGTACAGTCCATCATCATTAATCTCTGCACCAGTGTTCTGGGTCGTATTCTGAACGTGGCTTGGTGAGTACGGAGACAAAAACCTGTATGGAGCACGTCCCATGGTGCTCTCCAGTAGCACTAGGGCATCGGGTTTCATTAAAGTCTTTCGTTCTGCGGTCATCATCTACACATCATTAGTTTCTTACCTTTCTTGTATCGTTACCTCGGAACGAAATTAGATATCAGCCACTATTCTCAACGAAGTTAAGCAGCTAGCTATTATTGTTGTAAGGGAATATTGATACTTCTGTTTTAAAGTGACAACAGACAAATAATATTTAGTTAACGCTGTAACGAACTGAATTTATTTCCTTTTATTGGTTTTTCAACTAAACCTAAAAATGGCTGTGCTGTTTTCATATTACTATCTACTTTACATTTATCTTAGTCAGCTATTCCACATTTTCGTCATACCGGAAGTTTATTTGGTTCCTCGGTCTCATAACATTGACACCACTGGCGAAAATTTTCCTGCAATATTTGACTGATAGAATCGGTTACCGAAAATAACGGATACTCGACGCCAATTATTCCGCAAGATGTTGCCGGCCAGTGTGTTGTCTTCGCTGAGTCCGCGAAAGTGTACTTTGATTCAAATTACATGCTTCAAATTATTCATACATTCATTGAAAATGTTCTTAGGACGCTCGGCATTGAATTGTTCATTTTCTAAACCAGGAAAGTAGTTGTCATAGAACTGTTCTAATGATTAAAACTGTCGACTATTTAGATTGGTCGAACAAAAGGAATTAACTGTATTTTAACGAATAGAACTACGCTCATATTCCGCACCGGAATAATAAATACTTCCTGTTGTAACATTTTATTCGTTGCCCTGAAACTGACTACTCTGACAACTCGCAGTGTTGACTATTAGTCAAGGAAAAAATAGATTATCAATATCTTTGACGAACCCGAACATATCTGAGGTGAATTAGTTAAGCGCTTCACTCGCATGGTCAAAAAGATAGTGATCTATTTGGTGTGAGTTTCTTCATATTTCTCAAATCACTGAGGCCTAGAAAGACCTAAATACCGGCTACTAATTATATAAAACCGCCTGATTAACAGAAATCCGCTGGAACTGTTACAAAAGAAACAATTTATTTTCGCTTGACACGTTAACTAATTTTCTTACAATAAGAGAAGCGTAGCCAGCGAGAAATTTTGAGTGACATCTATATTTCTCTTGTTGCCATGTTAAAATCTGTCTTCTTTTGCAACAGCAACGCGCAGATCACAGTCTGCACAAGATCACCTCACTAGCGTGCTAAGGCAGCAGTATGCCGAAACAGTGGCATATTAAATGAGGAACCGAGGAGAAGTTAAGTCAATACCTTATTAAAAAATTAATTCTCGCTATAAAACTAAACGTGTAACTTCTTCACTTAATTTGTGGTATAGCTCTACATTTCGACAGCAATCCACGACTCTTAAAACTTATATATATATATAACTCCGCTGTACCGGTCCCAAGCCCGGGGCCTCATTATGCAAGTGATGAGGAAGGAGGAGGGGGAGGAGTAACAACCTCGTTTAAAAAACCAGAGTTCACCTGGCCCGGGTGATAGTACTCTGTCAGGGCCCCTTTGCTAGGGTTACAGCGAAGACCTCAACGGTAGTGAAGGCGGAGAGAACGAATCTCGGTACGGTGGAACTAGCGGAAGAGGCACATAATACAATAAATCCACCTTGCGTCTGACTTGTAACAAGCGGCACTGTGGTCGGCGTCTGTTCACCAGAGGTGCGGCCGTAATACAAATTCTGGAACTAACCACTCCAGTCTTAACCACTGAGCTTTTCTGAGCTCAACCCTTTGATTCTAAGTACTATTATGGAGCGTTTTAGTAATTACAAAATTACCCCAGGTGGTAACAAATCCTCCACCATCAGTGGCGCAACTAGTCTATCGGATTCTGGGGAGACTAGGCTGAAACGCTATATCCCAAACCAGAGGAAATCGAAGTCTTTTGACCGACTCATGCCCAAGGTCGAAACATTTTTTGGAACTATCAATATTAACTCTCTCTTGACACCAGGAAAACTCTATAAATTAGGAGACACACTAAAAGAACAAAATATCAAAATTTTAGCCCTGCAAGAAACAAGGTTGCCTGATGAGAATACCATGGATTTTGGAAACTACCGATTGTTTAAAAGTAAAACAGACAAAAGAATTCGTAAAAACACTCCGCATCTGGGTGTTGCATTCGCAATTTCGCAAGACATTCTTGGCTCCGTAATCGAAGTAAATCCAGTAAACAACAGACTAATGACAATTTCCATGAAATGTGCAAATAAAATGTACTGTTTAATTAACGCACACATGCCTATCAACCAGGAGAATAAAACAAATCCAGAAAAAGTAAATAAGTCATGGGAAGTATTAGAGAATACAGTCTCCAAAATTCCTCAAAATTATGTAAAGATTTTAATGGGTGATTTTAATGCACAGTTAGGGAAAGAGAGAAAATTTAGAAAAACGGTCGGTGAATTCCCTGCACATAAATGGACAAATCAAAATGGAAAGAGGCTGGTAGAATTTTGCAGAAATTTCAATCTCAAAATTATGTCAAGTCATTTTAAGAAAAAACCTTCAAAACAAAAGACATGGGGATCACCTAACAAGGACATAGGTGAATTCCAAATTGACCATATTGCAATCTCGTATCCATGTCACAAAGAAATTTTAAATGTTCAAGTTCGTAAAGGCGCCAATATTGACTCAGACCATTACTTAACCCGTGTGAAACTAAAGCTAAAACCCCAAAATTTCAACAAAAGGACACCATTAATCCCCAAATTTGACACCAGTAAAATCCAACCATCATTATTAGCAGACGAATTTGACAAAACAAGTGCACAAAATTGGGAACAACTCAAACACAAGATTATCAAAACAGCTCAAGATCAAATTCCTTTACGAAAACACAAGAAACATGCTTGGTGGAATGAAAACTGTGATCATGCAATCAAAGCCAGACAAGAGACATTTAAAGCATGGAATAGCAACAAGACAGAAGACACATATGATACATTCCTGACAACTAGAAAAGACACTTCAAAACTAATTAGACAAACAAAAAGACAATATGAGAATAGTCAACTCTTAGAAATTGAAGATTTTCAGAAATACAATACCAGAAATTTTTATAAAACTTTTAAAACCAAAATAAAGGGGTACCAACCCCAGAATCTTTGCTTCAAGAAGGAAAATGGACAGTTGGCTCTTAACAACCAAGAAAATTGCAAAGAAATTTCTAAATATTTTAAGAATCTTCTAAATTGCCCCGAGCCCACAGAAAGATTTCCACCAAAAATTCCCCAACAATGCAATCCAGTTTCACTTGCACCAAATGAAGAGGAAATCATTAAAGAAATTCATAGGTTGAAAAACAACAAAGCATCTGGTGAAGATGGAATTGTTGCAGAACTTTTAAAGGCAGCTGGTCCAAAAACCGTTAAAGAAATTACTTCAATCATGCAAAACATTTGGCAAACTGAAAAAATTCCTGATGAATGGAAAACCGCCTTGATTCACCCACTTCATAAGAAGGGAGACAAAACTGATGTTAATAATTACAGAGGAATTTCTCTTCTTCCAGTCACATACAAAATCCTCTCTCAATGTCTTCTGAACCGAGCACAACAAAAACTTGAATGGAAAATTGGCGAATATCAAGCAGGTTTCAGGCCAAATAGATCTTGCCCAGAACAGATTTTAGTCCTCAAACTAATTCTCAGACATCAAAAAATTTACAATAAAAAACTAGTTTGTACCTTTGTAGATTTTAGAAAGGCTTATGACTCAGTGGATCGTGAATCTCTTTTCCAAATTGTGAAAGAACAAGGCCTGGATCCTAAAACCACGGCAATTATCAGAGACACGCTAACCGGTACAAAATCAAAAGTAAAGTTCAGAGGAGAAATTTCAGAATCCTTTGAAATAAAAACAGACGTGAGGCAAGGTGATGGACTCTCTCCGTTGCTATTTAACTGCGTTCTAGAAAAAGTAATACAAGAGTGGCGCGAACGAAAATTGGGGTTCAAAATTGACCAACCAGTGAAATTAGGACGAACAAATATTCGAATAGACTGTTTGGCCTTTGCAGACGACTTGGTTATTCTAACGCAGGACATCCAAATTGCTCAGAAACAAATAGAAATTCTTAAAGAAACAGCAGAAAGAGTAGGTCTCCAAATCTCATTTGAAAAAACACAGTATATGACTAGCAACAAACTGGCACCCAAACTTTTGGAAACTAAGTATGGAAAAATCAGAAGAGTTTCGCAATTCAAATATTTAGGTGAAACAATCTCAGAGACTGGTCTAGAAAAAATTGGAAATGAAATTCGTTGTCAAAAGATGGAGACAGCTTTTAGACTTACAAAAGACATCTACAACAAAAGATGTCTCTCGAGGTACTCTAAATTGAGACATTACAACACGGTCATAAAACCAGAGTGCCTTTATGGGGCTGAAACGCTAATTTTAAACAGAAAAAGGACATTCAAGAAATCCAAAAAAGAGAAAGAAAAGTAATCAGAAAAATTCTAGGTCCAAAATATACTGAAGAAGGAACATACAGGCTAAGAGCAAATAGTGAAATTCAACAATACACCAGCATATATTCGGATATGAAAAAACGCAGATTAAAATTTTATGGGCATATTAAAAGAATGGATGCTACCAGACTAACTAAACAAGTAGTGGAATTCTACGAAAATCGAAGTAAAGCTAAATTTGAGACAATAAAATGGATTGCTGCTATAAAAGAGGACATGAAAGAGGCAGATATAAAACAAGATGAAATTCAAGACAGAAAATTATTTGGGCAAAAAACTCATGACTGGGTAGTTGGTCAAGCTGAAAAACCAAAGAAAACTGGAACCACATGGTCTGATGAAAGGAAAAGAGCTCATTCCGAGAGAATGAAAACAATTTGGGCAGAGAGAAAGTCTAAAAGAAAATAACTGAATGCCCCGTGATTGTACTTCGCGTGGTCCAGTAGGGCCCAAACGTGAATAATATATATATATATATATATATATATATATATATATATATATATATATACTGGTATATCACAGAAGATAAAAAAAGTTACGCATAATTACCCATCTGACAAAATGCTCTGTCTTTTGCGTGGTGTTATTATGCAAAATCTCGTTTCACTATCTCGGGCCGTTTAGGAGATATGAGAGATGTTATGAATACTTAATTCTCACTCGCACGCGATCGCTACATACAGTCCATTTTGTTGAAACTGGACGTAGAAATTTTGCTCCTCTCTAGTTTGATGGAAAATTCAGTATGTTAGCTAATTTCACATGCAGCAATATAAGATCTGAGATACACTACACACAAATTCGTAACGACTCCTATTTTTGATTGAAAACAATTCAAATTTCGTGCAGTGATGTAAGTAGTCCCTAAATATCACAGTACGAGCAACTATGACCTTTAATGACAAGTGAGGCAGTTCGGCATAAAATAGCTGCAGAGTAGCCGACGTGAAAACGCAACCGCTCTGCCACACCAGCGCGCCAGCTACCGGCTTGCTGAAGACACGCAAGCAATGATTCGTTCACTAGATAAGAGTGTATCCGCTACCATCGGCGCAGCCACCGTGTTGCTACTGTGTGCTACCGCATTAGAAAAGACGCGGGTAATCTTCGCGCTAGTTCAAGCAGCCTCGCGCTGGTATCAGGTACGCGGGTTGCACACTGTGCCCTACGGTAACTGTGTGACTCTACTGGTCGTAGACAACCGATTGTGGGGGACAGTATTGTTGGAACAGCAGTGTTGGGTGGGCGTTCATTTACATTTTCACTTGATAAGTGATCTCTATTTACAGATGCTCTACAACTGCGCTACAGAGGCACAAACTGAATTCCTAGTCAAAACAAAATCATAAATTATACTATTTCTGTTAAGTGTAGCTGTAATGTGTGGGAGTATTAAAGCATACAGACGGGGCCTACTCTAGGGTCGGACAAGTAGGACATTGTCCGCTGCGCCAAAATTTAGGGGCGCCATTTTCGCCATAAGTCTGAGAAAAATATTAATACCAAAAAATTAAAAGAAAAGTTACTGATGAGAACATAACATGTATACTGTAGTCATGCGAGACGTTTCCGTCGCGTCGGTAACCTACACACTCATTATTATGATGATGTCTCTTGTTGCGAGGCCTGTAGCGGCGCGATCTAGAGCCTCCGTTTGATCTTCGCCGCTCCCTGCGGTGCCGAAGGCCTTGTCACTGTTCCGAGACATCATTGTCACCGTTGTGTGACCTATTTTTATGTGACTCGCGGTAAAGCGAGTTGCAGCCGTACACCATTCGCGGTACGAAATACGCAAAGCACGTGTCCTACCCGTAATTGCCGCTTTTTTTAAAGGTAAATGCACCTATAACTAAGTGTTGTGTAGCTGGATAGACACTTGAATTCGTCCAAAAAGTTGTTTAATGAATCGGTAAAATATTATCTCAAATTTTAAGATATTCTATACGTATACTCATTTATATTTCCGTTTTAATAAAATAATTTTTTGAACCAATACAAGAAGATATTTATTAAGTTCGTTGCTTCCATAAAACGGGCTTTATATTAATACATATGAACAACTGGACTGAATTAAATCTCTAAATAAACAGTTATACGATTATTTTTAATGAATATTTATAATTTGATGAAATATTTGTCATTGTAAAATACATATACAATACCACCAGAATTTCTTTAAGTTCATAGAGTACGAAAAATATTATCCATAGGATACAGATATTTTTATGTTGATTGAGGGGATATGATTATAAAGTTACCCTAATTACGATTTCAGCTTGTTTAGATTAAGGTAAATTTTATTCTTTTGTTGTATTTGTTATAATTTTCGGTACATAATGTGAGTTATGTGTGTGCCTTTTCGAGAATGTCTAGCAGTCAATGAAAACTGTCTGGTCACCAGTACGAAAAAAAATCGCCTTGGAGGGGAACGCGAAAGGTAAAAACAAGTTGGTGCATTGAAAACTTACATCAGAGCTGTACCAAAACAAATGCCGACTCCTAGAATCCATAGTCCAGTCCGTTTGTACAAGAAAATACGGAATCGTAAAAGGATGATAATAACAAACAAATGTCCCAAGTTCAATTGCGAATGACGACACTCTTACTTTATCTTTACCAGATGAAAGATTTGAAGAAAGTGACACCAATGTGACACCCACAGAAAGCGTCTTACAAACTTTGAGCCAGCTTCTTAGCAAATAATTGTAGGAGACAACGAAATAAGTTTTGTAGTGAGATAAGGTCCACCTAAATCGTTGCATAATTACAAATTTCCTTCCAGTGACACTGGTCGACATTTTAGCGCTAGTTATTATACACGAATTTTAAACAATGTACTCTCTTTCACCAAACAACGTTTACTGGTCCTGCTGCAAAATTTTCAGCTGTATAGTTAGTTCTCTTTCAAAGGAGGCTTTTAAAAGTTTGAAGCCCTCTGCGAAACCTCAATAGAGCTTGATGTTCCCGAAAATTGTATTCAGTTCAAAAACCATGGCTAGAAACAAACCAAAGTTAAAAACGTTATAAAATTAGACATGTGAACGCTCAAAGAATTATTAATGCTGAAACGAATCGTAGGAACGAGGTGCTTCTATGAATGGAAGTAACTACTAAAATGCTTGGTAAAAGTTATCTGGATTATCTGAGTCCTTCGAGTACAATAAAGGTAATTTCTTAAAAATAGTTGACTTGCCAACTGAACTTGATCCCGTTATGGAAGGAAATGTCTGCAGAGTGCTAAAGAAAGAAGGGACTGAAGCTCACTATCTCTGCAGATATATATAAAGGAGATAATAGATCTAAATCAGATTTTAAAATCTCCTGTTACTAATGGAATAAAAATATCCAAATATTTTTTTCGTAATTTTGGACTGTATTTCTGACATTAGTAATGTAGAGCAGATGCTACCTGTAATCAGGAATGTATCAATCAATAAATTAGGCGCTAATGATGAAATAATATCAATTAAAGCTTTTTTTGGGTTCTTACCAGTTGAAAAGATGCACATGGAAAACTCATATATTGTAATTGGGAACTAAATAATTTTCGTTTAGATTTGCAAGACATCACAAGTCAGGGACAATGAGTCCAATACGAGGGGCGATAAAGCAGAAGCGTAATCTAGAATTAAACAATTTAATTCACAAGCTTTCTGTGTTCCATGCAATAGCCGCTCTCCCAATATTATTGTTAATAGTATGACAAAGGCACCCTTTGAAAACTAATTCATTTAATGGTGATCAAAAAATATACTTATTTTTTGAGTATCTACCTTTCAATAGGCAGTACTGTTAAAATATGTTTAAGGTTCAGCTTTGAAACCATTGAGTGGCACTAGATGGGAGCCTTTCAGATCCCAACTGGTAGACATATGTGATACTTTGCAAAGCATTTACCAGAACCAAGAAATTGATAGTTTAATAAAATATGAGGCCTTGGGTTTATTAAATTCTATTAAACGATTTCAGTTTTTTTATTAGTTATTTGGTACAGAAAACTAAATTTTATTTGTCCAGTAATCAAGCTGATGCAGCAAAAGTGTGGCCTAGCCTTTGTACCTGATTTTTTTACAAACTTGCATAATATTTTCTATGACACTTCGATTGGATTCTTCCTCTATGAAACTAATATTGTTGCAAAAGATTACTGAAACTGATTTGAAGTCTAATTTTTGATCAACAATAACAGCACAACCACATAAGAAGAACGAAAAGGAACATATCACACGAAGCACAACCTGTCAGACATCCAAATACAATTATTTTCATTTCAAAATCGACCCACCACGAAATGCAGTATATGTTCGAATTGAAGAACTTAGTAATCACAGTAATCATTTCAATTATTATTTAATACATACATCTTTCAAATGCCATGTTTAAAGAAATAATAAGAATTTAGGATTTATTTTAAGTGATGGTCATTGTGTTGACAGAAATTAGTTAGAATTGGCAGAAGAAATTTCAGTACTACCTACACTTTTGGCCAAACAGCCTCAGATCTTACTGTTGCTTTAAGAATATTGTTAATGATACCAATAACTCTAGCAAGTGGCAAATAGAGTTAAAATTAATTAAGAGCCTTTCTTGCATTCAACTACCACACAAAATCCATTAGATCTTTTTGTGAATTAAGCTTGATATTGCTGATCAATTAAATTTAAAAAAATTGATTAGAAAGTCTGCAGAACTGAAAGCAAGAATAAAACTTCGTGATTTTAGCGTATTTCATGTTACAGCATATTATATTCAAAATAATGGTATTTTAAAATGTAAAAAAATACATGGTTACAATTTACAGGTAGGTACAGGTATTTCTCAATTCTGTTTTGTACTGCTTGATTATCAGTGTCATTTTACATCATATGGTTTTTTCTCAATATATAGTTTTAATGAACTTTAAAAAAATTATATATATATATATATATATATATATATATATATATATATATATATTCTTAAGTGGGAACAATTTGTCTTTTTGTTCAGGGTGATTTAACAGCTGGAGCAGGCTCTAATAGTGACTATGCTGCTCAAACCTGAATCCTCGACAGATATCATCAAATTAAAATTATAGTATAATTAACACCTGTGCTGTGTGCTAACCCACTGTTTTTCAGGAGGTTGTGAATTGTTTTTTTTCTTATCCATGTCATTAGAATGTTCATGTATGCCATCATATGCTGGTTGGCGCCTTATTAGAACTGATCGTCTCCATTTCTCAGGGTGTTCGCTGCTTTCTAGACTATGCACCTCTAGCTGACACTCAACTATGGCCTCTCTGATTGTTCACTGAACTATGTCAAGCATACACTCACTGACTACATTACCAACCAGCATAAACCCACTAACTACATTATTGGTGTCATTGCAATGCTGTGCTTCATCAACTACTATCTTCATAAGAGGAGGATTCTTTAACTGAAGGAAATCTAGTCCTTTACTAGCAGTGTGCTTGATATGTCTTACTCCACCACACATCTTAAAATGAACTTTATTCATATCTGTTTTAATATATGCTGATAAAGTATGACATTATTAACAAATTAAATCAGACAAAGAAGAAGGTCTTTGGAAAATATGCAATACCAGTTTCCAAGTAACTCATTGTACCCCTAATGTCCGTGATTAGCTGCTGCATGGTCACTGTAACGAAATTATTAGTGAAACAAGTTGATAACTTACGACTGACGTAGAAAGTATGTTATTCAGTGTCGTAGACTTGAGCTGGAGTTGTTTTTCCTCAAGACTCTCCCATGTGGGGAAGCAAGTGTGGTGTAACAGAAAGTAGACGAAAATGTGATGTCGTATGGCATGAATTCCGGGGAGAAACCGAAAGGCAGATTCAGCCGCCTTATTGGAAGCATTTTCCTATCCTCAATGCCCACAGGCTTCCTTTCCAAAGCATGAGAGCTGTGTGTGTAAGAGTATAGGTTGAGAGTAGATGAGTGTAACAGTGTATGTGTAGTCTAGTGCTGTGCTTATGTTGGAGATGATGAGATAAATCAGAGGATGAAAGCTGATGCCAGCACATGGCCTACTCCTCTTAAAGAACATCAGGCAGCCCAGCGAGCTTAATGTCCCTATCCAACTGGCTGGTCCCCATCAACCATTGTACAGAAGCTTGGAAACTGATCTATGACACACTCATGATCAGGAACTTTGGGCCACCACATCTCCTTCCTGTTCTGTTGTAAAGGCAAAGAGGAAATTGTCAAAATCACAGGGATCCCAACAGTCACCCCTCCAAGTACTGGCTATGTCTGTTAGTTCCAAACTTCGGTTACTGCCAGAAGCTGATGCATCTACCTCAGCACGGCTGTTCAGAATTAGCAGAAATTACTGCAGGATTCTTACCACCCGAGTGTATGCAGGTGAGAAAATAACGTCGCAAAATCTATTACGTTATTAGAGTCAGAACTTAATTTCTTATTTAAATATGTTGTCTTGATAATTTTGTATGCAAATAGTTGTTTCTATTTGTTTCATGTTGAGAGGAAGACTGGAGCAATACACCAATGGCAGAATCTTCGTTGCTGCCGCTAGGGATGGTAAGCCGACACCTGCAGCACATAGAAGAACATCCTCATAGCGACTGATGCCCACCTCAATTGAATTACCTAATAAAAATATTGTATTCGAAGAAAGCTGAGAGTCATTGCGCTAAGCTAATTAGCATGTAATGATATTATGATTCATTGTACTTTTTGACGGCTTACTCTCAAGATCTGAGGTGAACATTCGTGTAATGACTAACGATGTAATGAAAACTGGAAGGAGTGAAAGTCATTTCTTCACATTATCATTAAAGAAGCCTACAGTGATAAATTATTTTACAAGAACAAACAAAGTCACTTTTCCTGTGTTTATTGATAAATAATACAGTCAATTGAAAATAATTTGGTATTTATGATTTGTGGAAATATGACAGCTCAGCCAGAGATTACTTACACTGTCTAGTACAAAGTTTGGCTCGATGTTATTCTCATTAGAGTCACATGCCTCCTGGACAGGATGGCCTGCGTGTTCCTTGGACAATGGGGACTCTCATTGACTTAACCCCTCAATGCCAGGTGTTGCGAATTCGCGTCGTACCCCATTCGACTTTAATCAGTGTAAGGTTAACTGTATTTGAGCGCCGTTGTCGGTAGATGCAGATTCTACACGTAGCTGTCAACACTTTTAACATTTCCTTTCATGCCCTGAGTGTTTCGAGTACTTCTAGAGTGGCATATCTTTTAAATTTTTTCTTCCATGAAGAAATTTATTCAGGCATCAAGGGGTTAACATGATTCAGCAGCCCTTTCCTATAGGTTTTACGCAATCCCCAACAGTTTCAAGTACCACGTGCATGATTGTCATATTCCCTCCCTTGGTACACGCAAACTATTAGACCCACAGAAACAATGTAGATGACCTCTTTGTAGGAAATTTAATGAAGTTGGATACTGTATTGGCATATGTTTTTGCTCGAGGTCGTAGTTTTGGAATTATTTAATAAAAATGTACAAAAGTTACCTTCAAATGCGTTTTTCATGACTATCCCGAAAACTGTGCCCTCCAGCGAAAATATAGCCCTGTACAGAATTTAGCTACATTAAACTTCCTACAATAAAGTCCTGTTCATTTTTCTATAGGACTAATAGCTTATGAGTAGCCGAGGGAGATAATATGAAAATATCCCGTGTGGTCTTTGAAGGCGTTGCGGGCTACATAAAGCCCACAGGCTGGGGCAGCTGTACACAGACGACTCTGTGTCAGGCAGTCGCTCCCGCACTCTTTTTCAGGCAAGCCAGGAGTCCGTCACACTGCAGTTTCTGTTGAACGAGCTGGAGATAACAGATCTCTGATTCATGATCGGGAACCGTTCACGCCGCCTCAGCGGCGGTTGCACGTGAGCTGTGGGAATTTGCGCTCTTTTTCGTGATCTAGTTAAGAAGTTTCGAAAATATTCCGAATCTAAAAGCAAGGCGCGATTATTTCATCCTGTCTCATAGGCGGACGACGAGATTAAAGTTCTCACTGGCGGCTAGAATTTGCTGAAGACTTCTGACATTCAACAGAAGAGAGGTGGGCATTTCTAATAACAATTTTCCTTCCCCTGATAGGTCAAGCCAAAAAAAAAATTTTAAAAACCGAGGCCAGAGTGGCTGACGCCGGTTTAGGAACTCTCTTTTTTGTCTATGGGACGCCAAAATTAGACAGACGAAAGTTGAGTAGAGTTTTTCGTGGCAGTGTTCTCACATTTTTATCTACTTATTTACGCGTCAAGTTCCGTTGGACAAAATTGAGGAGCAAATATCCAAGGTCATGGAACGGGTCAGTACATGAAATTACAACATAAAGTAAGAGCCAAAAATATCCTTATAGAATGGGAAGAGTTACCCCAGCATATAATACCATACGACATAAGCAAATGAAAATAAGCAAAGTAGACTACTTTTCGTGTCAAACGAGTACTCACTTCAGATACCATTCGAATAATAAAAATGGCAGCATTAAAGTCATTGAACAAGATCCAGAACATGGGGTTTCCACAACAGTTTACTATCCATCTGAACACTCAGAAAATTGAACTGTTCAGTTTCATTAATCATATGCCCATTGTGAAATTAAGACGCCAGGTTTTATTGAATTGTGTGTTGGAAGCTATAAAAACTAAGTCTTACTGTGATTAACGTTAGTTCATTTTCTACAAGCCATGAACTTAGGTCTTGAACTGCACTTTTTGAAACAGAGCCAATGTTGCACACAACATCCTTTGCTACCAAGCTAGTGTCATCAGCAAACAGAAATATTTTAGAATTACCTGTAATACTACAGGGTATTTCATTTATATAAACAAGGAACAGGAGTGACCCCAACACTGAACCCTGGGGCACCCCCCATTTGACCATACCCCACTCAGACCCCACATCACAGCCATTCTCAACACAGTGAGTAATGACCTTTGGCTGTATGTTGTTAAAGTAAGAGCTGAACCAATTGTGAGTTACTCTCTGTATTCCGTAATGGTTCAACTTCTGGAGCAATATTTTGTGATCAACACAATCAAACGCCTTAATTAAATAAAAAAAAGTGCCTAGCATTCGAAACGTTTTGTTTAGCCCAACCAGTAAATCACAGAGAAAAGAGAATACAGCATTTTCCGTTGTTAAGCGACTTCTAAAGCCGAACTGTACATTTGACAGCAAATCGTGTGGTCTAAAATGATCAATTATCCTTACATACACAGCCTTTTCAATAACTTCAACAAATACTGATGGCATAGAAACAAATTTTAAATTGTCTATATTACCACTTTCTCCATTTTTATAAAGCGGCTTTACTACTGGGTACTTTAATCGATCAGGAAACTATTCATCCCTAAAGGAAAAATTACAAATATGGCTAAATGCAGGAATAACATGTGCAGCGCAGTAATTTAATATTCTGCTAGACACTCCATAATAATCATGAGAGTCCTTGGTCTTCAGTGATTTAATTATTGACTCAATCGCCCCCTTTTCTGTATCACAGACTGCCGGCTGCGGTGACCGTGCGGTTCTAGGCGCTCCAGTCCGGACCGCGCTGTTGCTACAGTCGCAGATTCGAATCCTGCCTCGGCCATGGGTGTATGTGATGTCCTTAGGTTAGTTAGGTTTAAGTAGTTCTAAGTTCTAGGGGACTGATGGCCACAGCAGTTGAGTCCCATAGTGCTCAGGGCCATTTGAACCATTTGTATCACAGACGAGTATTGCAGACATCAATCTCAGAAAGGCATTTGCCAAGACAGTTATATGATTCACTGCAGAAGCCAAATTTTTCTTTAATTCACAAGCAATGCTCACAAAATGATTGTTAAATACTGTACATATATCTCATTTATCAGTAACAGAAATATTTTTACTGCGAACTGACTTTATATCATCGACCTTATGCTGCTGACCAGATACTTTCTTCACAACTTACCACATGGTTTTAATTTTAAGCTGTGAAATAGCTATTCTATTTGCATACCACATGCTCCTTGCCTTCCTAATAACATTTTTAAGTACCTTACAATACTGTTTCTAATGGGCTACTGCAGCTTGATTGTGACTACTTCTAACATTTTCATAAATTCCCACTTTGTTCTACATGATACCCTTATCCCACTAGTCAGCCACCTGGGCTGCATATTACTGCTAGTACCCCGTTTAGAACATTCAAATGGAAAACAACTCTCAAAGAGATTGAGAAATGCATTAAGGAAAGCATTATATTTATCATCTATGTTATCAGCAAAATTAACAATCTGCCACTCTTGTTTCTTGACAAGGTTTAAAAAACTCTCTATTGCAGTTGGATTAACTTTCCTGCATAGTTCGTAATCACATGTGACATTTGTTTGAGTACAAAAGTCTTTTACTGTTAAAATTTGTGCATCATGGTCTGAAAGGCCATTCAAGATTTTACTAAAAGAATTCCCATCTAGTAATGAAGAATGAATAAAAATATTGTCTTTGGCTGTGCTACTGTTCCCCTGCACCCTAGTTAGAAAAAAAAGTCTGCATCAGATCATATGAATTTAGCAGGTCTAGCAACATCCTTTTTTGCATCATCAACACAAAATTTATATTGTAGTCACCACATTTAACTAAATTCTGGTACTTCCTAAAAAGTGAATCAAGAGCCCTCTCTAGCTTCCAAGTCAGAGTTAGGGGACCTATAAACAACAACAATTAGAAGTTTTGTTTCACTAAATTCAACTGCCCCTGCACAACATTCAAATATCTGTTCAGTACAGTGCCGTGATATGCACTCATATGGAATACTGTTTTTTACGTACATAGCCACTCCCCCCAAACCGCAAGGAACTCCTTGGAAAACAGCCAGCTAATCTGTATCCTGTTAAAGGAAACCTCTCAGTTGTCAAATTATTTAAATGTTCCTCTGACATAGCAATAATTTCAGAGTCAACATCTATAAGCAGCTCATTAACTTTATCTCTAATATCTCTTATATTTTAATGAAATATACTAGTTGCTTCTGTACTCGGAAACGTGACGTCCTAGGAAGGTGAGCCTTAGTTGAAGGGACTTCCTTTAAACAGGTATACGTATCAGCTGACTTCAGTCTAAAAAAGGTGCAGCTCCAACACCAACTACTACAGGAATTTTTCCATGAGTGATCTCACCACTACCCACTACACTGTCATCTATAAGCTTTGCCAGCCTCCCCTTCCCATACCCAATGAGGTGCACGCCATGCCTAGTGAAATCTGATCTAATGATAGGCCCAACTGCCACCACTGAAATGTGACCCATGCCCTCTGCCATCAGCGGCCAATCCAGCCCCATGTTAACGGATCTAACAGCCGCATTAAGATGAGGCCGACCATGACGGTGAACCAGTTGCACGAAATGCATATTAGTACCACCCGTCTGAGTAGCTATCTTTATCAGATTACCACCTACACCATATTCCCCGTCCCTATCAAGACTGTTCCCTGCTCCACCCACTATCAGTACCTGATCCTCCTTCGTAAAATTCCTACATAACTCCCTTATGCGGTCAGTCACCTATACCGTGCGAACTACCTAGCAGCAGAATCTTCTTCTTTCTCTTTGACTATGCAACTAACCTAGGCGACCTAACTGCTGAGGACTGCTGCATGTTCCCTACACCTACAGTTACAAGAGATTCCTCTCCACTCAACTCTGACTGTTGGTCAAATCTATTGCTGAATACCTCCTCCCAGCTGGCTTCTTGCCAAGTGCCAGTTCCCATTCCCCATCACCCTTCGTCCTCCTCAACCCATCTAGTCCCTCCTTTGCGCGTTGTAACTGCACCTCAAGGGCACGGATCTTAAGCTCCTGCTCCTGTATCAACTTATTTCTATTACAGATTCTGCATTCCCAGGAGAGGATCTCACTAGAACGCCCACTGGCTTCCCCACTGCATTCCCCACAATGAAAATACTTTTAACAAACCCCACACCGTAATCCACTACTAACAAACCTCCAACAGAGTCCACACTTCTCACCCATGGTAAATTTTTACATTTACTGATAAAACTGTACGTCTACGTTACCTAAGATCAGTTACACCAGTAGAGCTATTTATACAACTAACAATAGCGGTCTCGAAATTCTCTGTCTACTAAGAAAAGCAACTACTTGTATTAATACTAGTACACCACAGCTAATACTAATACCAACAAAACTTCACAAAATTATTAGATAAAACCAAAAATTGACGCCGCCACTGGACCACTCAACGAAGTTAAAACACTGAATGAAAATTTTACTGAAATATTTCACTAGAAACAATAAGAAACGTCAGCTGAAAACTAAAGCACGAGATTTACTAATCGACTTCAGCGCACAGAAAACTCTAAAAAACACAGCGGCGAACGTCTCCAAAAGTTTATTAAATTTTTGTTTCGCCACAAACAGCACGAAACACCACTGAATACTATTAAATTTAATAACTGTATAACAGAGCACAAATAACTTCGTCAGTACTTAGCTTTATAACCGCTACAGCTGCAACTGCACCCCGCAAAATGTAAATACACTACTCAGGCGATAGTCTTGGGCGAACGACGTAAGCACACTCACGGATAACAGACCGCTCCAATCAATAACGCAGGAAGAAAGACTGAGATTAATGAAAATCCACTAATATGTTACTTTTACAACAAATATTAAAACAAATAAACTTTGAAATAAGAAACTGAAGACTAAAACTTTATAAAATGTTGACGAGCAGCTTCAACAGCAATCCAGCACACGTGACTTCACACCAAAGACCCCAGTCCAACATTTCCATTTAAGAAGATGCTAACCACTATCGGTGACTGAATTTAACTGAGATCCATAAGGCACCGTGTGATACTACTGGAAGCTGTATTAAGGAGTCTTATTTTAGACACTCCAGTTATTCCGCCATTCGGGAGTGGACGCTTACTACAGTGTATCTTATGTTATCATGTCCTACTTCTCAACTTGCAAATTGTTTGTATTAGTTCCTGTTCATATCTGAATACCTTCTCTCCTTGTACCATGTGGAAAACAATTATTTCTATCACATCATTTAAAGTCGATCCAATCGAAATCTCTGGAAGTAACATTTATTTTGTGCTATGTTTCTCTGTATCTTGCGGGCCAATCAAGGATGTATTATGTGTACAAGAGGCAAGTTAATGTTTCGTCTACATTTTGTTAATTTTGAACGAAGATGATCGTTGTGTTTAGTGTTTCCTCATGTGTGTATATACTTGTTAAACGAATGTGCCATAATTGCGTTCCATTTCGGTAGTTAGTAAAATCTGTCTTCCTTTGATTATGGATTAACCAGAGCCATCAGCTATACTCATAAATGAAGGAGACATTTCTTTACCAGTTCAGTTGCGAAAAATTTTATCCAAATGACAGGTAGCGTTTCAATTAACCTTCCACTGCAAGGATTGTTCTCTTTTATATAGTCCCCCATTAGCAGGTACGTTCAGTTTAGCTCATACTGCGAGGATTAATTATTCACTAGTAACAGATATCTTTCATCATCAGTATTTCGAATGAATTTATGCTATTGCAGCGTCTAACGCGAATCCTTTACAGAAGAATGGAAAACTGGTAGAAGCCGACCACGGAGAAAAGGAGTTTGGATTCCGGAGAAATGTAGGAACACTCGAGGCAATACTAACACTATGGCTT
Organism: Schistocerca americana; assembly: GCF_021461395.2. NCBI lineage: Eukaryota > Metazoa > Arthropoda > Insecta > Orthoptera > Acrididae > Schistocerca > Schistocerca americana. The sequence goes on from NC_060126.1 coordinate 241,148,364, forward strand.
GTTATAGAAGATAGGTTAAGGAAAGGCAAACCTACGTTTATAGCATTAATAGACATAGAGAAACCTTTTGACAATGTTGACTGAAATACTCTATTTCAAATACTAAAGGTTGAAAGAATAAAATAAAGGGAGCGAAGGGCTATTTACAACTTGTACATAAACCAGATGGCGGTTATGACAGTCGAGGGGCACGAAAGGGAAGCAGTGGTTGAGAAGGAAGTGAGACAGAGTTGTAGCCTGTCTCCGGTGTTATTCAGTCTGTATCTAACATTCTGCATTGTGTCTGTTTGTTCTATATCGTGTCTCCCTACCACTTTCGCGCAACGACGCTCTGAGCGTGTTTTTTAGGGAATTGACTAGTTTGAACCCGGGACCTGTTGCTGGTAAGGAGACGCCAGACCACACATGACATGTAGAATTCAGAAGAGTTCAGTGAGACTAGCGATGATATAACCAAATACTTAAAGATTTCAGCGTCAGCTCCACTGCACTCCCTGTAAAAGAATCTTAATACTAACTAAATTTAGTGGAAGGGGTTCAACGCTTTCCTATTTTTAGTTAGCTGGTAAAATAACGTCGAAAAAGCAGTTAAGTTTACCACTGGAAATTTTATTCTACTCACAAAACATCGTTTATAAATTGCACTATTGATAAAATGAAATGTTTTAGTACGGGATGGTAAAAACCAACTGCGTTCAACAAAAATGTGAACGAATATTCCCTGAATGGGTTTCCAAATTCTACAATGGATCGAAGGATGACCTATGCCATATCACATCTATAATCTAGGTTTAAATTAAGTTTCACAAGAGAGAAAACTATGAAAATGGTCTACAGTGACCCTCAATCATCTTTAATTTATTATCTAACTTGTCGTAAATTACAGTGGCTTCTCAATAACTATATAACAGAAAAATCATCGCATTTCAGATTTTTACTTCAAGTGGCAAATGTGAACACCATGAGCTTTAATTGACGATTGACACTAGTATTATGCAAAAAGGGGGTGTAACAGATGAGACTTCTGCAGTTCTGAGTCAAGCTTTATGTGCTGTTATGCGGTATCGCGTGCGTTCATTACCTTGTTGGTGTTCGTCAGGGGGCGGCGGGCAGCATAGCTCCGCTCACATCGCCGTCTCGGGAGCAACTCTCTCTTAACTTCTCCTTACTACAATTTACCGAAGTTGGTTTAAAAAAAAACTATCTGGCTGTGTTTTCATCTGACCAATCAGGGTCTCAATGTTAACCTTTAGCTCCGCCTACAAAAATTCTGTCTATCCAATGACAAACGTTATACTTTTCGTGGTGGGGCAATGTTTTTAAAGTTTGCAATGTAACAGAGACGCGAAAAAGTCTCACGCTAAAACTTGCAGCTGGTGTGGTCCTTTTAGCGTTATCGTAAGATCTAAACTGTTCTTCTGGAGGGCTCTATCTTTTAACATGGGATGGGGGGTGGTCCTGACGTAACAGAGACGCGAAAAAGTCTGACGCTAAAACTTGCGGGTGGTGTGGCCCTTTTTGTGTTATCGTAAGATCTATACTGTTCTTCTGGAGGGCTCTAGCTTTTAACATGGGCTTTGGGGTGGTCCTGACATAACAGAGACGTGAAAAAGCCTCACACTAAAACTTGCGACTGGGGTGGTCCTAGCGGTTAGCTGGCGACGTGGGTGTCCGTCCCTTATCGTAGGGCCTTCTAACTTAACACGGTTCTGCTCTCAGCTTCTGTTCTCATTTCTCCCCTCGGAACTGCGTCTGTCTCACGGTGGGAAGGTATGACATGCATTTAGACATTCTTGTGTTAGTCTGTGGTATTTCATTTGCTCACTCGCTACTCGTATTACTTTGGTTAATTTAATGTCACGATTTACTTGGAGCTATGTGACATACTACTGGATTTGCTTATCATGTCAGGGTTTTCATGGAAGGTGTTGTATTTGCCTGACACCTTACATATCACCACCCTTCGAACTTAATTTTTGCACTGAATTTAGGCAGTGATTGAATCTTTGTCTAAGTCAGTCAAAAATTATTCCTTTATCTAAATTTTGTTGCCTACTGTTCAGCCACGTTATTCTGGTTCTATGCTAGTTTGTATTACTAATTTATATTTTTATATTCTTCCACATTATTCTCAAAAATGACAAAAGAAGAATATTTTTATGTTATTATTAATTTCTAATTATTTTTCTTTCTTTATTTAAGTGTGAAGTTTGTTTTTTAAGAAGTTTGTTATCGAAAGTGAGGAGTCTTTCACATCGATTTTCTTAGAAATATTTTTTTTATAAATGTAGCAATTAAGTAACATCTATTCCTAACACATTTTCTAAATATCATGTACAAGTAAAATGTTTTTGTTTCTAGACACTCATTTCAGCATTGTTACACTAACAAATAAGAATTATTTCCAAGAATTGCTTTGACAAAGAAATATACATACACAAGTATTGAGATATTATCCTTACAAATGGTACAAATGTTAAAAAAAAGGAAATCATCCAACAAGATAATTTTTTATTCTTTGTTTTTATAAGGAGAAAATAAGTAAAATACAGTTATTCTTTTATTTTTATGAGGAGAAAATAAGTGGCATATAGTTTTAGTGTTTATTATGCCTTGCTTTTGTTCTTTATATACCATTTCAGAACTAATGACTTATTTTTATCGATAGTCTATTTTTTACTTAAGTTCATAGTCAATGACTGTTATTTTGTAGTTTATTAGCTGTCTGGTGTGCTTAACGTATTTAGTTTTTTACACGTTTCTTTTGCACAATTCCTATATCACATAATTTGATTTCACACATTCACACAATCCTAAGAATCTTTAAGCATGAGGTTGGCGAATGTTTTTTGCACGAAGGTGATGGACTTGAGCGAGATGGATGTGGGCAAGTATTTGATGTACAGCTTCGTTCGTCGTTCCTTGTTGGCTTTGCAAGTGTGTGTTGCTGTTGTGGAGGTCCCATAATATAATGGAGCTGTGAGTGCAGAATCTCGTGGTTTACTGGCTTTGTATGCGTGAAAGTCATGGTTATGTGTCGCTGAAAGCGGTCGTTTTTCGTTGTAACACTCCGCAGACGACTAGTTTACAATAGGATAGGGATTTGGGAAGGTATGTCGTCTATTCTTCACCCATCTTCTTTCTTGGTCGCAATCTTGCGAATCTTCAACTTCTGGTGGGTACTCAGAGAGCGAAAAGGAAAAAGGCTACGATTGTGGATGGGGCCGTAAACTGCGAGTTGCACAATCATACGCACAACTTTATTTTTCTAAGAACCACTTACGTACACATTACTTTAGAAGATCACAATTAGATAATATGGCTGAAGGCCTAGTTAAAGAAAACTTCAGATCCTTTCTGGGCTGAAGGCCCAAAACCACACCAAAAACAAGAACAGCTGAAGGCCTGTCTTAGAAATCAAAAGCAGTTAAAAATAGAAGGTAAATTTTAAAAAACCATGCAGTTGAAAACAATTAGCGGCTGAAGGCCTACACTACATGTCTGAAGGAGAACTATAATTAAAACACATTAATAGACAATGTTTTTCTAACCAAGAAATTTCTTTTCAAACTTATAACAGAACAGCCGAAAGCCTAATAAGGAAATATTAACTTATTGCTGAAGGTCACAAACAAATTTGAAACAACAGCTGAAGGCCTGAACAACAAGTCAGGCAAACAATTTAAAATAAACCTCTTCCTTCTTATAAAAAATTTTCCTTTAATGGATACACATGTATGAAGGCCTTATTAAAAGGGGCTCACGTAAATCCAAGGCTGAAGTCCACACACAACACATCGAACAACTAACAGCTTAGGGCCTGGATTACAAAAAATTTCAGATAGAACAAATTTTAAGGAAAAAAATATTTTTTTAATTAAAATCAATCTTCAAAATTTTAATTTAACAGGGCTGAAGGCCTTTATGTAAAATTTAAAAGAAGCTGAATTAATACACGGCCAAAGGCCTCGCACAAAACTTCAAACTAAAATGAAAATCACTCTCTAAAACAAACAGAACAAGTGGTGCTCAGAAGTGTTCTAAGAGTCGCCCTGAGAAGGTAGCTCAAACATAAGGTGAGGTGAGACAGTGAGCCAAGAGTTGAAGTTAAATAATCGGATGGCAACCCAAACTAGGAATGTCCCAAGGACTGACCAACAATTTAAATTCCCTTCCGTCCAACTAACTGCACAATGATGGAAAATATCGGCCGAGGACTAGGATACGAACAGCACTACGTCTTCAGAAACTGGCGTCTAAAAACAGCCAAGGGAACAATAACCACTCTAAGCAAAATATTAACCAAACAGCTTAAAACGCTGTCAAACTACACGCCGTGCCGGACAGCATCAACACGACAAGGAAATATACACTGCTGGAAAACTACGCTAACGACCAGGGTAGGTAACTGGGGCGTTAACAGCCACAGGTCAAATAATACCGCTGGTGCACTTGACTGGCAAGTAACAGTCAATTTAATAATTAATCGCAATATAGGAAGATGGCTGCAAGTTTTCGCCGACTCCAACACATCATACATTTCTGCTAGCCCGAACAGCACAGGGAGCAACAACCCACAAACAAACGAAGAGATGTCACAATAGTTGAGGTTTAATAACACGTTAACTAATCACTCAACTTCAGCATCCAGGTTCGCGCCTCACGATCAGACAGCGCGTGCACGCAGCCAGCAGTCCCAGCCTGGCCCCACGCTGCGGAGACATCCCCACTGCTCCGTACCAACTGACTGACCACCGCGCACACCACCACCACCCGGTCACACCAGAGATAGTACGACGGTACTAGTATCGATAAGCGCTGTTGCTGCCACTCAAGGTGGCAAGCCAGCAACTTCGTTACGCCATTAAGTAAGGAAGAAACAAGACGCCACTCCATATGACAAAATGCCAAAGAACAAACGGCACGAACACGAGCCACACACGACTCATCCCTGCTAAGACATTTGTACGTGGGACATCCTATGTACTTCACACCATATTATGCCAGCCAGTCTTAAAATGCCTTGTATAAGGCGAAACGCATCATTGGAGAACAAATAAAATAAAAAAATCCTGTTTTGCAACCAAGAGTGTTTGTTCTTTCATATTATTACCACCGGTTGGTGTACCACACAGACATGAATTGGAGAAAGTAAAGTAACGGATGCCCCGCTGACATGCCCCTGCTTCCGATAAGGGTCCTCTATAGAGTTCTTTCATCAAACATTTCCTTTGGTGTTTCTTCAACTGTATTTCATGCGTCCAGTGAATATTAAACGTTCTTAAGTTTCCACACATTTACAATTCTTCAACTTTCTTTTTCTTCAGGTTTACAATGGTCCACATACCTCTTCCATACAGAGCTGTACGCTAGATATGTTCCTTACAGAGCTTCTTCCTCAGTCTCATATGAACAACAAATACCAGAACAGCTCTTTTTCTGAAGAAAGTTTCTCCACCTGTATCACTCTGTTCCTGAGCGTGGAACACTTCAGCAAAAAAACTTGTAAGCACACTGATGTCCAGTCTGCTGTTCCTCAAAGTATAGCATTTCTAGCAGGCTGCACTGCTTAGCTCGCTTCCACACTATCTCTGTGTACCTGCACACTGTATCTCTCCTGGAGCTCCATGATTTTCTTGCGAGATCTAATCAGAAATTTGGAGCGAATTTCGGTTAGTGGAAGCATGGCTTCCCAAACAGGACGCCTCTCTGGGCCGAGTTCGATATCGTGCGGATACAGATCTGCCGTTTCATCATGCTGCAACACTTACTTGGGTGAGATCGCTATTTGCTCTTGGCTTAAGTCGTGTCTTCGTTTCTGTTTCACTTACGTATCTTGCACGGCGTGCTGTTTTTGATACATGTAGTATCCTGCACAGAAATATTTTAAACTTAACTGGGACTCATTTTTCTTTTCTGCTAGGTTGCAAAACTTGGGCCCAGCTGGATAAAGACATCTAATTGAGCTTGTCATAATTAGCATACATATCAATGTCTGTCTCTTTCTCTCTCTCTGTCTCTATCTATCTATCTGTCTATCTATCTATCTGTGGAGTATGTCGTCCGTGTTATTTCTCAGCTGGAATTAGGTATTTTACAGCTTTCATGTAACATTTGAGACGTTTTACAGTTGTTCATTTGAGGCTGCCTGACATGCAACCAAAGATTTTGAATATTAGAACGTCTTTATAAAATGTGACAACATTCGTCTCTTCATTGCATTAAATGTTCCCTTTGTGTGAGTTTGAAACAATGTGTTTTTGTTTATTCATGATCAGTATTGGTATTTATCCTACTCGTTGCCCCATTTAATGACTCTATTCCTACAAGTAAGGTACGAGCTTTGTACCACCCCGCACTATGCTGTATTTTCAGTGCTCTTTTCAGTTCCACGATAAGTACTACTGTTGCAGTGTGCCATTGAATGCAATTCCGCCGGCAGCCACAAGTCAGATCAGGACTCTATATAATTTCGTCGATCAATGTTAGGATTTCAATATTCATTTTCTTGAATACTTAGATTCAGATCGTCCAAACTACAAAGACATTTGCACTGAACACCTCTTCGCCTGTAAGATGGGGTCCGTTACTCGAAGCATTCACAACTCATGCAGAAAGTCATGCTGGAACTAAATTCTATGACAAACAAATATATGAAACCTACGTTGCACTAGCGAAAGTCTAATCATTTTCCGCAAAATCTATTCAAGGTTGTTTATGAAAAAGGACCGAGATTCAGCTAAAGAAGTCTTTCAAAATTTTTCTTGTGCGTTTAGATAAAGTTACAAGACAACAGAGCTTGCGGCTTCGACCATCCTGTGGAATCTTGCTTCATAGACAGAACTCTTTCACGTGTTCCACTGGTGTTCGCTAGCTGTTTTTACGGTAAGCAAATTGTTTATTCTTATTTCTACAGCTCTACGTCAGATTCGTCTTTCCTTCGCTTATCCTTGAGCCTTTTTTTCCTGTGTATTCCTGACAACTAGTCTTCTACGTGTCTCTAGGATAAAAGTAGAAGGACTAAGTCGTCTGCGAATCTTAGCATTTTTGTCTATTCCACTTTCATTTCCATTGCTTGTCCGAAATTTTCTTTCTGTTCCTGCAATGCTTCTTGAACGTGTTCTTATTAATGAGAAAAAGGAACAGAAAAAATCTGGAACTGACTATTTTGCAAATACCTGTGAAGCAAGCACTAAGAACTACGTGATGTGCCTGTGACTTTTTATCATTGAAATAGTTCACATTAATACTAGTTACTGGGGAACATATAGTGAATATTCAAACAAAACAAAACGCTTTTGAGCCAGATAAAGAAAAGAAAATAATGGCAGACAGTTTTTCCTCGTAAAAGCCACTTTTGAAGAAAAGTACTGGTGTCTGCCCAGGGGAACGGAAGCACAGCTGAGGAAAGGAACGTGGCTGACACGTGTTGGAAGACTGGGCGCTTCACCCAGAAGCGCTCTCTCAACCTGCTCGTCACAGTTGGCGCTGCGTAGGTGGACCAGAAACAGCTGCCGTGCGTCATTAACATGACAAATGAATTAATTATGGCAGCCATTTGCATAGAAATCCAGTGACAGAAAGAAAAGCTGCTCGTACAGCGTATGCATGTTGTTTTAAACATGGGCGAGTCCCTTTCACCTGCCCGTTACACTCATACTGAAGGTGCTAAGAAACATAACTCCAAAACGCGTCTGCGGTCTAGCAGATTCATTTGCCATCAGATTAACAGAAACGTTATTTGTTAGTTTGACTCACGTCCAAGAGATTAAGAGCGATTATCAGTAAATCGAATGAGCAGTCTCCCCTGCAAATATGAATGAGTAACTTGACGAAACCCAGAAGAGATGTAGTGTCCAAACTGAAAAGTTGTTGCATCATGAGAAGCGGCAGTTTTGTAAGCGATACTGGCCACACTGAGCACTTTTCCTACGTACATGTACAGTGATGTGTTGGCAGAAGAGCCAACACCGTGTTGCTAGAGGAGGCCGAAATGCACGCGTTTAAGCTCACGCAAACTGGCGTGAGGTCTGGAACAGGACAATGTAATTAATATAGCCAATAAGGTACGTTGCTGCTGGAATACTTAACTTTAATCCATAATTGGTGTACATCGCTCTTGTTGATACATTAATAACAATCTCAATATAAACTGATAATGGCGCCTTCCTAGGTCGTAGCAAGTGACGTAGCAGAAGGCTATGCTAACTATCGTCTCGGCAAATGAGAGCGTATTTGTCAGTGTAGCATCGCTAGCAAAGTCGGCTGTACAACTGGGGCGAGTGCTAGGACGTCTCACTAGACCTGCCGTGTGGTGACGCTCGGTCTGCAATCACTGACAGTGGCGACACGCGGGTCCGACGCATACTAACGGACCGCGGTCGATTTAAAGGCTACCACCTAGCAAGTGTGGTGCCTGGCGGTGACACCACATACAGGGTGAAAAGTATTTAAACCGACTAATACTGGGAGGTTGTACGGGACATCAAAACAAATATTTTTCCCTAATGTCATTTTTTCCTATGAAGATTATTTAAACCGGTGGAGGTCGTATTACGCTCTTCAGTTGTAGGCAACTGCTGTCCACCAGTGTAGTAGTGCATTCTCTGTTTACTAATGGAGCGATACACCTGGAGTGAGTTCACTGATATGGTTGGTGAGTACTACGTAGCGCACCACAACGGACGAGCTGCACAGCGGGTTTATCAACAACAATATCCTGATCGCCGTATCCCGCATCATACGACCTTTGCTGCTGTTTACCAACGTCTGCGGGAGACCGGGTTATTTAGCATATTACCTGGACAGGGGCGACGTCGCACGGTAAGAACGCTGCAATTTGAGGAAGCTGTCTTGCAGCATGTGGAGCGGGATCCTTCAATCAGCACTCCTGCAATTGCACGTCACATGGGGACGAATCAGACGAATGTAAGAACAGTCCTTCGAGAGCAGTTGTTACGTCCATTTCACTTACAGCGTGCCCACAACCTGGAACCAGTTGATTATCCACCCAGAGCACAGTTTTCGCAATGGTACCTGGAACAGTGTGAAATGCATCCTACATTTCCATCCTCTGTGTTGTTTACCGATGAAGCAACGTTCGGGCGTGATGGCGTCTTCAACATGCACAATTCACATGTTTGGAGTGAGGATAACCCACATGCCACATTTACTAGCGCTCATGAAGTGCGGTTCTTCGTTAACGTGTGGGTCGATGTTGTTTGGGACTGTTTAATTGGGCCGTATCTGCTACCTAGGCCATTAAATGGTAGGCACTATTACAATTTTCTCGCAAGAGCATTGCCAGAATTGCTGGAAGACGTCCCGCTCCCTACAAGACAACGGATGTGGTTACAACATGACGGGGCGCCGGCGCATTTCAGTCGTCGTGTGCGGCGATTCCTGGACCGACGGTTCCTAGAAACGTGGATTGGTAGAGGCGGTCCTGTACCATGGCCTGCTCGATCCCCAGATATGTCCCCTCGGGACTTTTTTGTGTGGGGAAAGATGCGCAACCTTGTTTACGCAACTCCTGTTGCATCAGAAGAGGATCTGGTTGCCCGGATAGTAGCAGCAGCAGGAACAATTCAGGATACTCCTGGGGTTTTTGCCCGTGTCAGACAGAACATGATCCGACGGTGTAACCTTTGTTTACGTGTCAATGGAGGCATTTTTGAAAATCTACTGTAATTTAAATTGGGTTGTGTTAATGTGTTGTATCTTGGTCATAAAAAAATGGAAAAGTGTTTGTTGGTTTAATTAATTTGTCGCCAGAGAAATCTTCCTCTACCAGTTTAAATACTCCTCATAGGAAAAAATGACATTAGGGAAAAATATTTGTTTTGATGTCCTCTACAACCTCCCCGAGTTTGTCGGTTTAAATACTTTTCACCCTGTATAAAGGAGACTCTCCGAATTCTTAAGAATAAATTATTGTAAGGTAATCAGTCCGCGTTAGCGAGAGAGAGAGAGAGAGAAGAGAGAGACTGTATTGTATAGCGTGGTGGGAAGCAGACTTGTTTACTAGTTCTGAGGCCTAATTCTAGAAAACCATTGCTGTAATTTGGAATTTATTAAAAGAAAGTAATATCCACCGGCGTGCGCAAGCTTTGCAGAAAGTGTATGTCACGCTTGGGGAGCATTTTCAGTTTTCGTTTGTAACTTTTCGTAACTTGCGTTGTTTGACTATTAAGATACTGTTCTTTCATTATCTCGTAAATGCACGTACTCCGCGAAGAAATATACCTCTTCTCATTTTCTAATGCTGAACGTAAATCTTGTTTAAAGAACTGATTTTCAGTTTGCATGAAAATTTTGCCACAAAGATTAAGTTTCCAAATGTCAGCTACTTTAATAACCAATGACGTAGATATGCTCATATTTGGTTTCTGATGATTACACAAGTCAACAGCCATTTTGCATCTGTGATGTGATACATAAAATAGTATGTATTTTGGTGTATAGAATCCGAACATATCTTTCAAAATGTTGTAGCACGCACTATTTTTGAGGTTTAAAAACTTTTTTATTTTTCGTGTTCAGTATTTCGTTTTTTGCTGTTTTTCTGTTTTGATGTTGAATTGTTTGTTTTTGATTTGCAGAGGAGAGCTAGAAGATTTGCATATCGTCAGTAAATGGCTGGTTTGGTAATCCAGTGGCGTGAAAGAGATCCTCAGTGAGGGCTTCCTGTGAAACACAGTGCAAACATTTTTTTGTTTAAAACTTGCACTAAGAGAAATGGCAACTAGTAAATCTCGTTGCTGTCTAAACCACCCCGACAACTTTTGTTATGTGTGTGGAAAATTCACTCCAAAAGCCCAAAGAAAACCAATCACTGATTTAGTTAAGAAGGCATATAAATTGGATTTTGATTGTCCTGTTGGTTATCAACATAAAAATCCTGTACTACAATCTTAACCGAGTGTTTGAAAGGAAAACGCCGAGCCATGCCATTCGCTGTTCCGATGGTGTGGTGAGAGCCTAAAGACCATTATTCAGACTGTTGCTCCTGCCTTACAAATATTTCGGGACATTGAAGCAAAAGTAGACATAAAATAAAGTATCCAAATGTATCTTCAGCGCAGTTGACTGTGCCCCATGACAAGGGGTTGCCTGTTCCTGTCTGGAACTTGAAAACCACAAAACCAGGCGCCATGTCCAGTGAATCAGAAAGTATTGAACATATGGAAGAGTACTGCCCTCAATTGCGTGACACTAGGCCTCAGCTCTCAAATCAAAAGAAACTGAACCATTTGGTTCGCGATCTAAAACTTTCGAAACAGCAAGCTGAACTCTTGGGGTCGAGACTGAACCAACGGAACCTTCTAGCTCCAGGGACAAAAATTTCCTGTTTCAGATCAAGAGGTGCTTCCTTCGCTCAATATTTCGATATTCAGAATTCAATGTGAGTATGTAGCGATGTCAATGGTCTGATGATGCAGCTAGGTGTACAACATAACCCACAGGAGTAGCGACTATTTATTGACTTGAGTAAAACCAGCTTGAAAGCAGTACTACTGCGTAATAGCAATGCATTGCCGTTGGTACCTTTGGCTTACGCAGTAGACATGAAAGAAACTTACTTTGCTGCTGGAGGCAATCAAATATAAGGATCATGAATGGCAGCTTCGCTGTGATTTAAAAGTTGTTGCACTCCTTACAGGTTTACAGGCTGTATTTACGAAATACTGCTGCTTTTTGTGCCTTTTGGACAGCCGTGACACCAAGAACCACTATACAGTCAAGGAATGGCCTATAAGGAAGTCATATGTTTCTGGAAACGTAAATGTGATCAGTACCCCATTGGTTGAGCCCGAAAAACCATTTTGCCTCCCCTTCATATCAAGTTGGGCCTTATCAAGAACTCTGTAAAAGCTCTGGATAAAGAAGGCAAGGCCTTCAATCACTTGAAAAAAAGGTTTCCCAAATTAAGTGAGCAAATCTTATTTGCTGACAACAAATAAGAAAATTGTTGATACCAAACTCATGGAAATCGAATTAGCTGTTTGGTCTTCTTGTAAAGCAGTTGTGAAGGACTTTTTGGGTAACAGAAAAGACAAAAACTATGTTACCATTGTGAATGATCTGTTGGGCAACTATGAGAACATTGGGTGTAAAATGTCGCTTAAAATTCAGTTTTTATATTCTCACCTTGATTTCTTCCGGGAAAATTTGGGAGCCTTAAGCGATAAGCATGGTGAACGCTTTCACCAAGACATTCTTATCATGGAACACCGTTACCAAGGCCATTGGAACCCTTCGATGATGGGTGACTACTGCTGTGGTCTTGTTAGGGAGAGTGATGAAACGGCAAAAAAAAGAAGAGCTCCGTCGTCGCATTTTTCAAAAACCAAAGACGATTAAAGGTGAAAATATCTTCTGAACTAATTTGGACCTTTCATTGGCAAGATAGTATTGATTTCAAACGTTCTAAATGTGCGTTTTTGTTTGACTTAATTGTGTCAATTTTTGCTATCACCATTTTTTATTCTGCTGTGTATCTATGAAATGTGATGTCATAGAGAGAAACAAATTTTACCAGTGTATTCAGCACCCCATAATTAGGTAAATCCACCCATTTACGAACCAGATGCAGAAAAAAAGTTTAAATTTGTTAAGTAGTCTTACTACAAACATGAAATTCAATTAGTTTTAAAATTATTCGACATTGAGCCTCCGCATCCCACTGGCTAATGATTAGTTCTAAGAGAAAAGTATTTTGGATTCGCATTGCAATTTACGAGATCCAACTGTTAATTTATGTTAAGCTGGCACTACATCTTACAATTTACATGGCAATATTAGTTTAATAATGCAGAGCAACGTAATTTGATTCGGGTAAATAGTTGCAATATGTAGCAGTTTATCCGTTGTCTTACACGTAAGACAAGCTGATCATTGTTTATGCAATTAGGCAACAGAGATTGCCTTTTCAAATTACAATGACTTTCAGATGTTTAGTTCTGTGGCTGCGCAATTGTTTTTCGTTGGAAAATTAATCGTTGAGATTACGTCTAAGGTTCACACACCAGTACTGTTATCACATATGGCAGATCAGATGCTTATCGGTCACAAGGAATGCGTACAGTGTACGTAATTATGCACGTAGGCTCCTCTAGCACAGAAACCGTATATGTAATATAACTAACGATTACATACAGGTACTACTGAACATAAAGTTTTGTTACGTACACGGTCAGGTTAAAGTAAAAAGGTTTCATTGAAACACAGAAGTAGAAACACTCTTTTGAAAAGTTAAACTTAGACATACACACAAGTAGGAACTTAGAAAGTAGAAAACTTAAACTGAATATTAGTCTCAGCACAAATCTTACACTCTTATAAACCTATAAAGTTTCACGTGAGTAGAAGCATAGAAAGAAGATTCATTGCGTGCAGCACTTTCTGAGATACAGATGTAATCTTTTTGATGGTAAAATAAAGGGAAGCTCCTGGTTAAGCAACGGGAGAAAAAGTATTTTATTACTGATAAACATACTGAAGCGGTTGAAAATCGATTGGAATTAAGCTTTGCTTTCTGAAAATAAAAAAGTAAACTGTTTTCTTATTTTAATCAGCCAAACATTTTTGACGCCTATGCGCTACGTAGTGAACAAAATAAGGGAACAGCATCTTTTTTTCCTTTTTAAAATGCTAATTTTCTAGAAAGTGCCCTACGCCGTGAGCATATATGTATTCACGAAAAACATATTTTCAGTTCAATATAGTTTCGAACAATACTTAGTGCATGTAATAATACTCTAGTCTATAATTATAGTGCATTTTTATTTAATATGTCTTTATTGTGTCGGCATATAGTTTAGGCATAAAAATAGTGCTCTGACCAGTAATGAAAGTAGCATAATTTTTACAATCTAGTAAGTAGATACCGACAAATGACGTAAGTGAAGAAACACGTCTGGATTATCAAATAAATGAAAACTTTTCTTGTTTTGAAGAAGGCATATTTTGTGACAGCAACAGTTATTTCGTAAACACTGATAGATGTAAGTACTGAGACTTTTATAAATATTATTGTAAAAGGGAACATTATGTGATCAAACAGAGCGTTTCCTGTTCACTATTTGATCAAAAGTATTGGGAAACCTATTAGCGCACAGTAATATAGTGACTGTCCACCCTTCGACTCGATGACGGCTTGAACTCTACTGGGGACACTTCCAGCGAGCCGTCTGAATGTCCTTGGAGGAATGGCAGCCCATTCTTCCTCAAAAGGCGAAAGCAAAGAAGATTGTGATCTTGAACGATGGGGTATGGAGCGAAGTCGACATTCTAACTCATTCAAAGGTTTTCCTCTCTGCTTTATGGCAGGGTGCATCGTCATTCACATACAATCATCGTTTAATCCTCTACTGAACGTAATACACTGTAAAATGTGCTCGTATCGCTCCGCATTTACCATTTAGTGGTCAAAAAATGGGCTGTTGGTAGCTCTTGCAAATGATTATGAGGATGAATATGACAACAGAGTATAAAGTGCTGGAAACAGAGGCACTTCATTGATGTCTGGTTATTCCTTCGCGTACCCACTTCATAACCACATTACCAACAGTCGGCTTGGACAGCTTCGGAAGGCCTGAAATGTCCGTCACAAGTCTCTTACTCAGGCGACAACCAGTGAACAGTACCTGTTCGAAGTCACTGAGCTCTCTCGACTGACCCATTCTGCTGTTATTGTTTCTCTACTGACAACACAGTACTCCCCACCTCCCTTTACACTGGCAGGCCATCTCTCGTGACATGTAGTGGTCATTTCTGCAGTACATAGGACTGTCCAAATATGCAAATAATGTATCGTTCTTAACTAAATAGTCGCCTACGAGTACACTTCACATTATGTGTCGGATTTACACTGATCAGCCAGTATATTATGGCCACCTATTAAATAGCCAGCATGTCCGTTTTTGGCAGGGATAACAGCGGCGAGTATGGAAGCGCTGAGGCGTTGGTAGGTCGTTGGAGGGAGCTGACATCTCATCTGCACACACAAAGCACCTTATTCCCGTAAATTCTGGGGAGGGGAGGCGGTGAGCTCTGATGCCACTTTCAATCACATGCCAAATGTGTTCGATAGGGTTCAGATCTGAGGAGTTGGGGGCCAGCACATCAATTGGAGCTCGCCATAGTGTTCCACTGCACCACACTACTGGTCTTGCGACATTGTGGATTAACTTGTTGAAAAATGCAACTGTCGTTGGGAAACATGATGCTCTTTATGGTGCATACGTGCTCTACAATCAGTATACGATACTCCCTGGGCGTCATGGTGCCTTGCACGAGCCCCACTGGGCCCATGAAGGCCCACGTGGATGTTCCCCAGAGCATAATGGAGCCGCCATCACAGTGTCCATCCCACAGTACAGGTGTAAATGAACTGTTCGCCTGGAAGACGACAGATTCGCGCCCTCCCATCGGCATGATGAAGAATGTACATTACATAATGCAACGCTCTGACACTGCGTCCAACATCCAGCGTCGATGGTCACGTTCCCTTTTCAGTCATAGTTGCGATGTCGTGGTGTTAACATTGGCACATGCATAGGTCGTCGGCTGCGGAGGCCCGTCCTTAGGAGTGTTCGCTGCATTGTGTGCTAACACACACCCGTATTCTACCGAACATTAAAATCTGATGTTAGTTCCGCCACAGTTCGCGAATTGTCCTGTTTTACCAGTCTGTCCAGCCTACGACGTCCGACATCTGTAATGAGGGGTGGACGGCCAACGTCAAGACGTCTGGATGTGGTTCCACTTTGGTTTCGCCACGTGTTGAAGACACTCTCCATAGCAGTTTTCGAACACCCGACAAGTGACAGTGCTGTCACCTGGACGGGTTTACATCGATAGTAGGTTGGTGGTCATAATGTTTCGGCTGATCAGTGTATCTTGTGATGTATTGGGTTAGTGGAGTCGGTCCTCCAGGCAATGCAGTTTTTCATTTCTGCTCTGTCCCCTTGGAGTGTCCGCTTTCGTCTGTGGTCTCGTGTTGTCGATCTTCTCCTCGTCCGTGCTGTACTCATAGGTTCTAGATTTTGGCGCGGCAGTGCATGCACACATAACTGCACTCAGTTACTAGAAATACACTGATGCGCCCAATCCAGGTAACTCGAATTCATCGTAATCGGACAAATCCAAACACGCGTACACCAGCTGTCAAATTCTAATACCTCGCGGTTTGCGGACCTTGGCCTATCAGACCAAAGACATTCATTATGGTTTCGACGGCACACCGTATAATGTCTGTTTGGAAATCTGTTCGCTTCAGAAAAATACTTATTTACTATGAGAGAGCCCGCCCGGTTAGCCGTGCGGTCTAACGCACAACTTTCCGGATTGGGAAGGAGCACCTGTTCCCCCTGCACGAATCCGCCCTGAGGACTTGTGTCGAGGTCCAGTGAGCGAGCCAGTCTGTGGATGGTTTTTAGGCGGTTTTCCATCTGCCTAGACGAATGCGAGCTGGTTCCCCTTATTCCGCCTCAGCTACACTATGTCGGCGATTACTGCGCAACCAAGTTCTCCACGTACGCGTACAGCACCGTTACTCTACCACGCAAACACAGTTGTTACACTCGTCTGGTGTGAGACGTTCCCTAGGAGGGGGCGGGGGGGGGGGGGGGGGTGTCCACCGGGGGCCGAACCGCACAATAATCCTGGAAGAGTGGTTCGGTGTGGGGTGGCGGAGGGGTGGAGTGGACGGCGGTAGTCGTCGTCAGGTTGTGGACCACTGCGGCTGCGGCGGGGACGGAGCCTCTCCGTCGTTTCTAGGCCCCCGGTTAACACACAATACAATACTATGTGAGAAATCAGAAGCTGAAAACCATGGTTAATACCCTCGACGAATGGGAACATAAGTGAATACACTTTTACAAATAATGAGAAAAACTTTAGGGAGCGATGTGGAGCATACACTACTTTTATATGTTGACATTGTTGCAGCGACAATGTTGTCGCAGTCCGACTGCAACAACATGTTGTTTTATACAGAAAAACAGGTACTGAATTACTCCTGCAGTGGAGGGCCTGATCGCATTTAGCAGCTTTCTCAAAAATTTCCATTACGGTTACACCCCACCACGTTGCTGGAGCCAGTGATAATGTGGCGACGACGATGCGTTACGCTGATATATGGCGAGTCTACTATCGAAATTTTTGAGAACATTATCCTTGGAGAACAGCGGTTTTTTAATTACCTAAAAATGAACATAAACATCCACAACAGCAAGAAACTTCTTTTTTTATCAGGTTACCGGTTTCGGTCTGTTTTAGACCATCTTCAGACCTCACACCATGCTGGTAGACGGTGGCAGCGAATAGAGCAGGAGTTCGTGGAGTCGTAGCGCATGCTCCGTTCACTGCCACCGGCTACCAGCATGGTGTGACGTTTGAAGATGGTCTAAAACAGGCCGAAACCGGAAACTTCATAAAAAAAGAAATTTCTTGCGGTTGTGGCTGTTTATTTCTGTGCTATTGAAACAATGTCTGGAAATCCGTTATACATCTGTCGCAGGTAATTATAGAACTACTGTACTGTCGCAGCTGTCGTCGGGTGGCTGATGCCGTGCAGGCTGAAGGTCCAGTGTGTCTACAATTTGAAATACACGACACTGGCGTATTTACGGGGTAGATATATTCGTCTATACGGTGTACTACTCAGTGGCACCCGAGAAACAGCTTCGGTTCAGCGACTGATACGCCACAGTTCAATACTTATTAACATCAAAGCTTAGTCCCCGAAACGTTCAAACTTAATATCGTGCTATAACGTTGTTGCTTTAATTTGCTATGAAAGCAGTGCTGATAGACAATAATAGCGGGTTAAAAGCTGTGAGCTGTCTGGGGAAGTTAACCTTGCATTACTGAGCAACTGTTTCACCAGGTATCCAGTCTAGCTTACCAAATTTCCAACCAGACTAACATTAATTATAATCTTTTAATCGTCATACGACAACCGGTGATATATATATATATATATATATATATATATATATATATATATATATATATATATATATATATATATATATATACAAAGAGAATTTAAATAAAAAGAAGTGAATCAGTTTATATTTGGAAATTTATTTCAACATTGATCATTGAAATTTCAGCATATTAAACTTGATTCATACTAAACTGGTGCCTTATTTAGGATTGTGAAAATGTGAGTTTGTAATCTTACAGAACACATCAAATATGGAGCCAAGATTGGGAGACTGCATACAACACTGCATTCATAAAATAACACACGAAGAACGTTGAAACATATGCAAGAGGAAATTAACCACTACCAACCTATTCAATTTTCACCCAAAGAAGTTACATTCGTAGCGCAATCCTGTCCGTCATGTAATTACCACACACTAGTATACTAAATTCATACTAACTCTCTGTGAAATCTTCCCGAAAAGAATAGCTGAGGGCTACTTTGATGATTACACCACGTGCTTCACGTGGTCAACTTGGTTTACACAAACAGTGTAACTCCACAATAATTTTGATAATTAAAATATATTAATCGAAAAGCAATTTACAAAAGAAAAATCTCGAACTGGTTACTAACGTCTTACTATTAACCTGATGGGTCAAACAATTGTATAAGCACGTGGTACTGGTCTCGCAAAGTACACCCCACGTGGGTTGAACATAAAGAAAAGTTGCTATATTGGAAAATATTGTCAAGACGAGACGTTATAATCTAACGCACATTCCCATTTAAGATTGATGATCTTAGTTAGAGTTACTGATCAACACGTGGTTCCACTTTACTCACAAAGTAGTGACAAAGCAACTACCGGAATGTATTCTGAACTTCACACTCGAATTACACTGCGTTGCAATTTAAGATAACATTAGATATTTTAGAGCTAAACCTGAAATAAAGATGATTAAATTTTCAGTTAGGCTGAACTTAAGAAATCCATTGTCCTACGGACTTAGCAGACACACGCTTAGCCGGAGATCTTACCACTTCAGACGCTCGCCACGGACAGACTGCCCTGGTCCCTTCCTGAGGGTGGCTCACAAATACAAACGGAAGTGGCCAGAGGGGCAGATTCCTATACCTACATGACAAGGGACGGACAGGACCATACTAAGAATAGAAACCTCTCTGCTTTTAGAAAGCGTAGCTACCTGTTCCGACATTGGTCCTACTGTTCTCTAGCAGACAGGCTTGTCTGCTACCCTCAAGCATGCAACTAGAAATACATTTGCTCTATCATCCTCTCACACAGAAGGGAAGGGGGATGACAGTATCTTATCATATACAGTATATAAAAGAAAGCGGATGTAGGTTCCGTATGAGACTGTGTGACATGAATTACATATAAACTGTGTTTTGAAGTGTAGTAGTGTGACAGATCGTTCTTGTTTATGTGTAAAAGTAACACGTTCCACTACTCAGTCTCCTCCCAGATAGTCAGAAACGCCACAGTAAATTTAGAAGAGGAATTTATGCCGTAAATGACAACAGATTTAAGAAATTAACATGAAAGGAATCCAGCAGAGACCTTTCAGTGCATAGACATTCTTTCACCAGTGATCCACTAATCTGCGGTCATTGCACTCGTGAGTCCGCCCGGATAGCTGAGTGGTCAGCGTGACGAATTGCCGTTTTACAGGCCCGGCTTTTATTCTCGGGTGCGTCGGGGACTGGGTGTCTCCATCACCATTTCATTTGCGTCCGGCGCGCAGGTCGCCCAATGTGGCGTCGAATGTAGTAAGACCTGCACCAAGGCGGCCGGACCTGCCCAGTAATGGGTCTTCCGGCCAATGACGCCAAACGCTCATTTCCATTTCCATTGCACTCGAGAAAACTATCTGCGAACGCCCACGAATAGAAACGCAGTACACAGTTCGCAGTTCACTCAATATTAATCACTGACGTTTTGTAGTTCACTTCAATCCGGTACACTTGTTAATATAAATGCTAATCTATGTCTTTACGCCGAGCACACCAGCCACACCTTCACGTCAATACAACCAGCGTCCCTTCTACATGGGATTGACAAAATTAAGGAAACGCCACAAACACAACACATTACCATGCCTATCACGGTGTAAGAAACCCATTGGCATTCAAAACAGCTTCCAGTCGCCTCGGAATGAATTAATGTAGGTGCTGTTTGGTTTTCATTCTCCCTGCAAAACAATGGAAAGTTCAGGTAACGATGATGGAGGTGGACAGCGATCAAGCATCCATCTCTCCGAAGTAGGCCACAGAGACGTACAAGGGACTTGCTATCAAAATTCCAACAAAGTTCTGGTTTGCATATAACACTTTTACGTGTACATTAAAAATATGCGCACAATATTTGTCATCGATAATTCCACTGTACTTGACAACCATGTACATGTTCTGACACCGTTCAAAAATGGGTTGTTGGTAGATCTTTCAAATGATTATGAGGATGATATGATGACAGAGTATAAAGTGCTGGAAAGAGAGTTGCTTATCACAGATGGAGCACTTCATTAATGTTTGCATGAAGCTGTTTTCAGAGTCAGACTGCTGCGTTTGAACATCACCACTACCTTCGAGCTGTATTTAAATCCTCCCTGATCTGAAATACATTTAGTGCATTCGCAATTGCGAATATGGACGACCATCACCTGCAGTATGGAATGACGACAGTGGAAATTTGTGTCTGACCGGGACTCGAACCTGAATTTCCCGCTTATCGCGAGCGGTCGCGTTACCATTTGGCTACCCGTGCACGACTCACGGCCCGACCTAAACTTTCATATGTCGTCAACCACCCGTCCACAGCCTATACTGGTACACCCTATCCGTTATGTATATTCTCGTACAGGCGAGACATTTTACTTGAAAGCTGCTTGCCCGGTGCGGGCGGATAAATAGATATTGCAGTGCCTATGTTATTACGACGCAAAGTTCCTTTGGAATAAGAATAACACTGGCACTGCAGTATCGTATTTATCCGCCGACACCGAGCAAGCAGCTTTCAAGTAAAATGTCTCGCCTGTACGGGAATATACATAACGGATCGGGTGTACCAGTATAGGTTGTAGAGGGGTTGTTGACGACATATGGAAGTTTAGGTCGGGCCGTGAGTCGTGCAGTGGTAACAAAATTGTAATGCGACCTCTCACTATAAGCCATAAATCTGGTTTCGAATGCCGGTCCGGCACAACTTTTCATTCTCGTCATTCCACTCTACAGCTGATGGTCGTCTATATTCGCAAATGCTAATACATTTAACGTATTTCATAACGGCTGTAGTCGCCACACTGCCAGTTCTTTTAGATATGCATAAATGTCCACAGAATCTTTGCATAGTAATTCAGAATAATAAAGGCACTGCAATGTCATATCTCTGATCTGAAGTCAACATATTCAGTTGCAGTCCACGAGTACCGAACAAAGTCTGCGAAGACTGGAAACCAGAGCTGACTGCGTAGAATACACATCAGCAACGAAATTGAGTCTCTCGGAGACTGTGTGAAATGATAATCGTTAAGGGTACTGTGATCTTCAATCTACTTCAACACCGCCTTAAACTGTCTGAATAATAGCACATCAGGTGACTGAATGTAAGGTGTGCAGCCCGGAGAGATGGTCTTGACTGTATGCACCATGTTTTGAGGTCGGATGGCATCAATATGGGTAGAGCCACGATATGTGCCAAGCGATTGAACCAGAAGAAGAAACACCATCGCTGCGCAGTCGACATCTTGAAAGAATTGCTCAGTATTTATTTCCTGATTATGCCGGCCTTCGAGGTAACTTGAATCAGACGTTTGGGTTTCAGCAGACTGACTTGTGTGTTCCTGGTAAATTATCAGCATCTTTGGAAACACCTGTCCACTTGCCTATGTAGCGGGTTGGCTATGTTTGGATTAAAGACATGTCCTGACTCCTTTCCTTCAAGGTAAATGAACATGAACATAAATAACATATTTGGTTAACGTGCGCCGGCCGGTGTGGCCGAGTGGTTCTAGGCGCTTCAGTCTGGAACCGCATGACCGCTACGGTCGCAGGTTCGAATCCTGCCTCGGGCATGGATGTGTGTGATGCCCTTAGGTTAGTTAGGTTTAAGTAGTTCTAAGTTCTAGGGGACTAATGACCTCAGATGTTAAGTCCCATAGTGCTCAGAGATATTTTACTTAACGTGCCTCAATTACTTCCCCTCAGACAAGTTATTAGCTACGCATCTAGTAGACTGTGCTTCCAAGGATCCGGTACGTGTTATTATGCCTACTGAGGAAAACAAATTCATAAAGTTTAAGAATGCTCTCCACCAGGAGCGATGCCCGTTTGTAGTGTGCGCCGACTTTGAATACCTCCTCGTTCCTGTGACCCACTGTGAAGGCGACCCTACAATCTCACACACCACCTTTACAGAGAAAAACGTACCATACGTGGCAGCGTACCAAATTGTCTCGTCATATGACTCAACGTTAACCGATACAAACCTTACGCTGGGGATAATCCTGCGGTTTGGTTGCTCTCTGAGCTTGAAAAAATTTCGCATAAAGTTGAAAAGCTTTACAGCGGCAACGTTCCCATGACCAAATGGAAGGAGAATGAAGATTTGTATAATAACGCCGCTGATTGTTATATTTATGGGCTGCCGTTAGACAGACATCGACTTTACTCTGTACACACACGCACACACACACAAATACATTTTCATATATGTTAGGCATTCAAGCTTTTGTCTGGTTCCTATTGTCTCAGAATTAAGTCGACAATATTTTCCATACCCAGAAACTTACAAACAAGGTTTTAGATGCCCTTCCCTTGACTTCCCTTGAGAAATACTGTGACTATGGCCAGAACCACGTAGGAAGGCGAATCCGCGCATAGAGGCAGAGCGACACGGAAGCATGGAGGGGATGAGGTCCGCGCATGCATGGAAGAGACAGCAGGCAAATTCCGTGATGTCGAACGTGATTCGCAGACAAGAATCAGGATAATTTGTCTACAATACATCGTATTATAGGTTCAAATGTATAAGAGGGACTAATGGATTTTAAAACCGATTTCGATCAATCGCCTGCATCAGGGCTGGCCACGGCGTACCAAACTTTACGCGTGGAGCGTGTGCAGGCCACGGGCGGTCCTTGTCGGAGGTACCCTCCATCGCGCGAAATTTCGTTTAGCATTGCGGTGCGGCATCTTTCGGTCGCCACATGTCTCTGAGTTTGGCAGAATCGTGCTGTTAGTGGCGTTTAACCTTCGCTATTTGTTCGAGGTATGGTGCACGTTCACAGATCTAGTGACTGTTTCGACAAAAAGACACAGTCAAGCGATCAATTGTCGCAATCCTTTAAAATGAATGGGTATGGCAGGAGAGAGGAATGAGAATTCCCAATTCACATAACGACATATACTGCATCTTTTCTACGAAACGACATTACAATGCTATGAAGAAGTGATTTAAAGATTTATTTGACAATGAAAGTGCAAAAAATTATTATGTTCGACAGACGGGATTACTATTCTTTACATAAAAAAGCACTTTGTGCTAAATTTGTACTCCTAGAGCATGTGAAAAAAATTGGTCGTACGAATGGTAAAATTCCTGAAGTCGCATGCGTTATTCCATTGTCAGCTGCGACCGTTTTCAGTGGAACTGAACCTAGAGCATGAATACTTCATACATTTCTGGGAAGTGCTCTGGCAAAGTCAAAACGTATTCCAGGAACGATTTTTCGATTTAAAACTCGCTATTGTTGAATTTATGAAGGAAAAATAAGTGCAGGAACGAAAATTAGAATTGTGGACTTCGCATTTTAAGTGGAACTGACTTCACACTGCCCACCGTAAGACATTGGAAAGGTAACTTATTTCTTATTTTATGTGGATGCATTTAAAAATACAATCACGTCGTTGATGAGAAAAAATTTTGGCAAAGGCCGTCCACTTCCTTAAGCTCACTGCCATTAAAGAAAACACGAGGTGTGAAGAATTCATTGTGGTCTTGAAAGAGTTACGAGGATAGTTTTATAAAGATTTTCAGGACAGTGTCTTGCGTAAAATATTCCGGAGGTAAAATAGTCCCCCATTCCGATCTCCGGGCGGGGACTACTCAAGAGGACGTCGTTATCAGGAGAAAGAAAACTAGCATTCTACGGATCGGAGCGTGGAATATCAGATCCCTTAATCGGGCAGGTAGGTTAGAAAATTTAAAAAGGGAAATGGATAGGTTAAAGTTAGATATAGTGGGAATTAGTGAAGTTCGGTGGTAGGAGGAACAAGACTTTTAGTCAGGTGAATACAGGGTTATAAATACAAAATCAAATAGGGGTAATGCAGGAGTAGGTTTAATAATGAATAAAAAAATAGGAGTGCGGGTAAGCTATTACAAACAGCATAGTGAACGCATTATTGTGGCCAAGATAGACACGAAGCCCACACCTACTACAGTAGTACAAGTTTATATGCAAACTAGCTCTGCAGATGATGAAGAAATTGATGAAATGTATGATGAGATAAAAGAAATTATTCAGGTAGTGAAAGGAGACGAAAATTTAATAGTCATGGGTGACTGGAATGCGAGGGTAGGAAAAGGGAGAGAAGGAAACATAGTAGGTGAATATCGATTGGGCGAAAGAAATGAAAGAGGAAGCCGTCTGGTAGAATTTTGCACAGAGCATAACTTAATCATAGCTAACACTTGGTTCAAGAATCATAAAAGAAGGTTGTACACATGGAAGAATCCTGGAAATACTAGAAGGTATCAGATAGATTATATAATGCTAAGACAGAGATTTAGGAACCAGGTTTTAAATTGTAAGACATTTCCATGGGAAGATGTGGACTCTGACCACAATCTTTTGGTTATGAATTGTAGATTAAAACTGAAGAAACTGCAGAAAGGTGGGAATTTAAGTAGATGGGACCTGGACAAACTGATTAAACCAGAGGTTGTAGAGAGTTTCAGGGAGGGCATAAGGCAACAATTGTCACAAATGTGGGAAAGAAATACAGTAAAAGAAGAAGGGATAGCTCTGAGGGATGAAGTAGTGAAGGCAGCAGAGGATCAAGTAGGTAAAAAGACGAGGGCTAATAGAAATCCTTGGATAACATAAGAAATATTGAATTTAATTGATGAAAGGAGAAAATATAGAAATGCAGTAAATGAAGCACGCAAAAAGGAATACAAACATCTCAAAAATGAGATCGACAGGAAGTGCAAAATGGCTAAGCAGGGATGGCTAGAGGACAAAAGTAAAGATGTAGAGGCTTATCTCACTAGGGGTAAGATAGATACTGCCTACAGGGAAATTAAAGAGACCTTTGGAGAAAAGAGAACCACTTGTATGAATATCAAGAGCTCAGATGGGAAACCAGTTCTAAGCAAAGAAGGGAAAGCAGAAAGGTGGAAGGAGTATATAGAGGGTCTATACAACGGCGACGTACTTGAGGACAATACTCTGGAAATGGAATAGAATGTAGATGAAGACGAAATGGGAGATACAATACTGCGTGAAGAGTTTGACAGAACACTGAAAGACCTGAGTCGAAACAAGGCCCCGGGAGTAGACAACATTCCATTAGAACTACTGACGGCCTTGGGGGAGCCAGTCATGACAAAACTCTACCATCTGGTGAGCAAGATATATGAGACAGGTGAAATACCCTCAGAATTCAAGAAGAATATAATAATTCCAATCCCAAAGAAAGCAGGTGTTGACAGATGTGAAAATTACCGAACAATCAGTTTAATAAGCCACAGCTGCAAAATACTAACGCGAATTCTTTACAGACGAATGGAAAAACTAGTAGAAATATTGGAACACGTGTGGCAATACTGACCTTACGACTTATCTTAGAAGAAAGATTGAGGAAAGGCAAACCTATGTTCCTAGCATTTTTAGACTTAGAGAAAGCTTTTGACAATGTTGACTGGAATACTCTCTTTCAAATTCTAACTGTGGCAGGAGTAAAAAAAAAGGGAGCGAAAAGCTATTTACAATTTGTACAGAAACCAGATGGCAGTTATAAGAGTCGAGGGGCATGAGAGGGAAGCAGCGGTTGGGAAGGGAGAGAGACAGGGTTGTAGCCTCTCCCGAATGTTATTCAATCTGTATATTGAGCAAGCAGTAAAGGAAACAAAAGAAAAGTTCGGAGTAGGTATTAAAATCCATGGAGAAGAAACAAAAACTTTGAGGTTCGCCGATGACATTGTAATTCTGTCAGAGACAGAAAAGGACCTGGAAGAGCAGTTGAATGGAATGGACAGTGTCTTGAAAGGAGGATATAATATGAACATCAACAAAAGCAAAACGAGGATAATGGAATGTAGTCGAATTAAGTCGGGTGATGCTGAGGGAATTAGATTAGGAAATGAGACACTTAAAGTAGTAAAGGAGTTTTGCTATTTGGGAAGCAAAATAACTAATGATGGTCGAGGTAGAGAGGATATAAAATGTAGACTGGCAATGGGAAGGAAAGCGTTTCTGAAGAAGAGAAATTTGTTAACATCGAGTATAGATTTAAGTGTCAGGAAGTCGTTTCTGAAAGTATTTGTATGGAGTGTAGCTTTGTATGGAAGTGAAACATGGACGATAAATAGTTTAGATAAGAAGAGAATAGAAGCTTTTGAAATGTGGTGCTACAGAAGAAGGCTGAAGATTAGATGGGTAGATCACATAACTAATGAGGAGGTATTGAATAGAATTGGGGGGAAGAGGAGTTTATGACACAACTTGACAAGAAGAAGGGACCGGTTGGTAGGACATGTTCTGAGGCATCAAGGGATCACAAATTTAGCATTGGAGGGCAGCGTGGAGGGTAAAAATCGTATAGGGAGACCAAGAGATGAATACACTAAGCAGACTGAGAAGGATGTAGGTTGCAGTAAGTACTGGGAGATGAAGAAGCTTGCACAGGATAGAGTAGAATGGAGAGCTGCATCAAACCAGTCTCAGTACTGAAGATCACAACAACAACGTCTATCATACATCTCCTTTTGTGCGCTTTTGGAGACCGACTGCTGTTTCAGATGAAAGCGCTCCTATGCATGTCCCGATGTAGTTGACGGACTTTCAAGGTAAATCCAGTATTGTGACAAATCTTTTACGTTAAAACTGTCCAGGACGTCTTCATTGTTTCCCTGAGGTTGACTTTCCATGTCTCCATAATGAGGTTGAATATTTCGGTCGACATATTTGTGTGGAATATTTTTTTTTTGATTACGAAACTTAATAAGTCATAATTATGTGGCAAATTTCAGTGCGAAACGCTTTGAAATTTTCTCTTTGTACCAGATAAAAATTATCTCTTCAGTATGACAAAAATAATTAAGTAATACTGAAAATTTGTTTTGTTTGTGGCGCATGTTGTTGAGCAATAAGAGATATGAATCCAGATAGCACGCACTGCGGCCGCTCTGCCATTTACACTGTAGCGCCGGAGAAACTGGTATAGGCATGGGTATTCAAATACAGAGATAGACTATATGATCAAAAATATCTGGACACGTGGTTGAAAATGACTTACAGGTTCGTGCAGCCCTCCATCGATAATGCTGGAACTCAATATGGTGTTGGCCCACCCTTGGTGACAGCTTCCACTCTCGCGGAATACGTTCAATGAGGTGCTGGAAGGTTACTTCAGGAATGGCAGCCCATTCTTCACGGAGTGCTACACTGCGGAGAGGTATCGATGTCGGTCGGTGAGGCCTGGCACGAAGTCGGCGTTCCAAAACATCCCAGAGGTGTCGAATCGGATTCACGTCAGGACTATGTGCAGGCCAGTCGATTACAGGGATATTATCGTTGTTTAACCACTCCGCCACAGGCCGCACATTATGAAAAAGTGCTCGTTCGTGTTGAAAGATGCAATCGCCATCACCGAATTGCTCTACAACAGTGAGAATGAAGAAGGTGCTTAAAACATCAATGTAGGTCTGTGCTGTGACAGTGCCACGCAAAACAATAAGTGGTGCAAGCCCCTTCCATGAAAAAGAGAACCACACCATAACACCACCGCCTCCGAATTTTACTGTTGGCACTACACACGCCGGCAGATGACGTTCACTGGGCACTCGCCATACCCACTCCTGCCATCGGACCGCCACATTGTCTACGGTGATTCGTCACTCCACACGGCGTTTTTCCACTGTTCAATCGTCCAATGTTTACGCTCCTTACTCCAAGCGAGGCGTCGTTTTGCATTTACCGGCGTGATGTGTGGTTTATGAGCAGCCGCTCGACCATGAAATCCAAGATTTCTCACCTCCCACCTAACTGTCACAGTACTGGAAGTGGATCCTGTTGCTGTTTGGAATTACTGTGTGAGGATCTGGATAGATGTCTACCTGTTACAAGTTACGACCTTCTTCAACTGTCGGCGGTATCTGTCAGTCAACAGACGAAGTTGGCCTGTACGCTTTTATGCTGTGCATATCCCTTCACGTTTACACTTCACTATCACATCGTAAACAGTGGACCTAGGGATGTTTAGGAGTGTGGAAATCTCGCCTACAGACTTATGACATAACTGGCACCCTGTCACCTGACCACGTTCGAAGTTTGTGAGTTCCGCGGAGCGCCCCATTCCACTCTCTCACGATGTCTAATGACTACCGAGGTCGCTGATATGGAGCACGTGGCAGTAGGTGGCAGCACAATGCGCCTAATATGAAAAACGTATGTCCTGGGAGTGTCCGGATACTTTTGATCACGTAGTGTATGTAAACAGGAAGTATACGTCTCTGCGGTCGGCAACCCGCATATAAGACAACAAGTGTCTAGCGCAGTTGTTAAATCGGTTACCTCTGCTACAATGTCAGGTTATCATGATTTATATGAGTTTGATCGTGGTTTTAGAGTCGACGCACGAGCTATGGGACACAGCATCTCCAAGGTAGCGATGAATTGGGGATTTTCCCGTACGACCTTCTCACGATTGTACCGTGAATATCAGCAATCCGGTAAAACATCAAATCTCCGACATCGGAAAATGATCCTGCGAGAACAGGACCAACGAGCACTGAAGAAAATCGTTCAACGAAACAGAAGTGCAGCCCTTCCGCAAATGTCTGCAGATTTCAATGACGGGCCATCAACAAGCGTCGACGGGCGAACCAGTCAACGAAACATCATCGATATGGGCTTTAGGAGCCGAAGGCCCGCTAGTGTACCCTCAATGGCTGCACGACACAAATTTTCACGCCTCGCCTGGGCCCGTTATGGGTCTGTTGATGACTGGAAACATGTTGCTTTGTTGGACGAGTCTCGTTTGAAATTGTCTTGAGCGGATGGACGTGCACGGATGTGGAGACATCATGAATTCATGGACCCTTCATGTCAGCAGAGGACTGTTCGAGCTGGTGGAGGCTGCGTAGTGGTGTGAGGAGTGTGCAGTTGGTGTGATATGGGACCCATGACACGTCCAGATACGACTCTGACAGGTGACAGGTACGTAAACACTTTGTCTGATCACCTGCATCCATTCATGTCCACTCTGCATTCTGACGGACTTGGGTAATTCCAGCAGGACAATGCGACACCCCACACATCCAGAATTGCTACAGAGTGGCTACAGGAACACTCTCCTAAGTTTAAACACTTCCGGTGCCCACCAAACGCCCCAGATATGAACATTAATGAGCATATATGGGATGCCTAGCAACGTTCTGTTCGGAAGAGATCTCCACCCTCTCGTACTCTTACGGATTTATGGACAGCTCTGCGGGATTCATTGTGTCAGTTCTCTCCAGCACAATTTCATAGTCGAGGTCATGCCACGTCGTGTTGCGGCACTTCTGCGTGCTCGAGGGGGCCCTACAGCTGTACCAGTTCCTTTGTAAATGCGGCTCGTCGGCAGTTTTCCCCTCTTTCCCCTCCTGGTGCTCAGACAGCGCGGCGTGGCGCTGTTGGTAATCTCAAGTGAGGCAAAACGCTTCGGCACCTTTGTTAGGGAATGGCTCTCTAGCTAAAGTCTTGGCCGCCCCTGGTCTACACGAACGAAATCTTACTTCGCGTCTTGAATGTAGCTGATACAGCTTTGTGAAGATGTCAAGAACAATTTTTCTCAAAATGACCTCGAAACTGGTAGCAATAACTGTCATTTATTGCGATTTGAATTGTATTACAAGCAAAAATGTAACACACAACAAAATTAACTTCATACACATACTGAAATGTTTATACTTGCGTGACAACTGCTTGTACTCCACAGATTTTTTAAAAGTACGTGTAATGCATTTATGTGGGTGTGTGGCTGTAGGTACATGTAAATCATTGTGCATTAAAAACTGTTACTGGGAACAAAGACAAATGCAAAAGGCTATCTTGTAAATGGTCGTTATGTTCTCATATTTTTCGCTGTCAACCGGCATTATGAGAGTAAACCAACACGTTCGACATTACAGTGAGAGACCGCATCTATGATCTATTGAAGCAAACAGTTATAGGGAACGCTGTCCGATACCTCGACAGATAACTACCCTGTCATTTTAAGGCATTTCCCATTTCGAGCCTCGAAAATGACTGGGTTTACTTGTTGAAATATCGGAGTGTTTGATGAATTTATCCGACCGCATTCTCGCGAGTTATTACAGCATAAAACACACTTTGATAAACTTAGCTTCTCCTTGGGCAAAACGTTGAACATTATAGCGTGAATGCTTCACAGGCTACAAATTCCCAATCAATAAAGTCTAGAAAGTTCTCACACATTATGTATGCAGTTGGTATGCTGAGAAACACATTTTTTTTACCCATGAGTCCTTAAAACCAAACTCTACGTCGTAATACCATATTCACTGCTATTTGAGTCTGTGTCTGAACCATCATTTACGATGATAGGTTCTAGGCTTTTATCCATATTAACATTTACTAGTCTTTTTCCCGATGCTTTTCAGCGTTCCGCAGACGGTGTAACCACACTGAATGAGGGACGTTGTCTATTGCTTCATGCACGAGCGATTCAGTTTTTCTTTTTTTTTCTTTTTCTTTTTGCCTACCACGTATCCATTAACCTGAGCCCAAATTAAATCCGTCGTATTGAACTGACAGTGATATGTAGGTGCGAGCAAAACTGTGTGACCACATCCAAGCGCAAGAAAGTCAAGTTCGTACGTTTTGTCGCGCGACTTGTGTGTGTCTGAATTAAGGAGCTGGCTCGTATTGTTCGGAAGCCGGAGCACAACATCCGCTTTCCTGGTGTTTGTACTTGGTGTTTTCTCTGCAACAGCTGAATGGTAATTGGCTGGTACACTATAGTGACCGACTCCGAAACAAAAGTTGTTCAGTGAGCTACTCCTTGAAACTGACAGCTTTCGTTTCCGAATGATAGCTACTGCTGTTTTTCGGATACCTAGATGCAAATTTACTCTCATGAATAAAATCAGAAGAACAGCCAGCACGCAGAATAATTATCCGAGAATCTTTTGCTACGAGAAATTTCAAACCACCAGTATCATCACTCATTTTACAGCAGATATTAATGGAACAATTACAATTCACTTACGTTTCATGAAGGTAATACACTGTTGAACTACCTCGTGAATCATTACAAGAAATGTGGCCAGTGCTGCGCCTATATCACTCCTTAAAAGCGCAGGATATTTACCACTTATATACATTTCAAAAACAGAGCGCTTTAAAATTTCATCGTCAAAACGATCCGTTTGTCTCGATTTAGGTGCTTTCCAGATGACACCAAACCAACATTTCCTGAAGTTTATACAGCTCTTACACTTTCCTTTACCATTCTCTCTACAATTCCCTTGCCTATATCGCAGGCTTCCGCAGGCTGTTCGTGTGTCTTCAAATGCAAAATTAGGAATCCTACTTCCAAATTCACATTTGAAAAAGTTATAAATGTGGTTAATAATACCCCTCGCTTGCTTGTAAAGCACTTCTCGTTTATTGACGTCACGTAACATTTATTTGGAAATGGCGATAACACAGTTACAGATACACGTTCACAGCTATACTGCAACAAGAAAATAACGTTGACAATTTAATGAATAATTCGGTTGTCGCGAATTACGGCAATAGCTCACATGCAGGAGAGAAATTATCGCCGTCTAGCTGAAAATCGTTGCTATCCCCCAGGAAAAAAATGGTTGTTATTGGCAGCTAGAGGTCAATGGAGGGGGGTGAGCAGAACGGCTGAAAATTGGGCCACCTTTCTACTCGACGCGGACTTTAGGAACCCCGTCCCAGATATTCCTAACTGGAAGTACCTCTCACCTATTATCAGCTCACCTTCTATCAGAAAAGTAATTACTTCAACGGCTCCTTGTAACTATAGTAACAAAAATAATGTCGGGCATAATATCTGGCAGGAAGCACAATTATCTGAGACATTTTCCAAGACGAGGTTCCTAGAACATTTGTACGGACCGTTAATACTATCCAACGCCGTGGCGTTAATTGCCACAAAAATCACCATTATTTAATCATGCAACTTTTTCCGTTACAATAAGTAGCTGTCACGTCAAAATTCATCACCATTTCCTTCAAATAACTTCGATCCAGTGTGCAAGTTTTCGCCCAGATTGGTGTATTACTTTCAGTGTAAACGTCACAAAGTTAATCATGTGTGCTCACTTCTGAAATTACTTCGTTGAATTTTACAGTAAATATGCTCCGCATTTTAAGTGGATACATTTGTTTTTCCGTTGTAATTTATTCACATGCACCAAATCACCAAAGTTCAACGTTCATCGTGAATGAGACCTGGACAATACACAGTGATTACCTTCGGCAATGAATTCCGGACAGGGTTCATTACAAACAAAAGCCTCCCATCCTATTTATAAAGGAAAAATTGACATTCAGTTTCATGTTTCTGGTGCTTTAAAATAAAAACACTGTGATAGAATTTTGCAAGTTAATGCACTTATAAAACATGTCATACAAACATTTTTCGTAACTATGTCGACGTTTACACAAGTAATAGAATTAGCGGTGAGTGCTAACAACAAATTCCTGTTTATGTTTCAAACGGTTCTGTTGCAGGCACATGTTTCGTGGGACGTTTTTATTTTAAAGCCGGCCGCGGTGACCGAGCGGTTCTAGGTGCTTCAGTGCGGAACTGCTCGACTGCTACGGTCGCACGTTCGAATCTGGCCTCGGGCATGGATTGTGTGATGTCCTTAGGTTAGTTAGGTTTAAGTAGTTCTAAGTTATAGGAGACTGATGACCTCAGAAGTTATGTCCCATGGTGCTCAGAGCCATTTTGATTTCAGTACTGAGTACTAGATCCATTTACAATGACACATACTATATTACACTAGACACTGGGCATTTCACGGTGGACGACACTTCGTGTCGTTAAAACTCTTCCATTTTGTCTTTCACACGTTTATGCAGCGAAGGAAGAAAAACTCAACTTGTGTTCACATTTACCGTGAACACGAACTCGGAAGCATGGTGCAACGAGCTTATGGCGTCATGACATGGAATATAGGCTTTGCGGAACATTCCTGAGCGCTAACAGCACAATCAAACTTGAATAATATAACTCTCGTTGTTTTTCCGCTTCCATCAAAAAACAATGAAACAATTACGCCTCCAACATTTCAAGAGCCTTTATAGCATTCCTACTCTGGGCATGCTATCGACATTGCAGTGTTCGTTTCAGTATGTCCTGAGGTGAACTGTCGCAGATCCGATCGAAACGTCAGTGCTATTCCTAGAAGATGCCCGCAATAAAGACGATGGAAACTTTGATGACGCAGCTGTTCTAGGGCTTTACTAGCTACCTGCTCCGGCGGCACACGGTTAAGTATCGGCGGCCGGGCGACTTGTTTCGCCAAACGGTAATAAATTACGTACACAAATCAGTCTACGTGTTAGTGAGAACCTTATCAAACTCCCTACAGTAGTTCTTGAGAATAGCCTTCATATTTAGAGAGAAGAAACAGTGGTGGACTTTAGCTTAGTGGCACGTATGCAGACAGACATCTATACATTGTGATGAAGCTTCGCTGCTCGCTGGAGTTGCGGCGGTTGTTTACTGCTTTTCCCGCAAGGTACCACCTCCTCTGTAGCTGGCCTGTTGAGCACTCCCATCACTGCCACGAGATGGCACTCAAACACCAACTAAACATGGTACAGATAGCTATACGTATATTACATACTCATCATTTCTATAATCATAAATTACATAAACAAACCTGAGCCGTGCTGCGGCTCGCGTTGGTGCTAATTTAGATTTCCGTCCTCTGTTGGAGGCCAGACCGTATCGTTTGCTGACATGGTTGCGGTTGTTTGTATTCTTCTCGTGTTGACTGGCGCCACTTGGTTTTCCAAGTGTTGCCTGTCCGCTAGT
Organism: Schistocerca americana; assembly: GCF_021461395.2. Classification (NCBI taxonomy): domain Eukaryota; kingdom Metazoa; phylum Arthropoda; class Insecta; order Orthoptera; family Acrididae; genus Schistocerca; species Schistocerca americana. The sequence continues at coordinate 241,182,640 of NC_060126.1, forward strand.
GGCAGCAGCGACAGTTATCGATATGTAGTAACTGTGGTCCTATCTTTGGGGCGACGTTGTGGTTCTTCCGGGTCTTGTCAGTAGGTAGTTCGGTTGGGGACTCAGAAGGAGCCAGGTCCGCTCAGTGCGAGAACACGCCGGGACCGCTGGTGGCGCAATTGGACTGCTGGATCGAAGACCTGCGGTCACGAGGGTGCACGACCTGGTCGTAAGCCGGATCCTGCAAGCTTTAAGTTGAGTGCATTTGGATTCAAGTAGAGAAACCTCCACCAACGCGAGATCTTGCGATTCTCCAGTGACTTGGTTTCGTGTTGCTGCTCATAGTGTTGCTGAGGCGAAGAGCAGCGAGTGGAGTGATGTGGAAGGCAGATCTGATTAGCTTTCCTGGACTTGTAATGACTATTTATTGCGTTTAGTTTGTTACTACTTGTTAAGTTCAAACAGCGGTATTTTTCCTGCCTCGTGGCCGCTAATGCCCCAGTTACCTGCCCTGGGGGTTAGTGTATGTAATGGCAGTGTACGTTTCCTGGCCTTGCCGCTGTTGTCCGGTGAGGTGTGTAGTTTTGACAGCTCTCTTGATTGTAAGTTGGTTGGGGATTCTTCTACTCTGGTGGTAGTGATTCCTTTCTTGTTCCAGGCGCTCTGAGCACAGTATTCTGAGGGCGGAGTCCAGACCGCCATTTCCGGCTTTTGCGTATTTTTACATCTTTGTAATTGGTTTATTGGACGTCAGGTAGCCTCAGCAAGATTATCATTAGTCATTCGTCAGACTGCCACTAGTCTGAGTTACCATCTTGTGAAGTGAATGCAACTCTTGGCTGCCTATCTCATCGTTCGCGAAAGTGTTTTTTGGTGGACCTACTCAGAGGTCGATTCCTGTAGCACCGTCTGTGACTGGCCCTTGTCTTTTATTATTGTATTTGCTGTTTTATTCTATGTTCTAAATTTTTTTATATAATTGCGATTCTTGGTGTTACAGCAGGCTTAAATGATTGTGCTACCAAGTTTACCATCATTTTGTCTTACCTGTTTGGTGATAAGTTGCTTATCCTTTTAAATTAATCTTTGCTGTAGTATTTGCTGTTTACTGTATGTTTTTTTTATAATTTTTATATAATTGCCATTCTTGACGTTACAGCAGGTTTAAATGGTTGTGCTACCAAGTTTATCATCATTTTGTCTCGCCCGTTTGGTGATCAGTTGCCTGTCTTTTAAATTAACCTTTGCTATAGCATTGCTGTTTTACAGTATGTTTGTTAAATTTTTAATAATTGCAGTTCTGTGTGTTAAAGGCCTTCAGCTATGACTGTGGTTACTTGCCTTAAAATTCTAATTGGGATCACATTGGCTTGTTTTTAAAACATTATTTGCTGTGTCTGTATTTTATGCTCATTTGGTAAATTGCAACGCACTTAAAACACTATAAATTACACAGTTGTTTATTCCTTCATTAATAACGGGTGATATCTTGATTTATTGCTGAGTCATGAATTACCATTTCAAAATAAATGTGTGTAATTGGAAAAGGGAACCACTAGTAACTGATTACGGTCCCGTCTACAAACGTAACCTAATCCTGCCTTCCTTGACTACCAGGTTTCAAAACTTTCCTTGTGTATCAGTCTACCTATTAGTGAAAACGGAATCATAATCCCTCAGTAGTTCCCCAGACTAGCCTTCACAGCCAGGCAGAAAAATGCGGTGGGCGACTTTCTTTGGTAATAAGTAACTTCTAACGAATAATATGATTTGATTCAAATTGACACTGGCTCTGGAACCTTGCGAACTTCTACTACCACAATGCCAAAATTTCAGTGATGAGTGTACATCTGAATGTTGCTGTTATTTTTAAGAACATCATCTCTTCAAAGTTCAAATGCCAATATAACAACACCGAAAAATTAATATCCGAGGGCTATTCGTAACGCAGCCTTCGTTTATTTTTTTAAAAAATGTGGATGCGCTACCAGACTTTGTTTCACAATACTGTGAAAGTACACACACTAATTTATTTTTGCAAATTGAGCCAGCTACACTGAAACACTTGACGTAAGTTTTAAAATTTCGCATCCTGTACTCACCTGGCATCACATTTTTGATAATGAGTGAAGCTGATATAAGACAATAGTACCATCCATGCTGCATTCACTTGCATCTACATCTACATACATACTCCGCAATCCACCATACGGTGCGTGGCGGAGGGTACCTCGTACCACAACTAGCATCTTCTCTCCCTGTTCCTCTCCCAAACAGAACGAGGGAAAAATGACTGCCTATATGGCTCTGTACGAGCCCTAATCTTTCTTATCTTATCTTTGTGGCCTTTCCGCGAAATATAAGTTGGCGGCAGTAAAATTGTACCGCAGTCAGCCTCAAATGCTGGTTCTCTAAATTTCCTCAGTAGCGATTCACGAAAAGAACGCCTCCTTTCCTCCAGAGACTCCCACCCGAGTTTCTGAAGCATTTCCGTAACACTCGCGTGATGATGAAACCTACCAGTAACAAATCTAGCAGCCCGCCTCTGAATTGCTTCTATGTCCTCACTCAATCCGACCTGATAGGGATCCCAAACGTTCGAGCAGTACTCAAGAATAGGTCGTATTAGTGTTTTATAAGCGGTCTCCTTTACAGATGAACCACATCTTCCCAAAATTCCACCAATGAACCGAAGACGACTATCCGCCTTCCCCACAACTGCCATTACATGCTTGTCCCACTTCATATCGCTGTGCAATGTTACGCCCAAGTATTTAATCGACGTGACTGTGTCAAGCGCTACACTACTAATGGAGTGTTCAAACAGTACGGGATTCTTTTTGCTATTCATCTGCATTAATTTACATTTCTCTATATTTAGAGCTAGCTGCCATTGTTTCCACCAATCACAAATCCTGTCCAAGTCATATTGTATCCTCCTACAGCCACTCAACGACGACCACAGCATCATCAGCAAACAGCCGCACGTTGCTATCCACCCTATCCAAAAGATCATTTATGTAAATAGAAAACAACAGCGGACCTACCACACTTCCCTGGGGCACTCCAGATGATACCCTCAACTCCGATGAACACTCACCATCGAGGACAAAGTACTGGGTTCTATTACTTAAGAAATTACCTGGTTGCAAAGGCCACCTGTGGTGGCTGTTATTGGGTCACAGCGTTGCACCCATGTTCGATCATTCTGTATTGGCGACAAGTCTAGTGATCCGGCGGGAGAGGGCAAAACGCTGACGTCCTGTGACATCAAGCAGGCACGTGTGCGTGCAGCAACATGTGATCGAGCATTGTCTTACTGAAAAACGGGGTCTGTGGTGGTGTGCACAAATGGTATGGCTGCTGGTAGCAGGACATCAGTCACGTGGGTCACATCGGTCCCAATGCCCTGGACACGCACTAACTGTGATTTGTGGCTGTATGCAATAGCACCTCACACCATAAGGCTATGAGTTGGCGCTATAAGTCTTTTGTGAATGCAGTCACTGTGCTGCGCTCCCCCTGTCTGCGGCTAACTAAAATGCGGCCATCGTTTTCAAACAAACAGAAATTGGATTCGATCAAAAACACTATGTGGTGCCATTGCTGTCCCCAGTGACGTCGTTCCGTACGCCATTGTCGACTAGCATCTTTTTGCACATTCGTCGAAGGTAGGCGGAGAAGTATACGACGCGCACGTAACCTATGCCGTAATAAATGGCGACAGACTGTCACCCCTGATAGTGTACGATGTGTTACACCGTTCCACTGTTAAGCCAGAGCCGAGGAGGACGCAGATATATCCCGGAACGCCATTCGTAAAAGGCGTCGATCTATTCGGGGGGTTGTCTGGGTAGTGCGACCTGACCCATCTCGTCGTATTCTACGGCCTTCTGCTCAGAGACGTTGCACTGCCGGAATGCTTCGTCCCACACTAGCAGCAATTTCCCGGATGGATGCCTCACATTCTCTCATGCCTACAATGCGACCTCTTTTAAACTCACGGATTTGATCGTACGATTCGCCTTTACGTCTGCAAGGCATCACGCACGTCTGCTCAAGTCACACTGACCCATTACCTTCAGTTTATAGTGACAACGTGAGTCGCAAGCACATTTTACCTGTTGGTTGTGTTGCGCCGCGATATCAGTAGTGACCTAGAACCCGCAGACCGACGCGGTTCAAGTGCCAATAATTAATCTATCATTCCCGCAGAACAGACAGTTTACGGACTTTCTGGTTTTCTACAACATAATATTGGTCTTTTTTAACATAATATTGGTCCTATCTTTTTTTTCTTTTCTTTTTTTTTACATAATATACAGATGCTGCTCTATATGTATTCTTACTTTGAAGTAGTTGTTCTGCTTCCAGTCATTCGAATTTTCGCTTCCACAACTCTGAGAATACGAACACACGTTTTCTTCGTATTTTTGCTGACTGTTGAATGTTATTGCTAACTTGCGAATGCTTACTAGTTAGTACACGTTCGACAGTTGCCGAGAATATTCAGTAGTTGGTAGCAACACCAACTTTTTAAACCCAGCAGTTTCTGTTACTGACGTTATCTTTGAGAATTTTACAATTATTGTTTATCGCTGCAACTGAGAAATATTCTTCATTAATACAAATATTTCTTTCCAAGAAAACCGAGAAACAAGTTCTCCGTCTGATCGAACCTAGCTCTCAACGATAACTAAATAGATAGTACTAAGGAATAATAATAATAATAATAATAATAATAACGATAAGGAATCAACCTCTGCCGCTGCGGGGAGAGGTGTATGAGATATTAGAGGCTCTGTCTCCTTGGTTACTAATTCAACAAAACCATAATGTACAAAAGCAAGCACGATTTCTGTCAGCTCGAAGTGGAACTAGATTAATAACGGGCATTCACAATCACTCTTATTTTATTTTTCGACTGTTCCATTGCAGTCGCAAATGAAATAACTGGTAACGGCCATCAACATTCCTCTTGATGTCATTATTTCTTTTTACACTACTGGCCGTTAAAATTGCTACACCAAGAAGAAACGCGGATGATAAACGGATATTCATTGGACAAATATATTGTACTATAACTAACATGTGATTACATTTTCACGCAATTTGGGCGCATAGATCCTGAGAAATCAGTACCCAGAACAACCACCTCTGGCCGTAATAACGGCCTTGAGTCAAACAGAGTTTGGATGGCGTGTACAGGTACAGCTGCCCACGCAGCTTCAACACGATACCACAGTTCATCAAGAGTAGTGACTGACGTACTGTGAAGAACCAGTTGCTCGGCCACCATTGACCAGACGTTTTCAGGTGGTGCGAGATCTGGAGAATGTGCTGGCCAGGGCAGCAGTCGAACATTTTCTGTATCCAGAAAGGCCCGTACAGGACCTGCAACATGCGGTCGTGTATTATCCTGCTGAAATGTAGGGTTTCGCAGGGATCGAATGAACGGTAGAGCCACGGGTTGTAACACATCTGAAATGAAATGTCCACTGTTTAAAATGCCGTTAATGCGAACAAGAGATGACCGAGACGTGTAACCAATGGTACCCCATACCATCACGCCGGGTGATACGCCAGTATGGCGATGACGAATACACGTTTCCAATGTGCGTTCACCGCAATGTCGCCAAACACGGATGCGACCATCAAGATGCTGTAAACAGAACCTGGATTCATCCGAAAAAATCCCGTTTTGCCATTGTGCACCCAGGTTCGTCGTTGAGTACACCATCAGAGGCACTGTCTGTGATGCAGCTTCAAGGGCAACCGCAGCCATGGTCTCCGAGCTTATAGTCCATGCTGCTGCAAACGCCGTCGAACTGTTCGTGCAGATGGTTGTTGTCTTGCAAACGTCCCCATCTGTTGACTCAGGGATCGAGACGTGGCTGCACGATCCGTTACAGCCATGCGATTAAGATGCCTGTCATCTCGACTGCTAGTGATACGAGGCCGTTGGGATCCAGCACGGCGTTCCGTATTACCCTCCTGAACCCACCGATTCCATATTCTGCTAACAGTCATTGGATCCCAACCAAAGCGAGCAGCAATGTCGCGATACGATAAACCGCAATCGCGATAGGCTACAATCCGACCTTTATCAAAGTCGGAAACGTGATGGTACGCATTTCTCCTTCTTACACGAGGGATCACACCAACGTTTCACCAGGCAACGCTGGTCAACTGCTGTGTGTGTATGGGAAATCGGTAGGAAACTTTCCTCATGTCATCACGTTGTAGGTGTCGCCACCGGCGCCAACCTTGTGTGAATGCTCTGAAAAGCTAATCATTTGCATATCACAGCATCTTCTTCCTGTCGGTTAAATTTCGCCTATGTAGCCCGTCATCTTCGTGGTGTAGCAATTTAGCAATTTTAGTGGGCAGTAGTGTAACTTCACATAGGGTCACTATGGAAATAAAATCATCTTTAATTTACGTTATGAGAGCAACAGGAAACGTAAGTAAGTTATGTAGACGAAGATGTCTGTCTCGTTTCCTCTAGCAGTTTGAAGTTTCTTAACTGCTGCGTCGTATGGCTCTGTCCTGTAGGAGAAGCGTCTTGGACAGTGCAAAATTTGAAACGATGCAGACGTAGGTGCGCCGGTGGCCTTCGTTAAAGCAAGAAGTATGCGTGTCTTCGAGCAAGTAAAGCTCCGCTATAACTTATGTAATGAGACGCTACAGGAGTGCCATCACCGACCAACAGGTTGTTTAACGGTATTCACTCTTACCAGGCGAAAACTGCTTCTCGTTAAGCGGTTTTCGTCACGCAAACTGAGTGGTTTGTTTTTCATTTTCTCACTGCCTTACAAACTAGCTGACATTGACAGTCATTCCTTTGGATGAGACATTTTATCATCTCTTATCTGACAGTCTGCGGTATCCTTCCATTACATGTAATTATGAAACATTTAGAAGTTAAATCGTTTCATGTCAGTGTATAGGCATATTGACACCGGATCTTACGGTCTGGGTAACAGCTTGCACGTCACTCAACAGTAATCGTGGTAACTCAGGACTGAAATTTTCAGAATATAACATACATAGAATGTTACAATGTATACAATTATCGATATATATGGCTCTGAGCACTACGGGACTTAACATCTGAGGTCATCAGTCCCCCAGACTTAGAACTACTTAAACCTAACTAACCTAAGGACATCACACACATCCATGCTCGAGGCAGGATTCGAACCGGCGACCGTAGCAGTCACGCGGTCCCGGACTGTAGCGCCTAGAACCGCTCGGCCACCACGGCCGGCCAATTATCAATATATATGTAGAAATACAGTGCATAGTAAATGCTTTTCTTGGAGAGTTTCGGTGCAAATAGAATTAAATTGGAATTTTGAGGTACATGATACATGTCAAACAACTGCCAATGACAACTTCAACTGTTCCACTGTCTGCCATCTTGTTTTCACATCTTCTACTAGTCCACTGTCCGCCATCTTGTTATCACAGCTAATAGACAGTGAAAGTGACAGCTCTAAACAGTGAACGTGACTATGAGGAAGATGAAAAAAGAAACTGTAAGTGAAACATAATGTAAATTATCTCACACACACACACACACACAACCTTTCGCATAAATTATTAATCTCGGACAAAGCCACAACAGTTCTGAACTCGTAATTTTTGCGTAAGTGTTTTGCCTACATTAAGTTGTATATAGTTGCAGGTGACAAACTGTAAAGAAAAACAGACACTATAAAAACGTAATACAACAGAAAAGCTACACCATGTGGTAAGAAGGTATGAATACACAATTTTATGAACTCCGCAAAAACCTGTAATTACAATTTAGAAACTAATATTTGTATGTATTTAAACAGTAAAGAACATTCCTTATGTTGAACAGCCATAACAGTAAAAAAAAAAATACTGATGATGCTGCAACTGCAGTGAAAACTGTGTGGGGCAAAAATCAAAATTGTGTTTTTCTAAAGGCGGACCCCACTCAAAAACATATGTTATTATCACCATGGTGATCTCTCTACCAATAATCTTAGCAAAGAAGATGGAGTTGCCGACAAAGTTTAAGGGTGACCTCTTGCCGTTGGGGTGGAAAATTGCCTCTAAAAGTCAGAAGGATCAGCAGTATCTAACAGCGTGAAGATGTGGAAAGCAATGGAAATCCTTGGATCAAAAGCACGGAATGTGTATCCATAAGACCGAATAAAACACAACGGTGATCTCTCCACTTTGCCAGACGAATTCGTTCCCACTCGGTACTCAGGTAGATGTCTGTCAAGAAGAAAGTTATCACTAGAAAAAGACTCATTACTCAAGATAACTGTAACTTACCACGGGTCGACGCGTGGAATTTCAGACGCTTGAACGTGACAGGGAAAACATAACATCGGAAAACAGAAATGCAAAGGCTCAGTCTAATTATACTGGGGGTCACTGAGGTGACAGGGAAATAAGACAAAGATTTGTTACCAGTCGAATATATGAGGTGCATTCAAGTTCTAAGGCCTCCGATTTTTTTTCTAATTAACTACTCACCCGAAATCGATGAAACTGGCGTTACTTCTCGACGTAATCGCCCTGAAGACGCACACATTTTTCACAACGCTGACGCCATGATTCCATGGCAGCAGCGAAGGCTTCTTTAGGAGTCTGTTTTGACCACTGGAAAATCGCTGAGGCAATAGGAACACGGCTGGTGAATGTGCGGCCACGGAGAGTGTCTTTCATTGTTGGAAAAAGCCAAAAGTCACTAGGAGCCAGATCAGGTCAGTAGGGAGCATGAGGAATCACTTCAAAGTTGTTATCCCGAAGAAACTGTTGCGTAACGTTAGCTCGATGTGCGGGTGCGTTGTCTTGGTGAAACAGCACACACGCAGCCCTTCCCAGAAGTTTTTGTTGCAGTGCAGGAACGAATTTGTTCTTCAACACATTTTCGTAGGATGCACCTGTTACCGTAGTGCCCTTTGGAACGCAATGGGTAAGGATTACGCCCTCGCTGTCCCAGAACATGGACACCATCATATTTTCAGCACTGGCGGTTACCCGAAACTTTTTGGTGGCGGTGAATCTGTGTATTTCCATTGAGCTGACTGGCGCTTTGTTTCTGGATTGAAAAATCGCATCAATGTCTCATCCATTGTCACAACCGACGAAAAGAAAGTCCCATTCATGCTGTCGTTGCGCGTCAACATTGCTTGGCAACATGCCACACGGGCAGCCATGTGGTCGTCCGTCAGCATTCGTGGCACCCACCTGGATGACACTTTTCGCATTTTCAGGTCGTCATGCAGGATTGTGTGCACAGAACCCAAAGAAATTCCAACTCTGGAGGTGATCTGTTCAACAGTAATTCGGAGATCCCCCGAAACAATTCTCTCCACTTTCTCGATCATGTCGTCACACCGGCTTGTGCGAGCCCGAGGTTGTTTTGGTTTATTGTCACACGATGTTCTGCCTTCATTAAACCGTCGCACCCATGAACGCACTTTCGACACATCCATAACTCCATCACCAACTGTCGATGAATTTCAATTGGTTTCACACCACGCAAATTCAGAAAACGAATTATTGCACGCTGTTCAAGTAAGGAAAACGTCGCCATTTTAAGTATTTAAAACAGTTCTCATTCTCGCCGCTGGCGGTAAAATTCCATCTGCCGTACGGTGCTGCCATCTCTGGGACGTATTGACAATGAACGTGGCCTCATTTTAAAACAATGCGCATGTTTCTATCTCTTTCCAGTCTGGAGAAAACAAATCGGAGGCCTTAGAACTTGAATGCACCTCGTACAGTAATATCAACAGCAGCGGAAAATAGAGTACTGGGAGTACGGTTCGTTATGAATAGGAGGGCAGACCAGAGAATGAGTTACTGCAATACGGTTATTCTCATCAGAAACGTTTGCAAACCATTGGAAACAATAGTTCAAGTACACACACCGACATCAAGAAGAAGAGACAGAGTATATGAGGATACTGAACTGGCAATTCCGTGTGCATAGGGAGATAATAATCTAATAATAATGGTCTATTCATATGTGGCAGTAGGACAATCAACAGAAGTAAGAGTTACGGGAGAATATTGAATTGTTAGTAAAAATGGCATGGAAGAAAAACCAACTGAGTTCTTAAATAAATTTCAGATAGTAATAGAGAATACGCCGTACAAAAATCACAAGAGGACGATGTATACTTCGAAAGGGCCTGAACACACGGAAACCTTCCAGGTCCATCACATCATCGTGAGACAGAGTCTCAAAAATAAGGTGTTGGATTGTAAGACGAATCCTGAAGAGAGATAGACTCGCATCAGAATTTTGTAATGATAAAGAGTAAACTGCAGATTAATTGAATTCTCGGAAGAATCGATGTGGAAAGAAGGAAAGAAGAGCATTACCGATGGAGGGCACCACGAACTTGTAGGTCATTTTCAGCCAGGTGCCCGGATACTTTTTATCACATACTGTACACCACATGACAGAGCTTGAAATGTGTCTCATTGTCCGTCTACATTTGGCCGGCTGGTCGATTCGTGGAAAAGACAGATTTATGGGGCATTAGGATGTGACAGTGGGACGATATTGCATTGCATGCGAACGTGAGGATAGAAAAACTCGTCGCCTAAGTTCTGGACAACCTCATCTGACCACCACAAGGGAAGATCACCGTGATATATACCTAGCACGTGATTTTTATTCCAAGGATTAGATATCTGCTATATTGTTTTAATCCTTTACGATAAATTTCACTTTCTTTCCGTAAGTTTTACAGATGAGGAAATACATGCTTTCCGTACTTGGGTGTGTGTTGTAGCCAGTCTTTAACGGTCGTAAGCCGTAATTTTAATAAAAGTAATCTTTAATTAAGTTAATTGAAATACACTCCTGGAAATGGAAAAAAGAACACATTGACACCGGTGTGTCAGACCCACCACACTTACTCCGGACACTGCGAGAGGGCTGTACAAGCAATGATCACACGCACGGCACAGCGGACACACCAGGAACCGCGGTCTTGGCCGTCGAATGGCGCTAGCTGCGCAGCATTTGTGCACCGCCGCCGTCAGTGTCAGCCAGTTTGCCGTGGCATACGGAGCTCCATCGCAGTCTTTAACACTGGTAGCATGCCGCGACAGCGTGGACGTGAACCGTATGTGCAGTTGACGGACTTTGAGCGAGGGCGTATAGTGGGCATGCGGGAGGCCGGGTGGACGTATCGCCGAATTGCTCAACACGTGGGGCGTGAGGTCTCCACAGTACATCGATGTTGTCGCCAGTGGTCGGCGGAAGGTGCACGTGCCCGTCGACCTGGGACCGGACCGCAGCGACGCACGGATGCACGCCAAGACCGTAGGATCCTACGCAGTGCCGTAGGGGACGGCACCGCCACTTTCCAGCAAAGTAGGGACACTGTTGCTCCTGGGGTATCGGCGAGGACCATTCGCAACCGTCTCCATGAAGCTGGGCTACGGTCCCGCACACCGTTAGGCCGTCTTGCGCTCACGCCCCAACATCGTGCAGCCCGCCTCCAGTGGTGTCGCGACAGGCGTGAATGGAGGGACGAATGGAGACGTGTCGTCTTCAGCGATGAGAGTCGCTTCTGCCTTGGTGCCAATGATGGTCGTATGCGTGTTTGGCGCCGTGCAGGTGAGCGCCACAATCAGGACTGCATACGACCGAGGCACACAGGGCCAACACCCGGCATCATGGTGTGGGGAGCGATCTCCTACACTGGCCGTACACCACTGGTGATCGTCGAGGGGACACTGAATAGTGCACGGTACATCCAAACCGTCATCGAACCCATCGTTCTACCATTCCTAGACCGGCAAGGGAACTTGCTGTTCCAACAGGACAATGCACGTCCGCATGTATCCCGTGCCACCCAACGTGCTCTAGAAGGTGTAAGTCAACTACCCTGGCCAGCAAGATCTCCGGATCTGTCCCCCATTGAGCATGTTTGGGACTGGATGAAGCGTCGTCTCACGCGGTCTGCACGTCCAGCGCGAGCGCTGGTCCAACTGAGGCGCCAGGTGGAAATGGCATGGCAAGCCGTTCCACAGGACTACATCCAGCATCTCTACGATCGTCTCCATGGGAGAATAGCAGCCTGCATTGCTGCGAAAGGTGGATATACACTGTACTAGTGCCGACAATGTGCATGCTCTGTTGCCTGTGTCTATGTGCCTGTGGTTCTGTCAGTGTGATCATGTGATGTATCTGACCCCAGGAATGTGTCAATAAAGTTTCCCCTTCCTGGGACAATGAATTCACGGTGTTCTTATTTCAATTTCCAGGAGTGTATTTAAGTATTAGTTATAAAAATGAATACAATATAAACCTAAGAGTGTAAAGGAGTAATAATTCCGTATATCAGAATTCATTTTTTTTTTTGTATCAATCTACAAGAAACAGAGACAATAGTGTCTCGCTGTTACTATGTTGAGATTTGTTCTGTAAAAGTCTTGTCCGTCAGCACATATCGCTTCGACGTGATATGTAATTGTGAACTGGAAGTTTAAACAATATATCAGTATTATGAAAACCGTGTTTTATCCGATGTATTCCAAAAAGTGAATTCGCCGTATGATCGGTATTGATTCCAAAGATCACGAGTTTTTCACAAGTGTGATAAATCATTTACAGAAATAGAGATAGTTAAAGAGACTGAAAATTTTTAACAGATCAAGAATATGGACAGCGAACAGCATTGAAGTGATAATACTTGATACTCGTTTTCTGAAATTTTAATGTAGCGAACATTACTCTAAGTGATGGTCCATTGTTCAATAATCGACTAATATTAACTATCAGCTTAGCATCACTAGTCGCTGTAGAAAGCAAGTATTGAAAGCATTTTCGCAATGAAAAATTGGTTTTAGAATACAAAGCAAACTACATTTCAGTTTGGTAGGCCCAAAACTACAAAAGCAGATAATGAAAGACATTTTTTATTTGTGATTACTTTCTGTTAGAGAAGTCAATCAACGACGTTTAGTTCCCGGTAATAGCGAACTGTATTTAAGCTGGATCCTGAATAGTTTTGTCTTCTTCCACATCCCTGAGATACATCGATGTGCGCTTCATAATAAAATCTACTGCCAGAACTTAACAAGAAAGAAGCGACGGAAGGACATTGAACTTTTAATACAGCGATCACTAAAAAATAGCCGGCAGAACACCAGATTAAATGTAGTTTGTGTGTGTGTGTGTGTGTGTGTGGGTGGGTGGGTGGATGGGTGGGTGGGTGTGTCTGTGTGTGGGCGCACGCACGCTCGCGCTCGTGTCTTTAGTGCGTTTTCATATTTTAATTGTTGTTGGAGTTTCATGATTCTATCACATTTATCCAAGCTCAATCGTAAAATTTTACACTGGGCACTAAAATCGTTGCTGTACAACCCCCAAAAAACTCACTGCATCACCATCATCAGCATGATCATATTGAGAACGATAACAACAATCAGCGTACACACCCCAATAGGTAACTGTTCAAAATTTATTTAATTTGTATGGAAGACAAACTGTTTCTAAAACGCACCATTCATAAACCTTTCGGACACACGGTAATGCAAATAAGTAATAGTTTTGTTCTTCGCAGAATTTGTGACATTATGCTGAAGACGGTATATTCAACTCTGATACACACATTTAAAAAATGTTTTGCATCACCCCGGTTCCCAGAAATCCTGAAGATAGACGTTGACTGTGGATATTATATCATAGACACAGTCCCTTTGGCTGTTCAGAGATGCCACTAAACCAGACCAAAGATGTAAACAACCATGCATGATCAGCGCCTGTTAGACAGATGGGGTCCGACAGCCGATCAGTTCCAGTCATTCAACCATGAAGAAGGTACACGGCTAATGTTGCCTGTAGTTCAACCACGCTTAGACGTTCAATACCGCGGTTGGATCGTGTCCGCATTGTTACTTTGTGCTAGGAGGGGCTCTCAACAAGGGAAGTGTCCAGGCGTCTCGGAGTGAACCAAAGCGATGTTTTCCGGACATGGAGGCGATACAGAGAGAGAGGAACTGTCGATGACATGCCTCGCTCAGGCCACCCATGCGCTACTATTCCTCCAGTGGATGACTGCTACCTACGGATTATGGCTCGGAGGAACCCTGACAGCAACGCCACCAAGTTGAATAATGCTTTTCTTGCAGCCACAGGACGTCGTGTTACGACTCAAACTGTGCGCAATAGGCTGCATGTTGCGCAACTTCACTCCCGACGTCCATGGCGAGGTCCATCTTTGCATCACGACACCATGCAGCGCGGTACAGATGGGCCCAACAACATGCCGAATGAACCACTCAGGATTGGCGTCACGTTCTCTTCACCGATGAGTGTCGCATATGCCTTCAACCATACAATCATCGGAACGTGTTTGGAGGCAACGCCTTAGACACACTGGCCAGCGAGTGCAGCAAAGTGGAGTTTCCCTGCTGTTTTGGGGTTGCATTATGTGGGGCCGACGTATGCCACTGGTGGTCATGGTAGGCGCCGGAACGGCTGTATGATACGTGAATGCCATCCTTCGGCCGATAGTACAACCATATCGTCAGAATATTGGCGAGGCATTCGTCTTCATGGACAATTCGCGTCCCCATCGTGAACATCTTGTGAATTACTTCTTTCAGGATAATGACATCGCTCGACTAGAGTGCCCAGCATGTTCTCCAGACATGAACCCTATCGAACATGCCTGGTATAGACTGAAAAGAGGTGTTTATGGACGATGTAACCCAGTCACTCTGAGGGATGTACGCCGAATCTCCATTTATGGGTGGAACAATGTGGACCAACAATGCCTTGATGAACTTATGGATAGTATGCCACAACGATTACAGGCATGCATCAGTGCAAGATGAGGTGCTACTGGGTATTAGAGGTACCGATGTGTACAGCAATCTGGACCACCACCTCTGAGAGTCTCGCTGTATGGTGGTACAACATGCAATGTGTGGTTTTCATGAGGAATAAAAAGGGCGGAAATGATGTTTATGTTGATCTGTATTCCAATTTTCTGTACTGGTTCCGGAACTGTCGGAACCGAGGTGATGGAAGACATTTTTCACGTGTGTATTTTACAAAGCGATTTTTAGGGTTCCGTACCACAATGCGTGGAAACGGAACCTCTACAGGAACACTTTGTTGTTCGTCTGTCCGTCTGTCTGTCTCTCTGACCGTTAAGACCCTTTCTAAGAAGGAACAACAAGAGATATCGAGTTGAAATTTATGTCACATATTAAGGTCTATGGCCCCTCAGAGGTACGCGAAATTTAAGCTTCTAAGTCATTGCAAGCAAAATATTCTGTTATTTATGTCACAAAAATACCCGTGGTCTAGGGGTAGCCGGCACGGTAGCTCAGCGTGTTCGGTCAGAGGGATAGCTCCCTCTGTAATAAAAAAAACTGAGTTAATCGATCAACATCAAACTTAAACGGATGTCCTACGACGTCCGCCCCCACCAGATGCAACGAACAAAACGAGATTAAAAAAAAAAAAGGGGTAGCGTCTTTAATTCTTAATCAAAACGTCTTCGGTCCCGGGTTCGATCCCCGCCAATGCCTAAATTTTGATAAATAATCAGCATTGGCGGTCGAAGACTTCCGGCATAAGATGTCAGCCTCATTCTGCCAACGGCCTTGTCAAAGAGGGCGGAGGAGCCGATAGAGGTTCAGGGCACTCTCTTGTCCTAGGGGTGGGAAATTGCCCCTAAAGGCGGAAGAATCAGCAATGATCAACGACATGAGGATGCAGAAGGCAATGGAAACCACTGCATTAAAGACACGTAACGTGTATCCACAGGACATGTGGCCTGTAATTGAAGAAGTGTCATGATGATCTCTCCATTGGCAAAAGATTCCGGAATAGTCCCCCATTCGGATCTCCGGGAGGGGACTGACAAGGGGGAGGTTACCATGAGAAAAAGATTGAATAATCTACGAAAGGATAACGTTCTACGAGTCGTGGCGTGGAATGTCAGAAGCTTGAACGTGGTAGGGAAACTAGAAAATCTGAAAAGGGAAATGCAAAGGCTCAATCTAGATATAGTAGGGGTCAGTGAAGTGAAGTGGAAGGAAGACAAGGATTTCTGGTCAGATGAGTATCGGGTAATATCAACAGCAGCAGAAAATGGTATAACAGGTGTGGGATTCGTTATGAATAGGAAGGTAGGGCAGAGGGTGTGTTACTGCGAACAGTTCAGTGACCGGGTTGTTCTAATCAGAATCGACAGCAGACCAACACCGACAACGATAGTTCAGGTATACATGCCGACGTCGCAAGCTGAAGATGAACAGATAGAGAAAGTGTATGAGGATATTGAAATGGTAATGCAGTATGTAAAGGGGGACGAGAATCTAATAGTCATGGGCGACTGGAATGCAGTTGTAGGGGAAGGAGTAGAAGAAAAGGTTACAGGAGAATATGGGCTTGGGACAAGGAATGAAAGAGGAGAAAGACTAATTGAGATCGGTAACAAGTTTCAGCTAGTAATAGCGAATACCCTGTTCAAGAATCAAAAGAGGAGGAGGTATACTTGGAAAAGGCCGGGAGATACGGGAAGATTTCAATTAGATTACATCATGGTCAGACAGAGATTCCGAAATCAGATACTGGATTGTAAGGCGTACCCAGGAGCAGATCTAGACTCAGACCACAATATAGTAGTGATGAAGAGTAGGCTGAAGCTCAAGACATTAGTCAGGAAGGATCAATACGGAAAGAAGTGGGATACGGTTCAAATGGCTCTGAGCACTATGGGACTTAACATATATGGTTATCAGTCCCCTAGAACTTAGAACCACTTAAACCTAACTAACCTAAGGACAGCACACAACACCCAGCCATCACGAGGCAGAGAAAATCCCTGACCCCGCCGGGAATCGCACCCGGGAACCCGGGTGTTGGAAGCGAGAACGCTACCGCACGACCACGAGATGCGAGCATGGGATACAGAAGTACTAAGGAATGACTAGATACGTTTGAAGTTCTCTAACGCTATAGATACAGCAATAAGGAATAGCGCAGTAGGCAGTACAGTTGAAGAGGAATGGACATCTCTAAAAAGGGCCATCACAGAAGTTGGGAAGGAAAACATAGGTACAAAGAAGGTAGCTGCGAAGAAACCATGGGTAACAGAAGAAATATTTCAGTTGATTGATGAAAGGAGGAAGTACAAACATGTTCCGGGAAAATCAGGAATACAGAAAAAACAAGTCGCTGAGGAATCAAATAAATAGGAAGTGCAGGGAAGCTAAGACGAAACTGCTGCAGGGAAATTGTGAAGACGTCGAAAAAGATATGATTGTCGGAAGGACAGACTCAGCATACAGGAAAGTCAAAGCAACCTTTGGTGACATTAAAAGCAACGGTGGTAACATTAAGAGTGCAACGGGAATTCCACTGTTAAATGCAGAGGAGAGAGCAGATAGGTAGAAAGAATACATTGAAAGCCTCTATGAGGGTGAAGATTTATCTGATGTGATAGAAGAAGAAACAGGAGTCGATTTAGAAGAGATAGGGGATCCAGTATTAGAATCTGAATTTAAAAGAGCTTTGGAGGACTTACGGTCAAATAATGCAGAAGGGATAGATAACTTTCCATCAGAATTTCTAAATCATTGGGGGAAGTGGCAACAAAACGACTATTCACGTTGGTGTGTAGAATATATGAGTCTGGCGATATACCATCTGACTTTCGGAAAAGCATCATCCACACAATTCCGAAGACGGCAAGAGCTGACAAGTGCGGGAATTATCGCACAATCAGCTTAACAACTCATGCATCGAAGCTGCTTACAAGAGTAATATACAGAAGAATGGAAAAGAAAATTGAGAATGCGCTAGGTGACGATCAGTTTGGCTTTAGGAAAAGTAAAGGGACGAGAGAGGCAATTCTGACGTTACGGCTAATAATGGAAGCAAGGCTAAAGAAAAATCAAGACACTTTCATAGGATTTGTCGACCTGGAAAAAGCGTTCGACAATATAAAATGGTGCAAGCTGTTCGAGATTCTGAAAAAAGTAGGGGTAAGCTATATGGAGAGACGGGTCATATACAATATGTACAACAACCAAGAGGGAATAATAAGAGTGGACGATCAAGAACGAAGTGCTCGTATTAAGAAGGGTGTAAGACAAGGCTGTAGCCTTTCGCCCCTACTCTTCAATCTGTACTTCGAGGAAGCAATGATGGAAATAAAAGAAAGGTTCAGGAGTGGAATTAAAATACAAGGTGAAAGGATATCAATGATACGATTCGCTGATGACATTGCTATCATGAGTGAAAGTGAAGAAGAATTACATGATCTGCTGAACGGAATGAACAGTCTAATGAGTACACAGTGTGGTTTGAGAGTGAATCGGAGAAAGACGAAGGTAATGAGAAGTAGTAGAAATGAGAACAGCGAGAAACTTAACATTAGGATTGATGGTCACGAAGTCAATGAAGTTAAGGAATTCTGCTACCTAGGCAGTAAAATAACCAATGGCGGACGGAGCAAGGAGGACATCAAAAGCAGACTCGCTATGGCAAGAAAGGCATTTCTGGCCAAGAGAAGTCTACTAATATCAAATACCGGCCTTAATTTGAGGAAGAAATTTCTGAGGATGTACGTCTGGAGTACAGCATTGTATGGCAGTGAAACATGGACTGTGGGAAAACCGGAACAGAAGAGAATCGAAGCATTTGAGATGTGGTGCTATAGACGAATGTTGAAAATTAGGTGGACTGATAAGGTAAGGAATGAGGAGGTTCTACGCAGAATCGGAGAGGAAAGGAACATGTGGAAAACACTGATAAGGAGAAGGGACAGGGTGATAGGACATCTGCTAAGACATGAGGGAATGACTTCCATGGTACTAGAGGGAGCTGTAGAGGGCAAAAACTGTAGAGGAAGACAGAGATTGGAAAACGTCAAGCAAATAATTGAGGACGTAGGTTGCAAGTGCTACTCTGAGATAAAGAGGTTAGCACAGGAAAGGAATTCGTGGCGGGCCGCATCAAACCAGTCAGTAGACTGATGACCAAAAAAAAAAAAAAAAGTCACGTATTTCGATACTCGCAAACTCACTCATCAAATTGTACAGGGCACTTCCCGTTGGCCGGCCAGAGTGGCCAGGCGGTTCTAGGCGCTACAGTCTGGAACCGCGCGGACGCTACGGTCGCAGGTTCGCATTCTGCCTCGGGCATGGATGTGTGTGATGTCCTTAGGTTAGTTAGGTTTAAGTAGTTCTAAGTTCTAGGAGACTGATGACCACAGCAGTAAAGTCCCAGAGAGTTCAGAGCCATTTTGAACTTTCCGTTGACCCAGAATCACGAAATTTGACAAGACGTTAGGTTTCATAAGGCAAGTAAAGGGAGAAGCATGAAAATTGTTAATTTATGA
This sequence comes from Schistocerca americana, assembly GCF_021461395.2. Taxonomy (NCBI): domain Eukaryota; kingdom Metazoa; phylum Arthropoda; class Insecta; order Orthoptera; family Acrididae; genus Schistocerca; species Schistocerca americana. Next base: position 241,201,998 of record NC_060126.1, read on the forward strand.
TTATATCGCCTCTCAATGGTGTGAGTAATCGCTAGAAACAACACATGGTTAGGATTTCACGTTAAGCTAAGGATGCCCTTTCTCCTGTTGGATAACTGGGGTAGATAAGGAAACGCATGCTGCTGACCTGGCTTCCGAAAGATGTACTTGCAGCCCGCCATTGTGGTACATGAAATCATTATTGTGATTATTATTATTATTAGCAACGTACATAATTAAGTTCTTTCGGAACTTTCAGAGCGCAAGTCTTAATCGCACTTGTTTCTTCTAATATCTATCTGTGTACGTTTTGTCGAAACAGGATTGTTAATGATTAATTCTACAGGCGGATGTATGAATCTTGAAATGTATCTACATGCCGGCCGCTGTGACCGAGCAGTTCTAGGTGCTTCAGTCCGGAACCGCGCTGCTGCTACGGTCGCAGGTTCGAATCTTGCCTCGGGCATGGATGTGTGTGATGTCCTTAGTTAGGTTTAAGTAGTTCTAAGTCTAGAGGACCGATGACCTCAGATGTCAAGTCCCACAGTGCTTAAAGCCATTTGAACCATATCTACGTATTAATGTTCGAATGCAGACATGTTTCTTCGTGTTCTTCCGGTTTGTGTAAAGCATAACACAGGTCTAAACTCTCATCTAGACCGAAATTTCCTAGAGAAAATTTTCTATTCGAAGGCTGAGGAGCAGCAACGACTCGGAACGACCTGCAGCTGAATCCAGATAACACTCGCCTCCTGTTGTGTCTAGGAATCCTGCATACTCAGTTCCCTAGACAAATAATCAAACAACAGGGATTAATGAGTTTTATTACAGCAAGACAAGTACAAATACTTAACTATGACCTGAGAAGTTTTGTAGTCCTTTATACACGATCATCAACAAGTGCAGTTGCCGGCCGCCGTGGCCGAGTGGTTCTAGGCGCTTCAGTCTGGAACCGCGTGGCCGCTACGGTGGCAGGTTGGAATACTGCCTCGGGTACGGATGTGTGTGATGTCCTTAGATTAGTTACGTTTAAGTAGTTCTAAGTTCTAGGGGTCTGATGACCTCAGATGTTAAGTCCCATAGTGTTCAGAGCCATTTGAACCATTTGAGCAAGTGCAGTTAGATAGATGTGTCGCAAGGTAAGTGGGACATACAAAATAATCAGCCTTCTTCGGAGTAGACAAACACAAGTAACACTTCTGGTCGTAGCGACCGCTAACAAGTGTCTGTCGACTGAACTGCAGTGACTGCTGATCTGTAACTGTGCTACGTAGATTGCTAATGAAGGGGCTACGATGCGTCGGCTAGCAAAGTAAGTGACGTTGAAGCTGCTATCGAAGTGGACGCCACCAGTCGGGAGCGGCGCTTTACGTCGTCTTCACTTAGGGGCCCCTGCTGCCGCGTTGTCGTCGTGGAGAGAGGTCGGTCGGCGTGCGATTGGCTGACCTCTTCTCACAGCCTTCTCTTCTCTGTCGTTCCCGAAAAGCGTGCCGGCGCTGACTTTACGCCGTAACACCTCCAACGTATGATAATCTTCATACGCTACTGCACAGCGAGTTAGAAGCTTCATTATCAAGAAGGGACACAAAACACAGGGCAATAGCGAATTGTTTACTTGTCAACAGTGCCTTCTCTTTGCTAAATGAATGGAACTAACAAAAATGAACTACAATAGATATTTTGGAGTCTCGACTACCGTTTACTGTGTTCGAAAAACAATTGTACAAAAATGAAACTCACTGTTTCTGCTAATACGACACTTAAACTAGTGAAATTAAATACGTCATATATCATATGTAAATAAAATTATACATTTACAAAGTTAGAGTGAATCTTGCTGAATAGGGGTCTATGGTTAGTGACCAGGGCCTCACACTATCTTGTATCGCTTCTGGTAGGTCTGGCTGGCTAAGTCGTTCTAAGGAAGGAGCAAGACGATAGCATACGGCATCGAATGTCGTGTCCAAAGCAACCTTCGGTGTGACCGCGGTTTCACTGTTATACTTGTGCCGGTAATATACATGTTCTGTCATGTTGCGAATTTGTACCTGGAAAAATAAAACAAAAAAACTAATTCACAATTATAAAAATTTGTATATGCTTTCTTCTAGGATAACATTTGCAGGAGAACAAATGTCCTTACGAACTTCATTGTTTCACATGACCACTTGTGCCATGTTTTGGAATATGGTCCTTTCCTTCTCGAGATCCCTGTATGCAAACGCAATCTCATCTCAATTAACTACAGTCATACTGCTTACTCGTCCACTTGAGTTTCTCAGCGTACACAAACCGACGAGATGTTTGTAAACAGTAGCTACGCTACTCTGTAACGGCTTGTCTGGTTTCAGAAGAGCACCTCGGACTTTCACCGCGTGTCTATATCTCATTGGGCACACCACAAGTGCGTCCTCTTTCGACGCACGGCAGCTATTGACAGACCTTAATCCACAACATCTCGACCAGTCCTGGTCATTCCGTGTAGTTGACTCACACGCGCTTGCACAGATGCCCTTCATTTGGCATTAGTCACCCAAGACCCACCATTCCCCCGTTTCATCGCTCCTTGTTTTATAGCAGTGTAGCAGACCACTAATTACGAATCGAGTGAGACTAGACTCTAGACTCGCACTCTGGAGGACGATGTTTCAAATCTCCGTCCTACCACCCAGATTTAGGTTTTGCGTGATTTCCCCAACATCGCTTAAGGCAAATTTCGGGTTAGGTCCCTTAAAGTGGTCAAGGTCGATTTTCCCGCACACCCTTCCCCAAAAGAAGCTCATCCTCTGTCTCTTGCCTTCCCGACTAATTACAATGTTGCTAATGCCGTCACCGATCTATCTCTGGAAAGTCCCTTGGTTTTATATCTGTAGCTTTCTTGACAGTAGGGGTCTACTTTAATAAAACGACAAAGAACACTACAGCATTCTCTCAAAATCATCACAAAGGCGTAAAACATATAGTATGTTCCTGGAAGGACATTGAATATTTCAATGGGTGATACTAGAGAAAACTGGAATAAATCTTCCCATATAATATGTGTATAATTTTTATTTTCCACAGAGATACGGACAGCTGTTAGAATGTAACTCAAACATATACAGATGGTAAGAGCAAAGGCAAGTAATGATGCTCAAAGTTGATTTCCATAAATTCCACCTCCGACTTCAACATGCCTTCGAATTCTCTTCACAGCACCACATGTCTCTCCTGTGCTGTCGTCTTCGCGTTATTTTATAAGGGCGGAATTATACATAACTCAATCAATCAATTCGTCCCTTGTGTTTATTTATCTTTGTGGACTACGCCTCTCAACCACTCCCACAGGAGAACATCCAACGGGGTCAACAAATATCTTCAGCTAATCTTTTCATTACATTTCTACTACATCCAAAATCTTCGGCACTGTACTTTCGCCAATATTGGTCTATCTTTACGATAACCCGTGTACTCCTTCTAGTGGCAAGTTAAGTACTTTTGGATGATTCAACAGGTGTCACACTAAGTGGTCCATTGCCTTGATAGAGATTTTCCAATTAATAACAAGTCAATCATTTCTGTAATCTCATGTCATACTTTGTCTCCCGACTTCATTTTTAATTTACTATTCTAGCTTCCACTTCCATTCCGTCGAGCATTCCAGCGCTCAAGTTTCATTGCATACTATATTACCTTCCTCCTCTCTAACGTAGTTCGTATCCAGCCAATATTTTTTTTATGACATGTACAGATTTAGGAACTTTCCCAGTTCCAAGAATATTTTTGTTACAAGTAGTCGGTTTCGGAGATCATCTTTTTCTTCACCTGTGCCGTACAGCTTCCTTTGGCAAACTTTTATTATTTTGCTTCCGACGTAGAAGAATTCTTTCACGTTTCTGTCTCCAGTCCTTCCTCGTTTTGATATTTAGCTAGCAAGTATTATGATTGCAACTACTATTCACAATTTACGTACCCTCCTCCTTTAAAATGAACAGAAATTCGGTACAAAATAAGATGTCCATTCGATCTAACAAACATAGAACATATTCTTTACTTTCAGCCACAAAGGAAATATTGTCACGGGCTCTTAGTGTTTAGTTCATTCCCCTTAGACATCCATTCCACACTTTGCTTTTACTGTCATTCGAAGAGAAGTTGTCCGATAGTGTCAATACTTTACTTGCTTGTTATAAGGTACCCATATCACTTTTAAGCACAGCCCTTTTTCTACAGAATGCACGAAAATACCATGATATGGCAGAACGTTTATTCAAAAAACCGTACAATTACTTTCAACCGAATAAATTACCGTCGAAACGTGTCTTTTGAGTCTCGAATCGACAAATTAGCATATAATTATAGCTGGTGACACTAACATAAATTTTCTGTGTAATAGTTCCTTCCAGTGTTAAGTTTAAGCGGATGCTTTCTTCTTCAAATGTGTCACTTCTTCAGCTTCTTCCTACCCATCATACGAACAGTAGTCACACCCTCACACACATATTTGCGACGAACTCCCCAAGCAGAGCAATTTGTGCCTCTCAAATATCTGCAAATGGCATGACTGCTCATGAAATAATTTTCATAACGTATTCACTACAATGTCTCAGAAAGAAACCACAACTGATTGCATACCGTGACTTCAAATGTATTAATTCATCTGAAGTTATAACTTAGGTGCAAGAAATAGTTTAGGCGTCTCCTTCCAGTACCGCCTTGGACGTAAACGAGAAACTTCATGGGTTTACCAAAAAACTTATTAAACTGTATGACTAATATGCTTCCCTAAATACCGGAAAAGTAAGAAGGAAATCGGCACCTTGTCTGACTGAAGAACTAAAATAGTTCATGAATCTCAGAGATGCTGCATATCGCACATATAAACTACGCCTTACGTGTGAAAATCATATTGTTTTCAAGCACAAGTGGAACAGAGTCATTCAACCTGTGACGAAAGCAAAACTCAGGCATGCCCGTACATTAATTGACAACAGAAACAGTCCAACCGTCCTATCTAAAAAGGTGCGTGGTCTTGGCGTAGACAGGGTGGAAGCTACAGCTAATGCAGCTGTCCTAGTAAAAGGCCTGAACTGGTACTTCACATTAGCTACAGCCGCAGTTGAACCACAAACGATAAGAGACTCAACGATTACTTCATGTTACTTGCAATACCGTCAAAAACGCCATCATGCGTATGAGATGAGCACCTACTGGACACGATGACATCACAGTGCCTATTATTGGTCCAATACTGTCAAGTACAACAGATATCTTCAGCCACTCCTTAACCACAAGTGTTTCCCATGACGTCGGGAAAACACTACGTAACAATAACGTTTCCACAGCACCCTCGGATTACCGACATATTTACATTCTTCCTGCGCTGTCCAAGGCCTTAGAATATATAGCCATGATCAGCTGATACACTACCTAACCACAAACAAACTAGTAGACGAATACCAGCAGGTTTCCACAAACATCGCAGCACAACTTCTACCTTCAGACAGATGACCAGACGCTTTCCATGGACGCGCCAAGATGCGACTGTCATGTGCTTCTTAGACTTCAGCAAAGCCTCTGACCCTGTAGACATCGATATCTTACTTGCCTCACTTAGTATACTGGATATCTCGGCCAATGCAATGCGTCATGTTCCGCACCATAAAGTCACAAAGTCGTATCGGGCATCACCAAGGGGCTGGGCACACAGCTGCAATGTGCAAGAGGGCATCAGCGTCTCTCCGTGCCCTACAAAATTATAAAAAAATCTTTAGCGGAAAAAGAAACTTCTACAAACACTTATAGCTCCAGTTACTGATTTCAGCGATGTTATTCTGCAAAGGAAACCTCTGGATAGCTCGGGGCTCCTGGAACTCATTGTGAATTCCTGTGTTCGTGAGGTATGTAATGTTCGACTCTTTGATCATGTTTCATTATTTTATGCGTAACTGTCCTGACTCTTTGCAGACAAGCGCAGAGATTTCCATACCCTCTGTATTCTCTACAGTCTTACCATCGTACGCTGTCTCCCATATCTCCTCTTGACCTTAACGCTCTTGTCTGAACGGCACGGCAGAAACCCCCGTTCCCATCAGAGCTAAATCATTTCTGTCCCACTCCATCGTTCTGCCACTTTCTCGAAGTCCTTCTCAACAGCAGGAACCTGAGTCGAATAACTTCGCCCATTATATTAGAGGACTGAATAGGACCTATAGCTTCAGGAGACAGATAAAAACATACGTACTAAAGCAACAATAATGATTACCAGTGTCCCTGTAAACACTCGTTAGCTTTGTACATCCGTCTACATCTACGTGGTGACTCTGCTGTTCACAATAAAGTGCCTGGCAGAAGGTTCAATGAACCACCTTCATGCTGTCTCTCTACCGTTCCACTCTCTAACGGCACGCGGGAAAAACGAGCACTTAATTTTTTCTGTGCGAGCCCTGATTTCTCTTATTTTAACGTGATGATCATTTCTCCCTATGTAGGTGGGTGCCAATAGAATGTTTTCGCAATCGGAGGAGAAAACTGGTGATTGAAATTTCATGAGGAGATCCCGTCGCAACGAAAATCTGTTTTAAAGACTGTCTCTCCAATTTACATATCATGTTTGTGACACTGTCTCCCCTATTTCGCGATAATACAAAACGATCTTCCCTTCTTTGTGCTTTTTCGATGTCATCCGTCAGTCCCACCTGATGCGGATACCACACCGCACAGCAATACTCCAGAATAGGGCGGACAAGCGTAGTGTAAGCAGTCTCTTTGGTAGACGTGTTGCACCTTCTAAGTGTTCTGCCAATGAATCGCAGTCTTTGGTTTGCTCTACCCACAATATTATCTATGTGATCGTTCCAATTTAGGTTATTTGTAATTGTAATCACTAAGTATTTAGTTTAATTTACAGCCCTCATATTTGTGTGACTTACCGCGTAATCGAAATTTAACGGACTTCTTTTAGTACTCATGTGAATAATTTCACACTTTTCTTTGTTCGGGGTCAATTGCCACTTTTCGCAGCATACAGATATCTTATCTAAATCAATTTGCAAGTCATTTTGATCATCTGATGACTTTACAAGACGGTAAATGACAGCATCATCTGCAAGCAATCGAAGACGGCAACTCAGATTGTCTCCTGTGTCGTTAATCAGGAACAATAGAGGGCCTATCACACTTCCTTGGGGAACGCCGGATATTACTTCTGTTTCACTCGATGACTTTCCGTCTGTTACTACGAACTGTGATCTTTCTGACAGGAAATCACGAATCCAGTCGCACAACTGAGGCGACACTTCGTAGGCACACAGTTTGGTTAGAAGACGCTTGTGAGGAACGGTATCGAAAGCCTTCTTGAAATCTAAAAATATGGAATCAATTTCACATCCTCTGTATATAGCACTTTCCAATCAGATCTTCCCCATTTTCCAGTATTCTTAGTTGGTGCAGTCTCCTTAAATTATCTTTCCCCAGAACTCGCTATATCATAAAACATCTGTTTTGTTCACCTATCAATTGTTTTTATACTTGCCAGTAACAGTATTGTTATTGTCATTGATCTTAGGGTATTAAAGTCGCTTTTATGGAGAATTTTGCGAGGGTTCGTGGAATTGCTATGGATGATTGTATATGAGTTCTGAACTTCAATACCACAAATTTAAAAAGAAAAAAATACGAAAATCCGATTTCCGTGTGGTCTCCTTGAATGTAGTTTCCCCGTAGGCATCCCGAAAACCTGGTAGACCAATTACAGCACACGCAGAGGCGTTTAAGTAGGCATTCTTACTGCTTTCTATACACTAACGTAAGGGGAAGACATTCACACTAATACTCGTATGTGGTAGAAAGGGCTGCCCGGTGTAGCCGAGCGGTTCTAGGCGCTACTGTCTGGAACCGCGTGATCGACACGGTCGCAGGTTCGAATACTGCCGCGGGCATGGGTGTGTGGATGTGTGTGTTGTCCTTAGGTTAGTTAGGTTTAAGTAGCTCTAAGTTCTAGGGGACTGATGACCTAAGATGTTAAGTCCCATAGAGCCTTTTTCTTTTTTTTTTTTTTTTTTTTTTTTTTTTTTTTGTAGAAAGGAAAATACCCTCTACCATAGACTTCATACTTGTTTACAGAGTATGGTACAGATATGTTGAGAAGCCTATTCCACTACGTAATAAGAAAACTTTCAACTTTAAATCTGTAGACATTCAATTGCCACTCCTGACTTGTTGATAGTTTAGCAGCGGCTTGTCTTCACCACTGTTTGGGGATGTATGTCGAGGACAGCCACTCTCATTGGCCCTGGTGTCTTAATTCTAAGGCGTTCCCCAACAGCGACATTCCGATAGAGCGTTTATCTTGGGCGTAGCGGACTGCGACAGTGGAACCTGCGCCGAGTGTGAATACGTGTGTCGGTTCCGCCCACGTCGAATCGAGGCGTTACGCAAATAAAGTCCGGAACTCCGGCCCGGGGCTGACCTTTCACCGGCGCATCGCATCGCATCGCATCCCGCCGCGCACTCTCCGTGTGTCGTAAGCTTCTGTGAAGGCGCCCTTGGCTCGCGAATGTAGGATACCGGACCGGACTGGGACGAGCCGAAACGCGACTGGCTCTGTGTGGCAACGCTCCTCTTCCCGAGCGAACGGCCGCGTCGGAGAAGAAGCGGCCGGGAAAGTTCACCGCGGAAAATAGCCGCTTCTGCCTACGTGAGATAAATGTTATAAGAACCTGTTGCATAGCGCAAAACCCCGAAGCATACAGCAGAGGAAGAGGAGAATGAAGGAAAATTTCCAGAATGAGATTTTCACTCTGCAGCGGAGTGTGCGCTGATATGAAACTTCCTGGCACATTAAAACTGTGTGCCAGACCGAGACTCAAACTCGGGACCTTTGCCTTTCGCGGGCAAGTGCTCTACCGTCTGAGCTACCCAACCACGAATCACGCCCTGTCCTGAGGGGCACGATTTGCACGATACGCGAGAAAGAATTGTCAGAGCATGTGCTTCGATCTACATCTACATTTATACTCCGCAAGCCATCCAATGGTGTGTGGCGGAGGGCATTTTACGTGCCACTGTCATTACCTCCCTTTCCTGTTCCAGTCGCGTATGGTTCGCGGGAAGAACGACTGCCGGAAAGCCTCCGTGCGCACTCGAAGCTCTCTAATTTTACATTCCTGATCTCCTCGGGAGGTATAAGTAGGGGGAAGCAATATATTCGATACCTCATCCAGAAACGCACACTCTCGAAACCTGGCGAGCAAGCTACACCGCGATGCAGAGCGCCTCTCTTGCAGAGTCTGCCACTTGAGTTTGCTAAACATCTCCGTAACGCTATCACGGTTACCAAATAACCCTGTGACGAAACGCGCCGCTCTTCTTTTGATCTTCTCTATCTTCTCTGTCAACCCGACCTGGTACGGATCCCACACTGATGAGCAATACTCAAGTATTTATTGATGGACTACATTTTCTAAGGACTCTCCCAATGAATCTCAACCTGGTACCCGCCTTACCAACAATTAATTTTATATGATCATTCCACTTCAAATCGTTCCGTACGCACACTCCCAGATATTTTACAGAAGTAACTGCAACCAGTGTTTGTTCCGCTATCATATAATCATACAATGAAGGATCCTTCTTTCTATGTATTCGCAATACATTACATTTGTCTATGTTAAGGGTCAGTTGCCACTCCCTGCACCAAGTGCCAATCCGCTGCAGATCTTTCTGCATTTCGCTGCAATTTTCTAATGCTGCAACTTCTCTGTGTACTACAGCATCATCTGCGAAAAGCCGCGTGGAACTTCCAACACTATCTACTACGTCATTTATATATATTGTGAAAAGCAATGGTCCCATAACACTCCCCTGTGGTACGGCAGAGATTACTTTAACGTCTGTAGACGTCTCTACATTGAGAACAACATGCTGTGTTCTGTTTGCTAAAAACTCTTCAATCCAGCCACACAGCTGGTCTGATATTCCGTAGGCTCTTACTTTGTTTATCAGGCGACAGTGCGGAACTGTATCGAACACCTTCCGGAAGTCAAGGAAAATGGCATCTACCTGTGAGGCTGTATCTAATATTTTCTGGGTCTCATGAATAAGAGGACGTGTAGAACAGCGGAACTGCACTGAAGCGACAAATAAAATGGTGCAGGCATGCGTATTCAAATACAGAGATATGTAAACAGGCAGAATACGGCGCTGCTGTCGGCAACGCCTATACAAGACAAGTGTCTGGCGCAGTTGTTAGATCTGTTACTGCTGCTACAATGGAGGGGTTATTGACATAACGTGGTGTTATAGTCGGTGCACGAGCGATGGGGCACAGCATCTCCGAGGTAGCGATGAAGCGGAGATTTTCCCGTACGACCATTTCACGAGTATACCTTGAATATCAGGAATCCGGTAAAACATCAAATCTCCGACATCGCTGCAAGAACGGGGCCGACGAATACGGAAGTGAACCCTTCAACGTGACAGAAGTGCAACCCTTACACAAATTGCTGCAGGTTTCAATGCTGGGGCACCAACAAGTGCGAACCATTCAACGAAACATGATAAACATGGGATTTTGGAGCCTAAGGCCCACTCTTGTGCCCTTGATGACTGAAGGACACAAATCTTTACACCTCACCTGGGCTCGTCAGTACCGACGTTGGTCTGTTGATGACTTACATGTCGCCAGGTCGGGCGAGTCTCGTTTCAAATTGCGTCGTGTGGATGGCCGTGTACGGGTATGGAGACAATCTCATGGACCCTGCATGCCAAGAGGGGACTGTTCAAGCTGATGGGACGTGTGCAGTTGGACTGATACGGGATCCCTGATATATCTAGGTACGAGTCTGACAGGTGACAAGCACGTGAGCATCCTGTCTGATCACCTGTATCGGGGCGGCCGCTGTGGCCGAGCGGTTCTAGGCGCTTCAGTCCGTAACCGCGCTGCTGCTACGGTCGCAGATTCGAATCCTGCCTCGAGCATGGATGTGTGTGATGTCCTTAGGTTAGTTAGCTTTAAGTAGTTCTAAGTATAGGGGACTGATGACCTCAGATGTTAAGTCCCATAGTACTTAGAGCCATTTGAACCATTTTGAACCTGTATCCATTCATGTCCATTGTGCAATCCGACGGATTTTGGCATTCCAGCAGGACAACACGACACTCCATACGTCCATTATTGGTACGGGGTGGCTCCAGGGACACTCTTCTGAGTTTCAATACTTCCGCTGGCCACTAAACTCCTCAGATATGTACATTATTGAGCATATCTAGGATGCATTGCAACGTGCTGTACAGGTCTTCACCCCCTCGTACTCTTATGGATTTATGGACAGCCCTGAAGGATTTCTAGTGTCAGTTCTCTCCAGCACGACTTCAGACATCAGTCGAGTCCATGCCACGTCGCGTTGCGGCACTTCTGCGTGCTCGCGAGGGCTCTACACGATATTTGGCTCGTGTACCAGTTTCTTTGGTTTTTTTACTGTGTAATAAGTGATTTGAATGACAGAGAGGAGGCGTGCACGTCGGCCCAACAGCGTCTTCTTTTGTTTGACCAGACAGGTCCGTGTTATGTAACGCAGAATCGGTGCGGAGTCGTCGTAAGAAGTGGAAATGGATAACCTAGTGCCACTATGCCTCGCCGACATCACAGGTTGGAATATCGGCATATGGGTGCATTCGAACGGGGCAGAATGACTGTCTCGAAGGGGCGGGTCTGTCGTATCGTGACATAGAGGTTCCTACAGGGCACACTGCTTCAACAATGAGGCGTATGTGGAGCCAGTGGAAAGAAGAGTGCCGTCCCAGCGCCTACGGGGACTTGACGACCCAATGTGACAACAGCGCGACATGACCGCCGTCTTGCCCGCCTGGCCATAACGGACGGAGCAGATTCGCTCATAGTGTTGGCGCGATGTTGATGCACTGCTACAGGTGTGGACATATCTGCGAGCTGCACTGTTGGCATGCATGCCACGGCATCAACTTTCACTGACCAGAACCCACCGACGCTGCGGACTTTGGAACGTGAACGCCGGCGGTGGCATACTAAGAGGCAAAATGTACTGTTCTCGGACGGGTCCAGTTTTAAATTGTGGTACAATGATGGCCACTTAAACTTTCGACACCGCTGTGGTGAACGCAATCGCGCAGTCTACTATTGAGCGGCACAGCGGCCAAACGCAAAGTGTGATGGTTTGGGGCGTCATTGCCTGTAGCACACGATCTCGCCTCCTACGTCTTGAGGGCAATGTGAACAACTACCGCTTCATCAGGAAACTTTCACAGCCAGAGGCACTGCCTCTCCTGCAGGCCGTTCCACATGCCATATTTCAGCGGGACAACGCCCAGCCGCACGTGGCGATGAATGTGCAAGAACTCTTTGAAGAACGGCGAGTATCACTGCTTTCCTGCCCCCCCCCCCCCTTTTCACCTGACATGTTGCCCATCGAACATATCTGGGGTATGGTTGGCCGGCACCTTGTTCGTTCAGGTCCTCCTCCAACCACAGTAGATGCTCTGTGGGCTCGCCTACAAACCGCCTGCCAGTGTTCCCCAGCAGCGCATTAACGCTCTCTCTGATTCCATACCATGACATCTAGCGGCTCTGATTGCAGCACACGGTGGCGCTGCTCCGTACTGAGTTCCCACACTCACAGTGCATGCACAGATCTGTAAATCTAATCATTTGTGTAGCGTCGGTCCGTAATCGGTGGAAAAAATTTCATTGTGATCACATTTATCAGTCTTGGTATTTCACTTTCTCCAAACAGTTGCGTATGTAGCGTGTCCCAAGAGCAGTGGTCAATACGCAGGGATTTGATAGGAACTATCATTTGAAGCCAGAATTACATGTTTCTGTATTATTGAAAAACTGTCAAGTTAACTCACGTGTAACAGTTGATAGACATTATAACATGCATTTTACAAAGCATGAATTGACAAATATTTATTTTTAACACATTCACCACCAAGCATAACACGTCGCGTTACAAATGTTCAAATGCGTGTGAATTCCTATGGGACCAAACTGCTGAGGTCATCTGTCCCTGTACTTACACAGTACTTAAACTAACTTACGCTAAAGACAACACACACACCCATGCCCGAGGGAGGACTCGAACCTCCGGCGGGAGTGGCCACCTGATTCGTGACATGGCGCCTCTAACCGCGCGGTCACTCCTCGCGGCCGTCACATTACAGCTGCTGTACAGTTTACAATAACTGTTCGGCTGTCCCACCTCCAGTTTCAGTGTATTTTTACACTCTTTGGAGAACACGTTGCGTTGCTTGCTTCATTTCCTCTGCACGTTCCCTAACAAGGGCCCCACCGTCTGTGATGCTACCAAGCAGTTGATCTCACGTATTCAGCTTTCCTTTCTACACCTCAGTCGTAATCGAACCCCATACGCAAATGGCGTATGATCTGACGATCTTGGCGGTCACTTAGCTGAACTACGACGACCAATTTGGCGAATAGGGTAACTGCGGTCGAGGTGTTCTCTCACGCTTTGAAAAGAGTGTGTAAATTTCCGTAGGAATTTTTCTTGTTTTGGATGTCTCGAAACGCACTCGTAAGGTTTGAATTGTTTGCACACGCTCGCGAAGCCTCGGCAGAGAAGCTGCGCTGCAGAGACATGAGTTAGAGGTGATGCCTGTTCTGCGAAGATGAGCGCCAGGTCTATCTGTTGGTCGAGAGGTGAGGAGAGGAGAGGAGAGGAGAGGAGACAGACAGATGAACTTTGGTGACAAACGTGAACAGTCGAGTTTCGGTTTAGTAACAGTATCTAGCAAAAAATAGAGATTTTTGGTAATTATATTATAGATTAACGGAAAATTTATTTTGGAGAGAAAAAGAATTGATTTTTACAGTGGTTACTCTTTGTGAAGAATGAATTATAAGTAATATAGTAATAATGCCGTGTGGCTAGGGCCTCCCGTCGGGTAGACCGTTCGTCTAGTGCAAGTCTTTCGAGTTGACGCCACTTCGACGACTTGCGTGTCGATGAGGATGAAATGATGATAACGACAACACAGCACCCAGTCCGTGAGGGGAGAAAATCTCCGACCCAGCCGGGAATCGAACCCGGGTCGTTAGGTACGACATTCCGTCGCGCTGACCGCTCAGCTACCAGGGGCGGAAAATTATACGTTATGATTAAGTTTTATTTGCTGTAATGATTTGATAATGCAGCATTCTTGGTTCGTCAGGCATCCAGACCAGGAATCTTCTTACTTTTCATTTTCTTTTTAGGATTTATCGATCATTGTGAGAGAAATTTGGAATTATGTTCAAAAAAAATTGTACATATGAAGTTTAATTTTTGTCATTCTTCGATCAGAGTTATGTGGTATCAGAGAAAGCTCAATTATTATTGGAGTGTCATTAAATGTTATTAAGTCAAAAGAAATGGGACTGCCACTTAGTTCGATTAATTCAGAGTCATTGTCCACATCCCAAAAGTCAATTTTCAGTTTATTTAAAACCATTATCAAAATTGTGAACCAAGAATGAAAGCGATGTTTTAGAAAACATAATGCACATTTTTGTATCTCAGTAGTTAGATTTTGCAGTTCTGTTATTGAGACGCGTTATAGCTATGAGAGTAGTTTCCACGACGTTATCCAGTACGACCCAGGTAATGGAGAAACCAACCTGGAAAAGGGTTTCCACTGTAGCGTGTGGATTTTCCTGCGACCGTCGATGAAATTGCATGTTTTGTTGATTCCATTCCGAGTAAATATGGCTTCGTCAGTGAATAATTTAATGAAAGCAAATGACGACTGGACTCGGACGCACTCCGTCCCACGCACTGCTTCACTCACAACACAGCTGAGCGTTCTACGTGCTGGTTTAATGGCAGAAAGACATCCCGAGCAGAGAGGCTGAAGGTAACGACGTATGTTGTGCCAGAATAAAACGTCAAAGAGGTTGGTTGGATAAGACACGTGCGAGGGCGCCACTAGCCCAAAAATAAATGTACCTTAGAAGCGTCCTATCTCGGAAAGAATTCCGAACAATGAATATGCCTGTATGAAGTGTTTTACTTTAAATGAGCGTACCTGTCATATCCCTGAATACTCACCATTCCTTCTGGGACATCTCTTGCACAGGGTGCTTCCCGCACGGCGCAAGCACTGTGCTTGCCGGTATACGGGCATTAATAATGACGTAGGCAATCTGCGATCGCCATATACAGTTCAGCCATTTTCTCGAAATTATATGGCAGGTAACGTACCTGTTTCAGTCGAAGCTGAAAATGAGGAGCGGCCCTGGAAAGAAATTCGAGAAAACCATTGTCTTATATAGTTCCCATCAGAAACTACCCGTAATGGAATGATTGCTACAGTCAAAAATGCATCGTAATAATGTGACAGACCAGATTTATAGTGTGTGTTTCGGTACTGTACTGCACGAAATAATTGCAGGTCTTGTCATTAGGTTTTAGTTCTCTTAAAAATACCACAATGTATAGTTCACATAACTATCAAAAGTGCAAAAGTATCTGTGCAGTAAATTCCTGTACAACACACTCCATTTTTCATACCACGCAGAGCCGCTTTATGTAACTGATGAAGATAATCAGAACACAACGCCGGTTGTTCTTTGAGTTCCCATACCCCAATAAATCGAGACATTCTTTGTCTCAAAAAGGACTTTCTGTTCTCAACCTCTCCATTATGCACAGACTTCAATGGCCAGCAGCAGTACTGATGTCCAGCAATCATATCTACTGCCCAACATTTCACTTTGAGTTTTTGTTTTTTTGTTTTTTTTTGTACAGTGTGAACCACAATTCGCTCACTCGGACGCCACAGCAATATTCCTTACATAGGAACAACGCAAAAATGTTTGTAACGAAATTTCGTCCTATGTATATTTTCTAATTTTAGGCTGCGTGATATGGTCTCTAGCTTCTTGGTCGTTATACAGCAATTCTTATACAAATACGTGCACTTATATAGTACCAATGCGGAGATTAGTTTACAATCGCTTTTATTATGCAATATTTCAAGACGTGATTTGCCTTTAAACGTGTACTCTGTTCTATTCAAAGCACTACACTCTTTGTTTTCGAGGGAATAGTCAGTATCCCTTAACTTTTCTTCAGTTATACTCTTGCCCACAGGGTAAAAGAAGACAAGACTTCACCTCTCTGACGCTTGGTCCACCCCTCCTTCTCCCATGTAGTTTCAACATAATACTCCCATAGCCCAAGATGACCACAGTAAAACTTCTCTGGTGTTTCATATAACATTTCTCTTCCCATTTTGTGTGAATGTAATGCAAAGTTCCTATACCTTTATCGTAAAACAATCATGTTGTCATGCTATTCAGTAGTGTGATGTATAGAGGTGGTACAGCTTACTTCTTTCATTTTAACAAACCAGTCAGTAAAATACGTCGAATTACTATTTATAACATAGAATGCAGCTTTATACTCAATGTTCAAACTCAGTTTATCGCTGTAACAAAAGCAAATCTTATTGTACTTTTTACACAGTGTCAAAGATCTAATGTCCATGTTCAATGTTTACTGCGTTAATTGTACTAACATTACAGCATAATTCCTACTTTACAACCGGGTAATCAATGTGAGAGATCACATTTTTACACTTAGATACTCAAAGGAAGTAAAATACATGTTTTATTGTGCTTCTTACACAGCCTACGTCATCAAATGCTCATTTCTACAGCAGGTACTAGTCAGTGTATACCCTATCTTTTCACAACGTAACACACAAATGGTTCAAATGGCTCTGAGCACTATGGGACTTAACATCTATGGTCATCAGTCCCCTAGAACTTAGAACTACTTAAACCTAACTAACCTAAGGACATCACACAACAAAAAAATGGTTCAGATGGCTCTGAGCACTATGGGACTTAACATCTATGGTCATCAGTCCCCTAGAACTTAGAACTACTTAAACCTAACTAACCTAAGGACATCCCACAACACCCAGCCATCACGAGGCAGAGAAAATCCCTGACCCCGCCGGGAATCGAACCCGGGAACCCGGGCGTGGGAAGCGAAAACGCTACCGCACGACCACGAGATGCGGGCATCACACAACACCCAGTCATCACGACGCAGAGAAAATCCCTGACCCCGCCGGGAATCGAACCCGGAAAATGTAACACATATTAGATCTGATTAGAAAGTTCACATTTACAAATCTTTCACTGTTTATATGTAAAATTCGTTTGTGTAATCTTAGTGATTCAATAGAAAGTTCTTGAATTTCTTGTACATAATTTTACTTCTCTTTACGTGTTTTAAATTAATTTCATCGCTCTACCAATAAATGAACTCTCTTGTCTAAACAACGAGGCAGAGACACTTTCCCATCAGAGCCGAAACTTTTCTCTCCCACTCCGTTCTTCAGCCACTTCTCGAAGTCCATCTTAGTAGCTAGAACGCGCCTCTGCAATAACCTCCCGCATTATCTTAGAAAACTTAAAACAAACCTGCTTCTATTCTTCTCGGTAAGCTGCGCTGCCTCGAAAATTGGCTGAAAGATGTTAGTTCTACCAATAGTCTGCAGCAATACTGTGGTTGACACCAGAGGTAGATTTAAAATACTTTAATTATACTCCAGGTTCACTGATATGGTCAGTTTCGGGGCTCATATATTGTTCGAATTAAAGGAAAGCCGATTGTCACCTTCTTCAATAGTTCATAGATATTAAATTATCCTAGAGTAGCAAACAACGCAGTCCAATGGCTCAAAACGATTCACATATGGCAAAAATTTAACGTATCAGTTCACCATATCACTATACTCATACACATGTGAGGAGTTCGAAACAATTAAGAAAGTGCACAAAAATAATCAGTAAGTCCGGCAACACTGCCTTCCTAAAGAGTTCCGTTTACTCTTTCTTCTTCAACTCTTCTTAATACTTCTTCATTCCTTACTAGGTCTTCCCATTTCACTTTTACCATTCTTCTCCATATCCACATCTCTAGTGCCTCCAGTCTTCCTTCATCTTCCTTCCTCAATGTCCAGGTCTTCGCACCATACAGTGCAACGTTCCAGATTTAAGATTTGGCAAGTCTTTTCCTCAGATCTTTGTTTAGTGGTCTGCAAAGTAATTTCTTTTTCCTCTTCAATCCTTCTTTCGCCTTTGTAATTCTTTTCCTAATTTATGTTGATCAATACATGTCATCCATTATTACACTTCCCAAGTAATTGAAATTATTCACTTGCTCTGTTTCCTCTCCTCCTATTTTCATACTGCATTCTCTCCGCTTTCCGTCAATTACCAGGCTTCTCGTTTTCTTCTTGTTAATCTTCATTCCATATTATTCTAATTTTGTGTTTAGATCATCTAACATTTGTTCCATCTCTCTTGCACTCTTTGCCATTGCAACCACGTCGTCTGCAAATCTTATACACTCCACTCTCCAACCCCCTATACAAACCTCTCTCCTTCTATCAAAACTTTCATTAATAATTTCCTCCAGATAGATATTGAACAGTGTTGGTGATAAACAACAACCTTGTCTTACACCTCTTTCCAGTTCAGTTTCTTCTCTCATCACACCTCCTATTCTTACTCTTGCTCTCTGGTTGAAATATAAATTTCTAATTAGCTGTTTATCCCTCTAGTCAACTTCATGTTTCCTTAGGATTTACATCAGTTTGTCCCATCTGACAGTCAAAACCCTTCTCAAGATCAATGAAAACACCTTCTTTTTCTCCTCCAAGTACCTTTCCGCTATCACTCTCACTAGCCCAATGGCATCTCTAGTTCCCACTCTTCTCCTGAAACCAAACTGTACACCGCCTATTACGCAATTCAGCTTTCCATACAGCCTTCTGTTGAGCGTTGTCAGCAAGACTTCGTTTGCATGCGATATCAGGCTCACTGTTCTATGTTCCTCACTCTTTTTGCTGTTCTTTTTCTTTTCTATAGGTATTAAGATACTTTCTGTAAGGTCCTTTGGTCATTTTCTTGTCATGTATATTTGATTACACAGTTCAATCCGTTCCCTTTTCCCTTCTTTCTCCAATGACTTCGACAGTTCCGCAGGAATCTCATCAATTCCCATTGCCTTTCCATTTGTCGTCTCCTTCATAGATGCTTCAATCTCAGTAGTTGGTATTGCATTTCCTTTGTCATCATCTGCAACTTTATATTCTTCTTCTATCCCGAGCTCTTCTTCACTTGGTCGGTTCTCTGCAGCGTATAGCCATTCTATATATTCTTCCCATCTTCTCATTATTTCTTGGGTTTCACTCAGCATCACCATTTTACCGTCTGCTGCCTCTAATTCCTTTAGTCCATTGTTGTTTCTCTTTTCCCTGAATGTCAAATCCATTGCTTCTTTGTACATCAAATCATATTTTCCTTCTTTCAAAAAATGGTTCAAATGGTTCTGAGCACTATGCGACTTAACTTCTGAGGTCATCAGTCGCCTAGAACTTAGAACTAATTAAACCTAACTATCCTAAGGACATCACACACATCCATGCCCGAGGCAGGATTCGAACCTGCGACCGTAGCGGTCACGCGGTTCCAGACTGAAGCGCCTTTAACCGCACGGCCACACCGGCCGGCTTTCCTTCTTTCTCTAATCTGTCTATCTTGTCACACTTTTCTGTAAGCCATTTATCTTTTTTCCGTCTCCCTTCTCGATTCATTATTGAACCTCCTGTAGTTGTGCTTCCCTTCATCTGTGTTTACAGTTTTCCATTTCCTGCGGTCACCCATCTTGGTTCTCATATCTGGTGTTACCCATTCTTTCTCTACTTTTTTCCTCTCCTTGTCTCCAAGCGTTTCCTTAGCTGCCTTTCTGATATCATTTTTAAAACGATCCTATCTTCCTTCTCTGCATTCCGTTTCCTGTCCTTGAATCATGATTTCACAATATGCATTCTCTAATTTTTCACAATTGCCATTGTCTTTCAGTTTCTCAAAGTTAATGAGCTCTCTCTTCTGTCCTTTCCAGGTTCTTTTCAATTTAACTAGAACCTCAGCTACTACAAATACATGATATGAATAAGTATCTGCCCCTGGATAACTTTTGACACTCTTTAGGCAATTTCGATATCTTTGTTGTAATTTGACCTCTTTTGTTATCAAATAGAGATATCCTAGTATATCTTCGTCTTTTGTGGTTATCAAATAGAGCATTTCCAACTATCATGAAATTTCCATTGCAGTATTCCAGCAATCTTTGCTCTCTCTCATTTCTTTTCCCCAGTCGAAACTTTCCCAGAACTTTTCCTTCTGGTCTTTCACAGACTACCACTTCCAATCACCCACTACAACAATACTAGCATTTTTTTTCCTCTCTCTCTGCTAAGTTTTCTATCTTCTCATAACATTCTTCTACCTCTTCATCTGAATAATTTATTTGTTGGCATATAGACGTAGATGATAACTAACTCTTTTTTCTCCCTTTCAGTCTCATCATCATTATTTTTCCACTAACATATTCAACTTTGATTACCTTAACCTTCAGTCTTTTTCCTATCAAAATTTCAACCCCTTAAATTCCATTTTTATTTTCATCTGAATAGTATAATCGTAAGTCGGCACTTTCTAGTTCTCCACAACCACCCCATCCGACCTCACACATTCCGACTACGTCCAATTTCTTTCTTGCCATTTCATGTTTGTCGTTTACTAACTTCCATTCCTGGAGAAGGGTTAAAACATTCCAAGTCCCAATCCTCAATAAGTCTTCCTTCTTCTTCTCCTACATTCCTTTTCCATTGCCCTAATCTCTGGAGTCCTCGTTGTATACCCCTTCTGGAGATCCGATTGAGGGGACGCTTTACCTCTGGAATATGGCACAAAGTGGTCTATCCCATGAACGTCTATGGAAGTAATTCCAGTGATAGCTATCCATTGCCTTCCACAGTTCTCCACATCCTGTCGGCTCGCTGACCCAGTTTCCAGCTGGCGTTGGTTACCCAACCTTCCACTGGGTTGCTCAGCTTAACAGGGGCACCACGTATAGATGGGATTGTGGAGAGTTGAGGTGAGAGAGGCTAAGACAACTCTCTGTTGAGTTCTTATATTGGCATCTCATCCTCATTTTTAGCGAGAGTCGCAAGGTTGTAGCAGCGACTACTCCAGGTCATCTCCCAGGGCCCAAACCAAATAGAACATAAAAATGTATCAACAAAATCATAATGTCATAGTTCAGAATGAAAAAGTAATTTTGACATAATTTGTAATTGAAGTTAGCAATGGTCTAAAGCTTTAATGTTAATTAATTCGGAAGATAATTAGTTTTGGACAATTTTAGATACCTCACAGAAAAGTTGGAGACATGTACTTTCATTCTTTTCAACCGAGAAAAACAGCAGATGAGATTGGATACGTAACTCGCTTCTTCTTAAACTGAATAACAACAATAATGACTACCACTGTTCGTGCACACACTCGTTACCCTTGTACATCCTTCATTAGAATCAGAACTTTCTCATTTTCTATTGCTCTTAGCTGGTGCAGTATCCTTAAATATCCTCTCTACAGAATTCGCTATGTCAGAAAACATTTGTTTCATGCACATGTAAATTCCTTTTATTGCTGCCAGTATCATTATTATTATTATCTTTATTATTGTCGTTACTACTAATACTGCCAGTATTAATTTTATTAGTTCATAGTCAGTAATATTTACTCACATTGTCGCTATAGACACTAAAATCATTTTAATATTAAAATTGTTATTTATTAGGTAATTATGATGTCAAAAGGATGCTGGATGTGTGAAAACCTGGTCATTCTTAACTTCATAATGCATCACACCAATACAAGATGAATTCTTGCCATATTTCATGCGTTATTAACTTAAAGATCATTTCATGAATTTTTCTGTGAAGGTGGAAATGAAAAAGTCTCTCTCGACTTTATCGAATGGTGACGAAGGGCTCTATGTTTATGTTAATGCACCATATGAGTAACGAACACAAAACATAGCCGCACCAGGAAAGGAAGGAGAATATAAGGGCTATCTGAAGATGGATTTGAAATAAACCAGCCAACGGTAATGGTTTGCGTTAACTAAACTGTTTTAAACCATACTTGTAGCTGGTTGTTGCATTTGAAATCAGTCTACATCGGATCTGTCAATTATAACCACTATTTTGCTTATCACTTTCACATAGATTAAGTTGTGTAGGTCCTTACGTCATCAGTAAGCCTGGCAACCCTCTGTACAGACAATTACCAAACTGCGTCACGTTTATTCTACTCTGCCGATGAACTGTAAGGCCTGGCAGGGTGCTACTATGCTGCTTTGTAACCGTGGATGCAGTTATGCTGCGAAGCATTCAGGTAAGCTTGATCTAACGAGCAGTTAAATGGTTAGAGATGCAGGGAGATCTGTTTGAGTTTGTGCTCTGAAGAATGTGTATGTTTTGTGAAAGACATAATCTCAGTGGTAGTGCATTGAAAATATTACAACTGGTCACTCGTCATATATTATGTATATTTACGTGTCCACAGTGATTAGTTTTGTAGTTATTTATGTACTATGCCAGTTAACTCACACTTAACTGATTGTTATTGTTGATGGGTGTTTCCGATATGCCAGACCAATTCTTGTTATTTTCATCGTTAAGAAACTGTAGTTGTAGTATATGTATTGTTTAAGAAGCAGTGTGTGCACATCATTATCGTGAAGATCAAGTATTAGAAAACGTACAAACATGACTATTCCAACGCAAAACAGTATGCACACGACTAACTGGGCACTTATCATTGAGTGAGCACGTAATTACAGTGATGGCAAATGTCCTTCCTCTGATCTTACTTTTCTGTCGAAAATGTCCACGAGAGTAAATTTTGTTAGTCATTTTTGTACTATTAGTACGGAAAGAAACGAACCGATTTGTTAACATGTGTGGTGCGAAGAAAGAGAACTCAAAAGAATGAAATATATACAAAATTCGACCTTGCAAAAAGTGAGAAACAGGCGACGCTAATAATTACAAGGTTACACTTTTATTGGATTCCGATTGTAATATAGGATGTTAAAAAAATTCACGTCCTCTTAGAGAAGGTAGCGTTGGTCAAAACTGGAAGAAAAAAGTTCCTGTCACGTTAGGTCGGGAGACCAATATCTGTTGGGCCAATGTATTCTCTCACTCTCATCTGCCTGATACGGAAGGCACGGCTGTATGTGGTTGACATACGTCCAGTCACATCCCTCAACCATTCTTCGCAATGAATCATGCAATCTGTAATACTCCTGTTTCCATTCGGGCTGCGTCACATGCTTTGTCCACACGCGCCTGTAACGTCCGTAGACTCTGATGGTTTGGCGTACACCACTGCCTCTAAATGTCTCCACAGACAGAATCGCATCAGATTCTGGTCCGGTGAATGGGGAGACCATGATGCTACCGGGTCGTCTCTACCAATCTATCGCCTATGAGGCGTTCCACTGGGGTACTGTTACAGGACCCTTAGAAAATTAAGGTGTTGCCCCGTCGTACACAAACCACAGGCATTGTCTTTCCGCAAAAGTAACGTTATCTAACGGCGCTGGTAATTCATGGCACAGAAATCGTGATACACAGAATCTGTCAATTTCATTGATAAAGTGTATCGCCCTACAACTCTGTCGACGACAACTTCTTTCCCTATATTGATGCTGAAGCGATCCTGATGCCTCACTCCATGACTGTTTGATTATTTACATCTGACAACACCTTCTTATTGCGGTAATTGTGAATCTTGCCTTATCTGTAAATGCAATGGTCAATAAGATGAAAACGAGACAGAAGGAAAAAAGTAACTGTTCGTTATTTCAAAAGTAATCGCCAAACTATTAACATATATATCCCACTGTGAGACAAGATGGTCAATGGCTGCATGAAAAAATGTCTACAGTTACCAATGGGACCATTATGGTTCCCAGGTGTGCACCTATTCGTCCGAAGGAAATCGATGGTCACGGATGTTTTACTATAGGGCTCCAAAAATGTGGAAATCGCATGAGGAGTGTTCAGGGCTCAACAGAGGAGGCGTAAGGGCTTCCCAGCCAAGCTTCTCCAGCGTACTCGAAGCAACCACCCACATGTTGCTAAGGTTTTTTCTATTACAGAGTTCTTTAGTCTTCTTTCCGCTTAAAGCATTCAGTTCTTTCGCAAAAATATTGAATGAACGAGACAGCAGTGTCGAGCTGTGAAACTTACGAAGCAAGATGCCCAAAAGAAACTAGACCCTCTGTACAGAATTACTGCTGCAGCTGCTACTGGCAGGAACTGCGCTGAAAAGACACTGCTGGGGAAGTAACTTCTGATTTATGTGAAACCATACCAAATATAGCGCAGATCGATTAATTACCTTTACCTAATCCTCCTCAAACGTCACCTGTTTCTGATAGAGCTTGCTTCTAAATGCGAAATACAGGTAAATACGCAAGGCTCTCAAGTGAATCTCCCATTGCGGATAACGAATAGTAGTTGCAAGTGTTTGGTTGATTGTAATTACTTTATTAAAATTTGTGTCTTTTTTTAAAAAGAAACAATTGGTGTTACCCCTTTTCTCAGAATTTTAAAGTCGGTGCATAATATACGTGTGAAGTTACAGAAACAACAGCCGTTTTCCATATTCGGCTCACGTAGCAAGCTATTCCTGCCATTTCTTCTGGAGTATGTTTTTGCCCAAGAACGAAGATGATGTCTTTCCTTTTGTTTGCATGAACCTTCGAGAATTAATAATACAATGCCATACATCACTAAGGGTCGCTCGTCAGTAGACATAACGTAGCAGACGATATGAAAATAATACAACAAATAGAGTTGCAGATGATGAGAGTATACTACGATAAATGTTTGTCGCCATTGTGGACAGAGACAATAAACAAGGTTCGAAACATGTTGTGAAACACGTGTTTGGAGGAGAAATATGCAAGTTAGTCGTATATGCAACGTATTAAAGCAATATTGATGGTATGTATTAATGTCGTTACGAAATTCCTCTGATTTATCAAGGATGCTTTTATAGGTTCAGGTATTTATTTTGTTCGTGCTGCACAGTTTTTTTTAAAAAAGGTCAGGGACTTTTAAATTTTAC
Organism: Schistocerca americana; assembly: GCF_021461395.2. Lineage (NCBI taxonomy): Eukaryota > Metazoa > Arthropoda > Insecta > Orthoptera > Acrididae > Schistocerca > Schistocerca americana. The sequence continues at coordinate 241,227,004 of NC_060126.1, forward strand.
AACTTATTTTACACTGAAGTTTCTCATAATGACAAATGAGAACGAGTTATCTGCGTGTAGCTTAAAGAATCTTTTTATGCTCAAGATCACTTTCAAAACTATTTTTATAGGGCGGTTTCGGCACGTAAGAACGTCATCCTGCCTAGACCTTCAAAAGTTCTTTTGGTTGTACTCCTATTCCATTACGCGTCCATTACTCATTCCATGTTAATAGATTGCACTAAAATGTTAACATGGCATGAGGAATGAATGCACGATGGAAATTTATGAAGGTGTGAAGGTGTCAGTCCTGCCTGTCGAAACCGGCCAGTAAAAAATAGTTTTAGGAGCGTTCTTCGTTATTAAAAGAATTCTTTAAACTTATTGTACGCTTGTCATTTTACATTTGTTGTTTTTAAATTAAAATTGTTAAATTCGAGTAGTTTACTTTTGTACAAATTTGTGTTATTTCAACACCACAAACTGCTGAATTAAAATCTATTAAATTAATGACCTGAGATGTTAATCCTGTACTTTTTAAAAGAAGGTTTGCACACGGGAACACAGCAGCTGTAAACTGTAAAAGCTTGTCCAACAACTTCTACATAATGTAGTCACAAATAGGAAATTATAACTGTTCTTAAAACATTGCGACGTACAAGTAGTACCTCAAAACTCATGTCTTCCCCATTTCAGTGCACACATCTAAAAGCCATCCTGTGCATGTAAATGTTGATGGGTGGTGTAGAGGTTACCCTTGCGATGGTTGTGCCTGGTCGTGGTTGACTGTGTTAAATTAGGGCAGTTCACGGCACCAGCTGTAGTCTTTTGGGCTTTACCGGCGGAACGGACACTGGTGATCAGGCGGGCTCACATCTGGACTACGCAACGAACGCCCTTCCTGGAAGACTACGTGTGATGCGGCTGTGTGGCGCAACTCAACGTGTCAGCTGCGATCTCTGAGCGACCACACTTTGCTGCGTGCGGATTCTCCCAGCGACCGGCCTGTTCTGCTTACGTCACCACTATGAGAAACACGGGCCTCGCTACGAACTTGCTGACGTCACACTTGTACATCGTGAACACTCGGCTACATCCGAGGCCAGACTGTAAATCAGTATGTGAGTGAAATGGTACCAACTAAACTCGTTACTCTGTCGTGTGTTATCGAGAGCTTGACTGTATTTAAATGCGCAGCTATGAAGTATTAAATTGACGGTCACTGCAATTCGTGAGACCTGTTGTGTCACGTGCTGTGACGCACGCAACATGGCTCGTATATCGCGTTGGCATCGTAAGCGGCTCACCAGCAGCCACGGGTCCCCTGTAACGAGCTCCTGTCTTCGGGAAGGTGCAAACATGCGTGCAGCAACTCAGAACATGCACGCTGGGTAACGATAATCCCCAGGAGACATCTCGCTAATATCATGTAATACAACTTCTAGCCTTGGTAATGGCTCAATACAGCGAGAAAGGGAGTCAGGTTTATCAAGCTGAATCCATTCGAAGATTAGATTCCTAAGAGCGACCAAACTGTGACAATGTTTATTGGCACGATTCACCCACTGTTGCAAATATTCACAAATATTTTCTGTGGGATTAAGATCGAGTAAATCAGCAAACTAATGGAGGTGTGATAGGGCACCTGAAACATATCGAAAACCGTCCATATACGTGCAAGTATCTTTCGTAATCGCAAAGTCGAGCGCCGTAGACCATTCGAAGCTAGCCAACCCTGTCTGCTAATGAGGTGCAACCGCCAGGTATATCTTAGTGGGAAGCGCAGACTTTTACCGGTGTCAATCAGGCGGAGCGCTGGCCGCGAACATTTCGACTTGGGCACCTCGTGCAGCTATACACAAAGCACTCTTGTTTCTGATGATTCACAGGGTGGAAGTCGTTTAGTCGCTTATCCCGTGCTTTCGAGAGGGGTGCGTTCAACAGACAAGTATATAACTACGCCGAGATCGCAGCAAGCCATGTCTCTACGTTGCTGGAAATAAACGTACTTTAAGGTTATGCAGAACTGTGTTTCTTTCCACGTTACATTTTACATTCTAACTTGCCGTGGGAAAAGCTATGACTGTTTTCTCTCCCTTGATTTCATCACAACACGTGGTAATTACGGGGGTTGGAAGTTCAAAAGTGGCAACTATTTATTTACAGGTGGTACAATATAGATACGTGTCTCAAACTTTCACTGACCTTCAAAGTAATCACCAGCATTGTGTGTAACCTGTTGCAAGCGATATGGAAGTCGTAGGATACTCTTAGCAGTGCCAGTTGTGCTGACAGTTCGAACGACGCGGTGTATTGCCCGACGAATTTGTAGCAATTCTGAAGCGAATGCCGTGAAGTGTTTCCTTCAGTTTATAAATCGAGTTGACCTCACGAGGGCTTAAGTCAGGAGAGTGCAGTAGGCAGTGCAGCACTTATCAGCCCAATCAATTAAACTAATCAGAAACAGCTTGCACTGTACGTGCTTGAGCATTGTCCTGCAAAATGATGGTCAGGTCCTGCAGAAAGTGTCATCACTTCCGTCTGTTCGTTCTTGGAACACAACCTACGACCAACTTAGAGACAGAAGTGACAACGCTTTCTGCAGGACCTGAATATCATCTTGCAGCACAATGCTGAAGCACGTAGAGTGCAAGTTGTTACTGATTTGTTTGACTGATGGGGTTGCTAAGTGCTATACCACCTACTGTACTCCCTTGAGTTAAGCCCTCGGGGGCTCAACTAAATTTCTAAACTGAAGGAAACACTTCACGCCATTCGCATCAGAACTGCTACAAATTCGTCGGGCAGTAGGCCGCGCCGCTCGAACTGTCAACATAACTGGCATTGCTAAGAGTATCCTACGACTTCCACATGACTGGCAACGGGTTATACACAATGCTGGTGACTACTTTGAACGTCAGTAAAACTTTGAGACACATATCTATATTGTACGAGCTGTAAATAAATACTTTCCACCATTAAAGTTCCAACCCTCGCAGTATCTGTTCCTATTTTAAGCAAGTGACTTAGAAACAGTTTCTCCAACTTGTAAGATAATGTTTCAGAAATCTGTGATAATATTTGGGACCTTTTCCGTGTTATGATGCCTGGTGGGAATTTTGAACGGTTTGATATCATATCTTGTATTTATCCATGATGGATAACCTGACGGATTTTCTCTTTTACAAACATTATATTACTTTTTTTCAAATGTTTGACCTACGTGAATTCGTTACCTTGTCCCAATCGCAACACTTCTCCCAAATATCTACATGTGGATGATTAAAATTTGCTTCGTACGAAAGTGGCCTATTAATTTTCTTTTCAATTAATTCTGGGCTAACCGAGTATAGAAACGCAGCACTTGCTGTTATCTTACGTAATTACTTTACAGCATCACTTGTGAGTGTAGTATCCCCGTCACCACTGTAATGTCCTCGTCGCCACTGTAGAGTCAGGTGCCATAGGAAACAAGGGAGAGGATGTTGTTATGGGTGGCCGGTAGCCTTTTTCTACAACACAAATGCGCACATGAATTAATATGGCACTTAATTTTCATGTACTGGATACTTAATTTTCATAGAGTGCGTGTTCTGTGGTTCAATCTCATCAGTAACAGTCCTCTTGGAGATAATATCGGTATTCTTGCTATTACAACTAATCTGCTATGTGAACTGAGCTCACACTGCAGTGAATGACAGACGCCAAAATGGAGTGTGAGTTAGTGAGGCCCTCCGGTCAGCGCCGGCGGCCTAAATATTTGCGGCCTAGAGGGCGTTGGCGGCGAGTTGCTCGTGAGTCTGTGTGGCTTCTCCGTGATAGGTGAGCTTGAACCAGAGCCTACTATCGATCTTCGCGCTACATCTTTGCGACTGGCAACAACTTACGCCAATGCAGTGAGACTACGTAATTACAGTACTATGAGACACCCAGCGGCAGGGACTCCGCCATCGTAATTTATTTCTATCACCACATCAGTTCATAGATTTACAGATTCTAAAGCAGCCCAGGTCACAAATTACAAACATATTTGGCTTGCACAAGCTGAGTCTATAACACACAACTTATGAAACATCGAAGCAGTATACTACAATTTTGAATAAATTTTTGTTGTTCGCCCACATCTTAACAAAACACTGAAGCAGCTAAATTGACGACATTTCAAGACAGCATTCCGTGCAAATGGATACAACCACACACATGTAAGCTATGAAGTACAGTCAAGACAAAACAAAGCTACAAAAGAAGCTATTCTGGTTGATCGCCTACCTTACGTGGGGAGCGTCACCTATCGTGGAGGCAAGGTTCTGGGTCGTGGATGAATCAAACCCATATTACAGAATGGCCGCGAGATCAGATATCTGTTGCTGGCCGCTGTGGCCGATTGGTTCTAGGCGCTTCAGTCCGGAACCGCGCTACTGCTACGGTCGCAGGTTCGAATCCTGCCTCGATCATGGATATGTTCGTTGGTTGGGGTTGGGTTGTTTGGGGAAGGAGACCAGACAGCGAGGGCATCGGTCTCATCGGATTAGGGAAGGATGGGGAAGGAAGTCGGCCGTGCCCTTTCAGAGGAACCAGCCCGGCATTTGCCTGGAGTGATTTAGGGAAATCACGGAAAACCTAAATCAGGATGCCCAGACGCGGGATTGAACCGTCGTCCTCCCGAATGCGAGTCCAGTGTCTAACCACTGCGCTACCTCGCTCGTTCATGGATATGTGTGATGTCCTTAGGTTAGTTAGGTTTAAGTAGTTCTAAGTCTAGTGGATTGATGACTTCAGAGGTTAAGTCCCGTAGTGCTCAGAGCCATTTGAATCAGAGATCTCTTGAGGCCCACTAAGGGCCGCGTGGATGCTCTCCACACTTCAGGCGTCTGCGAACTTGGGTGTGAATGCAGCGAAACAATTAGCAGCCGAGTGTCGAAGCTTGAACGTTACGTGCGGCTGAGACAGATCAAGTCAACTGTAGTATAACGTCACCAGGATGGGACCATTCTTTTAATTTTCTAGAACCTGACGTCCTTGCTCGGCAGCCGTGGATGCAGCGGCGAAATATAAGAGATGCTATTCAACTAATCGAACGATTTGCCTGCTTGTCACTTACTAGAGTTACACAGGCAATAGCCAGCCGGTAAGCTATTTCCTACCAATCAAGTCCACACTTGGCTACCAATGAGCCACCAGAGCAGCACAGGCAGCATCCTACCGTACAGTCATCCCCCTCCACAGCAACATCTCGTTATACTGCCCAATGACATGCCAGATATGTGACGTCGGTAGCCACGTGGCAAATGAAATACATAGTACAACGATAAACCAATCCGAAGTTGCAAATTTGACCTTTTTTAGCATTACTCAGAAAGCAGCAGGGCCATAATATCAAACATACACAGCTTGTGTTAAAAATTTTATTTACCTTACACAATTTAATACTAGACAGCTTGGAGTTTAACAACCTCACCACAATTATAATAAAACTTTACTGAAACCCCTGTGAAATTTACTTAACGAATGTATAAAGCATTAATTAAAGTTGCTCCTGGCACAAACATTTAATAAAGCCAAAACTTGCCAAACTCATAACCGGCAAGACTAGGCTATACAATGACTTCCCTTTGCAATAACATTTCATACCAAAGCAATAACGCAAATAAATATTACAAAACCCAAGAAATAAGAAGGTAACTTCTGAAGTCTTAACGCTCCCTACTGAAGGCAGACGTGCCCACACTACCGGCTAAAGAATAATCAAGTAGGTGCCTGTACAGATAAACACTATTTAAAATAACAAACAGTTAATAAAAGGAATCCTTGGCATCTAAAGATTGCTTGGAAGCATACACACATCAAACCTTCCTTTATAAAAATTTATAACTTTAGAACTAACACACAAAGTACAAGTGAAGGGCTTATTTCAATAATGGTACAGGTCCATTACCTACACTTTTCTGTGGATAATGCGTCTGAAATTAATGAGCCAAACAAACAGAAAGGAAGGTTCATCTCTAGCAAGAAGCCATATGCCTGAATATATCTAGTATCCCAACTGCAGATTTTTCAGCGCTCATTTAACTTTAGGACTCTTTATCTCAATATGACCAAAAATCGAAATAAGCCCTTCAAGTAACAACATCCTTAATGATAAGAAAAAGGACAGTTAACCAAGTGGAGCCTTAATGAATCTGATCGGGCACTAATGACAGAGTGCCACTAAACATTATAAGATACATCTACATCTACATCTACGTGATTACTCTGCTATTCACAATAAAGTGCCTGGCAGAGGGTTCAATGAACCACCTTCAAACTGTCTCACTACCGTTCCACTCTCGAAGGGCACGCGAGAAAAACGAGCACTTAATTTTTTCTGTGCGAGCCCTGATTTCTCTTATTTTATCGTGATGATTATTTCTCCTATGTAGGTGGATGCCAACAAAATGTTTTCGCAATCGGAGGAGAGAACTGGTGATTGAAGTTTCATGAGAAGTTCCCGTCGCAACGAAAAACGCCTTTGTTTTAATGATTGCCACTCCAATTCACGTATCATGTCTGTGACACTATCTCCCTCATTTCGCGATAATACAAAACGAGGTGCCCTTCTTTGTACTTTTTCGATGTCATCCGTCAGTCCCACCTGATGCGGATCCCATACCGCACAGCAATACTCCAGAATAGGGCGGACAAGCGTGGTGTAAACAGTCTCTTTGGTAGACTTGTTGCACCTTCTACGTGTTCTGCCAATGAATCGCAGTCTTTGATTTGCTCTGCCCACAATATTATCTATGTGATCGTTCCAATTTAGGTTATTTGTAATTGTAATCCCTCAGTGTTTAGTTGAATTCGCAGCCTTCAGGTTTGTGTGACTTATCGCGTAATCGAAATTTAGCTGATTTCTTTTAGTACTCATGTAAATAACTTCACACTTTTCGTTATTCAGGGTCAATTGCCAGTTTTCGCATCATACAGATATCATGTTTAAATCATTTTCAAGGCGTTTTGATCATCTGATGACTTTACAAAACGGTAAATGACAGCATCATCTGCAAACAATCTAAGACGACTACTCAGATTGTCTCTTATGTCGTTAAAATACATCAGGAACAATAGAGGGCCTATAACACTTCCGTGGGGAACGACGGATATTACTTCTGTTCTACTCCATGACTTTCCGTCTGTTACTACGAACTGTGACCTTTCTGACAGCAAATCGCGATTCCAGTCGCACAACTGAGGCGATACTCCGTAGACACGCAGTTTTGTTAGAAGACGCTTGTGAGTAACGGTGTCGGAAGCCTTCTGGAAATCTAAAAATACGGAATCAATTTGACATCCCCTGTCGATAGCACTTATTACTTCATGCGTATAAAGAGCTAGTTGTGTTTCAGAAGAACGATATTTTCTGAAATCGTGCTGACTATGTGTCAATAAATCGTTTTCTTCGAGGTACTTCATAATGTTCGAATACAGTATATGTTCCAAAACCCTACTGCAAATCGACGTTAGTGATACAGGCCTGTAATTCAGCGGATTACTCCTACTTTCCTTTTTGGGTATTGGTGTGACTTGAGCAATTTTCCAGTCTTTACGTACGGATCTTTCTGTGAGCGAGTGGTTGTATATAACTGATAAATATGGAGCTATTTTATCAGCATACTCTGAGAAGAACCTGATAGGTATACAATCTGGACCGGTGGCCTTGCCTTTATTAAATGATTTAAGCTGCTTCGTTACTCCAAGGATATCTAATTCTATGTTTCTCACCTTGGCAGTTGTTCTTGATTGGAATTCAGGAATATTTACTTCGTCTTCTTTGGTGAAGGAGTTTCGGCAAACCGTGTTTAATAGCTCTGCTTTAGTGGCACCGTCATCAGTGACTTCACCGTTGTTATCGCGCAGTGAAGGTATTGATTGCGTCTTGCCACTGGTGTGCTTTATGTATGACCAGAATCCCTTTGGGTTTTCTGCCAGATTTCGAGACAATGTTTCGTTGTGGAAACTATTAAAAGCGTCTCGAATTGACGTACGCGCCATATTTCGAACTTCTGTAAAATAGAATTCATACCTCAAGCCAAAGTACATTCGCCAGAGTGTCAGAGGAACGGGGTGCCAAGCTTAACGACCTGACGGAGCCAGAAACAAAGAGCGAAGCAAAGACGTGACAGAAGGAGAGGGCCTCCACATGGAGCAGGTCAAACGAATCGCAGTTCCGCTGGAAACGGCCAACTCGTCAAGCCCCGATGCACGCCCCACCGTACCGGACGAAATGCACTGCCCTCCACGTAACTGAAACATAAATCAAGTACCACAGCACACTTGCATTTGCACATTCATACTGCACCAGACATAAAACCATAGCATTTAAAACAGGAAAGTTCTCTTATAAAAGATTTGTAACTCAGCAACTTAAGCATTCATTTAAACACCATAACACCACACGACAGTAACAGCTGACAAGGGAACCTCCCCATGGCACCCCCCCTCAGATTTACTTGTAAGTTGGCACAGTGGATAGGCCCTGAAAAACTGAACAGAGATCAATCGAGAAAACAGGAAGAGGTTATGTGGAACTATGAAAAAATAAGCAAAATATACAAACTGAGTAGTCCATACGCAAGATATGCAACTTCAGGAGAATGTAATCATCGCAGCGCCGTGGTCCCGTGGTTTCCGTGAGCTGCTGCGGGCCCAGAGGTCCTTGGTTCAAGTCTTCCCTCGAGTGAGAAGTTTAATTTTTTTATTTTTAGACAATTATTATCTGTCCGTCTTTCGGGAGTGATTATCACATCCACAAGAAAACCTAAATCGGGCAAGGCAGAAGAACCTTTTTACCCATTCGCCAAGTGTATAATTTAGGTGGGTCGACAACATATTCCCGTCATGCCGTCACCAGTGTCGTATAGAATATATCAGACGTGTTTTCCTGTGGAGGAATCGGTTGGCCTATGACCTTGCGACCAAATGTTTTCGGTTCCCATTTGAAAGGCACGTCCTTTCGTCTACTAATGGCACGGTTTTGCGGTGCGGTCGCAAAACACAGACACTAAACTTATTACAGTGAAAAGAGACGTCAATGAACGAACGGACAGATCATAACGTTGCGAAAATGAAGGAAGTAAACTTTTCACTCGACGGAAGACTTGAACCAAGGGCCTCTCGGTCCGCAGCTGCTCACGCTAACTACAGAACCACGGCGCTCCTGAGCTCACATTGTCCTGGATGTTGCCTACCTTGCACATGGACTACTCAGTTTGTATATTTCGCTTATTTTTTTCATAGTTCCACACAACTTCTTCCTGTTTTATCGATTGGTCTGTGTTCAGTTTTTCAAGGCCTATCCACTGTGCCAACTTATAACTAAATCTGAGGAGGGTGCGATGGGGAGGTTCCGTTGTGAGTTTATTTCAAAGATAAGGACGAGCAGAACTATATTTTCATGAAACACGATGTGATTTTACGAGATAGCATCGTGTTTCGTACTCGTCACTTATGTGTAGATACTTCTATTTAAAAAAAGCACGGTTAACACCACCATAAACATACAATCACTAAATAATGAGCAGCTCGCCAGTCTTACTTACATATATCAGCTGATCCTTTATCAAATAATTAGAAACCAAGGTGGAACGCCTAAGGCCCGTTATCATGATATGTCTGACTTAATTTGTCATGGCATACTCGGGACAAAACTCACACTGCAGACAACACTGATTAACCATTAATAAGCCTGCCCGCCGGCCGGGGTGGTCGCGCGGTTCTAGGCGCTACAGTCTGGAACCGCGCGACTGCTACGGTCGCAGGTTCGAATCCTGCCTCGGGCATGGATGTTTGTGATGTCCTTAGGTTAGTTAGGTTTAAGTAGTTCTAAGTTCTACGGGACTGATGACCTCAGAAGTTAAGTCCCATAGTGCTCAGAGCCATTTGAACCAAGCCTGCCCGGCTGGCGGCGCGGTCTAAAGCGCTGTTTCCCGAGCGAGGTGTGCCAGTCCCCGGCACGCATCTGCCCGGAGGATTAGTCGAGGTTCGATTTGCCGGCCTGTGGATGGTTTTTAAGGCGGTTTTCCATCTGCCTCGGTAAATCCTGGCTAGTTCCCTTTATTCTGCCTCAGTTAAACTATGTCGGTGCAAAAACTGTCTCTACGTGCGCGTACACCACAATTACTCGGCACGCAAACATTGGGGATACGCTCGTCTGTATGAGACGTTCTCAGGGCGGAGGGGGATGGCTTCCACTGGGGTCCGAACCGCATAATAACCCTGGGTTCAGTGTGGCCGGCGATGGGGTGAGTGGACTGCCGTGGCCTGTTGTGGGGTTGTGATTGTGAACCACTGAGGGCTACGGCGGAACGAAGCCTCGCCGTCGTGTCTAGGACCCCGACATAATACACAATACACACACACAACCGCCCGCATCTCGTGGTCGTGCGGTAGCGTTCTCGCTTCCCACGCCCGGGTTCCCGGGTTCGATTCCCGGCGGGGTCAGGGATTTTCTCTGCCTCGTGATGGCTGGGTGTTGTGTCATGTCATTAGGTTAGTTAGGTTTAAGTAGTCCTAAGTTCTAGGGGACTGATGACCATAGCTGTTAAGTCCCATAGTGCTCAGAGCCATTTGAACCATTTTTGAACACACACAACCGTTAATAGATATAACTAAGCACACAGTTGCGCCTGCTTTAATCAAACACACCATATGAGCATGTGGACGGTCCATCCAGGTGACGCTCCGGCAAGCTGTTCTTTTCAACGTTCACTGCGAGGTGAGCACAAAACCAAACACCACGCGTCGTGCCAGAACCCAACTTCGCCGCCTTCTCCGGCCGCAGCACCCTATTCGTAACACGTGCGATGAGCATGCCCAACAGGTAAGTGCCTATCTCCCGACCCCGTAGTAACTCGCTACCAACAGACCACACAGTCACCGCTGCCTCGACGCTGCAGACTTCAAACGCCGGACCTGCAAAGAAAAACTGACTCGCGGCCGCCCAAAGGAAAATCGAAAGCAAAGATGAAACTAGCGGGGCAGAAGCACTGGCGCCAGCAACGCGACATATTACCGCGATGACTAGTTTCTAGCAGGTACCCATTTTCAAAACTGCAGTTATCTGTATGCAGGTTAACTGGCTTTTTCATTTTCGGAAATACCGTTTTGAGTCTGTTACGATGATTTGAAAATGGGACCCGGTCCGGAAGTACTTATCGAGTGAATAAAAAAGTGGGCTTTGCGACTTCGTACTCTTTTTTTCTGTTTAACAGAAGTTGTAAGTAGCCTGTTTATATGTTTGTATGTTGGCAGCGCTATAGACTGTATTGATATCACTGACAGCGCTCTGCGCCCTCGATAAGAGACTCTGTGGTTGGACGGACTTGCAGTTAGCAGTTAGCGGTTAGCGAGCGGACAGTTTGGACTTGCGTCCTTCATGGAGATTCAGTGTTGGTGGGACATCTATTGTAAAATGATAATTGATGTATTTGCTAATGTTTGGGTAATGGAATTATTGACGATTATATAATTTTTGGAACTAGAAGTCACATGATTAAGGTAAAATCTGCTAAATACATTGTTTGCTCTTCAACAAATTCTTTCTTTTGCTAACCAGCGTCTACTAGTAGCTACAGCATATAGTAGTTAGAATCTTTTTATTCAGCTGGCTGTAGTTGCTGTAATTGCTGTAGTTCGTGTTATGAACGTTTTCTCGGAGGTAAGTTACTTATAAAATGTATGGGTTAGTGTTATGATTTCTTCTAATTCAGGGCCATTCTTTTGAGTTAATTTTTTGAAGTCATGTCGTCATTACAGAGCAGTCAGATTACGTTGCACTTGCGTATTGCGGGTAATAAATGAACAGGTTAAGTTTGAGTTGTCTTTGTCAAGGAAAATTCCGTAGGTCAGTGCTGAAATTATAACAAATGAGTAACGAGACAGTAGGTTCAGTTGCATTCGGCAGTTTAAGACTCACACAAAGTAGTTTCACCCACTCAGTTATTACAGGAGACAAAAGAAAAAAAACAAAGAAGTTTCACCTGTCGACCCTTAGCCGAGGATACTTCACTGGAACCTTCTGATTTTCTTCTAGTTTGAGTAATTAGTGCATCATTGGAAATTAGTTATTGTTTACTGCTAGCGCGTAATTGTATATATGGAATATCGTTTGTAGTTGTAGTTTCTTATTGCTGTACTGTATTGTAATGAGCAAAGCTTTTGTGTCATCCACGTAGATTTGCATTAAGTATTTCGCAGTCGCTTTTGCAACTAATTGGATATTGATTATTTTCTGTGCTACTTTAGTGTGTTTTCCTATTTTTGCTTTTCAAATCGTTTTCTTGTGTTATTGTGTGAAATAGTGTGGTAATCATGGCGAGTGAGAAGCGCAAAGCTAAGCTGCAACGCAAAGTCGGAAATGACAGTGACGACGAATATAGCTTGTCCACCCCGTAACTGCGGTTCCTGGAGAAACACTCCAATCGACGAGAAAGTAACTACAGAAATTACCGACAGGCGCTATAGCCATGATAACAGACCTGAATTTAATCAGAACAGGAGTGATTCAAATAGGGCAGGGTCCTCTCAACAACTTGAAATTGTAGAAATTAGACCTCCAAATCCCAGTAACGATGTGCGACAACCAACAGATAATAGACAATGACTCGCACAGCAGGCAGCTACAAAACGTACTTACGTGGCTGACGACGTAGCTACCATGACTATCAATTATGTGAAAGTGGAAGACAGTAGGGATGTGTTACTCCAATAAAATGATATGAAACAGAACAACACTGCATATCCTGTAATTCACATCACAACAAATAACATAAAATTTATGGCAGTACTTGACTCCGGCAGTCCTATTTTGGTAATTAGTGAAACAGCTTTCAGTAAATGCAACAAATACAACGATTGCCCCACACTTCCTTTACGTAAGATTAAATTCCAAGGCGCAATTTTTGGAAAAAGTGTAGATGTACGCCAACAAACTGACTTGGAACTCTTTTGTCAAAGCCACGGATTTATAATGAATTTTCTTATTGTTTCATTTTTTTCGAGGGAGATTATATTAGGTGTAGAGGAGGAGATAAGTGTTTAACGTCCCGTCGACAACGAGGTCATTAGAGACGGAGCGCAAGCTCGGGTGAGGGAAGGATGGGGAAGGAAATCGGCCGTGCCCTTTCAAAGGAACCATCCCGGCATTTGTCTGAAGCGATTTAGGGAAATCACGGAAAACCTAAATCAGGATGGCCGGAGACGGGATTGAACCGTCGTCCTCCCGAATGCGAGTCCAGTGTGCTAACCACTGCGCCACCTCGCTCGGTATATTAGGTGTAGACTTTTTAAATGAAAAGAAAGCTATTTTAAACTTCCACGGTGCTGAAATAAGTTTAGAGAAAGAAGATCAGTCAACAGCTTTGAAATTTGAAGATTGGCTTTCAAACCACGATGACGGAATCAATTGCCTTTATCTTTTGTCAGATCACAGTTTTGAACTTTCGACGGAATTTGACACTAATGATCACTTCGCAAGTACTGATACGGACCGTGTTAGAACGGGTAGCGATGTTTTGAAGTTAACTATCCAGTCAAGAACCTATGGAACATATTAAGACAGTAATTTTACACGTACACGTTTATAGAAACAGACGACATAGTCTTACTGTGAGTACATTTTCACTTGTCAGTTGCACGTTACGTCACTATAATGCTCACATTATCTAAATATAACTTCAATTGAGGTTGTACTGCAACATTTTGGTTTACTCCAAAAGACTTTTTTGTTTAAAGTAGCTTGTGAGAGGTCACAGATGACACAGAATTTGGTTTGTTTGACAGCTACACGATTATATTACCACGCTACAAGTGAGTGACACAATTTTCATTATTGCTTTTACGCTGTGTCTGTTTTATGTCTGCGCGGATTTTTACGTTCTTCTGGAAAGTAAAACACGTTTTGGTAATGACTTTTGTGGCATGGCTACAATGACACAGCTATTTTCGTAACACAATAGTACGTTACAGTACAGTACTTTCAAGGCTACAGCAATGAACGTAATAACTACGATATTTATACCCATAGCACTTTACTTTTGTAAGTACATTGATTTCTGGAGAACGTTGCTTATGAACGATTATAACTACGATACTTGGCAGATTTTTACCTTTAAGCGATGACAGAAATTTTCTTCCAGTAAGAAGTACAGTTTAGCGCTAAATGACACACATTTGTATGATTACTTTTTGTACTTGAAACATTATTACAAATATTTTTGAACTGCAATGATACAGAGAAGGTTTACGGCGATATATTTCATTCTGCAGTTTTAATCTGTAAGATTTGAGGTTTAATTACATTATCCCTCATGGGGGTACGCCTACTTTGTGTACCATGCGTGTGGCAAGCGCAAGGAGCCCTAGCTAATATGGAATTTTCTTACGCAGTTTTATACATCGGTACCATATTTCTCTAACACAGAATTACACAGCTATCTGGTCATTTAACTGAGAGAAGTAAACATTTCTACTACATCACCAACACATGTCTACATAATTCCACAATGGAATTACTTCTCATTTATGAAATTGTACTTTGTCCTCCTTTTGAAAACTGTTCACGTTTACCTTAGGAACCATTGTGATACTGTGAGAGCTTCAAATTATGTATTTTTTAGGGGATCATGATTTTTGAAGTACGTTTGAGGTAGTGAGGCAGATGACACTATTGAAACGAACAAAGAGCATTTCTTTAAAGGTTTTGAGATTATTGGAGGATGCTACGACGAATTTGAGATTTGATTGATGTGTTATGATAATATTATTGCAAATACGATTTGTATTATGATGCTGAGATATGTTTATGATCAATAAGGCAATGCTATATGAGGAATTTGATTATGCTACGTGTTTATTATGATAAAATATTGAAGAAGTATCGACGAGTATGTGTATGCGTAATAAGGCAATGAATTAAGAGTAGTGGCTAGGGACTCTGGTTTTTGGAAAAGAATGTTGGAAATCAAGAATTGTAGTTTAAGAGTTATGAAAAGTGAGTATAGATGTGAATGTGAGCACCAGAATGCCGACGGAAATTTTTGGAGACTGTTATTCACGAGATTTCGTTTATACACACTTCTACTGTAAATTTTCGATCTGTGAAACTTTTTATTTCTATGAAACTGTAATTGTAGCTGAAACTGCTGTCATTATTATTTTGGTAAAAAAGTATATGTGACCTTGAAGTAATGCTCTGCTGCACTTATCTGCGCGACAGCCTCCTTGAAATATACCCATTGTTGTGTGGACTTTCAACTTTACTGCTGCTTCTTCAGCCACTTTGAAGCTCGTCGCACTCTCGCAAGTGCTCGCACCCCTGTAGAAAAGAGAGGCCATTGACCTCACTCTTAACATTTCTTTGCAGAACACACCACAAACACGACACACTATTACTTGTAAACATTTAATTACACTTTGGAGTTTGTACTTTGTGCTACTTACTGAAATACTTATGAACTGATGAGAAATATTCTTCATTTACGCACCTGATTACGATAAGTGTCTCTTTACGAGAGTTGAGAGAATTTCTATTGACTTATTAAATGCCACATGGACATTGAATGAAGTTTTTATGTTTTTCTTTCTACACATCTGTCTGTTTTATTGAGTATCTGGTTTCTAGCTGCACTGCAGCATCGGTTTTATAAAATAATATTCAATACATATGCTAATGTGAACACTTTCTGTCAACAGATCTACTAAATAATAATTTTATGGTCCACATTCTTAAACAAAAGCAGTTGGAAAGGAAAGAACAATAAGAAGGAGAAGGGACTAGCAACAGGAACTGCATACATAATTTTCTTTTGAAGGACTTGGTATTTTTTTTGGTAGAATAATTTGTTGTGGTGCACCGCCTTAGTGTTAAGATGTGACATAGCACATTGCATTTCATATTGAGATAGAATAGATCTTGTTCCTTGTGCTGGCGGTGTGCACAGTTTTGATGATCACAGATGCACACATGCTATTGTAAGCTTACACGTATATTTCCCTTATCTGCAGTGCTGTCTTAACTGTAACATTTTTTCTGCTTGTCCTATGTCATGTTTAAATATAAGTTATATTGTTTGCTGCTGCTATTTGTCAGGCAATGCACTACTGAATTTTACTTTGTATTACTGTGATAAGCCAGTTTTACCACTGATTTATTTTTCTTATTTGTTGCATGTTGCCTTACATTAGTTGTAATGTTGCATTTGCTTTTCTAATATACAAATGCTGCTGCTTGTATTGCCACTTTGCATTTTTGTCACTGTTATTTCTGCTAATTGTTTTGTGTTGTTCCATTGCCTCATTCTCTAATTTATGTATCTGAGCTCAGTAGATTTAAGTTAGCCTAAAAGGGGGTATGCTACATACTGAAATGCTTATGAACTGATGAGAAATATTCTTCCGTTTACACACCTGATTATGACAAGTGTCTCGATTGGTTGGGAAGAAATGCATTGAGGTGCTATAAGAAAAAGATTTGGCCAAAAAATATTGTATAATGAGGAATAATTATTTTGAAAGACCAACTGAAGTAGTTTTGGTTAAATACAGGTAGATAGATTTTTTTTTGTGGAAACAAATGTTGAAATGAGAGAGGATGGCGAGAATTAAATGAAATTTTAGTTGGATAGGAAGTATTTTTGGTTGAAAGTGAAACAGGTACGAGCATAAAGTAGGTATAAAATGCTCACCATAAGTACTGCAGTACCAAATGTTACACTTACATTTTCACACATTTACACTTGAAAATAGACCGTCCTTTCCTTTTGCGTTATTCCGCTATGTTTGTGTGTACTCTTGTGTGTCTGTGTTCTTCCTCTCTCTGTATGTTTACCTGATAATATAAATTTGTTAGAATTTTTTTCCTTCTAATACTAAGATGCATTCACTATGATGAGGTATACTGTTATCCTCAAATCTAATCCCTGTTTTGTACCATTTTCTTTACGTTAGGAAGATCTTTAAGCATTATTTTT